>NC_067196.1:48889363-49584863 GCF_000699445.3 Schistosoma haematobium | reverse complement strand
ATAACTAACATACGAGTAGAGATGGTTTTAATTTATGACAGCTTTACAATGTTTTTAGTTCTGGTTTTCAAAGTTATGTATAATCTCCTCAGATGCTAGTACTCGACCGAATATAACTGCTTCATTCAGTGATATACTTTTAGTTACAGGTTAGATTTCTCAGCACAAACTATATTTAATATTGCTAAAAATCTCACTTTAACATATACATTATTCGTAAGCAACTTAAAAATAGAATAGAATATATTCTAACAGTGTTGACCACCACTCATCATCAACTGTAAAAGTTTTCAAATATTTCCGTATCATATAATACGTTTAATGTATGTGTCTTAATGTCTTCCTCTTCTATTTTTTCAAAAAAATAAAAAAAGGAAATATCCCAACCACTATGATTTTTCCGTTTGTATCTTATAATACTCAGCATTAGGATATGTTGTGAGCTTTCATAAAATTACGTGAGTGCAAAAGTCTTGTTTATAAACAAAGTGAAAAGAAAGAAAATTTATTAGAATAGCTACATAGTTATAGAATAGGTGATCAGTACAGTTCTAATATCGTTGACTACGCCACTGCATCAACTAGATGTAAAATGTCAGAAAAACAATTAATATTCAGTCGGACTGATAATACAGGTTCTAACAAATACAAAAAACCCAGGCCACTCTACTGTTCTGGTTAACTCTTATCTACTCTATAGACTAAGATAGATTGCTGGTTAGAAAAAGGTGTTGTTATAAATGTATAAATATGAAGGATTTATATTATAAGGAGTATTAAAATACAGAACGTATATTCTTGTGATGAAATTTTCTACGCGTAAATCATTAACTGCATAATTTATTAAATAATTCAATCAATGATCGACGATTGATGCTTGCTAATTAGTATGTTATTTTTTTGAACATTAATTATTGCGTCTAATTTATGTAAAGAGATATTTTAAAGATCTCAGTTGTTGACTGATTAATCAATAGTGTTATATATCATTCACAATGAGAAATAAAATGTAGGATCTTTTGTGTTAAAATACTTTAAATAAACCTCTTTCTTACAACGGAAAGTTAGATTTCTGTTTGATTTTCGTTACCAGTGCAATCGAATACCAGGGTGCACTGAAAAACCGTTTCTTCCATATATGGGGGTTTTTCAGCATTGAGTACCTAAGACCTATCCAGGGAATGAACTCAGAATCTTCAGGTCTCAGAGCGAGTTCATTATGTTCAGACTATTAATTTATAATCCATTGATTCATATTTTTCATGTTGGTCAAAGCACAGCTTTCGTAACTGTTATTATACATGTGTTCTCATTATTTAAAGGTTCTGTGAAAGCATTTTGGGACATGATGGATCGTAAAATTGTTCTGTTCACAGAAACCGAGTAAATTTTCTACAGTTTTCGGATTTTCGTGAAAAATCTAGCTAGTATGATCATTATATTCACGTTACTTTAAAGGACCTTAAAATTACACCTAGTAGTTAACAAGCGAATACTTTCAGGACTTATATTACTCATCCTCATGTCATAAAAATATTTGGACAACATAAATTTATGTAACATAATCTATGAAAATCAGTGAAAAAACAGTCAGTTTTCTCATACTTATTCAGAACACTGTTAACAATATATTTTCAAGAACACATTCGGAGGTAAATTTTCCAAAAGATTTTGTTTCGCAACATTTCTATTAGATACATTTTCATAAATATTTAGGCGGTTAGAAAGACTGGATTGTGTTTAAATATATGGGTATGAGAGTTCTACAGAAGACCAGTCATAGCTAAAAACATTAAATGTGCTGGTATCAACAACAAAGAGTTAAGAAAAGTTAAGCTATTTGAGATAGTCTTCCAAGATGAGTTAAAGATTCATTTTTCTGACTAGTGTTAACAAGTACAAATATGGTATTGTTATATGGGCTTTGTATTGATTAGTGTAACTCGATTGTTCTTCTACCAGAAACCTTTTTGTAGCTAGTAGGAATTGTAACTTAGTTAACCTTATAAGAAAAGTATTACGATGAAAAACCAACAAATAAATATCTCATATTCAAAGACAACAATCAGTTAAACTGGGCAACCAAAATGAGACTGAATTATAATTTAGTACAGGTTTATATATATATAACTCCTTACGTAATTTAGAAATATCAGATGGGTTTTGTGGATATTATAGTAATTTCAATGGTTAAGATCATGAGTCAGTTGAAGCTAGACCACTCAATTTCGTGGATTAGTTGAAGTTAGACATTAGCACCGTTGGATGCCGGGTCAGTGGTCTAGTGGTTAAGTGCTCGCGCGAGAAACCAGTAGGTCCTGAGTTCGAATCTCACAGGCGGAGAGGTCGTGGATGCGCACTTCTGAGGAGTCCTATAATAGGACGAAACAACCGTCCAGTGCTTCCAGGTTTTCCATGGTGGTCTAGCTTCGGCTGACTCATGGTCTTAGCCATTGTAATTTAAAAATGTTGAACATAAACCAAAAGCCTGAGCATCTAATTCTAGGCTAATATCCTACAGACTTGGGTAACGTGAACAAAAATGTACATTACTAGTGAATGAAGTGTGCTGTACGGAGTATGAATCAACAAAAAGCAAAATGTTATGATTGCCGCAAAACTGACTAAAACATTTTTTTAAAATTGTGCTATAAAAATAAAATATCAGAAAGTTTTATCGTAATTTATCGATTAAAAATCATCCAGTGGTCGTGACTGTGTAGACAAAGAATAGTATTTATGTTTTCTGCTTTACTTTAGTCAAATTGTAGTCACCATAGTCTCTCCCTCCTTCGATATATATATATATATATATATATATATATATATATATGCTTCCAAACATTTATTTTTGCAGAGATAGTAATGGAAGGTTTGATAATATAAACAAAAAAACAAACTGTTAGACTGTGCCAAGGTTCACTCAATCAATAATAAAACTAAAAAAATTTGAAATACAATTCAATGATTGGCTGTTTACGGTATAATGTGCATAAAATAGAGTTTAGCATAAAACTTAACATTTAATATATGTATAATTAGTCAATAGATTAAAAAAAATAAAATTCCATTTTAAGTGTAGAGGTAAATTGTCGGATTAAATCAATAAACCATGTTTTAAATGAGGTACTGTCAAGTATTCGTACTTTATGATTGTGAAAACAATCTGTGGCCAGTTTCTATAGTAACCTAATCACAAGGAAACAGATATTATAAGCACTTACTGTTCAAACAAAAATTTGACCTACAATTTGCGATAAGTGGTTTTATTACCCTAACTTTTATTCAGTAGTGCTCTTAATATTTTTGTTTTTATTAAATCCATGTTTAAATTATATGTTTGAGGACTTTACTCATCTCTTTTATAATTAGTAGTCTGATCGTATCAAATGCGATTACTTAAGTAGACAATTATTTTATTGATTTTACAGTCTCGAATAACTATGAATCAGATTTCAGTTCAGGCGTTGAACACAACATGCTTATAACAGAGGGATGATTTTAAAATTCTAATTTGTAGAACAATGAGTTCCTTAATTTTCGCGGAAGCAGCTTCACAGACGATACTACGGCGTGCCTCAGAAGATAGTCAATATCATACAGAATTCATATGATGGATTAAACTGCAAAATCGTGTATGGAGGACAGTTGACAAACTCGTTCGAAGTAAGGACCGGTGTCAGGCAAGGTTGCTTACTCTCACCCTTTCTCTTTCACCTGGTGATCGACTGGATCATGAAGACGTCAACATTTGAATTGAAACACGGGATACAATGGACATCTAGGATGCAGTTGGACGATCTAGACTTCGCAGATGATCTGGTTTTTCTATCCCAAACGCAAAAACAAATGCAGGAGAAGACGACCAGTGTAGCAGCAGCCTCAGCAGCAGTAGGTCTCAATTTACACAAAGGGAAAAGCAAGATTCTCCAATATAACACAGCATGCAACAATCCAATCACATTTGACGGAGATTTGGAAGATGCAAAAACCTTTACATATCTGGGCAGCATCATTGATGAACAGGGTGGATCTAATGCAGGTGTGAGGGCGCGGATCGGCAAAGCAAGAGCAGCATGTCTACAATTGAAGAACATCTGGAACTCAAACCAACTGTCAACCAGCACCAAGGTCAGGATTTTCAATACAAATGTCAAGACAGTTCTACTGTATGGGGCGAAAACTTGGAGAACTACGAAAGCCATCATCCACAAAATACAGGTGTTTATTAACAGTTGTCTATGCAAAATACTTCAGATCCGTTGGCCGGACACTATTAGCAACAACCAACTGTGGGAAACAACAAACCAGATTCCAATGGAGGAAGTAATTAGGATGAAGTGATGGAAGTGGATAGGACACACATTGAAGAAAGCACCAAACCGCGTCACAAGACAAGCCCTCACATGGAATTTTCAAGGCGAAAGGAAAAGAGGAAGACCAAAGAACACATTACGCCGAGAAATGGAGATAGACATGAGAAAAATGAACAAGAATTGGATGGAATTAGAAAAGAAGGCCCAGGACAGAGTGGGCTGGAGAATGCTGGTCAGCGGCCTATGCTCCATTGGGAGTAACAGGCGTAAGTAAGTAAGTAAGCTTCACAGAACAAGTAAACCAAACAGGTTAAAACATGTATTTTAAGTCTAATAAGAAGATTTAATCTTGGAATTAGTAATGAGAAGTATTAATCTTTCTCTACGATGACTATAAAGTATCTACATAAAAGTTTTATGGAAAAATGTTGATATATTTACCATTCGACAGAATCTTAAAACCCCTAAATGCTGGCATACTCTAGTGCTCAGTGACGTACATCTAAGGTCATGAAATTTTAAAATAAATTACCTCTTTTACTGTATATGTAAGTACTTTCGTATACTGAGTTGACAAATGTGTTGATTAGATTTTATGGTTTAAAATTGCCTGTTGTCATACAATTTTATCATTTTTTTAGCCTTATCATGGTAATATTACTGAGGTGGATATTAATCGTAGTCTACAGGAAAACCCGGACCTAGGTTTCGTGTTGTTTGGGACTAATTAGCATGATGTATCAGTAATGTTGGGCGAACTGGTGTTCCCTAGCGCATCTTATCGCATGTCACCCAGCCCCAACAGTCTGAGATGCTACCACCGAGCTGTATGGTCCTTGGTTGACCTAGTGTAGTACTGAGATATATTCGAATGATAGATCACTAAGTGGTGACCGATGTGAGGCTTGTCTAGTCCTTTGATCAACTAATGCCTCAGCTCGGTGTACATGATAATAAGTCACTGAGACTAGTGATCATACTGCAACTTGATCGATAGAACTTGATCAGCACTAGAAGAACCGAAGAAACGTGACGCTGGTCGCTACTCAGTGATCATTCAAGCGCAAATAATAAAATGTACTATAATTTATTTACACCAGTTGGAAACCATCATACAATTTGTAGTGCGCTTTCCTTTTTTCCCATAGAAGCACGGTGATAGATGTGGTGAATCTCATTTTCAACACCGGGAGTAGTTATATATTGTATGGAAATCTTACAAATGTTTCACTATATTCAAGAATGAGGAGGCGGAAATAAATAAAGATTAACATGAAAGTAAGTTTGATCTTAAACAAAGTCAGCTGGAAAGTCAACGAAGAGATAAGGGTACAAAACAGCTGTTTTGCCACAGGACAAGATTTCTCAGATGTACTCATGTTGATCAATTTCTTAATTTTTTGATGGATAGATATGACCAATCAGGACAAACAAATTGATAGTGACGAACAAACAAAATACTATAAATCGATTAAAATAAAAAAAAAATGTACCAGCAGATTCTAATTCAGTAGCTTTATAGTACTTTGTACTTCTTGCGTTCAATTAGGTGTATAGTTGTGAGTACACATTACTAGGTAGTTCTAAACAAGAATGAAGGAGATATCTAATTTTTAGTGTTAATTCATAATAAAAATTCATTTTCCACAACATGACAACTTTACAAGAATCAACAATACATTGACTAATAATATTTTATGTAATTTTTTTTTAATTACGGGTTTTAAATTTATCAGGTCATTGAACACACAAAAATTTAATTATTTATGAAAATAATGTAGTGTATGTCTAAAATCAGAATGGAATAAATTATTAGTCTTTTATTAATTATTAATTAAAAATGATCACGGTATGGATAGAAAGTAAATTAATGGATAGACCATTCTACTGATTGATAAAATTCTTGTTTCAATGCAACTAGCTTAATATCTACAAAATAACTAATACTCACTGTTCTCTACTAGAAAATGTTTCATTACATTTGCTTGTCAATTTAAATCCATTAATTAAACAGATGCATATTTTTGTCAGAAATTTGCCCATGATCTTAAAGTAGTGTATTCATTTTCTCCTCATGAGCTGAACAATATGTAAAATTTCATCAGTATGGAGCTTAACAAGGTAGCGAAATGGTGCTCAAAATGGCAGCTGGATCATAACACGGTTAAACGTGGACAGATGTGCTTCAGTAATTAATCAATAAACTTAGATCTTACCATAAATGGTAAGGTGTTATCTAAGTTACAAACAATAGTAAACTTACGTACTCTTAAGATTTATCCTTCACAGAACATGTCTTGGAATAGACCTCCAAGTCCCAACGTCTTACTTACTTACTTACTTACGCCTGTTACTCCTCGTGAGGGAGCATAGGCCGCTCACCAGCATTCTCCATCCAACCCTGTCCTGGGCAATCCTTTCCAGCTCCTTCCAGTTATTATTCATCCTTTTCATATCTGCTTCTATTATCCGACGTAATGTGTTATTAGGCCTTCCTCTTTTCTTCATCCCTTCAGGATTCCAAGTTAGGGCTTGTCTCGTGATGCAGTTTGAAGATTTGCATAATGTATGTACTATCCATTTCCATCGTCTTTTCCTAATTTCTTCTTCAGCCGGAAGCTGATTTGTTCTCTCCCACGAAAGGCTATTGCTGATGGTATCCGGCCAATGGATGTTGAGTATATTCTGTAGACAATCATTTATAAATACTTGTACCTTCTTGATGGTGGTTGTTGTAGTTCTCCAAGTTTCAGCTCCATACAGTAGAACTGCCTTGACGTTCACATTGAAGATTCTCACTTTGATATTGGTTAAAAGTTGTTTTGAGTTCCATATGTTCTTCAATTGTAGGAATGCGACTCTTGCTTTGCCAATCCTCGCCTTTACGTCTGCATCTGATCCTCCTTGTTCATCGATGATGCTTCCCAAGTATGTGAAGGACTCTACATCTTCCAGAGTTTCGCCATCAAGAGTGATTGGATTGCTGTTCTCCGTTTTGAATTTGAGGACCTTGGTTTTTCCCTTGTGTATGTTGAGGCCTACTGATGCAGAGACTGCTGCTACACTGGCTGTCTTTATCTGCATCTGTTCGTGTGTACGTGATAGGAGGGTTAGGTCATCTGCGAAGTCCAAATCGTCTAATTGATTCTGAGCTGTCCATTGTATTCCGTGTTTTCCTTCAGATGTCGAGGTCTTCATAATCCAGTGGACCACCAGAAGAAAGAGGAAGGGAGAGAGTAAACAGCCTTGTCTGACTCCGGTCCTTACTTGGAATGCATCTGTCAGCTGTCCTCCATGCACGACTTTGCACTGTAGTCCGTCGTATGAGTTCCGGATAATATTGACAATCTTCTCAGGAACTCCGCAGTGTCGAAGAAGTTTCCATAACGACCTCCTATCCACACTGTCGAATGCCTTTTCATAATCAATGAATTTGATGTATAGTGACGAGTTCCACTCAACTGATTGTTCGACGATGATCCGTAGTGTTGCAATTTGGTCTGTGCACGATCGATCCTTACGGAATCCAGCTTGTTGATCTCGAAGCTATGCGTCTACTGCATCTTTCATCCGATTCAGCGACACTCTGTTGAAGACCTTCCCTGGTATTGACAGCAGTGTAATGCCTCTGTAGTTTTCACATTTGCTCAGATCTCCTTTCTTTGGAATCTTGACGAGGTGCCTTTCTTTCCAGTCCATCGGCACTTGTTCCTCCTCCCAAATCTTTTTGAATAGTAGGTAAAACATGTTTGTGGTTACTTCGATGCCTGACTTCAGTGCTTCAGCTGGTATGTTGTCGGGCCCCTCTGCTTTCCCGTTCTTGATTTGTCTGACGGCCATTCTGATTTCTTCCGTCGTTGGTGGGTTGACATCTATAGGAAGATCTGTGTGTGCTGCTTCGATGTTCGGTGGATTCATTGGAGCCAGCCTATTCAGGAGTTCCTCGAAGTATTCTACCCATCTGTTTCGCTGTTGTTGAATTTCAGTGATTGGCTTGCCTTCTTTGTCTTTGACCGGCCTCTCTGGTTTACTGTATTTCCCTGCTAGTTTCTTCGTTGTATCGTAAAGCTGTTTCATATTTCCTTCTCTCGCAGCTTTTTCCGCTTTCGTTACTAGTTCTTCCACGTACTTCTTCTTGTCGGCTCTAATGCTCCTCTTCACTTGTTTGTTTGCTTCTATGTATTCAGCTTGTTCTTGGACTTTCTCTGCTCGTGTTCGGCTGCTGTTAATTGCTGCCTTCTTGTTCTTCCTTTCTTTGATCTTGTCCAGAGTTTCTATAGAGATCCACTCCTTATGATGGTGTTTCTTTAGGCCCAGAACCTCTTGACACGTTGAAGTTAATGCTTCTTTGATGCCTTTCCAGTTGTCCTCCATAGTAGTTTCTTCTTCTTTCAGTAGATCTTGTAAGGCTTGGAACCTGTTGTTGAGAGCTATCTTGAATTCACTGAGTTTGTCAGTATCTCGAAGGAAGGCTGTATTGAACCTTTGTAGTGCTGTTTGTCCAGTTCTTTTTTAGCTTCAGTTTTAAATTGGCTACAACTAGGTGATGATCTGAAGCTATGTCAGCACCTCTCCTGGTTCTCACATCTTCCATTGTCCTTCGGAATTTTTTGTTGATGCAAATATGATCTATCTGGTTCTCTGTAGTGTGGTCCGGTGAGATCCATGTAGCCTTGTGTATACGCTTGTGTGGAAATATTGTGCCTCCTATGACCAATTTGTTGAATGCACATAGATTTGCAAATCTTTCTCCATTTTCGTTTCTTTCACCCAGTCCATGTCGTCCCATAATATCTTCATATCCGGTGTTGTCTATTCCGACTTTGGCATTTAGATCTCTCATTAGAATGGTGAGGTCATTTCTTGGGCATTTCTCTATGATTGACTGCAGACGCTTGTAGAACTGATCTTTAATGTCGTCGTTGCTATCATTGGTGGGTGCATAACATTGGATAATATTGATTGTGATCCCCTCCTCCTTTGTTTTGAATGATGCTTTGATGATTCTGGATCCGTGAGATTCCCATCCTACAAGTGCATTTCGTGCTACTTTGCACAGCATTAGAGCAAATCCCTGAGTGTGTGGAGCATTTTCCTCTTCGTGACCGGAGTATAGCAGCATCTCTCCCGTATTTAGCCTTTGTTGTCCAGCTAGTGTCCAATGGGTTTCGGTAATTCCCAGTACTGCCAAGTTGTATCTCCTCATTTCCGTCGCTATTTGACTGATCTTCCCGGTCTCCCACATTGTTCGAACGTTCCATGTACCTACGAAAACTTTTGCTCGGGTTGTTAGAAGGGGCATCGGCGTCGTGGCTTCCGAAGGAACTCGGCTTTCACCATGAAGCGTCATAATTCTTCTAAATGAGGACCTTCTAACTCCCAGGGCAGAGTTAAAATGGTCTGAATTATTTTTCTGATAAGCGTTTTTTTAGAGAGTTAGTTTTCTACGGGATGGGGACGCTAACCTCATGCCCAACCCTCCTCCTTTACCCGAGCTTGGGACCGGCAGTAACTCTAGAAGAGCTACAGGCGGAGTTCCCAACGTCTTACGAGTTGCATAATTCGAAACCTCTAAAACAATGTGTTGCGTATTTTGATGTATAAAGTGTATGTTCGACCACTCTTAGAATACTGCGCGTTTGTTCTTCGCAATGTGCTCATAAGGGATAAATTAAGGTTGGAGTCCGTACAGAGACGATTCCATTAGTAATAAACTTGGACCGGACCCTTTTATGAAAGAAGAAACTCAAACTAAATGTAATATCTTTCTTCAAAATACTTAGTAAACTCCCTAAAACCCCCATATGAAGTAATTCAATATTCAGAAACTCCTAGCTACAGCATCCGTAACTCATTGTCATTAGTGAAACAAAAACATTCTAAATAGTTTCTCCATGTGAATTACTTTACCAGTAAATTTTCCAGACTCTGAAATAATCTATCACAGTCTCTCCGTGAGATAAAATCACTCACATCCTTTGTTCTCTGCATCGATGTATACTTCTCTGAAAATACATTAAGTGTTCATGTATCTATGAGTGTATCATATTCCACTACTGATCTGATGTCACTTTACATTTACACCGTCTCCGATAACTTTAACTAATTTGAATAGTATCTAACACGAATGATAGATCATAAAATAACCTGACATATGTATTATGGTAGACCTAACTAACCTATCGCAGTAATTATTGACTTTTTTGTTACGTCCTCTCTAGTTCCGTTTTATTTTCTCTGGTTATAGATGGTTATAATCAATTCTTTATGGTGCAGGAAATGACTTTAAATACATCATTCATACATCAACACGATGTCAACTTAAAACGTAGTGAAAGATCTCAGCTGATGCCTTACATTGCTATAATAAATGTGAAAAATGTACTACCTAAACAATTTTTGAACCAGAAAACTTAAGACAATCTAATAGCACATATCTGTTCTCGACATTTAATATTACTATCTATATCTAGCTTATCATGTCTGTAAATTGGCATGAATTCCGTAACTATTATTTCTAGTATAATATTATTATTATAAGTAAATCCTTTGTGTATGTATTCCATCAAGTGTTGGTTTTGAAAAAGTCTTTGTTTGGTCTGTATATCCATGTAATTTATTATGCATGCTTTCTTGAAAAACCAGTTTGTAATTGTTGAAATAACCATTAATACAAGTATTGATGAAATATAAATGTCTTCTGGAACAAATGTTCTGTAGTGAAGCATGACATAATTTTTGTTAGAACTGGTAGTTCATCAATCATCGTACTTTACATCATGGATGCATATTTTCGCGTCCAGGATACAATTGATAAAAATCCAGCTGAATTTTTTTAGTATGCAGTTTATTTCATAAAATGTAGTGACGTAAGTGGTGCGTACAATCCAAGAAACTTGGACTAATTTTAATTTGGTTATTTGTTCTCTGAAGAAGTGACTTACACTAAGTCACGAAACGTCAGAAAATCTAATTTTCTACTCATTGAAATATTACAAATATATTATTTATCTACTCATAAGAGGTTTTAAGTAGTCTTGGTATTTCAACCACAAATATATTTTGGGTATCAATTACAAGGTTGGATTTGATTGTTTCAGATAAATTGAACACTGGGTGGAGAGTTAATAATAAATATATTTTTGTTATACCCCAATGAGTAGAAAAATTATATTTCTGACATTTCGTGAATTAATGTAAGCCACTTCTTCATCCATTCTATTTTAATGATACACTGTCGTCTATAAACGGATACATTTTCTTCGTTTATTTTTGTCGGTTTTTTGCTAAGTGACATAAAATGTTTGAGTTGTTGCGAGGCATTCTTCTTGAAACTAACAGTGCTGCCTGGATATGACAAAATTACAAATCTTCTATATGTTTCTTGTCTACTGAACTAAATATCAAAAGGAAGTAAGTTACGATAACTTATTCGTTCTTAAACTTTGTAGAATAAACTTACAACTAGTGAAGCTATTAATTCAGTAGACTCAGTCGAAGGAATTATACGATCAGACTTTTTGTCCCTGTCTGCCTTAACTTAGTCGAATGAAGTTCTAAATTTGTCATCCATCAGTTAATAGAGGATACTAGTCTTTGGTAAATATTTCACACCAGTATGTTAGTTTTGTATAACTGAAAGAATTGAGGGTATGATGGTTTACAAGATTATCACTTTTGCCTTAAAAAAGAAACGCCGGCCGGAACAAAATCCATTTTAACCACCTAAATCCTGCCCTGAGAATTGAAGGGTCTTCATTTAGAAGAGTTATTAAGCCTCATTGTAAAAGCTGAGATTCTTCGAAAATCACAAGGCCGATGACCCTTCCGAGCATCAGACCAACAATTAATATAAGTAAACAGAATGTCCGGAGATTACAAGGAGCCGGGAGACCCATTTCAATATAAGCGGATATGTGAAGATACAAAATAGCAGTGTTTGGAATGAGTGAAACCCATCGGACGCATGCTTGGCGCAAAAGACTAGCCTAAGGAGAGGTGCTGTTTTCTCCTCGTCACAAGGAAAAAAGTGCTCCAAGATCATCAAAATGTCCAAGATACCGAATGATGGGGTTGCAATAGATGACATCCGGTTCTACAACCACACCAATGATAGGATGTACATATTCCACCAAGAGACTGATCAATCGCAGTCCTAAACAACAGTGGGAAGATACAAGCAAATAACGCCAAGTGGATTTAAACTTCACCCCATTGCACAAGCAGGTGGCTATCAGGACTCAGTAGCTAAGTGGATGACGCGATGGCGTTTGCAGCGAACGGTACTGGGTTCGAGTTCCGGAGTGAACATCAACTTTGGGATGCAGGTATATCCGGTTGACGAGTCCCAAATAGGATGAAGCACGCATCCTGGATTCCACTGCTAGTCACTATCCATCTTTGCTTATCAGTTAATTTTGTTTAGTATCCAAATATTCTTCTAACTAAAAGTCAACATCCATACGAAAAGTTATTTCAAAAAAGCTTAAATAAAATGCCATACTATTGTTTTCGTCATTACTTGATTTTTCTATGCCTTCTAGGTTTAGCTACAATTCATATCAATCACTTTAAATCTGTACTTCCATCAATCTGTAATTTTCACTAAGTCAATCTTTTAACTTATGCAGACTCCGTAAACGTTAAATAATTAATGCGTAAACTATCTCGTCGAATTTCGTAATTTAAATAATCACTACCTCTGTTTCCGTTATGGACAAATCTTATCGACCAACTGGTGTCCATATATCAAGAGAGTTTAGAAGTATTGTATGAATTAAATTATAGATTTGTATTGAATTAACCATTTATAATCAGTATAAAGGAAATTATTTTCTTCAAGTCTTGCAAATCCGAATTGCTTTTATTAATCACTTTTTTCAAGACTCTTTAAATCAAATCATGAATCCGCTTGTGGGACCAATAGCACCATTATAGAAACAAGTGAAAAACATGACGTAGATGTGCATATTAAATTTAAATCGTGTCTATTCACAGTGTTGTGAGTGGCTGCAACAAAATTAGAATAATTCTACAAAAAGAGTTCAGCGTGAGACGTAGATTCTCCGGTCTATTTTCGCTTTTTTGTCAATAGGTTATTTTCCAGATAACGAATGAAAGTGGAATTTTCCCACTTAATAGCGTTCTAGTACAAACAGAATCTGAAAATGGTACTAATGGACTAAACAGGCTTCTTACTGTTTAACATTCTTGGTGTACATTACTTGCAGAAACAGTTGAAACATACTGGTTGACACATTCTCGAGAAAGCATGCTCAGATAATATGATGGGAGGGGGTACTAGATTCAAAATGTTACGTGTAATGTGAATTCTGTACAAATTATCATGAGGTTCCAGAAATTTGGAAGATGGTGGATCGTCTGTGACATGGGCTTAGTCATAAAGAAAAATCTGATTGATATATCGGACGAAACACTTCACCGAAAAATGTTAGAGTTCTCCAGAGATTAACATCAAATAAACAGGAAAAAAGTATTTCCAAAACACCAGTTAGATTCCTGCTTCTACGAAATTATGCTGAATTTGAAAATACTTCATATTATTCAAATTACTTTTTCTAGATTTCACCACAATAATAAGGTTGACCATATATAAGGATGGTTTCCAAAAAGTAATTTATTTATTTGAACACATAAATATTGGTACAAGAGGACACCAAATATATATGCGCCACACAAAACAATGAGAATTCGGAGAAGAAAAAGAAGGTAAGGAGAGTTAAAACAACAACAATAACGAACAGATTACTGTAAGGTAGTGTAGTAATAATAATAATAATAATAATAATAACAATAGTAATAATGAGGGAAACGTAAAGGTACAATCAGAAGAAATCTTTCAGTTACGGGAGAAACAACCATTTTTATGAAGACAGTACAAGAAGGTTACAGCACGATCGCCACTGGCTTCTATTCTGAGCCATATCTGATAACATCGCTAGCCATTGCTGTATCAACTCTAGGACCCCAGCAAGATAGTCGTGAAGGACCAACAGAAGTCAACCCTTTGCAGCTTTCTTTCATACCACGACAACATATCATACACTGACCACCTCTCCGCTTCTTACAACCAGTCCCAGAGTCGGCAAATAATGCACGACGTGAAATTCTCTGGGACGACATTCGTAGAACATGTCCAAGCCACCAAAGTCAGTGTTTCAAGATGGTGATACCAATTGGATTATCATCTCTGTGCCCGAACACACGATGCTGAACATCTGCATTACTAACATGGTGTTGACACTGGATGTCAGCAATCCTTCGGAGACAACGATGATCGAACACAGAGAGTCGTCTAACGTCCTCAACTCGGAGAGGCCAGGTTTCACAAGCATAGGGCGAAACTGCTCTCACCGACGCGTTGTAGATCCGAACTTTTACAGCCAGACTAACATCACGAAGGCGCCAAAGGTGGCCCAGATTGGCATAAGCCACTCTGGCTTTCACTATACATGCAATGACCTCATCACTCACGCCACCACCAGCACTTATGCAGCTACCCAGATACACGAACTTCTCGACTACTTCTATCTGCTCACCATCCAGGGTGAGTACAGGATTAGAATCCTGCCAGTCTTGTAGAAGTACTTTGCACTTCGAAGGTGCAAAGCACATACCATACCTATGGACACTGATTGCCAACTGATTAAGTGCGGATTGCATGGCTTGGGCATTATCGCACAGTAAGACAATATCATCCGCATATTGAAGGCCGAGAAGTCTTTCTCTAGACAACAGATCCACACCGGTATTACTTACATCCATCAGAGCTGTTTCCAGAATGTCATCGATGGCAAAGTTGAAGAGGAATGGTGAGATTGGGCAACCTTGTCTAACCCCACTGCTCGAATGGAACAATGGAGAGAGATGGTTGTATGCCCTCACTCTGCCTGAGGTGTTTGTATATAGTGGTTTTAGGATGTTAATAAACTTCTCAGGCACATCCTTCTTCAATAGACAATCTCAGAGAACAGTCCCATCAAACGAATCGAAGGCAGCCCTGATGTCAAGAAACACTACGATTGTTGGCGTTTGATAAGTATGACGGTGTTCTAACATTTGGCGGAGAGTGAAGATATGATCAATACATCCTCGACCGGAACGAAAACCAGCCTGCTCCTCTTGAGTCAATCTTTCTCGGGTTTTGAACAACCTACGAAGTACGATAGGAGCCAATAGTTTGGACGCAATCGGAAGTAGACTTGTTCCCCGATAGTTGTTACAGGAACGACGTGAACCGTTTTTAAAGATAGGGACAACTATCGATTCATTCCATGACGTTGGTACACTCTCTAGTTCCCAAACCTTTGTAAACAACGTCGTCAGTTACTTAGTCAAAAAGTCACCACCATCTTTAAAAAGAGCCGGAGGTAAGTCATCGGGGCCAGGTGATTTGTGACGCTTCGAGAGTTGGAGTTCCTTGCGGAATTCCGCCTCATTTGGTGGATCAGTCGCCACCGGCCATGGAGGGCAGGACAGTCTGATCCATGTTGCCGGAGCAGCAGACCAGTCGAACTGCTACTCGAAAATTCTGCCCATCGTCCAAGACGTCGATGGATGTTGGTGATTGGCATCCCATCATCCTCACAGATTGTTTCACTCACACCAGACTTCTTGCTGCCAGTGGCTCGGATGAGTTGGAAGAGCTTCCGGTAATTACCAGATGCAGCTGCTTATTCCAGCTCATTAGCACGCTCCGACCACCAAGCTTTGCCCGATTTCACTAATTGACATCCTTTGTTTGTGGTCAAACTCACTGTCACCCGGAGTAGACCGACGGGCTTCAATGAGTTGTAAGGAACCTGAAGAAACCCAATGCTTATAAGCGGGACGTTTCGCGAAGCCGCAAGTGACTTTACTCGCCATTTTCATGGTGTCATGCAATTGCAACTAATGCTCGTCTATACCTTTCGGTGGAATGGTGGCTAGCCTAGAAACTAGCTCGGTTCGATACTTACTTGCAACAGAAGTTGCAAACAGCTTGCTAACATCAATCCGTTGGTGGCGGTCACTTCGTTGGCCACTGAAAAGTAAGGTAAGATTGGCGCAGACCAAGGCATGGTCAGAGTCCAGATAGGTACTCCAAAAGGAGCGGCAGTCTTGTACACAACCACGCCAGCGGTAGCTGATCGCGATGTGATCAATCTGAGTCCAGGCTTCAGATGCAGAGGGAGGACGCCAGGTGGCACATCGGCGATGACTGTGCCGGAAGTTAGTGCTGGCCAGAAACAGGTTGTGGTCTGTGCACAGTTGCAGTAGACGGTCCCCGTTATCTGTCCTGCGACCAGCGAGTCCCCATCAGCCACCTAAACGACTCTCTTCTGTGCCTAGACGCCCGACCTGAGCATTCAAGTCTCCGGCTAGTACTACAATATCTGTCGAACGCACTTTCTGGAGAAGAACAATTAAATGGTGGTAGAATTCATCCTTGATTGCATACGGGCTGCAATCTGTCAGAGCATAGGCGATGACGGAAAGACATTGTTTCTCACGTCCATTTCTTCTCACTTTGATGGAACTTTCTGATCTAACAGCACATAACCGACTGTTAATGGGGATCCAATCGATTAGTGCTGCCCCAACTCTAGCGCTTAGTGCGACACCAACCCCAGCAAGACCAGATGAAGATGCCACAGGGTCCCCGGATAAGCGCTTGTAAAACAAGCTTTTCGAAGCGACAGATGGAGAGCGAATTTGTAGTACTTCACCAGAGTCTTGAATACGGGTCTCGGATAGACAACGCACGTCGATATTAAGACTTTCTAAAGACATAGCCAGCCCTATTTGTTGTCCGACCTGCATAAGTGTGCGAACGTTGGAGGCAGTCAGTTTGAATGGTGCACGTGGTTTCAGAAAAACTGCTTCAGTACTCGAATTTGGTGGTAGCATACAATTTTCAATCAAGCAGTGACTCGAGAACGTTAGATAGAGCCGAATTTCCACCATAGGTGAGCTGCTGTATAAGTCGAAAAATAAGGATACACAGAGTGGGAATAAAAGAAAGTGAACAAATGACGTAGTAAATAATAATAATAATAATAATAATAATAATAATGTGAATCATTTGATTGTTAATCGCAGCAAGAAGAGTATTTTCCATAAATATAGACAGTTCATCATAATTGTCTGTGGGCTGTGATACTGTCCGGGTACCCAAACCGAAGCAGATGGTTTTCTTAGGAGTCCACACCCCGAGCGTTTGACCTAAAAATCTGGCCCACAAGGCAATGGAGCATCGTAAGGAGATGCAGTCCCATGGTAGCCGGTGACCAACGATTGGTTCATGCGCCATTTGTTCCTTCAGGATACTGGAACCCATGTACACCATTGGTTTGGGATTCAGGTTAAAGCGCCGGACATTCGCTTTCCGTCCACTCATTTTCGTAAACAACACCCCCACCACGAGGACTTCCCTGGCAGAAGCTGTATACGCATGGCCGTGTGAGAGCATTTCGGGTCCGCCCCACTCTCGGCCATACCAGGGCATCCGGGGACTCCAAAAAGCAAAGATTTGTGGTATAATTGAGTTGGTTTGGAAAATCTCTTATTCCTCTAAATAAATGTTTTCCAGGCTGAGCCTTAGCACTACAAACATTACACTATGTGTAAGCTTAAAAAGTAAATGAGTTCGTACAATTCGGTTGGTCGCATATTTTGAAATCTTTATATATGTCATTATTTTAACTATTTTCTATATATCCCCGTAAACAGCATGTGTTGTCTAACAAACAAGTTACTTAAACACTTTCTTACTCTGTTTGCATGATGGATTAGGTTTCTGTCACTTTGTCAAATGACAAAAATTCACATGGCAACTATTCTTGAGAAGTTTTCTATGGGTTTACATTATTCACTTACTCTTGGTATAATTACAGTTCCCTCTGCATTTTTTGTCGTTGAGTATTTGATTTGGAAAGCACACAAAGAGAAATTACTTTGTATAAAGTACAGAACCTTTTGGTCTGTAAATGGTATTGTATTTTATGTGGTGTATTAGGAATTCAATTTTGTATGAAAATGAGTTAACTTACTGTACGCATCATGTTTTTACAGTTCTTTAACAATCGTCTGATTACGATTTGAAAATTCAGATTGAAAGGTAGAGTAACAAATTTCCTTGGTGGTTTCCGCAACTGGCCCGGTTGTACCCCACTGATCACTGCTTCTCACTAGAACTCCAGGATATACATCTTGAAGTCAATCACTAATGAGCATATGTCAATTAGTATCAGAAGGGTTTTGTGGAGATTGTAGTCATTTCAATAGTTGAGATCATGAGTCAATGCATATAAATATCACCGTATATTAGAGTAAAGTCTGATGAATAATGTTCGCTTATATATAGTGTTTTAAATTTACAATACGGGAATTTTTTAAATTCTTTGCTTTAATAAAATCATATCAGTTTTTTGAATTAAGTTATGATAATACTATTTATTATTATAGAAAATATTTCATTCATCATAATAAATTCAATCACTCCAATCTGTATTTATTTGATTCATAATTTTAAAGTTCAATCAATTTTACGTGATACCTTTCATTGGAATAAAAGATTATCTTTTGTCTATTCTTTAACACACCAAAGAATTTGTTAACGAATGATTATTCCTTTTTATATAGTGATAGATTTCAGAACTTACAATGGTCTAATAAGTATGTTCATAAAAATTGAATATAATTAAAGATTTATTACTGAATTTCGAAAACTACTTTTTTATATTCTAAACTTTATTTCGAATTTATTTGAGTATTTGGTCAATGTCAAATTAATATTGAACAATAACAATATCGAAATAATGAATATTAAATAAACATTCGAAAGTAAGAGATCTATTAAAAATGTTCAACTATTTTTACTTTAATTATTGGTTTTCGTGGGTGAATAAATATTCAATTGTCATAAGAATTGAGAGTAGATTTTTATTTAATTTCCGAAAATTTCATGTACTTTATGTTCAGTTTCAATGATCAGGAACTGTAGAGTTAAAAAATTACTGGATCTTTGAAAATATCATTTATAATCTTACTTATGGATTGAATTCAACAAAGTTTAATTATCTGAAATCTAATTGTACCTGTGATACTATTAGACAATTATCAAAAACGTTATCATTATAAATCTACAATTTGAATGAGATTAGGTAACTGGCATAATAACTTAAACAAACAACTATTGAGTGGCAGCACAAAGAAAGAACGCGAAATTATTAAAATGCTTTTCTAAAGGTGATTTCTTCACACTATATCTTTTTCCAGACATTACTGATAACAGTGGATTTCTCCTGACATCACTCAACGTATCAGTGGACTGAAGTCTATTAATCTGATCATTTTATATGGAGTTCTAATTTGTTTCAATTTGTTGTTGCTCATTATCTAAACCTAAAGCTCTACTAGCTTTCTGTAAACGTTGGTCTTCTTGTAAAATTAGTGGTAGTAATCTGTTCTTATTTATACTAGCCCGTTTTCTACAGGCCAATAATAATCTACATTCATTATGTAACAATTCTTGTATAATAGCCTTTTGTTGATCAATTGTTAGTGTTCGTTTTATCCAACGTCTAGCAGCCCATATATTTAATAATATAATTAGAGTCAGAAGCAAACCAATCGTTAGTAAAATCACAGTTGTTTGTTTCAATGCTCTAGTTGTGATTGGATATTCAATTGATTGCCATAAACTAGGTTGCATTGGATAAATTTTTAAATAAAACTCATTAATTAAATATATCCTATTAATAGATGTCCGTGGATTATCGGCTTGACTTGGTAAACGATAAGTTTGAATAAATAAAAAGCATTTCCATGTTCCATGATGTGTTAAATTTAAATAAGGAATTAATTGAATGCGTCGATTTAATCGTAAAGCTAAGTTACGTGAATATTCATAACCATTCAACTTCCATACTATTTGAGCTGATTCCATCCAAACAGCTGTATTATCCAATGCATTAAAATATCCTAGATTAGAATAAAGATAAAACGGATTACCTTCTAGTGCAATATATTTTACACCAGTAACAATCAAGGTATAAAAGATTGTATTCCACTTGTGATTCCCAAATGTCATTTGGCAGGTATAAAAACCTTGATCATAGTGATCTATACTTGGAAAGACTAAATATGTATCCTCCATGTAAAATGAAGATATCTCTGGCAGTAAATTCCATTTCATTTCTTCATCAAACAGTCTATTTTGATTATTCTTAGGCTTTTTAGTTCTGTAAAATCGGCCAGATATAGATCCTGAGCCAGAATCGGTTGGATTTATCGATCTTCCATTTTTAAGCCATTTTATAGTCAAAGTATGCTCTTTAAATAATCGAGAGGTTAGACCGAAAATTCCTCGAGAAGTTAATTTTTTGGCAAGGTTGTAAGCTGGTGTTACACAGTCCATTCGAGCACTTTGCTTAACATGCATTCGTAGAATATTTTGATATGCATTCAAGTTAAGTTGATCTTTTGCAACCTGGAAAGTTATTTTGTCAGCAATATCAAGGCTACTAAAATCTTCATCTACACAATTATGATCACATTCTGTAGTCTGATGGCTAACCCCAGAACAATTGAACCCATATGGTTCTGGAGGAGGATTGTTACAAAATCGGTAACGTGTCCTGCTTCCTGTATGACATCCTTCCCCATTAATATTTTGCCCACCTGTAGGAAGACATGATGACCATGAACTCCATGTTCCCCAACCTGGAATACGTGGGCAACGTGTATTGACAAAACATGGTATACATTCTTTAGCTTGAGATTCATATGGATTTGAACTTTCACACATCACTGTTGATGACTGTACATTACCATATCCATCAAGACAACTTCGAACTCGACATCTTACTCCATTACCACAAGTAACGGAACAAGTTAAGGGTGTCGAAGACCACTGACCCCATCTATATTTTAAATTTCTACTAGCAAGGACATAACTAATTAAAAGACAAATTAGTATGAACCAGGAACAGTTTAGCATTAGACAAATAAGTTAAGTATAAATCATACTTTGAATGTCTTACAATATATTTACAGCGATTTATTGATTATCTTAATAGATTATCAATTTAAATAATACACGATAACAGACAGAATATATAAGAATGTGTGATTATATTAGGAAGAGATTCCAATCAGTTAGATAAACTTTACTTATTTAATCAAGAATACATGCCGAGGATAAGTCAATTCGGTATATATCATGGCTTGTTAATTAGAGAATTATAGAACTCTATAAGTGGGAATTAATGGAAAGTAGAAAAATGAACACTTATGAAAGTTCGCAGTCATGAATATTTTGATCTGTTTACGTGATAGTTATAAATCGAGAAATTATTCAAGTCATTAATTTAACTAGGATAACGGATAAGCAATCCAGCTTTGAGATTAACTAAAGCAATACCTGGCTACATTACGAAACCTTAAAAAACTTTAAGATACAGATAAATTGTAAACATCAATTTGAAGGGAAATCAAAATTAGCTGATCACGATTATACTTTTTAAAAAATTAGTTTGTAGATCGACGACAACTAATGACTTCTGATTAACAAAGACGATTGTTTCTCTGATGGAAGATCGTTGTATCTCAAATAAAGTAGTATCTTGAAAACAAGGAATGTCACTTAATTGCGTTATAGAGAGCAAATTATGAAGATAATCAGTTTGCGGCTACTAACTAAGAAGATATTCTGAATGTGAAAGGCTCTTGAGATAGTTTGGTTTACAAAGTGATAACTAATCCACGTAATATATATTACAAGGTGTCCAAGTGATCCACTCACAACACAGGTTGGTTTTATCTATAGATCAGGAAAGTAATAGCTTCATCAATAGAGTACAAGTGAACATTTCGAGTTTTTAATCAACATAGTCAACTGTATGCGCTATGTTAATTGTTGAATCAAATATACTTGGGACCAAATTAAAATGTACTAACTTAGGGATCGAGACAAAAGTTGTACTGACATGTTAACTATAAGCCTGAAACAATAAGGGAGACTAACTGATTCCTGAGTAGTAATAGTAAACTGTCTAACTCTTAGTACTGGACAAATCTTATTTATTATAGGAATAAACAATGAGGGTTCGAATCATTCTATGAGGATGAGTTTCTTTACAATCATAGACAAGTGCAGAAAGCAAATAACTTGAGCTTGTAAACTATCTTAACTGCATTCAGCTGGCTAGATTTGGTTTACCAATACTTTATAAGGATTTTTTTACTAAAATTATGCGAACCCGAACTACAAGCAAATCTATCTGATAAAACTACCAATCAGTCAAATCCTTTTAATACATGAATGATTTTACCAACGAAATAGCATTTATATGACACCAGAAAATGTACATGTATATATGAAAACGTCGGTTTACTGTTGATGACACTATTGGAAACAAGTAATTAGTTATTATTAAGTGATGATATCGGATAGTTAAATCTGTATCAAGTTATTCTCCTATTTAACAGACGTGAGTATTGTTGAATTACATCAAGTGCTGAGATTAGTATAACCTTTAAAAAGATGTGTCTGAAGATAGTTCACATTGCAATCTGATATCAGCTACAGACAAATATTTTGTCCTGGTCTGAGGTTCTTCAGCAGATAATCGACGGCTATACATTGAATCGGGACTAAAATCTTCAGTTATTACGGTGAGCACGATACCATTCACTTACAAAGACTGAATTCAATGATCATTATTTTCGAATTTTAGGGATGTAGTTAGCACTTCGGCGCTGGTAGAAAAACAATCAATGCAAACGTCTGTACAAATATATTTTAACGTGGATCCTTTTGTTGTCTACATTTACGGCATTAATATACACCACAAAGTAGGAACTAATAAAGTTATACGATGAATTATACAAATACTTGATAAAAATGAAAGGAAATCGAAATAGGAAAAATGCAGTACATTATATACTTTCGTAATGAATCACATATTTGATATACGAAGATGACTACTCAATAGTGGCTAATGATTCTTTCAACTGTTCATCTGGGCAGATTATTTCATCATTAGTTGCCAGGAGAATACAATAATGATCAAACAACTGCATTGTCACTTCAAGGTCATCCAATAGTTCCAAATGTTCTACTCTAAAATAAAAATACAAGCAATAACGAACTCATATGAAAGCTACACCTTATAAATGCATGTCCAAATAGGTAAAGTGAGATTTAAGAAATCAAAGTTAAATAATTAAATCTTAATTCTCATAAGGATAAGACTAATCAGCAGTTGACCCCTTTGGATGAATAATTTGTGTGGTAGAATCAAATTTACCCGGAAATTTTTCATCGCGAGGCTAAAAAATAAGCTTCAAGCTCTTTCAAAGATTAGATAAACTCTGACTAATTAACATATTAAAATATCGTATAGATTGTATATAAATTCACTGGTCAATGTTGTTATTTAAACATAAATATTTCTCATAATTACTTTTACATCCTGATAATCCATCAGAGTTTTGATAGAATCTTAAAAACAATAACACAAAAAACTTTGTATCGTCATCTCACATTTGGGATAGTATTTACATTTATGTTCATTTGATGCGTTCAAACTTCATTTATCAATAGATTTTTTTTAAAAGACTTCTACTTGATCGGATTTACTTTTACATAGTTACAAGTTTAGAAAAACGGATATATGACACGTTATGATTTTATCTACTGGTATATCATTTCAAGTGCAAATCCTCACTTACTTCAGGTAAACTCACGTTATATTTTTTTCAGCTCAAATTATACACATATTCATGAAGTGAAGGTCTGATTCAAAAATTTTGATACCTCATATAAAATGTTTAGATTCAAATGTTATTCGTCTTTACATCAATATTGGAAATGATCACGAAATATGAGACAGAAGATTAGTGATAATGAAAGATAAATTTTATTTTACTATGTATTATGAAGTTCAAAAACGACCCAATCTAATTTTACCTGTATCGAGTACTGGAAGGTAACATCTTATAAACTTGATTTATAGTCCATCCTTTGGCTTTTTTCCAACCAGCCTTAAAAAATCTGTAAAAAAGAATGAAAAACAATAACAAATATGCAGATTTTCTAAGTGAATGAATGTTTCAGCTGAAGATTTGTATGGAAATTAAAACAGTGTGTTTTTATTTGAAGTCCTGATGATAAAAGTGAATATTTTTTAAAAAAAAAACAAATGATTATTCTACGGACAATTTCAATCAACCGAAATGAATTTATCATGATGTGGAAATTACATTAAAGTTTAAATTTTACGCTACGTGTTAACGTTACACATCATGGGTTTAGTCCTAGTACTATCTGAAAACACGAGTGATGTTTGAAGATGACACCATGAACGTTTGAATTTTGATGCACACAAAATAACAGACAGCTTTGTTACGATTTTGAAAAACTAAAATATAACTGTATCACCAAGATCTGTATTCAAGACCCCAGTAAATTAATGTAAGCTCTCAACACCGAAGTTGTCCTTGAGTAACAGTTACATCAGAAATTGTTAATATGTTAACAGTAGGTAAACAGATTAAAGGAACTCTTATGAAAACTTTTTTCAAGTGGGTTTAAAGAAATATTCGTTTTAACAAACAAATAGCTATTCTTCATGACTAAGTCGAATATTTTGATTATTACTACTAATCGACTAGCACTACATAACCATTTGATTTATTCAAACAGTAAGTGCTTTGAACTAATTACCTTATGGAGGAAAACGGTTCTCGAACTGTATTATTTCACATTACAATGTAATGAAGCAGTGAATATAATATTCGATGGAACTTGAATCAGTAATTGCTGTTTGAAGAGATTACGAGATCACCTAAAGTCGGCGAACGGAGTGAAGGATCAGCAACAAGACAAGCTAAACTACTTCAATTCGTCTCAGCCCTGGTAACCAGAGGGAGAAGACCAGGTTTAGGGAAAGATGTATCCTAAAAGCAACCAGAAGCACGAACCAATGACATTTAGGGTACTTGCAAGTGAGAAATACAATCCGAAGGTAAAAATGGGCGCTTTTGGAGTGAAACCAAGAAATCCAAATTTCTTAAATAAAATTCCAAAAATAGGACGTTTACCAAGTGATTTATAAGGATCTAGCATCACCAACAGTAATCACCAGTAACATTTACATATGTGGAAATTAAAATAGAAATCTCACCGTTCCTCTTGAGTAGCCAGTGAATGACATGCATTAAGACCAGGAAGCTCACAGGAACGAGCACGAAAATTTTTGATCATAATAGAACCAAATGAATCGCTCATATTAACCTGCACAGTAGATAACACAGGATTCGAATACAGCGAATAAACACTCCTTTTTCAACTAGTTTTGCATCATGACAATAATGACAATGATAACAATGATAATTGTAATAATAAAGTCGATACTGATCAGTTAGTGGCGTATGAGATAGTGTTATAAATTCATTAGTGTTTATGAAGGTAATTGAGAATGATTTACGAAATAATCAAAAGATAAGGGGAATAAAATAATTAATATTCAGAGGTACTAATTACGAAATAAATAAATTGAGTATGTACTCATACATAAGGTAACATAATACGAGAGGATTGGCGAAATTTTGATGAGAGATCGAATGTTTATAACAGTTACATAAGCACAGTTTTTATAAAGAGAGTTAGTGTAATAGATCATTAACAAAGAAGTGATAGTCACTAAGTAAGTAGCGATCATAGTGTAAGTCCAGTTTGTATATTAATCGGGAGAAGAGATAAAATGTAAAAGACCAATCATAGGACAGAAAAACAGCTGCCATTTGGTGACAACAGTAACTCATCTATTAGCCTAATGATAGTCAAAAAAATCTCGTTTAATTTAAGGCTATAAAAACACGACGAAGTAAAGCTACTTTCGAATTCATGTGATTTACTTCCATTTGAAGCTTGCTGTGATGATACTAGTCAGTCTGAAAGTGAAATATCAATTGTCAAATTTTATGAACCAGGAAGATATAAAAATCACTCTGAACTAGAAATGGATTAAATGAAATTAGTCATTTAGCTATGAACAATATAAAATTTGGAATAAACATCCATCGTCCTGCATCGTCGTACCTCGCATTAGCACAGGAAATTAAGATGAAAATAAAAAGAGTCGAAATGATTAAAAAAACTTCTGTGAACATTAAAGGAATTGATGTTCAATACTGTGGATTACCATAAGAATAAAGCCATGAACATATTCGTGAGAAAAAACGGTTAAACCAAATTTAAAAAGTAGTTAGGGTTATCTAACTATTTTGGTCCGTAAATTATCCATTCGTCCGCAATTTGTAGATGGACACACTTAATAAAAGCTGTTTGCTTTCTAATTAAGTGTTTAAACTTCGAATTTGTGTCAAGGCTCAGTTTATTTGAAACGCCTGCATACAGACAGAAAAATATCCCTTTGAAGACAGTGAATTTTATGAGTGTATGATAATATCTACGGACGAAAATAAAAGTGTAATAATGACAGTTAGAGTTTAACAGACCTCTTCATTTCAAATAACGAGATAACGAAGAGCCTGGAATTAAAGTAGTTAAAGAACATTTGCTCATAGATTCAAGGTATGAAAATGCCATTATACTCAAAGGAAGCTATTCAAAAAGTTTTCAAGTGTCTCAAAACATTTAATAAGCCATTTGGAGCTGAAGACAAAAAATCGTATATACGGGATGTTCTGTAACTGAAGAGTTAGAGAATAGTAACTTTAGCATTTGTTAAGAAAATGGAGTCTCGCTAGCTTGTCATAATTATATTTATTAAAATATTTCTGATCTATACCACGAATTTAAGTTTAAATAACTGAATAGTATTGATATATTTCATATATTGGACGTGAACGACAGATGAAACTTGACATGGTTTTGTTCGCGTTATATCTACAAACGAACAGAAAATTTGATATGGTCCTGTGAATGTTACAAGGAATACAAATATGTCACGGTACATAATGCTTGTTGCTGGAAATAATGATAGAGTTTTGGTATACTTCAGAATTTGATGTTTAAACTAGGTTTATCATTAGAACAAGAGATGTCATCATTATCCACTTTATAAATATAATTATATTTTTTAGTAAGTTTTGCGTGAAATATCACGAAGTCATACATACATCTAAGTGTATTTATAACTGATCATTAACCGTAAAAATGAGTTTAAAAAAAGTATACCTACCTGTTCATAATGCAGGAATGAAGCACGTGGGAAGTTTACCGAAAGACCCTTTATTAACTGACAGCTTGCCTCTGGAGACATATAAACAAGTACGCATTCAGCAAGGAAGAGAGTTGGGCAACTTTTGGAACAACCGGCCCCATTAACTGTTGAACATAAAACATCTAGAAGATCTTGAACAGATCTTCGTAAATCGAAACTCAGTAAGTGAAACCGTCCCGTCTCAAAAACGTAGTGCAAATTATCATGTAGTGTGTCGACAACAGAAGTCTTTTGATTTACTGTAAGGTTTAAATTATCGTCTTTAAGTGGTGAAGCATCTGGGTTCAAAGTATAAAGCTTTTCGTTAGATATATAGCATACATATAAGAGAATATGGTAAAATGAAAACGTTGAACGGTCAGTCATTCAATATTAGTAGAACATATATTAGAAATGGATATGATAAACAGAAGCTAAAGTTTAGAATGTGATCATGTAATACTAAAAAATGTGCGGGAGGGGGGATAAGCTGGTATGTTTATTTGAAACGATATGTAAGGATGTGGTAAAATAACAAATAAATAAATATCACTGAGTGGTAACTTCCACCCGATAAAATAACCGTACCCATGTTTATAATACAATTGGCAATATTAATATTGAGGGCAGACCACTAAGTAAAAGCATATGCCAATGCTTCGGGGTCGGCACGGAATTCCAGATCAGTGCATGGAGTATTTATGTGACAGGGCTTGAAATCAACAATATATACATCCGATTAATGCCCTTATCTTACTTTCGAATGTCACAATACCTCAAACCAGTTGTCCTGATTTTGCATGGTTTACCTGGTTTAAAAAAAATTAACATGGTTAGTATCCTTATTTTGACTTTACTGGATTCCTCCACTTCAAATATCTTCTTTATGGTGTAAAATGGCTTTAATGTAGGTTGGACTGAATTGATGTCTCGCTTCACTGTTTCTGTTTGTCGTTTAAGGTTTCAAGATTCTTTTGAACCATTTTCATGAGGAACCCATACGGTGTCATTTACCGATACTCAGCAATATCGGATTTCTGACAATTAGACATGAAGATACTATAAAGAATGAAGGACATACATACTAGTCTTATTAGCTGCTCATATAAACGGATGACAATGGTGAACGTCGAGAATCACACTTTGTAAAAATAAAATCCATACATAATTCGGTGTGGCGCCACTAACAATGTGAGTTTGTAGGGCTTAGTAAGTCCGGGAAAAAATAGCCAAAATATTGTTTAATAACCAGATAAAGGTACATTGAATTATAAAATATTAACTGTCCGTAAAGGACCAATTTACTTTATATACAAGGATAATAAAAAGTGTGAGAGTTACTTGTTGATTCAAGCAGCCTTCTTCGTTGTATTGTCATAGCTTTTTGCTGAATGTTAGATGCCAAGTCTACTTCGACGTATAGCTCTGGAGTCTCCTGAGCATCTTTTAGAGCGAAGTACAATGTATCTGAGCCTGCACCAAGGTTTACAATTTGGCAGGCTCCACCTGTGGACTGGATAAGGTAATTTGTATTTTTCAAAGGTAAGGAACCTTTATAAATGATATGGCAATCGCTCTGAATGCAGTTGTTCTTATAAAATAGCCACGATTAATCTCCGGAGTTTTGTGTGACGGAGAGGAACAAAAATACCTGATATACTTGTCTTTCCAGTATCCACGAGAAATGGCATGAGCTTTACTGGATGTAGCGTCGTCATTAGTTAGTTGAATGATCTCATCTGTAGGACTACTCATCAGAGTAACGCTTACCGCATACAACCCGCGAAACACAAATGTTTCAGTCATCAGATTCAGATTCAGATTCAAATTTGTGTAGTAAGGACAGAAGGCCTACGGCCTATGTTATTCCTTTTCTAGTATGCTTCTGTGAGTGTCCAGTCTTCTCTTGAATGAGTCAATTGAAGGTGCGGACACCACTGCTTCAGGCAGCAGGTTCCAAGTATTGATGACTCGGTGTGAAAACCTGTATGCCACGGGTATTTTGTTCGTTCTTGGCTTTTCTACTCGCCGGCTATGTCCTCTGAGGTGTCCCGATCTAGTGGGAAGAAAGAGAGAGAATAAGTTAGGTCCGAAATCATTTCTCAGTATTCTGTACATCAATATTAGATCTCCCCTTAGTCTGCGATAGGACAGAGTAAAGAGGTTCAGTTTTTCAAGCCGCTCTTTATATGATAAACCCCGGAGTTCCGAAATTGCACGCGTAGCTGCCCTCTGTACCTTTTCTAGTATGTCTGAGTCACCTTTTAAACAGGGGCTTGCAGCCTGAACACAGTTCTCTAACTTAGTTCTCACTAAGGATGTGTATAATGTGGTGAACATGGTAGTATCAAGCTTAGTGAATGTCCTTTTTAAAGCCCAGAGGGTTCGAAACCCCTTAACTGCGACCTCCCGGCAATGGGCCGTCGTCTTAAGATCATTGCTCACTGTCACCCCTAGGTCCTTATGAGACCGGACTACGGGTAATAACACATCCCCTATGTTGTACGTATTAACCTTTGAATCCCCCAAGTTTATGTAGACACACTTTTCTGAGTTGATAGGCATCAGCCACTCCTTGGACCAGTTTATCATATTATTTAAGTCTGTCTGAAGAGTAAATGCGTCTTTGTCTCCAGGATCTACTCGCCAAATTTTTACATCATCAGCGTATAATAACATTGGAGACTGTACTATACTTGTAAGATCATTAACGTACATCATAAAAAGTGAAGGACGTAGGACGGAACCTTGAGGTACCCCACTAGTACTGGTCTCCAGATGGAGCACTTGGAATTCATTCAAACTTTCTGTCTACGACCTACTAGGAAATCCTTAATCCATTTTAAAAGAGGTCCGGCAATACCAAGGTTTTCTAACTTCGATAGCAGTCTATTTGTTGGCACCTTGTCAAAAGCCTTACTGAAGTCTATGTAGACAACATCCACTGAGTTTCCGTTGTCTAGCGCATTAATCCAGAGCTCCCTAGCTATAAGGAGGTTCGTTGTACAGGATAGACCCTTTCTAAAACCATGTTGTGCCATGTTCAGCAAGTTATTGGTTTCCATAAATGCTGTTATGGTCCGTTTGATTATTCTTTCCAGTATTTTAATTACAACACTGGTGGGGCTTACGGGTCTGTAATTTGATGGAACTTGTCGTAGACCTGTTTTATGTATGGGAGTGACGATTGCGTCCTTCCAGTCCATAGGTAACATACCTTGGTCAAGTGACATTTTGAATATCACAGTCAGTGGGGCTGCGATATATTGGGCAATATGTCTCAAGATTTTAGGGTGTGGTTCATCTGGTCCTGTTGACTTCTCCATGTTTAGGGTGCTAAGAGACTTAAGCACATCGTTTTGGTCGAAGTCCACGGTGAGCAGCTGGTTTGTTGACTCTGTAATTGGGTCTGGTTCTTTCTCTAAAGGAGGTTCCTGAAAGAAAACTGCCCCAAAGTAGTCAGCCATAACCTCAGCTTTTTCCTGATTTTCCTCTATCATTTCAGATTCACTTCCTACTTTAATTAGGTTGGGAATCCAATGATGAATCCTTGTTCTGTAGTTTATGTACGAGAATATCCTCTTGGGCTGCTTGAGTGCAGATTCTGCCAGCTGCATTTCATATTTTCTTTGCGCTTCCCGAATTTTAGTTATACACTCGTTTCTTATCGATCTGTAGCGTTCCATCGTACCTGCTGTGCCAAGGCGGATGGCAACATCCCAGCATTTCTTCTTTTGTCTTAGTAAGCGTCGAATATCCCGCCCTATCCAGGGATGTCCGTGCTTCTTTTTCTGTGGGACAGTCCAGGGTATGTATGGTTGAGTTACCCGATTGTATAACTGCCTGAATAGAGTCCATGCCTCTTGTACTGACGCCTTTGAGTCAATTTCCCAGTTCTCAGCCGATGCTGCGGAGTTAATTGCCTGCATATCTGCCTTCCATATGTTAGGACGGGCCGGCGCAATTGTTTGAGAAGCAATTTCAGCCATGAATTTGAATAAGATGACTGCATGGTCACTTCTCCCAAGCGGTGGGAGAAAAGCCGTTTGACCAACGTCATCACCGTGTGTGAAGACTAAATCTAAAAGAGAGGAAGAGTTTCTTAAGTCGTATCTTGTGGGATCTCTAATGTGTTGGAATAATGCTAGTTCAATAGAGGTTTCTAACAGTTTGGAGTCGAACGACGATATAGATGACTCTACTTCTAAGTTAACCCAGTTTATATATGGTGCATTAAAGTCGCCTACTACAAGGCTTTTACCGTTGTTACACCAGGACTTAAGTTTACTGAGGAGAAAATCATCTGCTACACATTCTGGACTGCGATAAACTACAAGTACTTCAATATCTTGCCGTCGGCATTTCAACTTACATCTCACCAGTTCACATGTCCCTGAAACATGTGCTACTGTCTCAGCTAATCTTATGGTTAGGGTACTTTTCGTGTACAGAATAACCCCGCCTCCCCTTCGGTTTAATCTATCAGCCCTACTGGTTATGAAACCAGTCAATTGGATTTCACTATCTAATACTTCTGACGTTAACCAAGTTTCCGAGACAGCGATAACGTCCGGTTTTTCTTTATCCACCACTGACTTCAGCTCCGCCATTTTATTTAGTAGGCTGCGAGCATTTGTGTAGCACACTTTTAAGTCTGTGGAGAGCTTTCCCTTGCCACCCAGAGTGGCTTGGGGATCGTTTTGCTCCAAAATTTTACAATCTGAAAACCCTTAAGAACGAGGTTTCTTTCACCGTTTCGGCGACGCTCGTTTATTTCCGCTTCTGCAGCTCTTCTCTTAATACGATCAGCTAGGCTGAGGTCCTCACGGACATATATTCCGGATGCAATCAGTTTACGTGAATTACTTAGAACCAGGTTCCTTTCTTCCACCGTGTTGAATGTAACCTTTAGGAGGCGGTTTTTCTGAGGACTTTCGGAATCCGCCTTTTTCCTATTCTATAAAGCTTACAAATACTAACTCCTGAAACTGTATCTGGGAGTAGTTTACTTAATGATGTCTTAATATGATTGAGATCATGTTCAAATCTTGCCTTTGGTTCAGTATCTGAAGATTCTCTTATCTTATGAAAAATGACTGATCTCTCAGAGAGATCTGTCTTTTCACGCGGTGAGGATTTTTCTTCTGATAACATCCCTTCCAATGTCTTGCTGACCAGCTGCGTTTTGTCTACAGCCTTTTTCCTCTTATGTTTTTCCTTCTTACCGAAGTCCATTTGTCACCACTCAGAACAGCCACACCTGGACTATGTGGAACGGTGACAGTTTTATCCGGATCTTCTATTTCGACTAGAGGTGTATGGCTGCCGATGTCAATATCAAGCGACACTTCATTTCTCGTTAATGTCAACGGAGATTTCACGTTCCCGTCAACCGCAGTCAGGTGTTTAATGGGTCCTGTAGCAGCACTTACTACACTGACACATTCTTCATCGTCAGTGCTCCTGTTATCAGTGCTTCCGCCATCGTTTTTCTTGCAGGCCAATGCCAATAGGCCCATAGCCTCCTGTATTAGTACCTTTTTATCCGTACAGCAGAACATACAAAGCCAATGCGAGTTAGGCTTCGAGCATCTTTTGTAAGCCGTCGGACTTAGTCGTGTACACATTTTGTGATACCACTTTTTACAGTCGTCACACTGCATTCCCTCCTCAACGGAGAACAAACAATTTGGTTGCCCACATTTGTGAGTCTTACCAACCATTGTAATTCGATTTAAAAGGTTTAAAAACAAAAAATGATAACAATGTGAACACAAGTGTTAGTCAAGGACTAAAAACAGGTACTCAGGACAAAATGTAGCGAAAAATTTCAAACTTTAACCAAAGAACTCTTAGTTAAAGTAGACCAAGAATGCTTTTTAGTGCAATAAGTACCAAAAGCAAGTATAATCACAACAAGTACAAAATTCACTGCCCTTTTTGAAATCAGTCTTCAGTAATAAGGACAGTAGGTTGGTGAACCTGTGTTAATCCTGACAGATTGGTTTCCAGTGAAGGTCCGGCTTCTCCTTGAAAATATTCACTGATGGGGCTGATACCACTTGTTCGGGTAAGGCGTTTCGATGAGAAAAACAGGACCCCAATTTAAGTTTATTAGATCGCGGTTTATGAACCTTCTTGCTATGACCTCGGAGATTATTAGTGCTGGAGGGAGCAAAAATATAAGACATATTAACATCCAAATCATAATTAAAGATGCGGAATGCCAGTATAATGTCACCTTGCGCCCTACGATACGACAAGGGGAAAAGGTTTAGGCATTTTAAACGCTCATCGTAAGAGGGTTTACAAAGACCCTCCACTAATTTCGTTCCCACACCCTGGACACACTCAAGTGAGTTAGTATCCTTTACCAGATATGGGCTAGCTGCTTGGATACAGTACTCTAAATGTGGTCTTACGTAGGTGGGATATAAAATTCAAAACATTTCCTCGTCAAAAGATTTGAACGCTCGGCGAAGTGACCATAACGCACGAAAACCTTTGGCAGCGGTTGCGTTGCAATGCGTAGTTGTTTTTAAATCATGACTTAATGCTACTCCTAAGTCTTTATGCTCTTGAACGCATGGAAGAGGTTTACCCTCAATAGTGTAACGGTAACTATTACCGTGACCGATGTGCATTAGCACACACTTCCTAGAATTGGCTTCTAAGCCCCAACCTCGAGCCCATCTGACTAAATAGTCTAAGTCAGCTTGGAGATCCAGATGATCAGCCTCACTTTTTATTGTTCCCCAGATTTTTACGTCATCCGCAAACAATAATGTCGACGACCTGAGCAACAGCGGTAACTCATTGACGTAGAGAAGGAAGAGCAGAGGGCCTAAGATGTTGCCTTGGGGTACACCACTTTTGACCGGCTTACAATCGGATAGCGTCCCATTGACTCTTACTCTCTGTCTGCGGTAACATAAGAAGTTACCTATCCACTCCTGTACAGTGCCTATTATTCTGAAGCTCGTGAGCTTCTGCATAAGACCGAAGTGTGAAACCATGTCAAATGCTTTGCTAAAATCTATGAATATCACATTGGCAGACAGACCTTTATCTAAGGCTGATGTCCAATCCTCTCTCTCAATAAGTAAATTAGTCAAGCATGAACGCTTTTTACGAAATCCATGTTGCTCAGGAGCTAACAGATTGTGTGAATCTATGTGGCTTAGCAACAGAACCCGAATTATCTTTTCAAGTAACTTAACGACAATGCTAGGTAGACTGACAGGCTGGTAGTTAGATACGATCTGTCTTTTGCCATCCTTAAATATAGGACTGACTATAGTGTCTTTCCAATCTCTAGGGAGTTGAGCGAGTGAAAGGGACATGTTGAAGAGTGTAGTAAGCGGTTTTGAAATAATGTCCGCAAGAGATGACAGCAGTCGTGGATGTAACCCGTCAGGGCCCGGTATCTTACAAAGTTTGAGGTCAGTTATCAACGGAAGGACAGTTTCCTCAGTTACCTGTACAGATTCAATGGTTGATATCTCGGCATTTATGGTACTCACGCTTAAATGATGCGTGACCTGTCAACAAGAAAAAGTCCCAGAAGTGTTTCTTACGCTTTAACAGCTTCTGGGTTTCCTTATTCATCCATGGAGGGCAATGTGATAGCTAACGTACTGACCATGGGATAAACGGCGACGTTGTGGACTCGAATGTAGCCTTAAATTTATTCCATTAGTCTTCGATCGATCCATCCGCGTCGACCGACCAATCAGTCGAGATAGCACAGTTTCTGATTGCCGGAATATTAGCTCGCCAGATATCGGGACGGAGTGGAGCAGATACGAATTGTATACCATGTGTCTTGAACATAAAGTGGAGTACAACGTGATCACTATTCACTAGTGGGGGAAGGTGCTGAATATCAAAGACATCCTCACAGTGGCGGGCAGTGACGGACCATGTTTCAAGTCAATATGTGTCGGTTTTGTGATACATTGTACAAGTTCACACTGAGTAACGGTTGATAAAAGGTCGCTATCGAAACCAGCACCTGGAGCTATAGGCTCTATCCAGTTGATAAGCGGTGCGTTGAAGTCCCCAATGATGAGACAACATTCTGCCATACTCCGAGAACAGATGTGTCTTAAGATAAAGTCGTCAGCAAGACAACACGGACTACGGTATATTCCCCCTATAGTCACTAACCCATTTCTAGATTTAATCTTACAATATGCAACCTCACATGTGCCACTGATATGAGCCTCCGATATGGTTGATTGTATACGAAAGTGATCCCTAAGGTATAACATTATGCCTCCCCCTCGCAACTTAAAACTCCATCACTTCTAATACAGATTTAGCCTGCAATGATGAGAGAACATTCTATATCTACGGCGAACCAAGTTTCTGTAACAACAATTATATCGGGACTTAATTCGTCCACCATTAGACTTAGCTCGGACCTTTTATTTCTAAGACTACGGTCGTTCGTGTAGCACACACATAAGGTGTTTTCGTAATCATTCGTTCAACCCATACAGGCCTCGGAAGCATTGGCTTTCTAGACCTGACTACCCGGAAACCCTTAGTCGTAAGGTTAGTTTCGCCATTTAACTTGCGAGTTCTCAGCTCCTTAAGAGTGTTCTTCCACTTGATTCGATCATCAAGCGGCCAATCTGGTCGGATACGAATATTTGAATCACGAGTTTTTTGTGAGTTTTTCAATAATATATCTCTTCCTTCAAAATTCCTGAGAACCAGCTTCAAGATCCTTCTTGGTTAGGTCTCACCTTCAACCCATTTACCGAGTCGTATTACTTTCGTGATATGTACCCCTGGAACCTTTTGGGGTAATACATTTCTTACCACAGTTTCCACTAACTGCAGATCATGTGCATATCTCTCAGCAGGGTTGTTGTCTTTCTACTCCTCTAGATTCCAAATAATTAAACTAAGAAGGGGTTTAGTTTCTTTCGAAATCGTGTTCACAGCTTTCGATCGCGACGTTAGATTCTGTGTATTAACTACTGGCATCTCACAGTTAGTTTTTATTGTATCAGAGTCATGGGGGTCGAGCGAGTGACTCATAACAATGGTCGACGATGCTTTACTTTGGGACTTTGGTGGAGTGGTCTGAGTCCGCCAAGGACTTACCAAGTGCACGGTCATAAGTTTTAGCTGTCTTTCCTACTCTTCTGAGTTTCCGCGTCATCCACATTCCATCAGTCGTAGAATCTACATTAGAACTACTCGGGATAGTAATTCTTTTATCTGGATCACCGGTTGTTGCTGTAGAAACATGGCCACGAACATCTAATGAGGTGTCACTCATTGATTGTTCCAGGGTAGAAGGTTTAACTGCAGGTTGCACAGTTAGATGTCTGGCTTGCGCCGTGACAGCACTTACGACGCTAACGCAATCTTCGCCATCAGTACCAATATTACCAGTACATCTCTCATCAACCTTCCTATTGGCTAACTCCAGGAGGCTAAGTGCTTACTGGATGATCGATATTTCGCTCGAGCAACAAAAACCACAAAGCCAATGAGAGTTGGGCTTTGAGCACTCTTTATATGCAGTGGGGCTCAATCGGGTGCACATCTTATGGAACCACTTATTACACTCATCACATTGCATCCCTTCCTCCATGGGGGATAAGCAATATGGTCATGCACATTTATGAGCAGAGCTGGCCATCTTGAAAATCAACTACAATGGTGACACAAACAGGATATGTAAAAGAATTCTCAAACCTTAACTAAATAAATCAATTAAAAGTCGGCCAAGTATGCTTCAATGCAATAAATACACAAAAGCAAAATCGAAACACTCAATACAATATCACTTTAACTGGAGTAGATTCAATTAATGTGTAAACAGCAGTTCTGATGCGTAATTTACGACCAAAACAGTTGATTAACTCAACTCTTAAATTCTCTCCCTGTTTATAATGCAAATGTTTATTGATGGAGTTTATGAAGCTTTCATTCAGTCGGGTTTTGAGTTTGAAAACAGTATGACAGTGATCCTTTTATTTGACAACTAAACGATTTCAAACAAAGTGAATGTTTTGGTTAACCAAGTCGCATTCGTGTGTAGCTTTGTGAACTTCCACAAAAAGCGAAAAAAATTCAAAGACAACTTTCATCAAGTAGTAGAAGCTGCACTCAAACTCCATTTAATTAAAATAAAATTCCACATTACGTTTAGGGACTAAACTTCAAATTCCTTCATGGATGGTTATGTTGTGTAGTAGCTTTTAGGCTATTACGTACTCGTATGATAGGTCCTGAATTTTGGATAGACCTCAGTAACTCAGAAATTATGATGCCAATGAATAATTTCTATCTCTTCAATAGTCCTATTATCTTCATAGGGAATTGTGATCTTAAATGTAATTACCTTTCATATTCGTTTTCTTTTCATCCTATGATTATACGTCCCATAACTGTTTGTATGTACCTGCACACTTATTATTTTATCCAGGGTCTGCTTCCTTATTGCACTGTACACTATCTGGTTTGAGTTATATTAATGCTTGAAGTAAGTAATATTTTGAGTGGGCACGTCTGTGTTCTCTAATCCTCAGGCAGAAATCATTCTTGTACTAGACTTGGTTTATCCAGGTATTCACTGATGCGAACTGAGTTAATAAGTATGCACGAAGTATTCATATTTCAGGAACGTCATCACCCCATTATATTGGGTCCAGACATAATCCAATTTAATGTGTTTTTCCTGGTAGTCAAAATCCGGCATAAGGCATAAACTGTTGCGTGTGTCTTTATGAAGGTAAAGTTCATTCCCAGTTCATCTCTTACAGATTTGACGTTCCGATACACGTAGCGTTTTATTTGTTCAGTACGTCCGAGGTTATAACAAGATAAGAAGTTTGTGGGGTCAGTGAAATTTCCCTTGTCCTAGCCAAATAATCCGCTGTCGGGTCGCTGAACGTCGAACAGTTCACCGATGCTCGTCAAGTTCAAGGACAACCAGCGAGCATCAGTTAATTGCACGCCATAAACCGGTCCATACGATGGTGGTCACATTCTGTTCCTTACCAATATTTTTCTGTAGTAACGTCGTTTGTAATGTACCGTCATCGAGGTAGCTGTAGTACCTGGGCGGGACCAAAGGGCAATCCATGTTAGGGATTAACCATGTGGTGTGACTTCAACTCTAACTGTTTTCCCACACCATTCCCTTCTAACTGGAGTAGACCCATAATCATTCGACACAGACCATCTACGTAGGTGATCTACAAGTCTGACATACACATTAGGAGCTTCGTTGTAACATATTGTGCACATAGTTAAACAAATCGTCACTGTTACCACAACTTATACGGATAACTGTATGTGACTACAGTAACATCCACTTGTGCTGTATGTTGCAATGGTGTCTGTTCTATCACTCAACTGGTGGTTTGGAGCTTAGCTACTGAATGCATCCACCTTTTTCTGATTTTAGTTAACCACCTGCACACTAAAATAGGTCATAACTCCTTTCTACAGAGACTGAGGTTTCTTCCCATGATCCAGAGTAACCTCAGAGTAGCCTGAAATATAATTCGCCGGCAACGACATCTAACTCAGGTAAAATCAAACCCACAGAGATATTAGTATTGAATCTCATTAATCTCGAAAGTAATAGCACAATAAAATACAATCCTACCCATAAAGCTTCTAGCCAAACCAACCCTCATCTAATAATGTAGTTACTATGGGATCCTGTTGATAATGCACCTATACTGAGAAGAGCGAAGCCCTGTCAAAGGCTCAGGGAATTACACGGTTAGGTCGCACTCGGTGGATATGACAAAAAGTGGATCCCTAGAGCCTTCAGACGGGTCTTCTTTTAAAAATTAGTCTTGCTTTCACCGGAGGAAAGCTGACTCTAGTTGAAACACTTGCTGCTTTTTATCGAAAGATATATTTCGCCAATCCTCATATATAATAATCGAATTAAGTCGCGTTTGTGAATAACGGAACCAAATAAGTCAAAGACGAGAATAGATTTTTGAAAACATATATTTCGTACAGCCGTTGATCGGAATGGAGGCGAAACAAGATGATGCTCAATGAAGAAGGCGAGTGAGCGAACCCGATTTGATCAAGCGTTAATCGATGTTTATATTCAGATAAAAATAAGTTACAGACATGTGGTGAGTGAGATAGAAAATGTTCATACATACGCTTGCATGAAAAAGTCAAGGTTGATAAGTGAACAATTAAAAAGGTTGAAATGTGACTCAAAAACAATGAATAATAATAATAATATATATTTCTGCACGTGCAGGTACACGCCATTTTTACAGACATGATCTATAAATTACAACATTTGTTGGTGCACAACGTGCTTCCCAACTTATTAAGTTTATAGTTGTTATAAAGTAGACTCGCAGAGCGCTTGCTGTAAACTATGACCTTGAGGGGACACGTATGTCAAGTTTGTTCCAGACGTCAAAAGTTTCATAGCTGTGCCCTCAGAGCAAGATTCTGAAGAAGAAAAAAAGAAACGGAAAGGCAGCAAGGCACATTGTTATGAACGCCAAACGTTGCTCAACGTTAGATTAAATTCATATTATCTCTTGTCAGAGTGAAATGAAGTTAGAAGCTCCATATTAGAGAATGTAATAATAAAGAATAATTAGTTGTTTCGTTTAACAAGTTGGAGTAAGCTCACATAAAGGAAGGGAAAGCAAGGTTGGTACAAAGAAAGCGGTTTATTAGAAGGGAGTGTGCATATAGAGGATGAAGTGTTAAGAATACTAATTACTATATCTTTTATTGTCTAACTTTTTCTTTCTTTTCTTTTTCTGTCCATCCAATGTCAGCCACACAATCCTAGTATAAAAGTCCGAGTTAGCATGTTATAAGTTGTGTTAGTAGAATAGCTAATCTAGCATAAAATTGAAAACGTGAGTCTGAGTGGTGAGCGTAGGAAAACAATTTATATCACAGATTGATTAACTTGTTCTCAAACATAAAGCGCCTGATACAAACAAAATGTTCTGCCCTCACAAACATGGGTGGATTGAAGTCATCGCCCTCACCACCAATGCTTGTCGGTCAGTAACTCCACCCTCCCTCCTTTTGTGATGTTAGGCTCATTTAAGCTTATTTTTGGATATATGTCATACCTCACACAATCCTCTGTGTTTCAGAACCTGTTGGAAAACACTGTTTTTATAAGTACCACTTAACATGCTTATCAGGCAGTTACAAGTTATGGACTGTGGGTAAGGCATCGATGCAGTGCTTCTGTTGACTATAGTATAAAGTATAGTTTGCCAATCAGAGTATAAGCATTAAGAAGGGTATAATGTAGGATGGTTGTTTATTAAAGCAGGCGGGGAAGTAAAGGAGTACATGAGTTGTAGATAAGGTAACGAGCGAAGAAATAATATTAGTTGTTAGTCAAGATAGTGTACAGAAGAGTAAAAAGCTAATACAGGATGAACAGGAAGAAACTCGCATTAACTTGGTGTTGATGTTATTTTGTGTTGTCCTAACCAGTTGATTGGTAACAGGCTCCATAGATGCAAGACCACTGGTAGTAGGCAGTCGACTATGCGGTTCTCTTGACTTTTTAGGGTGGTAGTGAGTGTCCCTAAGCGACCGAGTTCAGCTGAACAGTATCGATAGGTCCAGTAAGTTACCTGTCTACTTCAAGTGAAGAAATGGTGGAAAAAGTAACTAATACAACTGCAAAGTAGGAAAAATAAGACAAGCCGAACTTGAAGTCCATTTTGGTCTAGAAATGGAGAGATCTTATGATGTCAGAGTGGGGCGCAGATGTGTCCGTACGTGCTAGGTCAGAGTAAGTGAGGGTCTGATCAAGCAGTTTGACAGACGCACATACTTGGATTCTTGCTGCCTATTTATTTGTCTATGAAATTATCCTCTGCACTTAATTGAGACTTTCACAGCATCACTCCAAACTATAACTGCACAAACACTTATACTACCGTTACATCTTACTGCGATAATGAGTTATCTTCTTATTTATTTTTCTTAATTTTATTTTTGCTACTTTATGGAGTACATACATAGTCGTTTGTTATTGCTCTGTGTTCACAAACACACATTAAACTACTTACGTAGTTCGCGTTTCTCTCGTTTCTGTTCCCTTATATTCTTCCTTTCCTTCTTTAAAGTCAATTCAATGTTCTTCCCATTTACACAGAACCTGATTTATTGTCATTATATTATCATTATTTTATTAACATTGCACTTTTCTTTGCTTTTTTCTCTCTTAGATATGGCAAATTTGCTAACATTACTGAAACATGTATATTATTACGTTTCTGAAGAAACTCGAAATGGTTTCTTCACAACACATGTACCCATAAGATGTTTGTGAATAATAATAATAATAATATTAATGAAGAGTCATGGCTTAAAGTTCAAGGCCCATAATCATGCGTTTTCGCTTAAGGGGTTCGCAACTATAAAAGTTACAAGACAGACGCTTAGACGATTGATACGAGTATGTTCATCACAGTACATATAACATCAGTGAGATTCAAACTTTTGGGATCTACTAGAGAGGTAATTACTGCTCACGGTGGCCTGCTTGAATACCTGGGCTACCTGTTTCTGCCATTTGATTATCTCAACAAGTTATCTGCTTTTCATTTCGTTTTAACCTCTCATTATACCCATTAATCGCATAGCCTATACAGGCGCGTCTATGAAAGGTCTATGGCCTTTCGCTGCACAAGTTACAAAAGAGTAAAACAAAAAACATCGCGGTGGTTGGCAATATGCGTTGAAGAGAATGAACAATAGTTGTATGTCGATTCCCGAGCTGCTAAATTCTAACTGCCGATCACTAATGAACAAGGTGGATTATCTTATGTATCTTAATCGTGGTGTCATCACAATTCAAGAATCTTGGTTAAATGATTTACAGAATGACTGCCTAGTATCATTACGTGATTTTAGAATTTATCGTTAGGATAGATCAAACAATAAAAAGAGATGTGACGGCGGTTTAGCTACGTTTGTAAACATAAACTGTGGTCGATCTACGTTTGCTTGTTTCAAGTTTTCAAATGACTTTATCGACTATCTAACTGTAAGATGTCGTCCAAAATATCTGAATAAGTACAAATATGTTTATGTTACCAATTTCCACGTGACTCCAGACTGCACATCATCTGTGGTATTTGTTTCCGCGGATTTATTCACTGAGTTCGCTGTTACTGGCCTTAGTGATTCACTTTCAGTTGTATGTGGCGATTCCAATCCATGTGACTGTAGCTTCCTTACGTCACTAGGTCACCAAAATGTAGTAGATTTTCCTACTCGTTTGGATGCTCATTTAGACTTCGTTTTCATAAATGATGTGGGTGTAAATGTGACTCGTAAACGTGCTTCATTGCCTAACTGGGATCACTGTATAATTCGTGTTCTACCTAAACTGTATGGAAAGCATAGGAAGAGTACACTCTTAAATCAAACCAAGAAAGTTAAATATAGGAATTACTCCGAAGAAAATATCCGTAATCTGAAAAACATGTTTCGTACGACTAACTGAGAATTATTTATAGATGATTCACTGGAAATCACTTCTGATGTTATCACTTGTTAACTTAAATTCTGTTTCGATATTTGTTGTCCCACTGAAACCATTTCTGTAAGTTTTGATCGACTTACATCTTCACAACTAAAACGACTACGGAGGGTGAAAGAATGTACAAGGAGAAAAACTCTAGTGACGTTTGTAAGCTAAATGGTCTGATAAACTCAGAGATTCGACGTCTCAACTTTATGTTTACTCAGAAACTCTTGTCTTGTAAAACCTCTCCAAGTATGTAGAAACTCTTTAAAGAACTTACAGGTGATAGACAGATTAGGAGTGATAACCAGCTGAATGTTTGTGATTTAAATAAGTCTTTTGCACTTCAGTCATCTGATGTAATGCCCCCTATATCCACAAGTTTAAAGAATAGCTGTTTTCTTAGTTTCACTGAGACTGATGTCCGAAGATGTCTCCAGTCACTTAATTCATCCCGATGTTTAGGACCTGATAGTGTCCCGAACATCCTTTTTAAAAAGTGTGTTGATAGATGAAGACTACGTTGATAGATTCCACTTGAAAATCGCAATAAGTAATTGTAGATGTTGAGTAACAATGGTCAGAATCAGTTGTAGTGTCAGATGTATTCATTATTTATCTTCCTTTAGGTCTTGAATTTTGATGTTCCTTCATTTCGAACCATCATCTCAATCCTATGACTCTCTTGATATCATTGATACTGCTATTATTTCAACTTTTCTCCTCGTCTTAATAATTTTACCTCGCTGCCCAGCTGTGGTTTGGCAACTTTTGGTGATTCTCATTTGTGCCATTCTACGATGGATATAACTAATTGTAAATATTTATTGTCCTAATTTATAGTATGGGAATTTTTCCGTACAACAGATTGATTGAACTTAACTTTAGCATGAGACATAAACGTCATCTAAACTCCACTTTGGGATCCCATAATGCTTGTGACATTAGAGACTCTTTGATAAACACAATTTCGAAGATCAATTATCTTGGTGTCACCTTTTCCTCTGATCTCTCTTGGTCTTGTCACGTTTTTTTGTTATCGAAGAAAGTTTTTCGTCTGACTTACTACATAAAGAGACTGCATGCTCCTGGGGTTACTCGTGATTTAATCTTACAATTCGTCAATTCTTGCATATTACCTATTATTCCTCACTGTTCTCCATCATTCTTTCCCGGACTTTTGAGAAAAGACTTTGCTGTATTGCGGAGAGTGCTGAAGGCAGTTAACAAAGTGTGTGGTGAATCTTTCAAGGTCATAACTAATATGGTTGTGGATAGACATCTAAAGTCATGCAAACTCCTGACAGGTTTTATCTTATCAGATACTAACCACCCCCTTCACCCATATCTTTCTCCTTGTACATCTTCTGGTAGAACGAGACGAAATTACATTAAAACCCATGCACGCAAGCAAAAGTATAAAAGTTCTATAATACCTTACCTAGCAAATATACTCTGTGACGAACAGGTTGTTAGATTTAACCTAGTCAATAACCTGCATTCTTAACATGTCTCTAGTTTGGAAAGTTGTACAGTTTTTTCAGATTTTTTTAGCCTTTTTTCCTTTTTTTGTCTTTGACTTTGTATTTTTTGCAAAAGAATCTTGTTGAAACTTTCCGTGCTGAGAATTCTATGTTGCACCAAAATATAATATTAATAATAATAAGTAATTGACTCATTAGAGATCAGAGACTCATTGGAAAAGATGACTAGCACAGGCCGTCGGTCTTCTGTCCTCAAAACGTAAATTTAAACCTAAATCTATGATGGGAAGCGACCAGCCAAAAACGTAAATAAAAATTTCGTCATAAATTCTTAAAAGTGGTAGTGGATGAATAAAAACGTGTTTGGGAACATTAATGATCCCTTAACAACCACTCAGTATGTCGTCTGCTTTATTATCCAATCTTAGAACACCATAGACAAAGGTTGATCATGCGATTCTGGGCATTCCATCTCCTAAAGAGTTGCCTTAACCACTTCGAATACCACCCTGTTAAAACTAACAGACAGAAACGCTAAGTTTTCAGCCAAAATGGGGCTCTTAAGAATATATGATGAATTACGGGACCACAGTTTGTAAGCTGTTTGTTTCACAACTTCAAAGGTCTTGCACAGGTAATGCTAGTTCGGAGAACTGGTTGGAACCTTGATGGTCGAACGATATTAAAGTAAGCGAAATTTATGCCCTACTTCACCACACGTGTGTTCTACCTACTTAACACGTTTAGAGCAACGGTATGTCGAAAGTCTAATACGAGAGTGCTTCTGGATACATATATTTCGGATATGTATTAAAGCAAACAGACGACGAGAGATGTGGATCGGAGAAGTAAGATAGGCCTGTTATATTTCATTAAGATGTGGTTCGAAGTTTGTGGTCATGGAAGATACAAGTAGGTGTATAGGCATATGCAAACTATAATACATACATGATCTATGTCATATATTTACAGACAGAATGACCGAAAAGTTTGGAAAAATTCATCCGTAAAAAAGGTTAAGAGAAATATTTTAGGCGTTTGAGAATCTTGATAGATACATAGGAAACCCAGCAGCTCATAGGATCCCAGAGCTATAAGGCCAATCAACGATCAACATGTTTATCTATATCTGTGACTAACGGGGATGAATTTACGAGAATCTCAAAGTATTTTATGCAAGCGCCAATAATGTAAAAAACCACAGAATTATGCGTTTTACATCATCTGTTCTTGTCAATGTTACTCAAACTTCAATAGGAGCCTACAGGTAAGGTAACGGTAACCAAAACATTTTACACTGACAAATTCCACAACTTACAGAAAGTGATATCGATTCATGAGGCATATTGTGAGCTGTTAGTCGACTAAGCAGGAACTTGAACAAGGTCTGGTGTTAATTTTAATACTATCAATGATTTTAATCTATCAAATATCTCCTCACAGTAAAACACTTCGTGTGAAGCAGCTGGCGACAATAAACCAAGCTAACTGAAAGAGCCAATTTTCATATCAAGTATCTACAAAGTTATTCATTTTGAAGAGTCATTTATCTTTTCAGACCTATTAGCCATGTGGCATTTTACTTCTAGTGATTTTCTCAATCGCCAGTTTCATTATTAACTAGTGTTTCATTCTTCAGTGTCCCTGGTGTTTCATAATAGGGGTACAACTATTTACGCCCGAGGCCTCTTGTTTAACATCCGAATATAAATCTCAGGGAACCGCTAATTTATGATTTCTCTCTAGTTGGGCATTTACCTGAGAATAATGTATTACGAAAGCGTTTGCCAGACATATTGATCGTTATGGTGTTGAGACTTGAGTAATTGCAAAAATAAAAGCTTTGATCACCTTCTAATTGGGTGACCATATTAAAACAAGTAAACAACAGATGTGTTTGTCTTCACCACTTAGTGACTTTGAAGTGGAATACGTGGTACCGCTGATGTTGTAATGTTGCTCGCCGATGTCTTAGTTTGTTTTCTCTCATTATTTGTAAGGACAATAAGCCTTTGGGTGCACTAAAATTTAATTTAATTACAGATTGGTGTTCCTGCTAATGACACAAAATCTTGTGCTGTTTCAGGGTTCACTTCATTACTCAAGTGCTCCTCATGTTCAGAGTTGAAGAAGTTCAAATTAGAAAAGCTTGAAACATCCTGTTTTCAGTGTTGTGAAGATGAAAATGTATCTGGAACTTCTAAGGTATATAGATTTCCTAGTTTATTTCCACAGAAATATGCTTTTGCAGAACTAGTAACTTGCTCGTGATCCTTAGAACGCTATCCTCAAGTGCTTGGTAAGTTTTTGTTGATAGGAAATAGGAATCGTTAGTATTTAGTAATGTTAAATTTCGCTGATTTCCCACCATGGAGTATGTGGTAGTTATTAGCTGGTCGAACTTTTCGATAGTCACAAGTCTCTATGTCTGAATTACTTTCGTTAGCATGTATATATTTTGTAAAAGTAAGCCCATACTGTACTGTGTCTATTCTAACCGGATATCACAAATTCATCAAAAATAGGTTATGGTGGTGAAGAGATTTCATACAGCGAGAAGAGTATTAAGGTTCTGATTATGTAGAAATATTGGGTTATCTGGTAGCCGTAACCGTCTTTGATACCGCATTTCGTAGAGGCAAACTACACAACATAAATATCTATGTGGTTTTCACGTCTTTGGGAAATGTTTTTTTGGTATGGACATTCTATCACACTTAAAATATGAGCATTTTGTGTATACAGCGTGTCTTAATCGCACAAATAGCCCAAAGGCTTGTCCCAAATCATAATTAGGTAGGATGTAGGGTTCTTCTACTATATTTCGTTTCTGAAGCTGTTTTGTTTGTCGATCTCGCATTATTTCTCCCCATTTGTAAATACTATTTTAACCTGGACAGATCTACGTGTTCAGCTCACTTTGGTCGTGAATCTTTTCATTGTGTAAGATGCGCTGTATTCTGCGTACCAAGTTTAGAACAATAAAAAATAGCGATACCGCAAAACTTGAACCTACCACTGCAGACGTTCTTTTCAGATTACCAAGTCAGTTTAGTAAAACTAAATGCTTATTGGCTTGTTTAGGGGAATCTAATCATCTTTGCAATCATAACCATTTAGTGTTCCTTTTAGCTATATCTAACTGTAAACTAAGTAGGGATAAATCATCCTAACATCTAAACCACCAGTAAATCTATCTTGTTTTTGGAAATTCATTTTTTAGCATTCATTGACAGCAAAGATCGGAAGAGTATGACTAATCTAAAAGTGGTATACGAAAGAGGTCATAGACCTACAATTCGCATGCTCAACGAGAAACGACAAGTGCAAGAAGAGATTCCTGTCGACACTTGGGATAGCGACACAATAATAGAGTTTGTTAATGAACGCATCACCAATCAATAAAGTTGTCAACAGCTTTTCATGCGCACTCGTGACTTGTATGATGATACATGAACTAAATCTCTTATAGGAGATGTTCTGTATTTGATGTTTAGTCCAGAGTGCTATTGATTAGTATGTGTTTGTTTATACTGTTTCTTCACTTTCTTTTAAACCCTTTCTGTTGTTTGTTCTCAAACTTGGTTCAGTAGATCATTTTTGTGTCATGCGCCTGTATAAAGTATTATTCCCAAAATTGCAGCGTATTTCGTAATCTGTTGTGTTTCCTAGACTTGTTCTAATAAACATAAATATCTGTATACTTCTTAATGATTTGGGATATATTAGTACTACTATATCCACTAAAACTCAGTAAAGTTATTATTGGGTTTATTGTTGTCTCGATTTCTAGTTACCCTTCACGCACTTGAAATTCGTAAGTTGCCACTGCTGTTTTCCAATATCGCACCATAAATGAGTATAGTAAGATTGTTGTTTGACTGACTAATTGTATGGTACGGGGTTGGTTTAGCTAACGTAACTGGTCATCGAACAACGAGTTCACAGCTCTTGTTCTTATCATCCTCGAACTAATTTGGCTGATGTGGTAGAATATAATGATTAGAAGTATTCGAATTGAAGTGCTAACTAGGAATTCCAGAAGTAGCGTAATTCAAGCCAGATGGAACTAGATCAGAACGAACGAACGTATTGTATTTGGAATTCTTAATAAGCGGGGAATCAAGTACAAAAGAGTCATTAGTTCGTAAAAATACCACATAGAACCTAAATGAATGAATATCCCAACCAATATATTTCTAATGAGTGGTCATGATATGCAAGCCCGACCATCATTTCAAGGCATCAGGCACTACCGGGTACCATTTCTATGTCCCTGGTATATTTCTTTTATTGGAAGTTCACTTTTTGGTCAGTATTTTACTAATAATTAAGAGATCGCCGTAGAATAACAGTGTGATGGATAGCAGGGATAATACTAACAACAATTATGATCTGGGGTAGGTGTAATTCGGATTTTGGTGCATGAGCACACTACATAATTCTTAAAACACAAACGATATGCGATAAGTTAAACATTTAATCAAGAGTATCCATCTTTTAGACCCTTTAACTGAAGCCAGGGAATATGTTGGTGGAAGTAATGTTCTGAGTGTGTCTATTTATTAAGTGCGATTAAATATATGAGTCTAGTCATGAACTGTAAATATATGCAGAATTAATTAAAGAGGCTGCAAAAACATATGAATAGTTTTCACATTAAGGGTAAACCATTGTACCTTATAAGAAAACTAGCAACATGTAACTAAATCTGTGAATAAAATAATTATTGTGTATGCTATAACTAATCGTGCCCCCAAATGCCCTGGTACGGCCGAGAGTGGGGAGAGTCCGCTCTCCCTCTCGAAATGCTCTCACACGGCCACGCGTATATAGCCTCTGCCAGGGAAGTTCTACTCACTGCCTTTTCGTGGCGGGGGTGTTGTTTACGAAAATGAGAGGACGAAAAGCGAATGTCCGGCGCTTTAACCTGATTCCAAACTAATGTTGCACATGGGCTCCAGTATCCTGAAGGAACAAATGGCGTACAAACCAATTTTTGGTCACCGGCTACCATGGGACTGCATCTCCTTACGATGCTCCACTGCCTTGTGGATCAGACCTCCAGGTCGAAGGCTCGGGGTGTGGCCCTCTGAGAAAACCACCTGCTTCGGTTTGGGCACCGAGGCAGTATCACAGCCCTCACACATCGAGTGAGATTTGTGTGGCGCATATGTATTTGTTGCCTCCTTGTACCAATATCTATGTGTTATAATAAATAATAACTAATCGTATTTCTAGTTTTAAACACTCATTTCAATGAGGTCGTAGAAACATATTTACTTTCCTGATATGTAATAGAAGGGAAATATAAAAGCCGATAACTCCGGGTATTCAGTCTAATTATTTTCCAAGTCATCCGGAAATCTGTGTAACCGTTTATGCTAGAATTCCTGACTTCAAAACTTTTACCAATAACAATAATGCTACTTAGTAACATTAGTAGTCTCAAACATTTTACATCAATAAGTCAACTTTAGTGGTCATATTGGTTTGTAAAGGACACATCATCAGGGTAATATTTGAAAGCCGATTAAAACTGTATTCATATATTCTTGTTAAAATTCGATTTATAGGAAAAGCCTTAAAATTCTTGAGATTCAGTTGCCACTGATAACTATGAAATTACGTTATCTTAGATATCTCTCATTGATCTATCCAAAACCAAGCTTGAAATTTTTATGTAAGATTTACAAGACTTAAATTTAATCTTGGAATAATGTCAATGTACTCTTTAGGAATTTGTCAAATCCACTTATTTATCTATTGAATACTCTATTACAGCATTGGTATACGGGAGATTATAGTATATTTTCAATGTTTAGATTTTGTGTAACTGTTCAAGTTAAGACGCTGAAAAGTATTGATCAACTGCTATATATATAGTGTATTAACAATTTTTCGAATGTTATTTAAAGTGGCTGCGGAATGTGCGACCTTCAAAAAATAGTTCTTTGTTTTTTCTATTTTGCTTTGTTTTAAATGAGATCTGTATTTTTGTGCTTAATTTGGTTGTTATTTTATTTGCAGTCATATTTATAAATATTTTTTATTGAGTATAGTGTTTATCTTTTGGGAAAACGAACTATCCTAAGAATGTCACTTTTCATTTACATCGTTCGAAGAGATCTAATCTAATTCCATCTCTTTATAATAAATTTGTCCACTAAGTTTACTTGGTGAATTTCTTTCTTAAATAGTGAGTGAAATATTTGTTTAAACTAATGAATATTTATTTCGTTTTGAGTAAATTTATAATCTGATGAAATATACAATTACCAGCCTAAAAATTATCTTCTTTATATACAACAAGTATGCTTCATTTTTCACTCTTGTATTTGAGATAAATATTAGCAGGAAAGGAATATAAAAATTAGAATTTACTTCCAGCTTACCAAACTTAGTTGTAAAGATTGTTCTTTGATTGTATTTGTTCCAAGGTGACTGCCAAATCATATTCTTGGATTTCGAATTTATTTCTCGGTTATCTACTTACTGTGATTCTAACTAATTAGTTACAAGTTTCTAATCCCAATATTAAAAAAATAAGATCATATTAGTAATTGCCATACATTGAGTATAACTCTCAGCTAGTATTTAGTTTTAGAAGGTTTCCAAATTGTTAAACTCATAGACGAAGTACGATTACCACCAAAAACAGCATTAATTTAGTGATTTTTATATATTTCTCTTAATAATGATGTAGGTTGTATAAAAGCTGCTTTTCAGAGTTTAAACATCTGTTTTTATTGAAATTTAGTGAAGATTGAATTAACATATTTATCTGATTATTTTATCTGGTTTTCACCATTTACAAATGTTGAGTAATGCGTTGTTTGGCAAGATCAGTACCTGCATCAACTATGAAGAGATGTTTTTGGTTATCACCACTTTGGATTTCGAAACCACTTGCTTTATAAAACCCGCATTTTAAATGGGGGATTCTCAAGAACACTAGAAATGTATAAATGCTCCTTTATTTTCCCATATACTAGCGTCGGTTGGAGCAGAGAATAAACCTTTGAATACCTTTTGTTTTTCCAATGGTTGGCGACTGAATTTAAAGTTAGTGACGGTGTACTATAAGTCCTATTGAAGAATATTTGCGTTGAGTATACTCATTCTGTTAACATTTGCGTAGCTACAGCCGGGTCATGAAAAATAACGTTATATATTAGTATTTCTTTCCAAATTATCACACAAGAACTTACATTTGATCTAGATCATCTTTGAGCTAATTACTTCCATATCACGAATCTTTAAAAAACAAGACACTGATGCATCACATTTTTCCTGAATATTGTTTCAGCCTTAAGGTTTTCAAATCAGTTTAACAAATGATATAATTATTTGTTGGTTGATAGAAATAGTTAAATGATCTAATTAATGCCCTTGCTGTGTATAAAATTACGAGGTAAACAATTGTCTACGTTTTATTTTTTGATAAACAGTACCGATTGTGTTAAGCATTTACAAATACCAATATTTAAGGATACCTCCTAAACTGACAGTGCTTTGAACAGACAATACTTTTTATTATTTGTCTAGACTGGAAATATTTTCTTAGATCTTTTTTAAATGATAAAAGAGAATAATTCTGTTATATCCTAGGGAAGATTAAATTATGGGTAACTTCTGAAAACTATTAATGGACTAATATATATATATATATATATTCTTATTGTATAACTATTCAATAACTAGATTATATATATCTATATTCCTCTTATTATAAGCTTCGTTTTGACCTATAGATTATTATTATATGATTTGCAATTCTTAAATTATGCTGAGTTTATTAGTTAGAGTCTCCCACATTCACAGACTTAGGAGAACAAAGGACCAATAAGGACGCTAGGCTGCTCATACCGGTCGAACGTCATTGTCTTGGTACAGTACTAAGTTTAAATAAGTCGTATTTCGATTGGCGAGTAAATTATGTGATAATTAGCCGGTCTTAAAGTCACAACAAATTCAAAGATGAAATTAAGGAAATATAGATTATAAGTTAAATCATAATTGACAATATTACAACTTATTTTCCAAGTGTAGTTTCACCTACTCGACTTTGATCCTTCCTTCTTTCATATGGAGGCTTCTAATACTAAATGAACATGTAATCGAAAGAGAATGGATGAGATTTATCCAATGATTGAAAGTCAGATATTTCAATGATAGGGTCATCACTTCACTTATAAATTCAGTAGACTAAGAAGATGGTTGTAGATCCATTGTCCCAGCTTTATTATTTCAGCCATTCTGAATAGTAGTATAATTAGACAATCAAGTATTATCTCGCGCAAAGCATTTCTTTGTAATTAACTTAATGTCTTCCCTGATTTTCGCCATTCAATAATCGAAAAAATGAACATAATTCAGTAGTACGTTTGCGATATATTTCTTTGGTTATGTGAGTGTTAACAAAATAGTCAACTGATAAGATCATACCAGATGTTAGATATCTGAAATTGTGTCTAGATGTTTAAGTACGTAATCACTAGTTTATTGGAGTCTTCGACTTCAAACGATCTTTGAAACGCCACCTTAAAAAAATATTTCTCCACTGTTTATTCATTTAATTAGTTTCACTACATTAATGTTGATAGTCAACCAGTCATAGTTTAAATACAGCCTAGTACAAGTGTACGTTAGCTCCATTACCCATACCACATCAGTACAATTAGATGAAATCAACATAGTGAATAGCAAAGGAGTCGAAATAATTGTAATAGCAATGATAGTGCGAAAGATTAGGTATTAAGAATAGAATTCGAGAAAAGTAAATGAAAAGGTACGTATAAAGAAATACTGAAACTCAAAATCTAGTGAACGATAAAGAATCAATACATCTTCACCATTGCGCTCTATTTTCAGCCATAATGTCTAACGTCTTCAACCACTGATCACTACCGGAATATGTGTAAAAAAGTAAACAAACATAACACTGACAGAAAACGTTTTTCATTGTTGACAAGCTGGAACGTGAATAGTAACCATTTTCATATTGGATATAAAAGTCTGGCTTGTTAGAAAACAGTTCTTCTACCCAGGGAACAAAATAATTTTTTTTTCACAATTAATAATATGTAAATATAATCCTATTTAGAACATGTTCATATTAATGCACAATTAAAATTGAACTGAAAACACAGGTTAACTAGCAATGTGTGTATCTGTAGAGTGTTTTCACTGTTCAAAGAAAGAAAAAGCACTACATATTCTTCTTTATATCTATCTATCTATAGAAAAGTCAAAAATTAAAAGTTTTAATAAGCTTTTAAAGATAATGGGTAGAATTTATTTTGGGCAATTGACTAGTTGAAGTTAATAACGAACAAAATATTTAACTATTAATCAATATTTTTTTCGGAAATAGGAAAACAAAACAAGCATCCTATAAGTATTTTATAGATACTAGAAGTTGTTCGTCTTTTAATGCTTGATTGGTAGAATTTGTTGTTATTATACCAATAAACGACTAATATTATTATGCATGATATTTTCTAAATGACTGGTAAATGTTCTTTTGAATAAAACTGATAATTTTAAATTTAGTGAATAGATTATTTAAATTAACAATCAAGTATTAGTTTTCAAACCAAAACTAGATAATCATACAAACCTGTTGACTTATTCAAATCACTTATCGTGATTATGAAACGTTCATCAGAAAGAATTATAGTTCAAAGAATACTTTACAAATGGTAATATTTCAGTGTTACTATCTGATTATACAATGTTGATAATAATAATAATCACTTTATCCAATGCTCTATATTTGATTACAGAATGGAATTCGTAACATAGGTGTGCAATATCACAACAAATTTCAGTTTAATAGCCATTCAGTTTGTTAATATCTGAAATATATTTAAGGACAATATATATTTTCTCGGTAGTGATTAACTACTATACATCTTCAATCATAATCCTTTTGGACCAGTTTTACACTTATGACATACTTATTCATCGCATAATCCATTTGGTTGGTGAACTTTGACAGAATGATTTTTTTTAAAAAACACATGAAGATGGGAGTATAACAACCTCTAATTTTTTTTGCTTGAATTTCGCAACAATTTCCTTTGCAATAGGCTGCGGATTTTTCAATAGAGCACCTGAATACATTAGGCAGCTAACATACATAACCATAACATAACGATCAATTATTGCGAAAATATGTTGCGTAACATCTCACTTTTAAGTTTTTTTACCATGATAACTTTGAAATATTCACATTTTTTGCAAATACATTTATAATTTTTTAATAAGCATAATATTTCTTTGTGCTCTTGTTTATTTCACTCCTTTGTTTATGTGTTCATTAATTTATTTTTATTATCAACAAATATCGATATGAATAAAGTATATATTTATAAGTATACAAGTTTGTCAGAATGAATTCACAGTAAAAAGATTCTTTCATTAAACCACTCTTATATCTTAAAGGCTATGTCAATGATTTTTCAGTTGGCTTAGTTTAGCTTAATGTAAAGTTTCTAAGACAACATGTCTTGTACTATTTATCTAGACATTGAATAATAGATGGATAGGTAGTCAGATACAAAAAGAATTTCGTAACGGAAACAGGCCAGATATTATGTGTGCACATACATAGCTGTATTCTGAAGTCATATATTTCTTTCGTAACCATTATTTTTATCAGTAATGTACATTTTATAATTATCCATTAACCATCAGTTTTCAATAGGAGTAATTTCAAAGTGATCTTAAAGCCAAATTATCAGATGAAGGATAGTTAAATTTTATGCAAATATATGTAAACAAATTTTTAGTATTATAATTTATAAATTTAATTCAATAGTTATTAGGTGAAAATAGAACCATATGTACATAAATGAGAGGGAAAGCGGTGAATCCACAAATTGATAAAATGTTAACATATCTTGTATACCCACTACGTTTGCTTTACCCACTTTTAGTAATTATTATGCTTACACTTTGGAAATAAATTGAAAACCTTCTTTTTTGATTACTAACGGGATCGTTGGTTATCATAATCGACATTCTAAAGTAAGAAATGTAGATGATTGACAATAAATGGAATATGTTCTCATGTTGCATTTATTTTTCAATATTTATATTCAGGTTCAACTGTACAATAGACTATTGAAAAATACTTAAGATTTCTGAGCATTTTATCTGAAATAAAAAGTTATTTTATAAATGTTGTTTATAGGCCTAGTTATTTTAAAATTGACACATTAGTTTAGGTAGAGTGGAAGTCTCAGTTAAAATTTAGAGGAACGATATGTATGAAAAAATAAACAATGATTCAAGCAGAATAACATGAATTCATTGAACTTTGGTCAACTTCTAACAATGTGTAATAGTTAAGTATTGAAATCATGTTGGAAAGTTTGTTAGTTCTTCAAGTGGATAAAAACTAATATTAGTGTGGTAAGAAATAATCATAAGTGAAGTAAATTTAATAAGGGATGCTTTTTTATAAAATGTATAACTATGAATCATAGAGAAAGTTCCTGAAAAATATTAGGTATGATAGAATAGCTTTGAAGTCTTTGTAATAAATAATTACTCAAGATTATTCAAAGATCTTGCTATGTGACAATTAATCAATATAAAAGTTGTGAAATGAATGGAACATAGTTGGTTAGAATTAAGATTGGATATGAAGTGGACATGAACTCCACCTGGAACCCCTCTTGGTCTACTGTCGGTCCCAAGACCGGATAAAAGAGGACGGTCGGGCATGGGGTTAGCGACCCCATCCCGTAGAAAACTAACTCACTAAGAAACGCTAACCAGAAGAAAATAATTCAGACCGTTTAAACTCTTCCCTGGAAGTTAGAAGGTCTTCATTTAGAAGAGTTATGACTAATGCCCCTTCTGACAGCCAGAGCAACTGTTAATTTAGGTACATGGAATGCTCGTACAATGTAGGAGACCGGGAGAGTCTTCCAAATTGCTGCAGAAATGAGGAGATACAACCTAGAAGTGCTTGGGATCAGTGAAACACATTGGACACAAGTTGGACAACAACGACTAACTACAGGAGAGCTCCTGTTATACTCCGGCCATGAAGAAGAAAATGCACCACATACACAAGGAGTTGCATTGATGCTGTCCAAACAAGCGCAAAATGCGCTTATAGGATGGGAATCTCATAGACCAAGGATCATCAAAGCCTCGTTCAAAACAAAGAAAGAGGGTATTTCAATGAACATCATCCAATGCTATGCGCCTACCAACGACTACAATGAAGACGCTAAAGATCAATTCTACAATAGGCTGCAGTCAATCGTTGAGAAGTGCCCAACAAAGGACCTGACCATTCTGATGGGAGATTTCAACGCCAAGGTTGGAACGGACAACACTGGATATGAAGACATCATGGGACGACACGGACTGGGTGAAAGAAACGAAAACGGTGAGAGATTTGCAAATCCATGTGCCCTCAATAAGCTGGTCATAGGCGGCACCATATTCCCACATAAACGCATACACAAAACCACATGGACTTCATCGGATCACTCTACACAAAACCAAATCGACCATATTTGCATCAACAAAACGTTCAGGAGGACTATAGAGGACGTGAGAACCAAGAGAGGAGCTGATATAGCATCAGATCATCACTTGCTGGTCGCCAAGATGAAATTGAAACCCAAGAAACACTGGACAACGGGGCGGACAATATCACAAAAGTTCAATACGGCCTTTCTTCAGGATACTAACAAACTCAACAAATTCAAGATAGTCCTCAGCAACAAGTTCCACGCCTTTCACGATCTACTCAGTGGAGAAGAAACTACTGTGGAGAGCAACTGGAAGGGGATCAAAGAGGCAATCACTTCAACATGTCATGAGGTCCTGGGTCACAAGAAGCAACATCACAAGGAATGGATCACTGTTGATACACTGGATAAGATTCAAGAAAGGAGGAACAAGAAGGCAGCAATCAGTACCAGTCGAATAAGAGCAGAAAAAGCCAAGGCACAAGCTGAATACACAGAAGTAAACAAACAAGTGAAGAGGAGCATCAGAACTGACAAACGTAAATATGTGGAAGATTTAGCAATGACGGCGGAAAGGGCTACAAGAGAAGGAAACATGAGACAATTGTATGACACAACAAAGAAACTCTGGAAATCACAGTAAACCAGAACGACCAGTGAAAAGCAAGGAAGGCAAGGTAAACACCAACATTGAAGAACAACGAAACAGGTAGGTAGAACACTTCAAAGAACTCTCGAATCGACCAGCCCCACCGAACCCACTCAACATCGAAGTTGCACCCACAGACCCCCTAATCGACTTTGGCCCCCCAACAATTGAAGAGATCAGCATGGCCGTATGAAAAATCAGTAGGTCTCAATATACACAAAGGGAAAAGCAAGATTCTCCAATATAACACAGCATGCAACAATCCAATCACACTTGACGGAGATTTGGAAGATGCAAAAACCTTTACATATCTGGGCAGCATCATTGATGAACAGGGTGGATCTAATGCAGATGTGAGGGCGCGGATCGGTAAAGCAAGAGCAGCATGTCTACAATTGAAGAACATCTGGAACTCAAACCAACTGTCAACCAGCACCAAGGTCAGGATTTTCAATACAAATGTCAAGACAGTTCTACTGTATGGGGCGAAAACTTGGAGAACTACGAAAGCCATCATCCACAAAATACAGGTGTTTATTAACAGTTGTCTATGCAAAATACTTCAGATCCGTTGGCCGGACACTATTAGCAACAACCAACTGTGGGAAACAACAAACCAGATTCCAATGGAGGAAGTAATTAGGATGAAGTGATGGAAGTGGATAGGACACACATTGAAGAAAGCACCAAACCGCGTCACAAGACAAGCCCTCACATGGAATTTTCAAGGCGAAAGGAAAAGAGGAAGACCAAAGAACACATTACGCCGGGAAATGGAGATAGACATGAGAAAAATGAACAAGAATTGGATGGAATTAGAAAAGAAGGCCCAGGACAGAATGGGCTGGAGAATGCTGTTCGGTGGCCTATGCTCCATTAGGAGTAACAGGCGTAAGTAATGAAGTGAAAAATATTTTTTGACTAAAATAATGAAAAATTAAAGTCAACTTAAGTATTAGACATGAGACTATTTCTTTTTAAAGACTAAGATTAGCCTGTTATCCTTGAAAACCTAAAAAGACATTTGTTATTTTATTTACTATATAATGTGAAGTATTTTAAACGATATTCCTATTATTTTGTATTATTCTGATCTCAAGTAATTAACTCTACTACGAGCGTTTATTTGATATTGTTTGATATTATAAAACAGAATCATTTTTATAGTTAGATGGAAATACATTAACTGAGAGTCAAGTCAGAACAGTTATCTATACACGTACCACTTTAAAGAAGAAAATGATATTCTGGTTGCAGAAATTAAATCATCTTACTGAAACGAAATTATTTTTAAAAAGGGACCGAATGATACATGTAAAAATAATCGAAGAATCAGTCTCTTGCTAGTTACCTCCAGGATATTAATTAACGGCCATGCTAAACAGATTATGGAAAGTGTATAGCACACTGATCCGTAAGCAGTAGACCAAGTTGATCTTGAATGTGTCAGTCACAAATGAATCTTCCACTACAATGTATAATGAATGTTATACGTAATCCAAGTCGTCATCTTTCGGCGTACTTTTTGACATCATTAATGCTTTATAATTAAATGAATGAGTTTGTATTCTTTCTTTTTATGAAGTAAGCGATTTTCAAGTACAAACAAAACTAGTTATCATATTTTATAAACACAGAATTTCTTTCTTTCTAAACAGCAATATTCATGTCTATTGATTCATTTAGATTTTTCATTTCTGCTTTGATCCAAAATATTGACCACTTATTAACTATAAATATCTGATTTATGGATAGACATAAACTGGACAACTGAGTAGTGTACTGATCAACAAAAATTTTATTGGATAAAAATCGAATAATTCTTTCTTTTAGTTAAAAAAACACTTCTTGTATAAGAAGAAAAGACAATTACTGACTGTTACTTCGTATATTTAATTTACATAATTTCTACAATTTAATATCTGAATAATTGATTTCATTTTCGAGGATTATCCTCAAACTATTTTGGTATTGTTGCATCGGTTACGAATATTAATGAGTTTTTTTTATAGAATTCGACAGTACATCATTATGACTGGAGTGAATGAATATATTATGGATTAGATCATCTGAGACAGTCTTGGTTAACGGACTGATCTCTGTAGACATGTAGATATAATGATGGTAATTGAATGAAAATATTACCAACAGTAGAATTTCATCTAGTGACCAACACTAAGTTTTCAAGTGACTGTAATATTATATTAATGAATTGTGTATGTATGTTCAAGAACTAGATTTAAACTTTTAAAAACAATTGTTTTTCAATATACTACTGATAACTTGTTTGTAAATTAGAATAATAACATGAAGGGGTTAAAAAAAAAGCATGAAAAAATGAATCATCAAATGATTCATGTTTAATCTAAAGTTAAAAAGATGTAGATTCAATCATATTTTCAAAGTTAAAGAATCTGGAGATGAAACAAACTGAATGAACTCGAAATGAATAAAAATACGTATTCAGTAAATGAGCTAAATACAAAGTTCGAACTCAATATACATTAATTGGTTAATGGAAGGTGTTCATAATCATTGGTAGTATTTTTTTTCATTACCGATTGCTATCTACAATGCGTCGGTGAGAGCAGTTTCGCCCTATGCTTGTGAAACCTGGCTTCTCCGAGTTGAGGACGTTAGACGACTCTCTGTGTTCGATCATCGTTGTCTCCGAAGGATTGCTGACATGCAGTGGCAATATCATGTTAGTAATGCAGAGGTTCGGCATCATGTGTTCGGGCACAGAGACGATAATGCAATTGGTGTCACCATCTTGAAACATCAACTTTGGTGACTTGGACATGTTCTATGAATGTCGTCCCAGACAATTCCACGTCGTGCACTGGAATAGGCGGTGCGGTGGTCAGTGTATGACACGGTATCGAAGCATGCTAGAACGCTGTACACGACTGGCTTCTGTTGGTTATTCATGACTCCCTAGCTGGGGTCCGAGATATGGTGTAACACAGTGGCTAGAGACGTCATCAGATATTGCTCAGTGGCGATCCTGTTGTACCTTTCTTCATAAAAATGGACGTAACGACTTTAACTGAAACATTCATTTATTTTTGTATCTTTACTAACTGAACTGCCTCTCCCATTATTATTATTTTACTCTCGCACACTAATTTCTCTTCGTTGTTGTTCTCCTTTGTCTCATTCGCACTTTACATTCTCTATCTCTTCACAGCTTCATTGTTATTGTGCGGAGCATATGTATTTGGTCCCCCTTGTACCAATATTTATGTGTTTAAATGAATAAAAAACATAAAATCCTGGATTCTATTGCTATCCAAACAGCATCTGTTCTTCATAAACCATAACCTAATGTAGGTATCATTACCAAGGTTTTTTTATTTATTCCCTAAAGAAGTGGTTTACACTAAACCACGAAACGTCAGAAAATCTAATTTTTCTACTTATTGGGGTATTACAAATGTACTATTTATTCATAACCTAATGGTTAGAATTTGAGTGTTGTAGCTATTATGTCACCATCATTCTAAGCCAATAACTTAAATTTTACAACAAATATTAATTAGATGGTAGTGGTAAACAGTAGTTAAAACTTGCAATTATCTAAGGAAATAATAGTGAATTGTTATTTAAGCAATTTAAATAACTAAAGGGAATAGCTTAGTCTTAGAGTTTCTAAAGCAAAATATATACCTTAATAAATGTATTAAAACCCAAGTTCCTATACAATAAAGGAATCGGTTATTGAGAGTTGGTCAATAACAACTGATGAAAGTATTTTATTAAAAGTGTTCAATAACTTTGCTGAATATTCACCTGAAGAAACTCCTTCATCAAATTAATCCATTTATAATTCAGTTATTCAAAAGTTTCTTAACATTAGAATCATTAGTATTAACTAAATTCAACCAAAGTATTATTTACAATCATATATGATGATTTGAATGAAAGTTATTTTAAATCTGTGTTGTGAGGGAGAAAAAAATAAATGACCTGAAAGTTTACATAATAAGGAATTCTATTGTTCCAAAGATACCTTAGGTCACATTTAAATAATAATAGTAAGATTTGAAATATGTTTTTATATTAATAAACGAGGAATGACAAGCATTTATTCATTCTATATATTCGAAAAATATAAAATTGTTTAAATTAAACACAAACATTTGCAGATCAAAAGTTTATTTTGTCATGATAAACATAACTGATAATGATTGATCCATACTTTTTATGATGTTTCCGAAGTTTGACATATTACTCTTATTTAACTGATACTGGTCACGAAATAGTTGTTATTCATATAGTATACTTTTTAACTATAATCAAGATTAAGATTAGTGCCATGATTTTGCCTATCAATACATTGCATTGATATCCGACTAGAATCGAAACCAATCAATTAGTCGGTATTTTAGATAAATGTTGAAGTATAAATAAGAAATTAACCATGATTGATTGCAGAGCCTCGATTGTCGATCTCTCTTTGTACGAAAAAACCTTTATGATGGATTCGTATGTCATTGAAGTAGATTCTATTAAATGCAATCCAATCGCCAAGTTGTTTTTTAAATTTTTGAAGTCTTTTAAAGATTAAGGAGTGTGCATCAAGAAAAGTTTGCCTTTCTTCACTCTTATATTTACTGGAATAATGTCTCACCCACATATGAAACATTAAGGCCATTACGACATTTGATCACATAGACACAATTTTGTCGTTCTACTTTGGGTATTGACTTTTTCACTCTGACTGGTTCAGAGTTAAGTGTATTGTTCGTTTGAAAAACGCTCTTATAATGCGGCGGTTCAGGAGACTTTTAATTTGAGATGGTAGAGAAGATTTGTTCTTTTAGCTGGATGATTTGGTCGTGGAGCTTCCAGCTGAATTTTGTGCTGATGATGTCCTTCAGAAGAACGGTGAAAGTTCCACGACCAAACCATCCAGCTGAGAAAAAACCCCATCAAAATCCTTTTAATTTCTTCTGAGTTCCTTTGCCATATGGGATAATCACTGTGTTAACCCAGAACTAGGTAAAACATGAACTGGGTACTTCTCTGCGACATTGTAAACCAACCATCAATTAGTCATTAGGGAGTGGGGTTCGGTTTTATATCCTTTATAATTTTTCAGCTTACTCTTTTCATTTTGTTGTCATTGTCAAAATTTGAACTGGTAAATATATTTTTTTTTTTAAAGTTGAATGTTTTGATTTTTCAATAAGTTTTTTTTAAAGATTAATTTTTTAAGGTATCTCTTCTTCTACAAATCTTATTAATAAGATAAATGATTCTTTGAACATCCTTATCGAGTCCTACTTGTAATTAACAAGAAATAAATCATTTTATATTGATTTTCCTAATTATACCATCAATTTTGTGCTTTATACTTAAAACGGAGTTTTATCGAGCATACGAATTTCCAGATAGTTTGAACTGATTTACCAACAAAATTCCCAATCCATACGATGACATACATACATGTGTAGAAATAAGAGAATTTTATTGGTGACATAATCCACAACGAGGCTACTTCACTCATAGACTTATCAACTAGGCTTAGTTACAATTTTTCAGAAATTCATGTTATTTCATTCCAAGTTCAACTTGCGATCTCATATTTAAATATATATATATATATATATATATATATATATATATATATATATATAAATAAATATAGTGGACCAATTAATTCACAGTCCACGTAAAAGAAACTGAACGAGCCGTGAGACAAATCGCACTGATAAGTGCACATTTGATTACTTAAAAAAGCAATATCTTATTGATTATTAAACAGTCAAAATTAACATATATTCGGTCTCTTTTGTATTTTTTTTTCTCCAAAAAATTTACCATACATAATGTGAACTTGTTTCAATAATTTATTTCATTTTGTTTCTAACCCTTGTATATAGATATGCACGTTTACACTTAAATGAGGTAGACAAATAAAAGAAAATAGTCCGTCTGAAATTTCACAACAAAAAAAGCAAACAAATAACATTTGCATACACCTCAGCCTTTTGTGTAGAGAACTCGCATGGACGTACAAAAGTTTATAAAATGAATAATTTAAACAAATATACAAAAAAGGAAGGCAAGATACATAGTCATGATGTGAAGATGGACACTGTGAAAATTTGGAATCATATATGTATATATTCTTGCGTTAATGAAATAATGAAGTAGAAAAAAAACACTAATTTTGCCTACATCAAGTTTAATGCACATGAAATATCACTGTTTTAATTGATCACATTGATCATATTTATATGAGTCATCTCGAATACTGGAACAGACTAACGAACCAACTAACAATTTTAAGTAGCAACAAGATAACATTGAACCTATGTAACTATTCAATTTTATTTTAAATACTGTATACAAGTACATGCATACACTTTGAACTATATGTGCTATTATGAAAAAAAAGACACGGAAGGAAAAGTATCAAATTAATATTTAAATTCATTTTAGGCACTTAATACTAATTGGAAATCATGACAAGTTTAATTGTCTAGTCTTTTTTCTATTATACCTGTTTGTGTTTGAATTTGTCTGTGCATTGAATGGGAAGGTGGGTATAGGGAGCATTGTCAGCAAACACTAAATAACAGGAGATAAAATGAAAGATAACTAGGTAGTATGAGACGATTTTATATTGTTATGGCATGGTGAATACATGTTTATCTAATTAAAAAAATAAATTAATTCTCACCAAGTTAATTATAGATAATAACAAATTCCAAATCTCATTAACTTCAAAATAGAAACGGTGTTTAGTATAAATATATATTTCAAATTATCGATTATCGTTTTTCATAGGATTAATTATCGCTGCAAATTATGGTGAATATTGAAGTCTCCTAGCAATGGTAATGTTTCACAAAGTAAGGAATTTGAAACATTTCTCCACACAAAGTTAATATGCAAAATTAAGTTAGTTGAGAATAGAAACTTATTAAACGTACAAAGAAATCTCATGATAAGATCAGAGTTTATGTGAAAAGTATTGTTCAGACGGATAGATGATGAACAATTCCCATTTAAAATTTTTGGTATAATTATAAACTATTAAGGTGTAACTTTGTTTCTCTAAAATGAATAAACTGATTGATCATAAAATAATTTAGTCATCATGTCTATCAACAAGATGTTGAAAAGTTCTAAGCCCGATACGCTCATGAAAACGTAGACGCTTTATACACTTGTAGTTAAAATCTATCATTTTAGCCATCTATTTGAAAAAATAAAAAAGAATAAAGTGAGATTTTTAAATATGAGATTAGTGAACGTTATGAATGAGTATAATGTGTGAGAACGTCTACCATACTGAACTGTGAAAAAAGAATCTTCAGACAAAGCATATGAATATGTTGTAAGTTCAACGTTCAACCAGTATTTGAGAATCTTAAATGATATTAAATCCTTTTACTATTGTGTGTGATTATTCGTTGGTAGATTGGTGTATATCGGTTAAAAGACTGACTAACTCATTAAAGATGCTGAATAGACGTGAAAGGTTGATAATTCATGAATAACAAGTTTTAGAGAAATTCTTAACCAAATAGTCACGTAAATTCAGGTTCAAAAGTGAATTATCGAAGAGTAAGTAGCTTCAAATAGACTTAGTTTACATCAATTGTTTGGAATGATCAGCCATTATTGATGAATTATATTACTTAATCGAAATACAAAAAATGGATGATCCAATCAAGACCGCTAAAGTTCTCTAAAGACAAATCTTTTAAAATTAGAACGTGTGAAAACAAAAGAAAAAATTTCGTGTTAATTAAATAAATTAAGAAATTATTAGATGGAAAACATAGTAGTTGATTTAGTTATTAAATCAGACAATTTTAAAAATTTATCTCGAACACTGTCATATTACAATAACTGTAACATTTCTAATCTTACAAATATTTGACCAAAACTCTGAATGTTAATCTAGTCCCAGCACTTTTAAACTAGCTCATTTTATATTCAATCCATAATGTGTAATCCAAGTAAAACTCTAATAATGATGACACGAACAAACAATATCAGAAACCGATCGTAATTACATTTCATTTTAATTTGTTAAGTTATAAAAAAAACACCTAAATATATTATCTTCGGTACAGATTTCGTTCCCACTGATTGAATGCTTACGAAATAACAGAGAAACATATAGCTTCTAAAGTTAGATATCAGGGCTGGATTGTAAACAAGTCACAAATTATAAAGAAACATTACCTCAAGAGCTTCTTGATATTATCGTATATGTGGTGAAAATAATTTTGATAAGTAAATTATTCAGAGTATACCTTTGGTAGTAATTACATTTATCAAGAGAAATAACTGACGACTGTGATGAGTAACTGGTTCAGCTAACGTATAATTTACATATTTCAAAGATATATATATATATATATATATGATTAGAATGGGGGTTTATGGAGAATGTAGCATTTTTAATCGTTGAATTTATGAGCCAATGTAACCTAGGCTACCATTGAAAACCTGGAAGCACCGGGCGGCCGTTTCGACCTAGCATGGGACTCCTAAGCAGTGAACATCCACTATCCCACATGCTCACTGCTGAGCATATATATATATATATATATATATATATATATATATATATATATATAGTTGCTACCACATTTGCTTCATACTATTACTGTATAACAGAGTTAACCTTTCATAGACAAATGGTTTGGTGTTTACTAACGCCTGTATGATTGCAGATATGATAGTTTTTCTGGATCGTTGATAAAATAGATAATAAATGAAGTATGGTTTATGGAACAAATATTCTGCACATTAAAAACTACAAATACACAGGTTTGGTTTCTTTTTCAGTGTTTCCAGATATAATTTGGTAGGTTTCTTAACATAATGATTCTGTAGGTTATTATGATACCAAAGTTATTTCCCAACACTTATGAGTTGTGGTCCATTTCATCAAACAACAATGCATTAAGTATTTTGTCCTGTTAACTGTTCATCACCAAGACGTTTAAAATCACAAGTGACTATCGATTAGTCGTCGACTGAAAATTCATAGATAGGGTTTTCTTATGTTAAACATTTAATTTATTCAAAATTACTACACGGTTGGGGCAAAATATACGTTTAGAAATTTGCAGAAGAGTAGTGAAGGTCTTTATTACAGCTATAATTTTGCTAATGACTGATAAGTCTTGCAAATTGAACGCTATATACGTTTCTTAAGCTATTCTGTAACTCCCAAGCTAGAACTATACAGCGACCTGAACAACGAGAGAGAAGACGTGGAGTATGCGAGAAGTAGTTTACTCCAAGGTTCATTTTAACACAGAAAATATAGGGTTTTTATATTTTTAAATGTCCTTGAATTGCTCGGAGATTCTGGAATGCTACTAAACATAGTAGCAGTATGGCAATCAGCCAATCAGAACCACTACATGTGACGTTTTACTTCCTTGGTATGTTTGGCTAAAACTTCAAGTGAACGCTGATTGGATGAAACGTTGTTAGTGTTTCCTGATCCTTGCTTGTCTTTTGCAAGAAATTTTCTGGATCACTCCAACAATGACCATGTACAAATTAGTGGGCTGTTTCAACTTTGTGGGGCTGACACATCAAGTTTTGTTATCGCTGATAAATTCCAATGATAAAAATTCTATAGACATGACAGTATTTATAGAAAATCAATCGAAAAAAATCACAACCGTGAGTAATAAGTAAAGAAAGAAGTACTATGATTTATTTGCGAAATTTAAGTCAGCTCAGAATGGGACAATAATTTTTTTGATGTAATGATAAAACTGACATCATAAACAGGAACATAATTGACTGCAATGTGATTGTTTTGTTACATGAAGCCAATTTGAAACATGGCTTATTTTACTTTGTAGATAATAACTCAGATGTAGGTGGATTACTGCAGTGAACCATATTAGCAAATAATCTATTACACGCAAGATAAACATTGGATTTTAGCCATTTTGACCCTTGGAAAACATCTAAATATTGTCATGAAAAAGTTTTATACCAGAATGTCACATAATTGAAGGAATTCCTAGTTTTCAGTTATGGCTTTTTAAGAAGAAACGCGACAAAAATTTCATATTCATAGTCATTAGAATATTAACAGTCTTTCATTCGAGTGTTGAATTGTTGGTGAACAAATAATCATTAGATAGATGATGAAGAAGTTCAAAGAGATTTCCTGATAGAAAAATTTTTTTGATTCGGAACTAAAATCTAGACTTTTCGTTGAAAACTATACAAGTTTATGGGTAGATGATTAAATAACCGATATTATTGGTTAGGATAGATTTTACTTTGGTGAAAAAGGATACATTTGAGTCTTAGCACATTAGAGATTTCTTCGATTTTTTTCAATAAGTTATTCCTATGAATGGAAATACATAACATTTAATTTGTGCAATCAAAATACTACTATATCTAGTCGCTTACTAGACTTCTTTTACAAAACCGTTTACTCATTTATAGACGGTGTGTATCACATATACATCAAATGTAGGTAATTGATATGGATTCGGAGTACTAATTAAGTATTATAACAATTAAAACTGAATATCATATTGTTAAAGCAAATAAATTAAGACCATATTCGTCACAACATTGACTAACAATTATTTATTTCAATAATATTAAATTGTATAAACATAGATGTGATAAAATAATAATAGAGAAATAATAAATTTTTCGGTTAAATGGATATATATATATATATATATATATATATATATATTAGCTAAGTGAAAATGTAAACAATGATGAGAGGAAAATGAGAACTGAAAAACAAAAAAAGTAATAAGTTTACTCATTGACAGTCCTTTTTCAATAGTGGTGGTAATGTCAGAAGTAGTGCTACTATTAGTAATAATAATAAGTTTATAATTTGCCATATTTATACTGATAATTATTTGAAAATCACTATACACGATAAATACAAGCTTATGTATATATATGGTTAGAAAAAAAGAGGGCGAGGAGAACAGTTGTGCCAGTTAACATAATCTGTGGTAATCACTTTTTACAAGAGCATTTAGCAAAAGCCATACAAAGTGTTGAAGTATTATGAAATGTAAAAAGAAACAATAAAATACACAATTTTTTAGATAGATTATTGTTTCATTGAAAATAAGAGAAAAGATTGCGCAATAACAACGATAATAATAACAACACGATAACAATAAAAGAAACACAATAAGATACACCGTTCAATGAATATTCAAACAACCGAGAAAGAATGAAGCAAACCGCTTATCTTTTTGTTCAACATGGAGGAGTTCAAAAACTAATTAGTACAATTCCTCATAGAATTTTGTTGATTCTCAGAAAGAAATGTGAATAAAGAAATCATTAAAAATAGCACCGGAACATTTTGGACAGTATTGAAAAAAGCCATATTGTAATTTGGATAATTTAATTAAAATGTACATGACTACACAGGTAAAGAATATAAACGCATCAAGACAATTAAAACTAAATCCAGAGAGATACAAGCATAAAAAAGAAGTAACTAAACAATCAAAGGAACGATAAACATAGTGAATAGTAATATTTTATTGAAATGCTTGGCATTCACACGCGTGGATAGTTGTCATGGTATAAACTTTGAAGATATACGTATGTACTTGAACAACAATTTGTTATATACTCAATAGACATTAGTAAAGGGTGCTCAGTTTCTTTTTACATACATTGTTAACAAATGCGAAGAAATCTCTCAGACTCTTTTTTATTTAAATTCAGAATAAATAATACAAATTCTGAAAATTTATTTCGTTCAAGAAATCAGCTCAAAATCGCTCATTTTTTCCATCTACATAAAACTGTGATCATTTTCTATGCGTTATTGTTTACCCTACCACTAGGTCAATTCTCACAGTTTTGATCTAGGTATCCTCCAATTTTTTGACAAATATATTCAAATGCTGGTCTCTTACTAGGATCCTTTAAATACAAGAGTAAAACAATAAAAAATGACCACATAATGATATATATAAGAAAATAATTTGGTACCTTTAAAACTGTTCAGCTTATAATAAAAGTTCATCTAATGAAAATGTATTTACAAATAAGATATCTTGGTTTTTGAGATCATGAATTGACCTAAGTTGAACAATCAATGATAACCAGGAGCATTACAAAACAATTTAACAAAAACGTATACTAAAGAAAATAAAGAACATGCTTTTATACTTAATTTGCATGTCCATACTTAGTAAAATGTCATAAGCTTTGCATTGTTGTCAGTTCATTAGCAATACTTTGATAGCTAAATGTCAGTATATGTATTACTTCATGATGTTAATCTGAAGGAAGAATAGGGAATTAGTTTTGTTGTTATAGTAGGTAAAATACTACAGGACTAACGGAAAAATATTTCTTCTGTGATCATAAACTCAGTAAATATATGGTAGAATGTTGAAGCGAATAATTTGGAAAGTATTTGATTGTGACAATGTAGCTCATAAATCTTTCATGAATAATTTTTAAACTATTCAATAGTAGAGTCGATAGTATAAAAGAATATTGAAACTACAACTTCCATTCTAGTTTGTTGATAAAAATTAACTCTGATTCCAAAAAAGAAAACTATTCTAATTACTTAAATGAAATAAGAGAAGTACGTCAAGACTTACATGTTGCCAACACTCAAGCATCAAAACATAAATTCGCTCAGGACATACAGCAGGTTTATGCAGTCGCCCACCGCCAACAATATACTGATAAACCTGTGTATTATTCATGCCTTGATAAGGGTTTTCTGAACAGCAGGTAAACACTTCCCACATAAGCACACCTAGTTAAGATTAAAAAACAAATAGGATAAAAAAGAATATTGATAATAAAAAAATATTGAGGCAATTTTCAAGATAGAAAAGACATAAATATTAGGAAATTAACAAGTATACTATGGAATCCACATTAACTTTAATAGAGATTAAAAAAACACATTTCTGATGAGAAAGGCATTCAGTTAAAAGAATTAATTTCGCTATGCAACTAGTTATTTGGATTGCAAACGAGAAACATGTGGTGATACGTTAATGAATTCAGAAATCTATTTATTACACCCTTATATACATACTAGATTATAATGGAAGAGATTTGTTGAATACTGACAAAAGTTATAAATGGAATATCATTAACGTGAAAACGATGAAAGTCAATTTACAGTTTTATCGAAAACTATTTGGAAGACAATTTACACATCTGCTTCAAGTAAATACGCGGTACAAATTTGTGCAACCTTGAACAATGAAATAATCACAATCAATATGTTACTTACCATACGTCTTAAAAAATTATATTAATCGACCAATTGCTTAAGGGTGGGGTATGATAACTATTCAAAATAATCTAAGAGTTGTTAACATAAGCTCAAGTTTATATTAACAAGTGCCTGACATTAAAACAACGGTGGTTTTTTTCATTAGCCCTAACGATAAATTTTGAGGGCATGACCATGACATTTAGCCTCAGAGTCTCAGGTTCAAGCTTCGCTTCACCTACTTCGGCTTAAGCAACTGGGTGATTATGACACACTAAGATTATAACTCATATTCAAGTACTAGGTGAATAAATTTATTTAAATTTACCTTTCATTCCGAAAGAACTAGTAGCAAGGAACATTTAAAACAAGTTATGATCTTATTCCAATTTGTACGTATTTAGTTAATTATATAATAAATGATGAACAAATTATTCTTAGCATTAAATTGGTTAGCCTATGGTCATATAAATCACACAATGTTATGCTAATTACTTAAATAGATGACCTTTACATTTTCCTCCGACATATAATAAAAATTTGAGTTTTTTTTTTCAAAGTAAACCTAATGTGTTCGCCAGAAAAACCAATCCCATTTATGAATATTAATTTTCCGCCCTGTTTATAAGTCAGCAGTAAGTGTTAAACAGCTGCAGATATCATTAACTGAACATAAATTAACACAATAATATCAAGCTAGCATACTCTTCCCACATATCAACATTTGTGCTTATATATATATATATATATATATATATATATATATATATATATATATAATTCAGTTCGGTTCAGGTTAAACAAAAAGCACACATGTGAAGATAAGGGTAGAATAACAGAAAGAAAAGAAGCAAAAGTGATTCTAATTCCGTTCAAAATAATAATGGTAACAGTAATAAAGCAAGCATAGGGAATATCTTTCACCAATTATATATATATATATATATATATATATATATATATATATATATTACAATTTGTCTGTTCATGTATGTATGTTTGTGTACATGATGATTGGTGAATTAAATAGGGTTTTATTAGAGAAAAATATTAACACACCGAATAAAATCGAGGAAGTAATATTGACTTTGTCATAGAAATTTCAGATAAAAAAAGCAGGTGATGAAAATATGACTGATCAATAAATAATGTTAGATGCATTAACTAATATGTACAGTTATTCAGTGTCATGAGTTGGAAAATTTTTAAGGGAAGACAAAATTCGAAGTTCGGAAATATTGAAGAATTTCTGGAAAATGTTTTCTATAAAATTCAATGTACAATTCATCATTTTGATACAGGCAACTAGCAAAATTAAAGTAATCAGTACTTGAATGTAAACATATATAGGAAAAAAGCAAATGCTACCTCAGGGTTAGGCGTTTTATACATGTAATTTTTCTAGTAAATATATTTCATATTCTGGCACCGATTTCATGTACCAGTCACGTAACTATTGCTATACACATTCATGAAACTGAGAAATAAAAAACATGAAATATTAAAATCTAGTATTTAAGACTAGAAAATGAACAAATCTAACAGTGCTAATATAACCAACTTTTAATCACGACATCTAAAGTCTGTAAATGCTAATTAGAGTTATCAAGTAAACTTCAATCAGTCAATCGAATAAGAGGTATGATGAGGTGTATACCTGAAAAAAGTACTACTGATAAAATGGATTAATGGTGTTTCTTTGAAACATATTTTTACTAAAACTGAGAAATAACAGTGAAGGATGCAAGTGAAATCCACAAATTATTGAATAACAATAAACAAGATAATGTACGATAACAAATCACAACATTTTTAAGTCATTTCAATAAATAACGATATGGATAGAAAATCATTTGAAAAGGACAATAATAATACTAATAATAATGTTTATATGATGATTAAAAAAATATGAAGAGCACTTTGTTTTAATAAAACAATTATATTTAATTTTTATGAAAATTTAATCAAAGCACGCTAGTTTAAAAATGTCCTACAGAAAATATGATGTAGAATCATGAAGTTCATAAGGAAGAAAATTGCTCAGATTTCTAAATACCATCAACATTTGATAAAAATCTTTTGAGGTAATCATGAATAAAATACATGCATAACCTCATATGACTGAGATGATTGGACGTTAACCAAAAAAAATACTAAAATGAATGAAGGTATAATTCAAGTCCTGTTTGAAAAGTTATTAGAAATTAAGACAGTTGAGTATACTACTAAAGACCTAAATTTATAACCCAAACATAAAATGTAAAGTTGTTAATCAGATTACAAATGACTGGTTAAATATTGGAAGATTCGCAAGGTAATCAATAACGCTTTGTTCTGTCACATGAGTACCTGATAGTTGATGGGATATTAAGCCTTCTGGTCGATAATACTTTATACGTATGATATTTTCCAAATGTTATAATTTTGAGTCTACAAAAACAAACAAATATTAAATACGATAAACAAGAAGTCTTACATAATTTCGAATTTTCTTATCAAATTATATCCAGCTTAGCCTTACGACCTTCGATTAGGCAGATTAAGCAGAGAGAAAAGAGAAGCAATATCAGAGTAAAAGAAAACATGGATATATAAAACAAACGGAAAACCAGTAATCAATTAAAAAGATGATAGTTTTTGGATAAAAGTTGTCCTTACAGAAATCTTGAATAAAAACCTTATTTTACAATTTAAAAAAACCGACTGCTTAAAGTAGACCAAATGAAACCGACTCTTTATACTGTTGTTAAACTAAATATTGGGGTATAGATGATGTTCGCCTATTCGTAATAATAATGATAAAAGTTTAAGTGGTTTCTTTCCATGAAAAAAATTTTGGATTTATTGAAATTCTGTTTACATTTTTGTTAAGTGAACGTGAGAACAAAAAAATTAAATAAACTTTTGAATAGAAAAATAAAAGGTTTTATATTATCAAGTGAATAAATATTCAATGATACTACTGACTTACCGAAACTCCATACATCTGCTTTAGCTGTATAAGTAGACTGAAATACTTCAGGAGGTGCCCAACGAACAGGGAATTTCGTTCCAGCACTTGGTTCATATACATTATCTAGTAGAAAACGTGCCATACCGAAATCAGCTACCTTGACGTGAACTGAATTTTGACTAATTGATTTTACTAAACAATTTCGTGCTGCTAAATCCCGATGTACAAACTGTTCTTGTTCCAAGTAAGCCATTCCATTTGCTACTTGAGCACAAATATCAGACATAACAACTGGTCGATTACAAAACTGTGGCTGACGTTGTCGCATAAAATCACGTAATGAACCTAGATTTAAGAAAAGTGATTTATATTCTTATTGATAAAGTAAATAGATGGACACAATATTTTTCATGATTAAGAACAATAGAAATTACTGAGAACTTAATATAAAGATTCAACTGGTTTATTGTAGAAGTAGATAATGAACAGAGATGACTGATTTGGTATAGAAGCACGATGTTGCGCTATACAATTTAGAAGACATTAGTCTCTTTAAATGAAGATCCCATTAAACGTACAGTTTTATTTACTAAAATAATTAATGATTATAGTATTAACACATTTAATTCAACTTCTGTTTATTTGTCCACATATAACAGCTGGTATACACATATTGATAGTATTGGTTTTTCATATACAGATTTATTCAACTTAACAGCTGAAAAGATGAGTGTAAACAACTGTACTGTATTTGCAGATTATAAGATGAAATGTGGAATGCGAAATAAGTATAGTTAATTGTGGTGTTTGAATGAACTGATGATTCCTTTATACTTGTTGAATGGTTGATTTCGAATTTCAAATACAGTACATTCTTTCGTGCTTATCTAGTATTTCTTGATTCAGTTTCTACTATAACTCAAATACTTCTAATTATCATATTGGGGTCGTGATGGAGCCTGCGATGGAACAGTTAGATATTCATTCAACTTCCGAAGATTTTGAGGATTATTTGGAAAGGTTTGAAATCTGGAGCATGACCAAGAAAGATGTTAAAGGTGATAAAATTGTGGCAAATCTCCTGACATTCATCCGAAAAGAAGCGTACCGCTTGTTAAACAAATTTGGCATATCCAGAAAAACCCATCTCACTTCCTTATGTAACTCTTAAGGAGCTATTATTAAATCATGTAAAGTGCACTAGTTTTGAATGCAGTGAAAGGGAAAAATTTCATAAGATGATGCGTCGAAATGACCAAGAGGTTAGGGAATTCATCCTTGAATTGCAGAAACAAGCAGCCAAATGTAATTTCGGTGATCAACTTCGTGTGCAACTGAGAGATCGATTAATTGCAGGAATTAACATACCGGGTTTGGAAAGAGAGCTGTTAAAAATACCCAACTGTTTCTTTCAAGATGTTAGAACTGCGTGTATTAACTACGAGGCAGTGAATGAACCTGATATCCAATCGATGAACATTTCTAATACTTTACTTACTCATCATGATGAACTACAATCTCAGGGTCAATCAAACTTGCGCTCGTTTAACAGTGATTCCTATTCTCGTGTAAATATGAAAGGTGTTTCAACAAGGAATTACAAAGCAAATGACAGAGGTGAGATCAAGTTTGGTAAATGTTTATCATGTGGAAAGTTTCATTCTCGTAATTCATGTGCATTTCGTAATGCTAAATGTTTTAAATATGGTAAGATAGGACACATTCAGTCAGTATGCAAAGCTACTGTTCATTTTGCCTCAAGTAGTACTAAACCTTGGAATTTATATCCCATTAATTCAGCTGTTCCTAATGACCGTTTATCTTTGTCTACCATATCGAAAGGTAATGCTCATATTCAAAAGCGATTGTATACATCGCTTGGTCCATTTCATGACTTTATTGTGGACACAGGCAGTATAGAGTCCATTATTTCATTCAAGAACTTGAAATCTTTAGATCCTAACGTTGTAGTACGACCCAGTGAAGTATCAATATTGGGGATTACTGGACACAGACTGCCCATACGAGGATGTTGTGAATTGGGCGAGACTCTATTTTGGAACGAGCCAATCAAAAGCGTCTGAGCAATTTCAATTATTAGCCAATCAGAAGACAGTTAGTATAAAGTAAAAATATATTATAAGAAAGTAATGAATTACAGTGGATATTCTTCTTTCACATGATTTAGAAACTTGTTAAAGTTTGATAAAGGTTCAGAGGTTCTGAATTCATAATGCATACGGTATAGAAACTCGTCCATAGGGTTAGGGTTGTAGCCTCTCAATAAATACCTCTTCTCTAAAATCTGCTGTAAACCGATCGTATGTTAGCATCACGTGCTGAACTTGGCTCCGTGACCTTGAAATTTCTAAAACGCTTCGGATTGACTCGTCCCTAAATTAGAATCTCGCCACCCTAACCCCATGGACGAGTTTCTATACCGTATGCATTATGAATTCAGAACTTCTGAACCTTTATCAAACCTTAACAAGTTTCTAAATCACGTGAAAGAAGAATATCCACTATAATTCATTACTTTCTTATAATATATTTTTACTTTATACTGTCTTCTGAATGGCTAATAATTGAAATTGCTCAGACGCTTCTGATTGGCTCGTCCCTAAATTAGAGTCTCGCCGTGAATTGCTAGTCAGAGATCATGATTCTTCATACATACCTTGTGAATTTTTAGTTAGCGAAACAGGGCTGTCAATATTGGGTTTAAAGAATTTGAAAAGGTTTAAAGTGGAGTTGTCTTTCCTAGTTTCTAAAGAAAATTCTGATACTTTACTTAAAGATTTGATGGCTATGTGTGCTAAGTGCAGTGGAGGTATGAAAATTCAGCCCATAAAACTCCAAGTACAGGGTGAACCAGTCTTTCTTAAAAGACGAGTAATTCCTTATGGTCTTCAAGAAGCAGTACATAAGACTTTAAACGATTTGTGTGAGAAAGGAATAACTGAACCGATTGAGTCTTCAGCATGGGGTACTCCTATTGTTACGCCACAGAAATCGGACGGCAAGACCCCTAGAATTTGTGGTGACTATAGATTAACATTGAACTCCCGTTTGCTGAAGCAAACGTGCACGACGGTAGAAGCTGAAGATATTCTAAATCGACTTCACGGTTCTAAAGTGTTCTCGAAGGTTGACCGAAAAGATGCTTATCTTCAAATCCATTTAAATCAATATTCATCTATTCTGACTACAATTAACTCTCCATTTGGTCTGTTCAAATAAATTTCCTTCCATCTGGTTTAAGTTGTCCCCTAGCCATATTTCAGGAAGTTATGAATAAAGTAGTTAGGTATCTTGAAGGTGTTGAAGTTTATCAAGATGATCTCATTGTTCATGGTTCTGATAAGGTAGTTCATGACGAGAGACTTATTGCTTTATTGCGTCGTTTAATTGAGAGGAATATTACAGTGAATCCAAACAAGTGTCCATTTTGTGTATCTAGTTTCGAATGTCTTGGATACCTAGTTGATGGTAATGGTTTGAGACCAAATATGAAACGACTAGCTCCACTGACAAATGCACCGTCTCTAAAAAATCTTACGGAACTACGTTCACTAGTGAGTACTCTTCAATACTATTCCCGTTTTATTCTTAATTTTTCTTGTCGTGCAAATTGTTTATTTAATACTTTGATATCCAATTCATTCAAATGAAGTGAAGAACAAGAGTCATGCTTACGAAGTCTACTAAAGTTCCTTCAAAATGATGTTGGTCTTTGAACTTACTCCCCGAGCGTACATTCTGTACTCATTACTGACGCATCATCTGTGGGTATTGGCGCAATTTTGGAGCAGGAAGGTAAACCAGTTATCTGTGTTTCACGCAAACGTACTGTTACTGAATAAGATTACTCACAGACTCAGCAAGAAGCATTATCATTTTTGGGCTGTTAAAAGAATTCAGAAATATGTATTCGGAAAAAAATTCACTAAAATTATTGATCATTAAGCTTTAAAGTTTATTTGTCATCCTGAAAAATCCTTAGCACATTCCTCAGCTGTTATGGTTCAACGATGGAGTATTTCTTTGAGTGCATGTGACTAGACGGTTCAGAAGAGAAGTGCCAAACAAATTCAACACGTTGACTACGTTTCTCGGCAATCATTACAAGATAGACCGGTTAATACTTCAGACTGTTTGTTAGTGCAACCTTTACCAGTGAGATGTCCAGATCTCATTAGAGAAACTCGTAGATACTTTGGATGTATACTCAGTGCTATACGGAAAGGTTGGAATGCTAATCTGAAACGTAGATGTCCTGTATGTTTTTCAAAGCGGGATGAGCTATCCACTAATCATGATAGTATTCTGTGTTTAAATGATCGTGTTGTCATTTCTCCTTCATTGCGTAAATCTGTCCTTGAAGATCTTCATAGTGATCATTTAGGTGTTGAAAAAATGAATTCCTTGGCAAGGCTCACATATTGGTGGCCAGAGATAAATGCAGATATATGTCGTACACCAAACAATTGTGAAAAGTGTCATAAGTTGAAAAATCATCCTTCGAAGTGGACTCAATGGCCAGTATCGTCTAAGGCCTGGCAGAGAATTCATGCAGACTATTGTGGTCCATTTCTTGGCAAATACTATGCACTTATAGTCATTAATTCTTTTTCAAAGTGGCCTGAAATTTTTTCACAACTTAACCAAATTCTGACTTCACAATTCAAGCATTAAGAAAGGTGTTTGGTCGAGAAGGGGATCCCATGATGTTAATGACTGATAATGGCTCTCATTTTACTGCAGATGCAGTCACTATCTGGTTGAATGGTGTAGGGTGCAAACATCTGTTTACTGCTCCCAGACATCCATGTTCTAATGGTCAGGCATAGAATGTTGTCAGGATATTGAAAACTCATATTGATCCTATTACTGCATCAATATTTAACGTGCCGAAGAGGGGAGAAGATACTTTTCTACTGCAAAATAGCAACGCCAGACATTCTGTGACGAAAGAGACTCCATCAAATTTATTAAAAGGAAGAATTCTTCGGTCGAATATGAGATGTTTGGAGTCTGCAGAGGTAACACATTATCGTGGAAATGATATTCGACCATCCACGGGGATTGTGCTGAAGAATGTCGGGAAATTTATGATGCGAATTCTAGATATCATTGGCTTATGTACACACAATCGACATGTTGATCAAATACAATACCAGGAACCAGGTGAGTCTGTTCCGATTTCGGTTGTTAATTCTAATGCTAATGAGTACATTCTGGATAATACAGAGTCCTTATCCGCCCCCAAATGCCCTGGTACGGCCGTGAGTGGGGAGAGTCCGCTCTTCCTCTCGAAATGCTCTCACACGGCCACGCGTATATAGCCTCTGCCAGGGAAGTCCTACTCACTGCCTTCTTGTGGCGAGGGTGTTGTTTACGAAAATGAGAGGACGAAAAGCGAATGTCCGGCGCTTTAACCTGATTCCAAACCATTGGTGCACATGGGCTCCAGTATCCTGAAGGAACAAATGGCGTACAAACCAATTTTTGGTCACCGGCTACCATGGGACTGCATCTCCTTACGATGCTCCACTGCCTTGTGGATCAGACCTCCAGGTCGAAGGCTCGGGGTGTGGCCCTCTAAGAAAACCACCTGCTTCGGTTTGGGCACCGGGGCAGTATCACAGCCCTCACACATATCGAATGAGATTTGTGTGACGCATATGTATTTGGTGCCTCTTTGTACCATTATCTATGTGTTGAAATAAATATAAAATAAGAGTCCTTATCCAATACAATGTCAGACAGACTCAGGATGAATTTGAGAAGAAGACGTACGATTGATTACAAACACCTAGACTCCGATTTAAGCTGTGGCGGATGTGGTGTTTGGATAAACTGAGGAGTCCTTTGTACATGTTGAATGCTTGGTTTCGAATTTCAAATACAGTACATTCGTTCATGCTTGTCTAGTACTTCTTGATTCAATTGCGTAATTTCTGGGATTCTTAGTTTATAGTATAATTCAAATACTCTTAATTATCATATAATTCCAAAAAATTAGTAATATTCACTGTAAGAGATTAACAGTATTCTATTTATTTCTCTGAACATAGATTTACTTGGGAATTATGAAGATTTACACTGTATTATTAACCGAAATAATCTTCTTGAGCTACAAATTGTTTTCTATATCTCACATTCAACCTAAATCTGTTAAATGCTGTAAAAAAGTGGTTACATTATAAACTATATACGAATAAGTTTGGATATTTTCCTCACTGAATTTCGTTTCCTTTTACATCAAAACTGATGTATTTTCTCCAATTGCATCTAGTTGAGAAAAAATTTGTCACAGTTCACAGGAATATAGTACCCCAAAATTATCATGTGCTTACTACTGACTATCTTTGAGAAAATTAACAGAGTTCCAGTGAGAGACTGTGACCAGTGGAGTTCAACCGTGTCAGAAGTAAGTCAGTTACCCACCGAAGACAGTCGTACAATATCGTGGTTCGGCTGGAGTTAGGAAATAACACCGTTGGATCCCTGTTCAGTGGTCCAAATGTTAAGGTTTCGCTTGCAAGACCGAAGCTCCTGACTTCGAATTCCGCGTGTGGGTCGTTGATGCGCACTACTGGGAGTCCCATACTAGGACGAAAAGTATGTTTAGTGCTTTCAATTTTTCAATAGTGATGATTTTAATGAAATTTGGTAAATGTCTGAAGTGAGGAATAAAAAAGAGTGTATGTCTTCCAGTTTTTTCCTGTATTAACGTAATACCAGTAATGGAGCATACGGTTTGTAATTAAGATAAGTAAATACCTAAGTACTATTAAACAGCATACTGTATATCGGTATTAAAAACATAAAAATAATACAAAGAAGGTTCTCCAACTACAAAGAAAACTTAGTAGCTGAAGCTTCCTATATATTGTTTAATCCTACTGCACTCAATGAAAAAGGTTTCACAATCCATCAGACATGGATCATCTATCCGAGCTACCGTGTCTGATTCTATTCACATTTCACACCATTATCGTACATACAAATCCAACTCTATCCCTCCGAACCACAAATGTCACATTTTCCCATCATCGAACACACACACACACACACAAATGCCTTGCATAAATCACGACCTGAATGACATAACGTTGATTTGGCAACATCTGTTTTTGGTTGGCCGCACCGAATATAACTGCTTTGTTTTTTTTTATACTATTCAAGCTTAAGTTAATTCAATTTGTTCAGTTGTTCTCTGAAGAAATGGCTTAGACTGAGTCACGAAACGTCAAAAATATAATTTTTCCGCTCATTAGGATATTAGAAATATATTATTTTTATTTTGTGTAAATTGTTGACTTTTGATTGAGATGAAGAAATTATCAATGTTAGACCAGCACTAAAAACCTGAAAGGGCTGGACAACTTTTTCGTCCTAGTATGGGACTCCCAGTAGTGCGCATCAACGACCCCACACGCGGAATTCGAAGTCAGGAGCTTCGGTTTTGCAAGCGAAACCTTAACATCTGGACCACTGAACCGGGATCTAACGGTGTTATTTCCTAACTCCAACCGAACCACGATATTGTACGACTGTCTTCGATGGGCAGCCACACTTTGCATACTTTATATACATTCTGCTTAAATATTGTTGAACCCATTGAAATAACATAAAGAAAAAGAAGAGGTGATTATTTAACCAGAGTCAATATGTTATTACTATATATTCCTATTACTTTAACTATGCTTTAAGTAAAACCATTTCCTTTGGTTTTTAATCAATACATTACAGCTATTCTAATATGACCTGGTCGTTTATCTAATGACATTAACCCTTTCCTTATTATTGTCAACAGTCTACTTGACGAAAAGCTATCCATCTTATTTTGTGAACCTTTAGTTAAGGAGAAAAGAAAACGTTTAAACTTTTCATATTATTCCAATTGAATTTGAACTATCGATAATTATTATAAGTTAATTACACAATGTATTTTGATCGGACTAATTAGAACATCTCTTCATTCAGATTAACAATTCATAGGTTTATGTCACGATCATAATTATTATCATCACCGCGCGACCTCAGTGATATATATATATATATATATATATATATATATATATAAACTTCTTCCTTTGAAAAAAAAAACTTCGAGTTGTTTGTTTCTCAATGGACAGTTGTTAAATCAAGTGGGATGCACGTGTTCCGCTTAATAAAAGACGAAATTTCTATATGATTATTGTGAATAAACATATACATTAGTAATTCATCACAAAGTTGATAAACGAACATTGGCTTGATATTTACAAGTCAACTGGTTGAAAATATTAAGCATCATTAATGTTTGGTAATCTATTGAAACAGAAAGTAATAGAGTTAAAATAAAACGTTTGCAGACAAGAAAACTAGGATATTCAATCGGATTACGTTAGTCTGATCAGAAAATGATTTTGGATTGACAATATTTGCAAACAAACATTAGAAAAATCTCTCTTCTCAAATCAAGACATCTAATCAGTGAAGCGGTGATTGATGTAGATCACATTATATATCATGAATCAACTGAATTCGTTCAGTCAGCTACAACGTAGGACCAGGCACATATGTGCATCGGTCCAAGTTGCCACACCTCATAAACACAGCAAGATGAACACCAACTTCATAGGAGTAGTTAAGTCAATGGTAGTAATATATAACAGAAAGATTGCATACAAGGGTATGGTACAGGAAGAAAGATTTCAGTCAGTCAGTCAGCTACAACGTAGGACAAGGCACATATGTGCATCGGTCCAGGTTGCCATACCGCATCAGCACAACAAGATGAATACCGGATTCACAGCAGTGGTTAGGTCAAAGGTGGTAATATATAAGAGAAAGATTGCATATAGAGATATAGTACAAGAAGAAAAAATTGGTTCGTAGAAGATATGAAGTGATTTTAATCTCTTAGTTTAAGGGAAGACAGGGAGTGTATACACCGACGCCATTGTGATCGATTCTGAGCCATGTCACCAAGGATCTCCAACCATTGGTTACGATAGTCACGCAGACCCCAGCCAAGTAGTATGTATCTACCAATATGACTCACACCAAAAGTCAGTGACTTCAAGCACTGGTGCCACGTTTTGGCTTGGCCGCCCCTAACTTTCTTCCAACCATCCCCAACACCGGTTAGCATTGCGCGTCGCGGTAATCGGTGCTCAGGCATATGTAACACGTTTCCCAACCATCTCAGTCGATGAAGATTCATAACCTCATCAACTGATTTACCATCATTCCCTAATACCCTGCGTTTAACCTCACTATTACTTACCCGGTGATCCCAGCAGATGCCAGCAATATTTCTGAGGCATCTGTGGTCAAATACTAATAGCTTACGAGTGTCTTCTACTCTTAATGGCCATGTTTCGCTACCGTAAAGTAAAACAGAACGGACTTCCGCGCAGTATACTCGTCCTTTTATTGATAGACGGATATCTCGCCTGCGTCATAGGTGACGTAAGTTGGCAAAAGCCAAGCGAGCTTTTCGAATCCGTGCTGAGATTTCGTCAGACACCAACCCATTAGGGCTGATCAGACTTCCAAGATAAGTGAAGTTGTCAACGCGTTCGACTTCACTCCCTACCCTTAGTTCAGGTGTTGACGCAGATCAGTCCTGAAGCAACAACTTGCATTTCGAGGGAGAGAAGCGCATTCCAAACATTCTGGCATTGTTGCTCAGTGCTACCAGAAGACTCTGCATTTTGTCAGCGTCTTCACCAAACAGGACTATGTCATCTGTGTATTCTAAGTCGATAAGTGGACCTCCTGGAAGGAGATTAATACCCCAGAATTCAGTCGACGAGAATGTTATTTCCATCAGTAGATCTATGATGAAGTTCAACAAAAATGGAAAAAGTGAAAAGCCTCGACGTACACCACTTGAGGTTGCAAAAGCAGATGACAGTTGGCCATAAGCTCTGACTCGGCTAGTAGTGTTCGAGTAAAGAGCCTTCACAAGGTTTATGTACTCTTGAGGTACGCCTTTCAATGACAGACACTGCCACAGAATCTCGCGGTTTACGGAGAAAAATGTTGCTTTTAAGTTAAGAAAGATCACCATTGTCGGACGCTGATAAGTATGCCTGTGTTCTAGAACCTGACGAATGGTGAATATGTGGTCGATGCAGCGACGACCAGGTCTGAAGCCAGCTTGAAGCAATTTTAATCTCACCGTTTAGGGGGAGACAAAGGGTGTATACATCGATACGATTGTGATCGACTCTGGGTCATGTTTTCAGTCTCCAAGTACTGTTTACAACAGTCACACGGACCCAAATCAAGTAATATGCATCTACCAACATGACTCAGACTAGAAGTTAGTGTCTTCAAGCACTGATGCCACGTTTTGGTTTGTCCGCTTCTACCTTTCTTTCATCCGTCTCGACACTAGTCAAGTCAACATTCCACGTCGTGATAAACGATCCTCAGGCATAAGTAACACAGCCCAAGCGTCTCAGTCGATGAAGATTCATAACCTCATCAACTGATTTACCATCATTCGCTAATACCCAGTATTTAACCTCACTATTACTTACCCAGTGATCCCAGCAGATGCTGGCAATATTTCTAAGGCATCTGTGATCAAATACTAGTAGCTTACGAGTATCTTCTACTCTTAATGGCCACATTTCCCAGCTGTAGAACCAGTGTCATAGGTTTATGTACTTCTGAGGTACGCCTTTCAATGACAGACACTGCCACAAAACTTCTTGACCTACAATCAAGTGCTGCTTTTAAGTCGAGAAAGACCACCATTGTCTGACGACGATAAGTATCCCTGTGTTCTAAAATCTGACGAATGGTAAATATGTGGTCGATGCAGCCACGACCAGGTCTGAAGCCAGCTTGAGTCTCTCGTGTTTGCAGTTCACGAGTCTTAGTTAGGCGTCTGATAATTATCGAAGCTAGTATTTTAGATATTATATTAGTTAAACTAATCCCTCTGTGGTTGTCACAGGATGATTTTGACCCTTTCTTATATATTGGGACGATAAGTGATTGTGACAAGTCAGATGTGATTACGTCCAACTCCCAGATCTTAGCTAAAATATTAGTCAACCTAATCGCTAAAATTGGACCACCATCCTTAAAGACCTCTGGAGCCAGTCCATCTGGACCAGCTGCCCTTCCTCGTTTCAGATTAACTATAACCAATTTAACTTCTGCTAGAGTTCGGGGACCTACTTCAATGTTCCATTCACACTATCGGGGAATCGAGGGTAGTTGTAGAGTAGCTGAAGGCCAGCTGAACTGTTCTCTAAAATGTTCCGCCCATCGTTCTAAACGTCTGGACTGGGAGCAGATGAGAATATCGTCTTTTTCCGATATAATCTCACTTACACTTGACTTATTAATTCCAGTTTCTTTTATTAGTCTGTAAAGCTGTCTTGTGTTCCCTATAGTCGCCGTCTTTTCCATCTCTTTTGCTTTCATTGCCCACCACTGCTCACGGTCGTTTCTTAGACTTTTCTTAACCTAGATCTGATTTGTTGTCGCTCTTCATCATGTTCGGAACCTGATGGGACGAGTTTGCGAGAATCCATCAGTGTGATAGACTTTGAAGAAATCCACTGGTTCTTTGAAACTCTGTGGTTTAAGTCGCTAATAAATGTCACTGCTGCTTCCACAGCTGCTTGTATATCTTTCCAAGCAACATCTGGGTCAGCCTCGTCTTCAGAACTACCTAATCGTGACCTCAGTTGTTCCTGGAACCTACTTTTGGTTTCCTCGCTACTCAGTTCGGTTCTAATGGGTCTTTTAATGTGGCTTTTTGCGTCCAGTGAGGCGCAAGCAGATGCGTGCCCGTATTAGGGCGTGGTCGGAGTTCAAGCAGGTACTCCAGAATGAGCGACAATCTTCTACCGACCCTCTCCAACGATGACTGATGGCAATATGGTCTATTTGAGTCCATCGTTGGTTTAGTGTAGGGGTCGCCATGTTAGACGATGTCTCTCCTTATGCTTAAAATTTGTGTTTGCTAAAAATAAGCTATTGTCTGAGCACAGTTGCAGCAGACGGTCACCATTATCTGTTCGCTGTGCTGGAATGCTAAAATATCCACCTGAATGCCTTTCTGTTTGGTTTAAGCTACCTATCTGAGCATTAAAGTCACCCCTATGAGTACTATGTCTGAGCGTTTAGCTTTCTGAAGAAGTTCAGAAAGCTTTCTGTAAAATTCATCTTTCACATCATCTGAGCTGCAGTCAGTGGGAGCGTAGGCAGAAACGACGAAAAAGCAACGACGTGTGTCCCTATCCTTCCGAGTTTTTACGGAGCCGTTTAGCCGAACAGCATATAGACGACTGTTGACGGGGATCCATTCTAGCAGTGCTTGTTCCGCCCTCATGCTTAGTGCTATGCCTACACCTGCCAGTCCACGAGAACTGGCCATCGGGTCACCAGATACACGGAGGGTGTATCTCGTTGGCTCTACGTTTTGCCGAGGTGAGGTCAAGTGAATGACCACACTGGAATCCTGTATGTGTGTTTCGGAGACACAGCACACATCAATGGAAAGAAACTCTAGGGTTTTAGCCAAGGATGCCTGTTGACCGGTTTGACATAGGGTGCGTACGTTGAAGGCTCCAATGTGTAGTTTGGAGCGAGGTTTCAGTAGACCTGGGACAGGGTTTTGAGCACTAGAATCGTTGGCTACGGTGACACTTGAGGAGGAAGCCGAAAGAGGAAGTTTAGAGTGGAAAGTCGATGTAGGAGGAATAATAGGAATTGAAGAGGAAGGTTGATTATGAATACAGTGGTCTCGAGTGCTGTTAGAGGTATGAGGGCGGTTATCACTTCCCGGTTGCCCACACCGAGGGAGGGTTCTTCTGGAGGTACCTGAAAAGGAAATTGAATTAGAGGTGGTCTCAGTGACCGCAGTGCCCAAGGGACAACTGCTTGAGGCCGGTCGCGCACGGCCTTTTCGTGGGAGGTTTTGACGTGTTAGCTCCGTTCTTCAAAGGGCCTTACCGCCGGAGACGGAAATCCGTGAGGTAAGGTGAGGTGTGCATTTTTAGGGTCGACCTTTTCTAACCCCACCCCTCCTTGTGGGAAGGCAGCATCGCTGTCATGCTGGTTGTCTGAAGGAAACACCTTACTGCCGTCACACCTCTGTACAGTCAGCAGTACGACTTTGCCTTCGGACCTTGGGTTTGTCGCTTTTAGTCTTACCGCTCTTCAACCGACCTGTCTGACATGGTAGGACCTTGAGGAACGGTTGTTCCAGCCAGTATAGCTCGGTTGCTTCATCACGATAGGCAAGCCCGACCACCACGACAAGGTAGCAACAACGGTTGGGAAACATATAATTGAATTCATATCAGATAAATATTCATTTATTTCAAAAAATAGAGTTAACGAATGGATGTTATATATTTTGGTTATTATTCGGTAGCTGCATAAGTGCTGGTAGTGGCGTGAGCGACGAAATCAATTCACGTATAGTGAAAGCCAGAGCGGCTTATGCCAATCTGAGCCATCTCTAGCCCCTTCGTGATGTTAGTCTGGCTGTAAAAGTCCGTATCTACAACGCGTCGGCGAAAGCAGTTTTGCCCTATGCTTGTAAAACCTGGTCTCTCCGAGTTGAGGACGTTAGACGACTCTCTGTGTTCGATCATCGCTGTCTCTGAAGGATCACTGATATCCAGTGGCAACACCATGTTAGTAATGCAGAGGTCCGGCATCATGTGTTCGATATCAGTGACGATAATCCAATTGGTGTCACCATCTTGAAACATCAACTTTGGTGACTTGGACATGTTCTACGAATGTCGTCCCAGAGAATTCCACCTCGTGCATTATTTGCCGACACTGTCTGGTTGGAAAAGACGGAGAGGTAGTCAATGTATGACTTGGTGTCTTGGTATGCAAGAAAGCTGCTCACAACTGGCTTCTGTTGGTCCTTCTCGACTCTCTGGCTGGGGTCCTAGAGGTGGTGCAACACAGTGGCTAGAGACGTTATCAGATATGACTCAGAATAGAAGCCAGTGGCGATCCTGCAGTAACCTTCTTTTACTTTCTTCATAAAAGGTGGTTGTAAATCCCTTAAATGAAACAATTCTTTCTGGTTGTACCTTTTCATTTCCCCGATTATTATTATTATCACACTACCATATACTAATCTGTGGTCGTTATTGTTCTTTTTTTCTTATAAGCACCTTACATTCTTTTTCACTTCGAATTCTCATTGTTTTGTGTGGCGCATAGATATATGATGCCTCCTAGTACCAATATTTGTGTTCAAATAAATAAACAAATAAAATAATGGTTGTTGTTTTACCAATTATGCTAGTGAAAAATTCTTAAGATATTTTCAGAAATACAATTGTTCATTATTAGTTTTTTGAGGAAAAATAACTTCAGAATTTCAATTCACTAAATAAAGGTCTTGTTAATAACTATGTAAATCATCGATATTGCAAAGTTATCATCAGAAATGGAATCATGAAGTGGAAGAAACAATTTTAACCTTGACAAAATATAAAGTAGTGTTCGATATATCTTCATAGGAATTAGTGGATAAAGGTTGGACAACAGAAAAAAACTAAGTTGTAAATAACAAGACAAATGAATACTCATACATCCATGAATAAGTTAAACTTTGATTAGACCAAGGAATAGACGATATTTCATTAACGAATATTTCGAAAGTATTTGCCACTACGAGGTGATATCATTGGACAACTGTTTTGTTCCAGTTTGTTACTGACCAACAATCAGCACTTAAGATCGCTAAATGTGAACAAAATTACTAATCAGATGAATAACCGCCCTGATTTTAACTAGATTAACCGTACAGAGTGGAATATTTAATAAATCAATTTTGAAACTATTCACGTAATTTATGGAATAAGAAGTTTTTGCGTAGATTTTTATATAATATGAACATTATTTTCATCATTAACTGACATCAGATGGAATCAATTATTGAAAACTAGAAACCAATGAGAACTCTTAATCTGTAAGTACAGTCGGGTTAACAATATGGGACTGTGAGTAACGTGTGCACTACGAAGAGGATAAACAATCGTAATGCAGTAGAGTAAAAACAGTCTATTACAATCGATAGTTAAGGAGAAATTTACGTAGTAACACTGGAAAAAACTTTTATCCTGTTTAACGGTAAAGTGAAAAAGAACATTTAATGTTTGTTTTTGCAACTAGTCAGTGTATTTGATCCTATACATATCTTGTTGTTAAAACTAAACATATGTTTCAAAGTAGAATATAGCGCTACAGTGGACAGATTTAAGTTTTCCAACTTAGCACATCACAAAAAGAGAAAATTAACGGAAATGGAAACAATAAAATGAATAATAATAATAATAATAATAATAATAATAATAATAATAATAATAATAATAATAATAATAATAATAATAATAATAGAAATGTAAGTTAATTGGGTGTTCATAGTTTAGAAGAGGACAGTGTTTGAACGAACTCGTATCATAGTGGCCAATTTTGAGTCATTATCATTAAAGGCTTACATGATATTCTCTTACCGTTTGAAGGAACTCACCTAGAAAGTTCTTACCACAGACTTTAATTCATATCAACAGTCAGTGAGTTTTTGGATTAGTAACAAGTGTCACTGTAGCGTCTTTAAGATTTATGTCCATTAGAGAATCTCTTAGCAGGAAATCAATATGAAAAAGATAGGAAATACAATAATCTCCATCACTGGTATTTAAGACTACATTGGATGGGAGTGACGGTAGGTTTTTTGGGGAGGGGACACCGTATGCTATTACCATTTTAAATGACAACCCAAGACTGTGAGTTGGAATATTTTTTTTATAGAACTTTCTTAAAGTCAGATGCTACTATGAGATTGCCTAACTGATATAACCCAATTATGTTTATAAGTCAGTTAAATGATGACTGCATTTTAGGACATGAAGATCCAGTCAACACTTCTTGATGCATACTTAAAACTAGCATCGAACATAGACCTAATAGTGTTGATGAAAAATAAGATTCAATGAAATCAATGTTTATTGGCATTTATAGGAAGAGAGGAATAATGACCTTTGAAATGAACGTAAAATTAACTATTACTGGTTCATGCAAGTTATGTAACAAACAACATAAAGCACATACTGAGTACAATAGATCATTCTTATCAATACGAGGGCAACGCAGCCACAGATACAGCTTTGTAAAATACAGTACAATACGTTTACTAGATGCTAGAAATCATATATAGAATATATGCTTCGACATTTGCACCACTGTATATTAAACAAAAACAAGCCTATATATATATAATTTATTTAATCGAAAAAGTTTGCTACCTATAATTATCTTTGTCTTTAAGGGCTTAACTCGTCTTCCCGACTTTTGGTAACACTTAGTCGAGATGATAACATTTTAAGAATTTACATGGGTAGACCCTTAAACAACCATACAGTTGACAACGTAACTAGACCGACAAATACTATCACATTATAGAAACGGTTTATATAATAGCAACAAAAAAGTCAATAAGTGTGTAAAAAGAAAAAAATGTAACCTTTGACATTTTGAGTAGAAACAAGTGAATAGTAGGGAATCACTCCGACATTCGGGATTATATCGAACCAGTTCATTTTTTGATTAACTCTAGGAATTAAATATAGCTTTCTAAAATATTGAGACTAATTACTACAGGTTATATTGATCGCTTCTTTAGTTCCATCTACCTCTATAGAAGTGCATCTTTAACGCTACTCCACTGCCTTGTGAATTATACATCTAGGTCAAAGGCACGAGGAGTGGTCCTCAAAGAAAACAACCTGTTTCGGTATGGGTGCCTGGACAGCATTCTAGCCCTCGAACAAACTGAATGATGAAGTGCGGCGTATATATATTTGGTGCCTCCTTGTACCAATGTTTATATGTTTAAATAAAGAAATAAATAAAACAGAACACAACGGTGTTATTGTAGTAGACGCATGTGTAGATAGAAAATTAATCCTAAGCAAGAGCTGCTTCAAGAAGGAAAGATTGAGACGCAGTAGCAATCAAAGAAAAGTATATTGTTACGGAACTAGTATACACTTTAATATTAAAGTTAAAGTCAATTAAGCACCCTAAAGACGGTATAAATGCTATTTTTCCTTCCCAGTTAATTAAAATCAGATGTTTGATGAGCCAAAAGACCTCTTGGCAAGATTTAACAATGTATAAACTTGTAAATAAACTTAACCAATACGAAAATGTAGTCGGTATAAGTCAGAAGTAAGGAGTTTGCAGTAATAAAATTACGTTATATATTCTACAGTGAGAATATGAGATACATGAAAATTGAAATATCCCTTTTCAAATAATGGTTAAAAAGAAAATCCTATTCAAAATCTCTAGAGTATGATGTAAAACCAGTGGTGCTAATAATGATAACAATACTTTGAATAATCTAGAGGAAAGTGCATACTGAGCCAAAGTTGTTTGTAGCAATAACTTAAGATGCAGTATTCTGTACGGCCAATAGAATGAGACGGAAGGCCAGACTATCGGAAATAGCTTAAAATGCATTTCCATGCAAACTTCCTTTTTCCTTGAATGCCATACGTAAAAATAATGGGAACCAATAGCTTCGAACCAAAGAAAAGGTTAGTAGCTTTAAACACTAAAATGAACAAGGAACTCAATTCTATAAAACTAAAAGATTTCTAGATCTTAGAAGCATATCATCTAGTGATACCATGACTATCAAATAAAACACATATTATTTGTAAGATGAACAAGATCGACAGTATACTTTACAATATGTCTGGAATCTTGCTCTGTACATACTATCATCTAATAAATTGAATAATCTGCATTGGCCTTTGATAAATATAGTCTAGGTTTTATTACTTTCGACATGGTCAACTGTCAAGGTTATCATAAACAAGTTCATATCTTATAGGATCAGATGTACCATGTTTGTGTGGCTGAATTTTTTTCAGTCGTCAATATAGAGTAATTAATATAAATCCCTTTCTATTGAATGTTAAACCCACTACAAACATACAAATTTTACAGGTTCAACTTAGAACACTGGCTACTTCTTACTCTGGATATTACAGTTGAAGTGCCACTTCATATACGTTAGCCTATTATTAATCCATATGAATTAGTGATATTCATCAAGAAAAGGTCTCACAAAAAGAAAACAAACAAACGAAATCAAATGGATATTGAATATCTGGATATTAAATAGGACACCTACCATGTTTCATATATTCAGTGATTATCATAATTGGACGCTTTTTCAATACAACACCAAATAACTGTACAAGATTTGGATGATTAAGAAATCTAGAAATGGAACAGAGGATAATATAAATGTATGAACAACGTATGAATCTGCATACATTGTTCATATTTTCGACGCATAGTAATAATAATAATCATGAGAAAAATTGGTTTCATAACATTCACTACCACAAGGAAATTCACGTGTATTATTCTCGAGTATATTGGTCAGTTTTTCCCTTAGATCAATTAACACTAAAAGCATCAGTGTAGGATGAATGTTGAGAAAGATGGGGAATAATTTGATGTGTACACTAGAGAAAATTTCATGAATTTGGGAAGAAAAAAGCGAGAATAGAATATTGCAGGGTACAATTTTCGTGTTAAATCATGCTTTATTATGATGTACGAAAATGTACCTTTCTCTTCAACTAAAATAAAGGAAAAACAGTACGACATGCCACATACTTATGTGGTTATATATTCCCAAAATAAAGTGAAACTTTGAAAAACAATTTGCACAACAGACAGTATTTATGATATAATAAATGGTTATTACCACATATAACAGAGTAACATTTATACTGGATGTCATTTATTAATGCAACAAAACATTCCAACGGTCACAATCTCTCTCTCTCTCTCTGGTAATCATGACTAAACATGAAAAAGTAAGTAGTCATGGATAAACAAAAAATTGAACCAGTAACTTTTAGATTAACAATACGATCTAGTTTTTGACTCACTTCATTAAAACTATCCAGAATTTTTTCTCGTTTATTTGCATAAAAGAAACACAAATTTCCTCAAGCTTTATTAATACCAAGATTCGTTCAAGTTTGTTTAGAATAACTAAAGGTATCTGAAAATCTGTCTCAATCTAGTAATCGAATCATGAACTTTCAACATACATGTGCAGTCAGTTTTTCACTTGTTAGTTTGATAAATATAGCGTAACAAGTTATCTCATCACAACAAATGTGTAAACATTTGTGTATTAATTAGTGATCTACAACTAACACATGAGGTCAAGGGTATTACTATGGAGTTACAGTATCAACGACAATCCAAGAGAATTGACCTACTACATGTACTGAAATTAAAGACTTTTGCTTATTACTATCTCAATTTTGTATATACACCTAAGCCCAACTGATGGTGTAGCAGTAACATGAAAGTGTACTAATCTATCATCCATCATACATAAAATCCAGTAATATTTATGCAGGAAACGTAACCCTTTTATCAAGTACAGATTTGTGCATTCAGTGTTCAGCTACATCATAAGCGTAAGGGATAGTAAAACATGGTGGACAAGATTTGTAGCTCAGGTGGATGATTTTGATGGAGTTTTGCTCTGTGAGCTGGATGGTTTGGTCGTGGAGCTTTCATCGTTCTTCTGAACGACATCATCAGTACAAACTTCAGATAGAAGTGAAGCGTTCGAATTTCTCCATATGTGTTTCAACAACTCCATCAAGATAGTAATACATGGCTACCGAAAACAAAAGTAGATGAAACGGTATTCAAACCTGATACACAAGGTTGAAAGATGAATGCGTTAATAACTGAGTTTCCCTTCTATTATGGTTCAGAAAGCAGTCAAAAGAATAAAAGCTGACTATGATATCAGTCTAATGAAAACTCATAATACGTCTTGACTGTTCTTATTACAAATATTTCATTCCTTTAAAGATGGATAAAATTCAGACTACAAGGTTATGTGTATCTAAGGTTTTGAGCTAAAATTCATTTAACTAAATACATATTCACATGTTTCGCTACGAGTAAGAGGCTTGTAATAATAACCACCAGTTTAAACGAATTGTGGTTGAGCAAGATTCACAGTGCAACTTAATGATTGAAAACCAAGTTAAGCAACAAAACATCTGTTTATAGAGGCTTTTAATATGACACGATGCTATTATCTGATCATCTGGGACATAAATATAAAGGCAGTCACTAAAGAGTATCAATATGTCTTTTTGAAGGAAAAATATGTTATATTTCCAATTGACTTTAATATAATCTATCTGGGTATTGGTATACCTCGAATGAACTTTTTTTATTGTTTAAATTGTGCGGGAAATTTTCAAACTGTAAAATGAACTGGGACTGTATAAGATCGAAAATAACTTGGTTAAACCGATATGTACACGTCATTGTGGTCAAAAAACAGTTTTTGTTTTTAGAAATCACATATTATGATTAAGCAATTCCAACACCACGATATCCTATGGTGAACGAAATTGAAAATCTAAACGTACTTCCAATTTGACATTCGCCAGTAAACCAAACTACGAATGCAAACAAAACAATCCATTTATCTCCAGCACTAAACAATCTTTATTGATTACAAATTATTTCAGTTGCGAACTCCAATAAAGTTATCTTAAGTATGCCCCTAAATGCCCTGGTACGGTCGACGTCAGGGAGAGTTAGAAGACGGAAAACGAGTGTCTGGCGCTTTAACCGGGTTGATGGACATGGAGGATCCACTTACGGGAGTTGGAAAACCCTGATTCCAAACCAATGGTGTACATTGGTCCCAGGATCCTGAGGGAACAAATGGCGTATGAGCCAATTATTGGTCACCGACTACCATGGGACTGCATTTCCTGACGTCGCTCCACTGCCGTGTGGATTAGACCTTCAGATCAAAGGCTTAGGGTGTGGCCTCCTAATAAAACCACCTGCTTCGGTTTGCGCACTCGGGTAGTATCACAGCCCTCACACATCAATAATAACAGCTACCGACCTTATTGCTATTGTGTGACGCATATGTATTTGGTTCTCCCTTGTACCAATGTTTATGTGTTCAAACAAAAAATATACATGTAAATGTAAATGATCCTATATTTATCTTGAATTGTTGAATTAATTGATGTGATATTGACACATAAAGAAATATGTTCGTCTCATTTAACAAAAAAATTTAATCCAATTGACTGTTGATCGAATGATCCGATACTAAGAGTTATATGTATAAACTTAAAATAAAATTAGAATCATACATCAAGTGAGTAAGTAATCTAGTATCATAAAATATTTGTGTATTTTGCTTTATTTGATGAGTAAAGTTATGTAATCATCTATTATCTCTAATAATTTACCTGTTATAGAAGATCGTGCAATGATATGATAGTTTTGTGTATTTTATTATAATTATTGTTTAACTCAAAATATTTGATTAACAAACATAGCTACGATGATTGACTTTATAAGATCTTTACACGGAATATCTTAGACAAGACTAGAAATCACTGTCATAATTCTACCTTAAAACTATAATGTTAAAAAACCAGTCGTCTGTTACCAAAATTTGATGCGAAGTGAAACCGATCAAAGACAAACTACCTCATATTTTTAGCCTCTTCAATAAAATCATCTTCATTCATAGCCCCTTCAACCATTTGTTTAACAGCTACCGGAATGTTACGGAACTTGCCACGTTTCACAACCTAAACAACACAAGAAAAAGAATATGTGTACAGTTGTAATGATAAAAATAAAATAGTAGCAAATAAATTTATATAAAACTACAGAAAACAACGTTTTGCTGACTACTTAGTGGACATACAAATGTAGAATTTCATAAAAATCTAGCAAAATACATTAGAACGTTTTTCATACTTCAACAGAAATTAACAGCACTGTTGTAAAATAAATAAGTCAGGAATCCCACTTGTTTACTAATCACCTGAAGCTGAGTGGGAGATGAGTGGGTACATATTCAATACAGATCAATAAGAAGACTTTTATTCTGCATATAAAAATTACATGCAAATAAACCATTTGTAAAGGATTGTAATATCCCGTTTATCATTGAGATAATTAATGTTTCATACACAAAGTTCGCTTTATCATCTTGAAGAGAGCAAGAACAAAAATTCTAACAGAATAACATGAATTCATATTATTTTTTTTGTTCTCGTCAGTTACTAACAACCAGTGATATTTAAAATCATTTGTGCAAAATGGCTTTAAATTACTTACATGAAAGAGTTAATTTGGAAGTTATTTGGAAGAAACATCAGTATAGTATAGCAACGGTGTGAATAAATTTAATAGACTGATTAAAATATTGTTAAAATATACCTTATTTAAAAGAACATTCTACAACATTGATTACAACAAAGGTCCATAGGACCAGAAACAAACGGCTACGTAAAAAGTAAACGCTAGTAAGCAAGAATAAGATAAGTAACACTCAGTTAATTCAAATAAGATTACTAATGTATTAGACAGTCGAAACAAATGACGTAATACTGTAGACAGCTGAAGGAAAGAGTTGAAAAAAATAAGACGCAACGAAGGAATATTTGTTACCAAGGCAAGGAAAGATTAATAACCATCTCTTTTTGCACACACGAATCACGTTTCTGAGGCCCGATAGCAACGTCTTCAGCAAAATGTGAAAGAGTGGAGCTTGGTTGTTTATTAGTCACCTTGAAATATTGGAAGGTATCGACCTGATTTCCTGTTTTCAAGAGATATTTGGTAATTGTACAGTCTAAGGTTGTTCTATCTCTTGTTCTGAGACTTTTTGGAACATGTTCAGAAATTCTAAAATATGTCCTCCTTTCTGTCAAGCCAACGTAGCTGCTTTGGCAGTTACACGTAAATTTCTAAACACAGTTGAAAATGGCATGAGAGGGGTGTTAGCCAACCTTTGATTGGATTATTGAACATGTTGTTTCACACAAAATTTATAGTTTAGGTGCCGGGTAATGAACTGTCAAGCCTCCTGCTGATTGTGCTTGGGGCGTCATTACCTTTGGAGTTGAAATTTATAGATATTGGTTTTTTATTGTCTGTAGTGGTTAATATCCTTTCTACCCCATGAAATGGTGATTTGATCAATGCTTTCTTGCAAATGATTGGACAAAAATTAGTGAAATTCAGGCAAAGACCATTTCAAGTACTCCTTGATAAACCGAAGGTTGGATTGTCCCCTACGTTATATGACAATATCAAGAAAGTGGAACACGTCACTCTTTTCGTGTTCCATAGTAAGTTGTATGTTGGGATGAACATTACTGAAGAGTTCTAACAGGCGGATTGCATGCTATTTACTGTTGCAAAAAGTAAACGTTTCATCAACATATTCGGAGTATTCCGTCGTTTCGCTAATCGCTTGAGTAAGCACTGTGTTTTCAAGATACCCCATAAAAAATATCTGCCTTAACTGGACACAATGGACTTCCCTTTGTCACACCATCAATTTAACTGTATATGGTGTTATTGAATTGCAATTGAACGTCTTTTGAGCACATGAGTAGTAGTTTTTGAATTCTAAGACTGGTAAAGCTAGGATATAAGAATTCTGACATATCAAATCAATAATTTTAAAAAGTGGTATTTTGGTGAATTAGGATGTAACAACAATGTTGTAGAATATTCTTTTACATAAGGTATATTTTAACAATATTTTAATCAGTCTATTAAATTTATTCACACCGTTGCTATACTATACTGATGTTTCTTCCAAATAACTTCCAAATTAACTCTTTCATGTAAGTAATTTAAAGCCATTTTGCACAAATGATTTTAAATATCACTGGTTGTTAGTAACTGACGAGAACGAAAAAAAATAAAGTGAATTCATGCTATTCTGTTGCAATCAAAACAACTTACTCCAAATTGTCCTTTTCCGATTGGCTCTCTTTCTAAATGAAGGTCAGCTGGATCAAGTTCAAACTCATCTAGACCCATTCCAGCAGTGACAGGACTTTCTCGATCTTTGGTCGGTGGCGATCTGAGTCGGACAACTAGTCCACCAGAATTATGCTTATGATAATGTATAACATCACTGATTGTAGGGAACGCATGCTTTTCAGATAAGTAATATTGTGCTTCACCATTAGTGGTTGATCCAACATTGGGGGTATTTGACCCTGTACTATTTGAACCATTCACGTTTGCAATGGTATTAGATGTTGTTGTTGTTGTAACTGTAACGCTAGCAGCTACAGATGCAGTAGAATTTAAACCACTATTGCTGCCACTACCACTACCGACACCACATCCATTCATGTGTCCATTCAGACTTGATGATTCTGTTCTATGGATATGATAATGATGTACTTTTAATTTTCCTGGCCTGAAATAAAATAAGTATCAAAAGAAATACACAAGTTTTAATATTTTCGGCAACCGTACAAACAATTTTCAGTAGCAAGCAAATATTCTTCAATCGCAGGCGTTAATTTTGAGAAATACATCAAACTTGAATTGGGCAACAAAAGTATTTAAAAACACGAATGAAGGGTGATTGATAGTATTTAGCGAGTACACAGAATTCATTATTTCGATGTTGAAAAGAGGTATATGGCTTAAGATATATACGTATAAATATAATCTTAAAACAAAATTAAGGAAAAAAGAAGGACTAAATAAAAAAGAAGGAAGGAATTAAATAAAAAGACGAGCAAAAAGATGAATGATGAGAACACACCGAAAGGAAAAAATTTCTTTCATGTAACCACAATCAATCATAAACTGATAACTTTAGAACAACGATAATAGTTACTAACATCTTGAAAGTTATATGTTAAAATAGGTACGGGAAAGCAATCTAAGACAACCAGTTTGTTATATTGTCTTGAACACACAGTGAAGTTACTACATGTAAATTCATTTAAATATTTATCTTATAAAACCAAAATTCATAAGTCCGTTCTATAAAATAATTGAAGGCTATTCGTGTTGGGTTAGCTTATGTTAGTTTATAGTAACTTGATGAATAAAGACTCAGAGATAATGCGGTCAGTCAGTCAGTGACAACGTAGGACCAGGCACATATGTGCATCGGTCCAAGTTGCCACACCTCATAAACACAGCAAGATGAACACCAACTTCATAGGAGTAGTTAAGTCAATGGTAGTAATATATAACAGAAAGATTGCATACAAGGGTATGGTACAGGAAGAAAGATTTCAGTCAGTCAGTCAGCTACAACGTAGGACAAGGCACATATGTGCATCGGTCCAGGTTGCCATACCGCATCAGCACAACAAGATGAATACCGGATTCACAGCAGTGGTTAGGTCAAAGGTGGTAATATATAAGAGAAAGATTGCATATAGAGATATAGTACAAGAAGAAAAAATTGGTTCGTAGAAGATATGAAGTGATTTTAATCTCTTAGTTTAAGGGAAGACAGGGAGTGTATACACCGACGCCATTGTGATCGATTCTGAGCCATGTCACCAAGGATCTCCAACCATTGGTTACGATAGTCACGCAGACCCCAGCCAAGTAGTATGTATCTACCAATATGACTCACACCAAAAGTCAGTGACTTCAAGCACTGGTGCCACGTTTTGGCTTGGCCGCCCCTAACTTTCTTCCAACCATCCCCAACACCGGTTAGCATTGCGCGTCGCGGTAATCGGTGCTCAGGCATATGTAACACGTTTCCCAACCATCTCAGTCGATGAAGATTCATAACCTCATCAACTGATTTACCATCATTCCCTAATACCCTGCGTTTAACCTCACTATTACTTACCCGGTGATCCCAGCAGATGCCAGCAATATTTCTGAGGCATCTGTGGTCAAATACTAATAGCTTACGAGTGTCTTCTACTCTTAATGGCCATGTTTCGCTACCGTAAAGTAAAACAGAACGGACTGCCGCGCAGTATACTCGTCCTTTTATTGATAGACGGATATCTCGCCTTCGCCATAGGTGACGTAAGTTGGCAAAAGCCAAGCGAGCTTTTCGAATCCGTGCTGAGATTTCGTCAGACACCAACCCATTAGGGCTGATCAGACTTCCAAGATAAGTGAAGTTGTCAACGCGTTCGACTACTTCACTCCCTATCCTTAGTTCAGGTGTTGACGCAGACCAGTCCTGAAGCAACAACTTGCATTTAGAGGGAGAGAAGCGCATTCCAAACATTCTGGCATTGTTGCTCAGTGCTACCAGAAGACTCTGCATTTTGTCAGCGTCTTCACCAAACAGGACTATGTCATCTGCGTATTCTAAGTCGATAAGTGGACCTCCTGGAAGGAGATTAATACCCCAGAATTCAGTCGACGAGAATGTTATTTCCATCAGTAGGTCTATGATGAAGTTAAACAAAAATGGGGAAAGTGGACAGCCTTGACGGACACCACTTGAGGTTGCAAAAGTAGATGACAGTTCGCCATAAGCTCTGACTCGGCTAGTAGTGTTCGAGTAAAGAGCCTTAACAAGTCAAATGCTGCTTTTAAGTCGAGAAAGACCACCATTGTCTGACGACGATAAGTATCCCTGTGTTCTAAAATCTGACGAATGGTAAATATGTGGTCGATGCAGCCACGACCAGGTCTGAAGCCAGCTTGAGTCTCTCGTGTTTGCAGTTCACGAGTCTTAGTTAGGCGTCTGATAATTATCGAAGCTAGTATTTTAGATATTATATTAGTTAAACTAATCCCTCTGTGGTTGTCACAGGATGATTTTGACCCTTTCTTATATATTGGGACGATAAGTGATTGTGACAAGTCAGATGTGATTACGTCCAACTCCCAGATCTTAGCTAAAATATTAGTCAACCTAATCGCTAAAATTGGACCACCATCCTTAAAGACCTCTGGAGCCAGTCCATCTGGACCAGCTGCCCTTCCTCGTTTCAGATTAACTATAACCAATTTAACTTCTGCTAGAGTTCGGGGACCTACTTCAATGTTCCATTCACACTATCGGGGAATCGAGGGTAGTTGTAGAGTAGCTGAAGGCCAGCTGAACTGTTCTCTAAAATGTTCCGCCCATCGTTCTAAACGTCTGGACTGGGAGCAGATGAGAGTATCGTCTTTTTCCGATATAATCTCACTTACACTTGACTTATTAATTCCAGTTTCTTTTATTAGTCTGTAAAGCTGTCTTGTGTTCCCTATAGTCGCCGTCTTTTCCATCTCTTTTGCTTTCATTGCCCACCACTGCTCACGGTCGTTTCTTAGACTTTTTCTTAACCTAGATCTGATTTGTTGTCGCTCTTCATCATGTTCGGAACCTGATGGGACGAGTTTGCGAGAATCCATCAGTGTGATAGACTTTGAAGAAATCCACTGGTTCTTTGAAACTCTGTGGTTTAAGTCGCTAATAAATGTCACTGCTGCTTCCACAGCTGCTTGTATATCTTTCCAAGCAACATCTGGGTCAGCCTCGTCTTCAGAACTACCTAATCGTGACCTCAGTTGTTCCTGGAACCTACTTTTGGTTTCCTCGCTACTCAGTTCGGTTCTAATGGGTCTTTTTAATGTGGCTTTTTGCGTCCAGTGAGGCGCAAGCAGATGCGTGCCCGTATTAGGGCGTGGTCGGAGTTCAAGCAGGTACTCCAGAATGAGCGACAATCTTCTACCGACCCTCTCCAACGATGACTGATGGCAATATGGTCTATTTGAGTCCATCGCTGGTTTAGTGTAGGGGTCGCCATGTTAGACGATGTCTCTCCTTATGCTTAAAATTTGTGTTTGCTAAAAATAAGCGATTGTCTGAGCACAGTTGCAGCAGACGGTCACCATTATCTGTTCGCTGTGCTGGAATGCTAAAATATCCACCTAAATGCCTTTCTGTTTGGTTTAAGCTACCTATCTGAGCATTAAAGTCACCCCCTATGAGTACTATGTCTGAGCGTTTAGCTTTCTGAAGAAGTTCAGAAAGCTTTCTGTAAAATTCATCTTTCACATCATCTGAGCTGCAGTCAGTGGGAGCGTAGGCAGAAACGACGAAAAAGCAACGACGTGTGTCCCTATCCTTCCGAGTTTTTACGGAGCCGTTTAGCCGAACAGCATATAGACGACTGTTGACGGGGATCCATTCTAGCAGTGCTTGTTCCGCCCTCATGCTTAGTGCTATGCCTACACCTGCCAGTCCACGAGAACTGGCCATCGGGTCACCAGATACACGGAGGGTGTATCTCGTTGGCTCTACGTTTTGCCGAGGTGAGGTCAAGTGAATGACCACACTGGAATCCTGTATGTGTGTTTCGGAGACACAGCACACATCAATGGAAAGAAACTCTAGGGTTTTAGCCAAGGATGCCTGTTGACCGGTTTGACATAGGGTGCGTACGTTGAAGGCTCCAATGTGTAGTTTGGAGCGAGGTTTCAGTAGACCTGGGACAGGGTTTTGAGCACTAGAATCGTTGGCTACGGTGACACTTGAGGAGGAAGCCGAAAGAGGAAGTTTAGAGTGGAAAGTCGATGTAGGAGGAATAATAGGAATTGAAGAGGAAGGTTGATTATGAATACAGTGGTCTCGAGTGCTGTTAGAGGTATGAGGGCGGTTATCACTTCCCGGTTGCCCACACCGAGGGAGGGTTCTTCTGGAGGTACCTGAAAAGGAAATTGAATTAGAGGTGGTCTCAGTGACCGCAGTGCCCAAGGGACAACTGCTTGAGGCCGGTCGCGCACGGCCTTTTCGTGGGAGGTTTTTGACGTGTTAGCTCCGTTCTTCAAAGGGCCTTACCGCCGGAGACGGAAATCCGTGAGGTAAGGTGAGGTGTGCATTTTTAGGGTCGACCTTTTCTAACCCCACCCCTCCTTGTGGGAAGGCAGCATCGCTGTCATGCTGGTTGTCTGAAGGAAACACCTTACTGCCGTCACACCTCTGTACAGTCAGCAGTACGACTTTGCCTTCGGACCTTGGGTTTGTCGCTTTTAGTCTTACCGCTCTTCAACCGACCTGTCTGACATGGTAGGACCTTGAGGAACGGTTGTTCCAGCCAGTATACCTCGGTTGCTTCATCACGATAGGCAAGCCCGACCACCACGTCAAGGTAGCAACAACGGTCGGGGAAAAAAGATTTAGTACGAAGAAAGAAAGATATGAAATAATTTTGGTCTCATAGCTTAAACGAAGACAGAGAGTGTATAAACCGACGCCATTGTGATCGATTCTGAGCCATGTCAGCAAGAATCTCCAACCATTGGTTACGATAGTCACGCAGACCCCAGCCAAGTAGTATGTATCTACCAATATGACTCACACCAAAAGTCAGTGACTTCAAGCACTGGTGCCACGTTTTGGCTTGGCCGCCCCTAACTTTCTTCCAACCATCCCCAACACCGGTTAGCATTGCGCGTCGCGGTAATCGGTGCTCAGGCATATGTAACACGTTTCCCAACCATCTCAGTCGATGAAGATTCATAACCTCATCAACTGATTTACCATCATTCCCTAATACCCTGCGTTTAACCTCACTATTACTTACCCGGTGATCCCAGCAGATGCCAGCAATATTTCTGAGGCATCTGTGGTCAAATACTAATAGCTTACGAGTGTCTTCTACTCTTAATGGCCATGTTTCGCTACCGTAAAGTAAAACAGAACGGACTTCCGCGCAGTATACTCGTCCTTTTATTGATAGACGGATATCTCGCCTGCGTCATAGGTGACGTAAGTTGGCAAAAGCCAAGCGAGCTTTTCGAATCCGTGCTGAGATTTCGTCAGACACCAACCCATTAGGGCTGATCAGACTTCCAAGATAAGTGAAGTTGTCGACGCGTTCGACTACTTCACTCCCTATCCTTAGTTCAGGTGTTGACGCAGACCAGTCCTGAAGCAACAACTTGCATTTCGAGGGAGAGAAGCGCATTCCAAACATTCTGGCATTGTTGCTCAGTGCTACCAGAAGACTCTGCATTTTGTCAGCGTCTTCACCAAACAGGACTATGTCATCTGTGTATTCTAAGTCGATAAGTGGACCTCCTGGAAGGAGATTAATACCCCAGAATTCAGTCGACGAGAATGTTATTTCCATCAGTAGATCTATGATGAAGTTAGTCGGGTGCATAAGACGAGGACACTACATATAACTGTAAATACGAAGCATAATTGAGTCAATCAGAATTTTGTTTAATACATTAATATAAGAGATTTGGGATTAGTCTAATTTTAACTCTGTACGACTATTTTGTTTTGTAACGTTACCATTATGTATTAATTTTATCTTTTTAAAACTTTGTAATGATAGATAACCTAAATCAATAAATAGGCACAGGATTGTGGTCTCAATTTACAGTTGAACATGAGAGCGTAACCGAGTTACACTAAGTTGGCCAGTAATGCGAGAAAAAAATCGACTATTTCGAAACAGAAGACAAAATGCCTTCAGTTAGATGATAAAATAATATTATTTAAAACGAATAAGGATGAAACGGCTTCCCACTGGTACACATTGATTAGCATTTCCTTGAGTTAAGTAAATCAGTAAAGAAAATCATCTTCATATATGAGATGACATAAAATTATGGTTGGTTTTCTATCAAATTTATCTATTATGAAACTTACGCTTCAGGGTCTTTCGAAGTAACTGATAAAGTGTATGTATTCTTTTTGCTAACTGAGTCTCGAACAAGAAAGCAACCTTCGCGATTCTCGTCTAGTAAAATAGCTTCAGCTTGTTGCCTGGTAATATCTTTGTAATACCAACTGAAATACAACGAACGAAAATGATATTAATGTACTAACATCCCAAATGAATGGCACGAAATGAAATAAAACTAAAGTAGTTTGATATGAACAGGAAACTAAGAGACAAAAAGTTTAACTAAAGACTGATAAAATTCCTTACCTGCAGATAAATTTTAAGTAAAATGATAAAAAATAGTGTAAACTAGAACTTCGATTTCTTCGTTGATAATATCAATAGAAAGTTATACAAGGGAGTTTTATATTTCCTTGAATATTCTCTCTCCGTATTTGTGTTCTAAATTAGTCTATCACTATACTTTTCTCGTTAACTTATGTTCCCTGTTCTGTTTTGGAGAAAGATGGATCTAAACAGTGACAAAGTTATCGCATTGTAAATCTAGTTAATTCGTCAATCTTATAGACAGCGTATGTGAAATTTTCTCAACAAAGATGAAATGATTGGTAAGAAAATTGTTAAAAACAGCTTATTCGACAAACGAACACGTGAACACTTGACCGAAAAACAGAAACTTGATAAATTAAAAATACGCAACTGTTACGCCTAGTATGATAAATATCTTTGGAAGTAAGATACAAGTATGAACCACTATTTGTATGATCTATTAACCAACATTTGTCAGTTATAAACAATCAGTTTAGTGTGTGGTGAGGATATAGTAGCAGATATTAAACAAACAACTTACCAGGAGTCAAATGCATTCTTTTTTTAAAGCTCAACAGATAGATTTACAGACGATCAAAGTAAATATTTTCTAGCAAAGCTAAGTTACCTCTTTACACGTATTATACTTTCTTTGGAAGTGTATCTGGTAAAAGTTGGTATCAAGAAGGAAATAATTCAACTTTGTATGCAATCGAAGGATAAAATGTTTAACATAATCCTCAATTGATGAATTAAATTTGTTTTATAATATTTTGTATTTCTTCAATGTTATGGGAGGGATATTTCGATGAGGGCTTGTAAAAGAAGTTATAAAATACTATGGTTTAAATACTTCGGATTTGCACCGAGAAATTGACGATACGGCTGTAACTAACATGTTCGAAAACTCGACTTTTCACTAAAACGATAACGATTTGAATGGGGCTCCACTTATCAAAGTTCATACAACTACGTAATATCATCATCTTTTACACGATACGTTGCACACAGCCCACTATTCGAACTTGTAAGTATTCACTAGACGAAATCATCGACATGATTTCGACCAACCTAATACAATTCTCTCACACAAGTGAGGATTGAAGACATTACCAAGTAATGGATACAACTGCAACTGAAATACACACACGAGAACGACAGAGATTAAGTTTGTCTATCAAAAATATCTACGTTACTTACACACTATGAAAATTAGAAAATAAAAAAAATAGAACAGTAAAAAATAAAGAGTAGTGGATTATTGAGAGTATGTGATGATAGATGTGAGGGAATATCAGTTTATTTATCATTCTTTAGATACGGTTCAAAATGCATATCAGTAATTTGAATATTAAATATTGAATTGAGAAAACTGTTTGTGATCTGGTTCAAGAAAGGACGTGAAAATCAAATTTGGAACACAGGATACGGAACAAAAATTAGAGTTAGCCACATAGCACAAATTTAGGATTTAGATTCAAATGAAAATAACTAAGTTTCTTTATGCTAAATAAAATTATTCATTACGGTGGTCGGAACTTTAAGTATACGCTTCTAACAAATTTTAAAATAGAGTGTTTTAAGCAAATATGTCTTTGACAGACATCAATAATCATGACAAACCAACAGAATGGAAATATGAATACGCGTTTAATAGTCAAATACTGAACAAACCAAACTCGAACAGACGACTAACTTTGTGTGTATTAATGAAAAGACCAGGGAATTTTCCTTCAAATATGCAAGACATTATGGCAAGTCTCCAAAATGTGAAGAAAAAATATACAGATTAATTTATACATTTTGACGGTAAAGTCTTTTACTCTGTATGAATCATCATTAATTATCTGTGAACCGGTAAAAAATAATCACAAATATGCACAAAACTATCTCAGCATTTCGAGTGATATATTAAAAGAACTAAACGGGATAACCATAAAACATCTCTAGACTTCATAAACCCGAAAGTGAAAAATATGGGGAAACATTGGTCTATAAATTACGAAAATCTTTAGATTTGATCTGACTTACAGATGCATGCCTTTTCTTAATTCTTTACACAAAAACTGTCAGTGTCCCACTTAAGTGGTTAAACGGTGGATATAAAAGTTCCTAATACCTAGTTGAACTGATCTATTTCTTGCTGTTCCGGTCATTTGAGGAGCCACTAGCTCGTTTCCTTTGGTAAACATTACACTAACCGAATTCATTGTCATCCTTTGTAAATACTTGTGTAGCACAATAACTGTCTTTTTATCTCCAGAGCTCACATCTCTTGGAACTAATCTTGAATATCAAGATAATTAGACTAATACGTGACAAAACTACTTTCACTTTAAGCAAAAGTATGAAGTAGTTGCAAAGAGATTCCAAATATCACGTATTCCAGATAGAACAATCCGGTGGATTACTGATCCAGGTTATTTCCTTAATGGCTCATTTCACTGTGTATTACGTATGAGATCAAGCTGAGTCAACAGGGGTATTGCTTACATACCTTGATAGCCAAGCGGGAGTTTCTCCGCAAATAATCTTGGTATACTTATTAAGTAGAATTAGGATGGATTATCTAAACGTTTTTCGCAAGTTGTAAGTACCTACGAGGATTTATTGTCTGGTTAACAGAAATGTGATGAGTTCGCCTTTTGGTAAATTTTGGAGGAGGTAAGTCATTTTTACTTGGGACTGGGGTTATATTGGTTAAGAACACATGTTTGCTAAAACTAGGTTAAGGGAGCAGTTACAATCACAGGTTTGGGAGGATGGGTGCTTAGGAAATAGTAATTACGTAATTTTTGTCTATATAAGCATATTTGTGGGACAAAAGGGTATAGCTTTAACCTCAGAACCTTATTATTAGATTATGGTAATTGAAACCAAAGTTTGCCATTTCTTCTGGATGCAAAATCAGACCACTAAATGCTATTCAGCTTTAGTACCGAGTATAATTTATATTCAAGATACACTCTAGTTTGCAAGAAAAACGTTGGAAAATAGATTGTCTAGATTATGAAACATCAGACAACTTGGCGTTTGTCAAGTTTGAACGATATGCAGTTCTGTCCATCAGATATTATTTCAGTACAACAACAAGGGAAACAAATCTACCAGCAGTGCACTTTCTGGTTAGTAGCAGGACTAATTTCATTTTACGACCCAGAAATTAAATTTCTCAACGAATAATTCAGACTAACGAGTCATATTTGAAATACTGTCCTCAGAGTATCACGTTAGAAAGATCTTTATGATTAGGACAAGCAGTTAGGGATATACAAGAACATACGTTACTTCATTAGAGATAAAAAAGTGTGAACCATGGAAGTGCATTTTCTAATGTCATTCAGTCAGTAGCAACGTAGAACCTGTATGTATGTACATCGGTTCAAGTCGCTATACTCCATTAGCACAGAGGGATGGAACTGTCAAATCAAATCCCAGAATAATAGAGGTAGTAACAGTATCAGTGGTAATAGGAAAGATAAGACATCAAAGATACGACACTAAAAGGAAATATAATTCAGTGAGATAAAAACGAAAAACGTTATGAGGAATATAGAATCTTAGAATTTCGGGGAAGACAAAGAATGGATGCACCTGTATCATTGCAGACGATTTTGAGTCATGTCGTTCAAAGCCTCTAACCATTGTTTACGATAATCATGCGGGCCCCAACCAGGCAGTCTACACCTGCTAAAATGGCCAAGCTTAATTGTCAGTGACTTTATGGTTAGGTAGCCCCTAGCATTTTCCCAGCCTAATCCTGAACCAGAAAACATTTCTCGTCGAGGTAGGCGGTGGTTGCGCTTACGTAAAACATGTCCCAACCACCTCAGTTGATGAAGATTTACTACCTCATCAACCAATCTCCCATCTTAACCTAATACATTGTTCTTAATTCAGTCATTGTTTACCCCGTGGTCCAAAAATACACCAGCAATGCTTCGAAGACACCCATGATCGAACACCAGTAACCTATGAATATCCTCTCCTCTTAACGACCATGTTTCACATCCACAAAGTAGAACGGAGCAAACTACTGATATTTCAAACTCTACATTGGTCAGACTGATTCCTTTGTGATTGTCATAAGAGGAGTTCTGTTCTTTCTCATAGACTGGGACAATCAGCGATTGAGACCAGTCAGATGGGATTACATTTAGTTCCTGGATTTTAGCTAAGATCCCAGTTAATTTAACTGCTAAAACTGGACTACCACCCTTAAAAATCTCAGGGGTTAGTCCACCAGGTCCTGATGCTCTCCTTTGTTTTAGATTACCCATAGCCTTTCCAACCTCACTAAAAGTTAGAGGACTTACATTAATTTGCTACTCAGGTTGCTTGGAGATAGTGAGTGGCTGAAGTGTGGATGAAGGTCACCAACAGATTGGTTTTTAACATCCGTCTCCTTGATAATTATGAACAGTTGTCTACTGTTACTTATTGCTGCTGCTTTTCCCATCACTTTTACTTTCACTACCCACCACTACTCGCGATTGCTACGTAGGCTTTTTATCAGCCTACGTTTAAGCTGACCCCGCTTCTCATCGCGTTCGGAGCCTGAGTTCTATAGACACCGCTGAGACCCCCGATTTTTCCTAACCTTTTGGTCTGAGTTACTAGTAGATGTCACTGCTGCTTCTACAGCTTTTTGGGAACCATACCGCGCTGCATCGTGATAGATATCATTTTCAAAGTTGACTAGCTTCTCTAGTTGTTCCTGAAATATGTTCTTAATTATTTCATCATTAAGTTGAAGTCTAAGGGGTTTTCTCTGTGGCTTTTCTACATCCAGTAAGACTCAGCCAAATACGTGCTCGAACTAGAGAATGATTTGAGTGTAAACATATGCTCTAAAATGGATGACAGTCATTAACCGAGCTCCTCCGAAGACGGCTAATGGCAGCTCGATCTATTTCAATTCATCGATGAGTCGATTGTGTAGGTCGCCACGTCAGACGATGTTTCTCATGTTTAAAGTTGCCGTTTGCCAGAAATAGGCAGTTATCTGAGCATAGTTGTCGTCATTATCTTTTGCTGAGCCGCTACACCGTAAGACCCGCCTAAGTGCATTTCGGTTTAGTTTAGTTTACCTAAATAAGGAACAAAATCACCCGCCACTATTACATCTAAGCGTTTGACTTTCTGAGTGAGATTGGATAGCTTCCCATAAAACTAAACTTTGACTTCGTCCGAGCAGTAATCAATGAGAGCGTAGAGAGAGACAACGAAGAGGCAATGCAGTGTGTTTCTATCTTTTCGAGTTCTTAGTCTCGTTTAGTTGAACAGCGCACAGGAGACTGTCTATTAAAATACAGTCAGTGAGAACTTGTTCTGCTCTAGATTTCAATACTGCTATACCGACACCAAAGAGGATACGTGAAGTAGTAGTGGGGTCTCCAGATACTGTAAGAATAAATCGCACCGGTTTTTTATATTGACAAGGTGAGGTCAAATGAATGATGGTATTTGGACCCTGCATGCACGTTTCGGAGACGTAGCACATATCGACCGCGCAAGACTAGTGTCCTAGCTAAGGAGGCCTGTTGTCCTATCTGACCCAAGGTTCGAACATTGAAAGCTCCAATATGTAGATTGGAGTGTGGTTTAAGGAGACCAGGAATAACATTTCGTGAACTCGAACCATTAGCATTGGTGGTGGGTGCCGATAAAGATATATTGACTTTGATTACAGTGCTGCTTAAGGTTTCAGGGCGGTTTGCAGTTTCTCGTCGCCCATACCGTATAAAGGTTTTTATAGAGGTACCTGTAAAGGAAATTGGGTTAGAGTTGGTTGAGTGACCTGAGAGCGTGACTGCAGTGCCCAAGGGATAACTGCTTGAGATTGGTTACACACGACAATCTTGTGAGTAATGTTCGTGTTGGGTCCGTACTTTTTTGCGATCTTACCGGAACTTCGTGGGATAAGACGAGGTGTGTATTTTTAGGGTCGACCTTTCTAATCCCTCTCTTCCTTTGTGAGAAGGCAGGATCACTACAGATGCTGCTGTCGTAATGGACTATAACAGGTGGGTAAAACCAATTTGTGGCCTAAACAAAATTACACAATATCTTATTAAAATATGAGAACCATACATTGAATACTGAATTTGAAACTTTCCATCATTTGTCCTTGACATTGTTTATGATCCTTCCAATTTAGATTCCTTTCTATTCTCTTCAACTCAATCTAATTAGTCTTCTGGTGGCAGGTTTTCCACTTCCGATTGGCGTTAAATACTAATTATGTCAACATGAGTAGCATAAACCACACTCGCCCCCTTTAAACAGTCGCTCTTGAGGTGGTTATACTCTCCGTGCCAATTTCTCCGTTTTCGCAGACTGTGCCACGGTCCCCGTCGGCGCGCTGACCACCGTAGCAATGCCGGACCATATAAATCCGATGTACACCCAACACCCGGGACATTTGACGCATGCGCTCCAGAGAACTGTCGAGTCACCTACATCTGATGTCCGCCGGCAGCTGCACGTCATACTTCCCCTCTCCGTCGACAGCAACCGCTGCCCCTCTATAACGCTCCACTCGACGTCATCTAGCCGCACAAGACTGCCCCAACAAGCGCCTCCTCTCTAGTCCACGCAACGGCTTTCGCAGAAATCCCCCTCTCCGCCTTTCCCTTGATAGTGACACCAAAATGTAATGAATGAGAACTCAGGTTGGGATAACCAGTTAATTGTTCAACACAGATCTACAGAGTTCTTTGGTAAAATGTGAAAATCATATATTCAAGACTTCATTTGCGAATCCTCCATCAACTGTCTCAAGCTTCATTGCTATTGCAATTACTCTCTGTTCCCGATCTCTTCGATCCGATCTTCATAACCTTCTGCTGCCAGGCCTCCCAACTCCTATAGGTGTCACATAATACTTATGTCGATATACGTAGCGTACGCCACACTGTCATACCCCTATACAAAAAGTAGTACGGCTTCACCATCAGACCTTAGGTTGGTGCTTTTAGTCATACTGTCCTTCAACCGAACTATCTGACCTCGTAGGACCTAAAGAAACATGTGTTACAGCCAATGTAGCTCGTTCAAGACATCATGATAGGCAGTCCCGACCACCACGTCGAGGGAGCACTTACGGTCGGGCAATAAATGCCTTTACATGGTGGAATTCTCACGAAACTGAATTGTTGCCAAAAGCTCGATGGAAATGAAATATTTGGTTAGTTAGTAATAAAATTATTAGGGTCGATAATATAAACTTACTCGAATGAATTCAGACTGTTTGGTTTATGAACATAATTGGTAGGTACATAACCCAATTGACCAGCCATATTCCTAACATACCACCATTGAGAATTACTCTGATTGACTACGTAATACTTTTCACCTTTTTGTAAAGGCAGTTGGTTTTCCCTTACAGGATTGTAGTTGTGTACTGCAATAACGGTATTTTCTCCTTCATCCTAAAAGCAGGTTAGGATAATAAGTAGTATACTTCGTGTACAAAAACTTAAAAAAATTTTAAATAAAAATATTGACAATAGTAATTGCTATATTCAATGTGTTTAGTCTGAAACGAAATCCTCATTAGCAAAGAATTAACAAGTAAAATGTTATGTCTCACAAATATCTTTTCTTTTGATACCATAGTAACTTATGTACATTTTTATTCAGTGTCCCGGCCACCAGAGAACAAGAACGAGCCAAAAATGAAGTTGGGAACGAATCTATTACCTACATAATACAGTCAAAGAGTGTGCTCTCGGTGACCCTATAGATGAGTCTAATTACTTAAACTAAAAGTCCAAGAGCAACTTAAAAATCTGAAAAGACTGGAATAAATCCAAGCTTTACTTAGTCTTCGGTGACAATTTTTCCAGAAAATAATAGTGTTTCTCAACAACGAAGCCGGATATATCGTTAAATGAAGTAAAGTTATTCGCAAATCATTATTTCATCTTTCATGTCTGATTCATCCACACACTGATGCTTAGAGTTCTGTTCACCTTCAAATTTCTAGATATCAATAATCTACTTTAGGATTCCATAACGAAACTGGAATGAACAGACTGTATAGTTATTTCGGGGTTAAAAAGAAATAATCCTAGTATCTTCTGAAAATTTCCGGGGTGTTTTGCATCTAAAAAACGTAAAATATAATTAAGGCGTGACCTGCAGGAAACTCAAAAGTACAGTATGGTATTAAGTGTGCTAGTAAAACCTCTCGACTGAAGAATATGCGCAAACTTTAGTGAGTTATCTAAGGTGTTAAGTTCTATCGCAAGATCAATGAATACAACTATGGTCGACCGTTCATATGTCCGTGTTCGGGAACGTAACGCAGGACGAATAGTTCATCTACACATCCATGTTTAGGACTGAGATTACCCTGGCTTGCTCTAGTTTTCTTTTCGTGAACCCTAGATAAGCGTTAAATGATTATTGAAGCTGATACTTCAGACTTTATATATTGGTCAAACTGATTCTTTTGTGATTGTCATAAGAGAAGTTCTGTTCTTTCTCATAAACTGGGACAATCAGCAATCGAGACCAGTCAGATGGGATTATATTCAGGTCTTGGATTTTAGCTAAGATCCCAGTTAATTTAACTGCTAAGACTGGACTACCACCCTTAATCCATTAGGATCTGCTACCATTTCTCCCTTTTCATTAGCTATGGCATTTATAATTTCGTTAAGATTTGAAAGTCTCATATTGACATCCCATTAATATTGCTTGCTAAAAGTAAGCAACTGAAGGGTAGTTGCAGAGCAGTCAAAGTGTTCTGCTCATCGTACTAGCCTCCTGTGTTGAGAGTAGATCACGGTCCCATTTTCCCCTGGAATAGTCTAACTGACTTCTGAATTCATAATACCGAGTTCCTTCATAAGTCTGAAAAGTTGTCAACTACTTCCTATCGCTACTGTTCTTTCTACTGCTTTGCTGCCCACCGCTGCTCGCGGTCACTGCGTGGACTTTTTGTCAATATACACTTAAGTTGCTTTCGATGCTCATGGTGTTTAGAGTCCGAAAGATGAGTTCCCGAGCATATATAAACTCAACACATACTACTGAAGCCCACTGCTTTGTCTTGGCTTTTTAGTTAGTTACAGTAGATATCATCACTGTTTTCAATGCTCTCTAGATATCATGCCGACTCACAGCGGGGTTAAAGTTACTTCGACGATGGACCAACTGCTTCTCTAGTTGTTGTTGATATATACTTCTGGCTTTTTTCGTTAAGTTGAACTTCAAGGGGTTTTCTTGTTGAGGCTGTACTGAATCTAATAAGATGCAAACAAACGCGTGCTCTTAGTAAAGCATGATCATAGTTTAGATTTTTGCCCCAGAATGAGTGGCAGTTTTATGCTGAGTCTTTGCAAAGATGACTAAAGGAGGTATGTTCTATATGCGTTCAACGTTGAGTCCATTGTGAAGGTCACCATCTCAAACATTGTTTCTCTTTATGCTTAAAGTTGGTGTTTGCTACTAAGGAATGATTGTTACATCATAGTTACAGCAGTCAGTCGCAGTTGCCTGTTCCCTGAGCTGGAACACTGTGAGGCTCACTTACGAATCTTTCACTTTGGTTTTAAAAACCTAATTGGGTACTAAAATCTGTTGCTAAACTTACTTCTGGGCGGTTGTCTTTTTGTAGTAGAGCAAAAGGATATTTGTAGGGCTCATTTACTTTATTTGAGCTACAGTCAGTGGGAGCGTAGACAGATACGACGACATCGTGCATTCTTATTTTTCCACGTTCTTTCTTCCCCATTTTGATCGGACTGAGCTCAAGTGACTGTTTATGGGGAATCCAGTCTGAGAGAGCTTGTTCTACTTTTGAACTTAGTACTATACCTATCCCAGAGAGACCAAAAACGTAGTAAAAACGCTAGATACATGGAGGGGAATTCGCCCATGTTCTCAATAATGACTAGATGAGGCTAAGTGAATAACTACTTTTAAATTATATGTGCGTGTTTCGCAGATACACAATACATCAATGACAGGATATTTTAAAGTCCAAGTTAACGAAATTTGTTGTTTGATTTGGTATAAGTTTCGAGAATTGAAAGTCCAAACATGCACTTCAGAGAGCGGTTTCAGGAGACCATGAATAATATTTCATGAACACGAGTGGTTAGCATTGGTAGTCCGTGAGGATTAAGTCAAAAAAAAGTTGATGGTGGGGATAGAAGTAATATTAAGGAGTGATGAAGGGATTCAGTCCCGAAGAAGCTTATTTCGCATTCTGTTCCATACCACTTGGTCTGATCCCATTGACTTCGGTTTGGGCAGCCTGGCAGTATCATAGCCTACACACAAATCAAGTGACTTTTGTGACACATATGTATTCGGTGCCCCTTTGTACCAATATTTATGTGTTCATATAAATAAATACTGACTTCATGAATTGATGCTTAGACCGTATCTACCCACCTCCAGTTTTTAGTCTTATGTAAACTAACATTCCACGTAAAAGATGGTTAGTCATACGTAAGACATGTTCTAACCACCTAAGTTGAATATTTAGTCTTAATAATCAACTTGCATCAACGAGACTATAATTTATGGACGAGTCAATCAGAAGCGTTTGAGCTATCACAAGGTGACGGCGCCTATTTCAATAATCAATGCTCACGTACGATTGATTTACAGCTGATTTTAAAGAACACGTTATAATTGAGCGACTACAACAAATCAGATTACTGAGAACTTCCTTTATTTAAGATTGCAGTAATCAGATGACTCCTGGATCTTGTGCAGACTATCGTGGTGATATTTTATTTCGATGTAATATAAGTTGGAGGATAAATTCTGCTAGGACGGGAACTGTTTTCACCCAATTACGATTGAGACTAAAACCGATTATGATAATTCTTGCAAACTGGATAATAAGAGCACAAGTAACACTGGCTGCAACCTTTGTATAAGTATTGTGCGATAAAAAATGACAAGCTTGCATGGGTCGTTTGGAGTTGAGAGAATCGTAGAAGTAGACGAAACATTCGTTAGAAAACCCAAATTCAATAGAGAACGAAGTGTTATAGAACACTGGGTTTGTAGGATTTCCATAAATATACTTAACAGGTTTTTAGTATATACGATAGGCTACCTCAAAAAGAACACTTCCAGCATGTTAGAAACTGAGAAGCTACAAATATAATACCAATTATACGAGAGTATGTGCAGCCGGGATCCACAATATACACGGATGACTGGAGAGCATATCGACACTTACATAGACTTGATTACGTGCATCGTGTCGTCGTCCACAGGCGGCATTTTGTAGACTCCACCACCGGAGTATACACAAATAATATAGAAGCATTGTGGTCGAGGCTAAAAGAAATTTTGCGACTCTCATGGAGTCAAATGGATGAGTTCCTGTATCGTATACATTACGATTTCAGAACTGCAGAGCCTCTTTCTAGCCTAGGAACATTTTTAAACCATGTTAAAGAAGTGTATCTACTCCAGCTTTTCGGTTTTGTATAACATATTCTTACTCTATACCGACTGTTTCCTAATTGGCTTAAATTTCTCAAGGTCACTTAAGATTCGTTCAAAGGTCGCCCAAAAGTTGTAGTCTCACCCACTTATATCAATGTCTTATAAACTAAAAACCTACTGTCTAGACTTACAGTCCCTATTATGAATTATAACTGACTGAGACTAGAAGAATATGGATTGACACTTACCATATCAAAAGTTGGCTGAATATAACGTAAGGAATGTCCTCGATTTTGATTCATTCCTGACCGACGAAATGCATTATTTAAATGGGAAAATTGACCCGCGCTGCTATTTGCAAGCATAGCAAGCTGTTGTTGTTTCTGTTGTAGTAGAAGTTGTTGTTGTTGTATTTGAAATAAAGTTGAAGGAGAAATCGAACTAGTGACGGCGGTAGACACTAACACTCCTGCGACAGGAGTTGAAAGACCAGGTGTTTGGTGAAGTACAGGCAACCCGACAGCGGAAGTAAGTGGAATAAATGAAGCTGCAGTGGAAGCTATGTTAGCCGAATTTAAATCAGATACGGATAGTGGATTAGACGTAAGTTGCACGTTTGAATTAAGCTGCGTTGTAACTAATTGAGGAGTAGAAACAGGATAAGAAGGTTGCGTATTTGTCACTAGATTAGCTGTCGTTGCAACCTGCGGAATTTGAGGTTGACAGTTATTTGAGTCGACTCCCGCAGCTGTACGCCAAAGTTGCTCAATGACCACAGATGGACCTGGTTCATTAGTGGGCTGACACCCCATAGATCGACGATTGATGTCATCACAACAGCTATATCTACCAGGACGTTTCCAAACACCGGGATGATAACGTGGCAGAAAAGTAGCACCTCGTTCACGTGTATCTAAAATGTTTAAAAGAGTTTTATTGAGCAAATAGGTAGGGAGAAGTATGTACAGAAAGATTGCTAACATATGTCTAGCTGTAGTACTTACAAAATCTGACTAGACTAATCCAGTCATCTCGTTCAATGGCGGAATTCGCGACAATATACAAGAGATACCAAGTGCTAGAAATCGCATCTTCTGCATAAGCAACCTTCCAAATAACAACAGAAAGTATGTAACTTTAAACATACCTGGAAAGCATTCTTTTTGTTATCAAGCTCATCGTCTTGTACTTTCTCGATGAACTTAACATGACTGAGAAGAAGCTGACCTTTCTCTTTACCACGATTCTAAAACCAAAAGTATACATTCTGAAAAACGATCAACGTACTCCACCGCTAACTTCGAAATACCGAATACAATATGGTTGCAATACGAACTCACGCAACTTGTAATTATCGCGACCGAAGAGTTTTTTATTCTGCGATCGTTTTGTCATGCGAGAGACTTTGAGTTCTTGGTCTGTAGAAATCATCATTAATTATCTGTGAACCGGTAAAAAATAATCACAAATATGCACAAAACTATCTCAGCATTTCGAGTGATATATTAAAAGAACTAAACGGGATAACCATAAAACATCTCTAGACTTCATAAACCCGAAAGTGAAAAATATGGGGAAACATTGGTCTATAAATTACGAAAATCTTTAGATTTGATCTGACTTACAGATGCATGCCTTTTCTTAATTCTTTACACAAAAACTGTCAGTGTCCCACTTAAGTGGTTAAACGGTGGATATAAAAGTTCCTAATACCTAGTTGAACTGATCTATTTCTTGCTGTTCCGGTCATTTGAGGAGCCACTAGCTCGTTTCCTTTGGTAAACATTACACTAACCGAATTCATTGTCATCCTTTGTAAATACTTGTGTAGCACAATAACTGTCTTTTTATCTCCAGAGCTCACATCTCTTGGAACTAATCTTGAATATCAAGATAATTAGACTAATACGTGACAAAACTACTTTCACTTTAAGCAAAAGTATGAAGTAGTTGCAAAGAGATTCCAAATATCACGTATTCCAGATAGAACAATCCGGTGGATTACTGATCCAGGTTATTTCCTTAATGGCTCATTTCACTGTGTATTACGTATGAGATCAAGCTGAGTCAACAGGGGTATTGCTTACATACCTTGATAGCCAAGCGGGGAGTTTCTCCGCAAATAATCTTGGTATACTTATTAAGTAGAATTAGGATGGATTATCTAAACGTTTTTCGCAAGTTGTAAGTACCTACGAGGATTTATTGTCTGGTTAACAGAAATGTGATGAGTTCGCCTTTTGGTAAATTTTGGAGGAGGTAAGTCATTTTTACTTGGGACTGGGGTTATATTGGTTAAGAACACATGTTTGCTAAAACTAGGTTAAGGGAGCAGTTACAATCACAGGTTTGGGAGGATGGGTGCTTAGGAAATAGTAATTACGTAATTTTTGTCTATATAAGCATATTTGTGGGACAAAAGGGTATAGCTTTAACCTCAGAACCTTATTATTAGATTATGGTAATTGAAACCAAAGTTTGCCATTTCTTCTGGATGCAAAATCAGACCACTAAATGCTATTCAGCTTTAGTACCGAGTATAATTTATATTCAAGATACACTCTAGTTTGCAAGAAAAACGTTGGAAAATAGATTGTCTAGATTATGAAACATCAGACAACTTGGCGTTTGTCAAGTTTGAACGATATGCAGTTCTGTCCATCAGATATTATTTCAGTACAACAACAAGGGAAACAAATCTACCAGCAGTGCACTTTCTGGTTAGTAGCAGGACTAATTTCATTTTACGACCCAGAAATTAAATTTCTCAACGAATAATTCAGACTAACGAGTCATATTTGAAATACTGTCCTCAGAGTATCACGTTAGAAAGATCTTTATGATTAGGACAAGCAGTTAGGGATATACAAGAACATACGTTACTTCATTAGAGATAAAAAGTGTGAACCATGGAAGTGCATTTTCTAATGTCATTCAGTCAGTAGCAACGTAGAACCTGTATGTATGTACATCGGTTCAAGTCGCTATACTCCATTAGCACAGAGGGATGGAACTGTCAAATCAAATCCCAGAATAATAGAGGTAGTAACAGTATCAGTGGTAATAGGAAAGATAAGACATCAAAGATACGACACTAAAAGGAAATATAATTCAGTGAGATAAAAACGAAAAACGTTATGAGGAATATAGAATCTTAGAATTTCGGGGAAGACAAAGAATGGATGCACCTGTATCATTGCAGACGATTTTGAGTCATGTCGTTCAAAGCCTCTAACCATTGTTTACGATAATCATGCGGGCCCCAACCAGGCAGTCTACACCTGCTAAAATGGCCAAGCTTAATTGTCAGTGACTTTATGGTTAGGTAGCCCCTAGCATTTTCCCAGCCTAATCCTGAACCAGAAAACATTTCTCGTCGAGGTAGGCGGTGGTTGCGCTTACGTAAAACATGTCCCAACCACCTCAGTTGATGAAGATTTACTACCTCATCAACCAATCTCCCATCTTAACCTAATACATTGTTCTTAATTCAGTCATTGTTTACCCCGTGGTCCAAAAATACACCAGCAATGCTTCGAAGACACCCATGATCGAACACCAGTAACCTATGAATATCCTCTCCTCTTAACGACCATGTTTCACATCCACAAAGTAGAACGGAGCAAACTACTGATATTTCAAACTCTACATTGGTCAGACTGATTCCTTTGTGATTGTCATAAGAGGAGTTCTGTTCTTTCTCATAGACTGGGACAATCAGCGATTGAGACCAGTCAGATGGGATTACATTTAGTTCCTGGATTTTAGCTAAGATCCCAGTTAATTTAACTGCTAAAACTGGACTACCACCCTTAAAAATCTCAGGGGTTAGTCCACCAGGTCCTGATGCTCTCCTTTGTTTTAGATTACCCATAGCCTTTCCAACCTCACTAAAAGTTAGAGGACTTACATTAATTTGCTACTCAGGTTGCTTGGAGATAGTGAGTGGCTGAAGTGTGGATGAAGGTCACCAACAGATTGGTTTTTAACATCCGTCTCCTTGATAATTATGAACAGTTGTCTACTGTTACTTATTGCTGCTGCTTTTCCCATCACTTTTACTTTCACTACCCACCACTACTCGCGATTGCTACGTAGGCTTTTTATCAGCCTACGTTTAAGCTGACCCCGCTTCTCATCGCGTTCGGAGCCTGAGTTCTATAGACACCGCTGAGACCCCCGATTTTTCCTAACCTTTTGGTCTGAGTTACTAGTAGATGTCACTGCTGCTTCTACAGCTTTTTGGGAACCATACCGCGCTGCATCGTGATAGATATCATTTTCAAAGTTGACTAGCTTCTTCTCTAGTTGTTCCTGAAATATGTTCTTAATTATTTCATCATTAAGTTGAAGTCTAAGGGGTTTTCTCTGTGGCTTTTCTACATCCAGTAAGACTCAGCCAAATACGTGCTCGAACTAGAGAATGATTTGAGTGTAAACATATGCTCTAAAATGGATGACAGTCATTAACCGAGCTCCTCCGAAGACGGCTAATGGCAGCTCGATCTATTTCAATTCATCGATGAGTCGATTGTGTAGGTCGCCACGTCAGACGATGTTTCTCATGTTTAAAGTTGCCGTTTGCCAGAAATAGGCAGTTATCTGAGCATAGTTGTCGTCATTATCTTTTGCTGAGCCGCTACACCGTAAGACCCGCCTAAGTGCATTTCGGTTTAGTTTAGTTTACCTAAATAAGGAACAAAATCACCCGCCACTATTACATCTAAGCGTTTGACTTTCTGAGTGAGATTGGATAGCTTCCCATAAAACTAAACTTTGACTTCGTCCGAGCAGTAATCAATGAGAGCGTAGAGAGAGACAACGAAGAGGCAATGCAGTGTGTTTCTATCTTTTCGAGTTCTTAGTCTCGTTTAGTTGAACAGCGCACAGGAGACTGTCTATTAAAATACAGTCAGTGAGAACTTGTTCTGCTCTAGATTTCAATACTGCTATACCGACACCAAAGAGGATACGTGAAGTAGTAGTGGGGTCTCCAGATACTGTAAGAATAAATCGCACCGGTTTTTTATATTGACAAGGTGAGGTCAAATGAATGATGGTATTTGGACCCTGCATGCACGTTTCGGAGACGTAGCACATATCGACCGCGCAAGACTAGTGTCCTAGCTAAGGAGGCCTGTTGTCCTATCTGACCCAAGGTTCGAACATTGAAAGCTCCAATATGTAGATTGGAGTGTGGTTTAAGGAGACCAGGAATAACATTTCGTGAACTCGAACCATTAGCATTGGTGGTGGGTGTTGATAAAGATAAATGAGAAGGATGACGATGAAGGAAGAACTACTAGGAGGTGATAGACGATTTGGACGTGGGTGAAAGTGTATAAAAGGGACTGCAAACACTGTTGTCATGTATTACATTCACATAGTGAAGTGGATAGGATACTGGGTGCTTTTAGAAATGAAGCGGTATGTTAATGAGTCTGTAGTTAGTGGTTTGAGAATTGTAGGGAGCAACAGACGAACGTGCCAGTGAAAATAAAAATAAGTAGCTAGCTAACGTAATTTAAACCCAGTAACATCGCAATTAGGATGAACTAAGAGCAATGCATTTTTACGTAAAAACTACATGTCAACATACTCGTGCTTGGATTGCAGTTATATCTATATGAATAAAATCTATGTTTCTTGTGGGAGGGATTAGTTATAACAAGAGTATTCGAGGCTAGTTCTGCAACTAGACAGCAAACGTTATTAGTAACTAGTTTCTGATCGTTCCTTTAAATCGAGTTTACACATAGGAGGCGTGGCCTTTGACAGCTTTCTTGTTACAAATGATCTTTAGCCGCTTTATTTTGTGCTGGCAACCAAATACACATGAAAAAAGGGCAAAAATAAAATATTTCGAGTTTAAAAATATAGCACTATAAGTGTAGCAAAAGATGTTTTTGTTATATGTAAACATGAAAGCTTCGGATTCTTGCAAAGGGTCGCATCAATCAAGTTACAACTTGGTTGCTGCACAATATGAATACAGCCAGTGTACCAGAGTTTCTGTGGTGGCTTGACCTCAACAAGGTCAACTTTATTCGCTAGGACTTGCAATAAATGAAAACCGAACGTATTGCATAAGGAAATTACAAGGAAAAATATTTGTTACTGTACTGAACGAAAAGTGTAACATTCAAGCCACAAGCTGAAATAGTGCTTTACGATCAATTTTTCCTTATCAAGTGCTAAACTTGAATGCTAATTTTTACTTGTAGTCTCTATGGAAACCCGGGAAAAAAGACTTCATAGAAATCCTATTGGACTGCAATCACCCCACGAATTTCCATGAAGTGACGGCCAAAAGAATATAAACCCTGACATTTTATGCTGTAATTCAAACACCAAAAACTCAGTGAAACTTATGACTAAGCTCGAACGGCTCATTAATTTTCGTTAGGAAACCTAAAGCCGGACCAGGTATTTAAAAATAAAGTGTTAAGACTTATGTTGTCTTCAAATCGAGACAAAATCTTTCGGTACTAAGTAGACTTCGAAAAGAAATGTGCCTATTGAGGACAGGCGTCATTCTAGTACTTAAGGGACTAACCCCAAACAACCGTGCTTTATATGTCCGAACAGTCATTTGCTTATCCCAATATGGGAATGCAAATAGTTATCTGCCAACACCACTAACTGCCAGAGTAAAGATTATTCGAAGTCGAGTAACGAAAACTTTCTTGGGTGCAAGTCCTGTTTCGATGGATACAAGTGGCTCGCATGATCAACCCTTATTTCGATCCATGTAAAGCGAATGTTTAAGTGGAACAAATTAAGTATAAGAAGTGTTTTTCTGCTGTTGCTATTCCCCCTAGAAATCTACATATTTCGGGGTTTTCCTCAAACTTCAGAGAATTTCCCTAGATCTGAGGGAACTTTGGGGTTTTTACCATTTCCTCGAAATTTTCTATTGCGGTTTCTCCAAATTCTCCCCAAAATTGGGAGATTGGGTTAGAGGGGTCAGTTTACTCGTTGAAATCCTAATGTTAACGCCATTATTATTTCGTAAGACCTGGATCGAACAGACACCATACCTAACAGTTAGTCAATTAGTTAACAGTATAGTTGCATCGATAAAACGTGGAATTTGGTAATTAATGAGAATTTGTATAATGTTGACTTACCCCTGCACAACATGCGATTCTGAGTACATAAAAAGGCCAGAGAGTGGTAGCAAGATCACTACGAACTGATCGGCTGTAAAAGGAGGATTGAAGCGAACAATTAGCCCATAAGACAACTTGTCAGGAAGTAGTGCTTAAACCAACAATAGAGGAGCCGTTTGGTTTGAAACTTCGCGACCGCCAATTTAAAGGATAACAAGCAAATTAAACCACAAGCATTTCAGTGAGCAGCTTGATATTTAGTATATGAGTCTATGTAGTGGAAAAGCGATCTCATTAATAATCCCGTTATAATCAGATTCTGACCTTCAGGTACCGAGGACAGAAGGCCTACGGCCTGTGTTATTCCTTTTCTAGTATGTTTCTGTGAATGTTTGGTCTTCTGTTGAATGAGGCAACTGAAGTCGAAGACACCACCGTTTTGTGTGACTGGTTCTAAGAATTGACGGATCGGTGTGGGAACCTGTATGTTACGAATATTTTGTTCGTTCTTCGATTTTCTACTCACCTGCTATGTCCCTTGAGATGTCCCGATCTAGTGGGCAGAAAAAGAGAGGATATATCGAGTCCAAAATCATTTCTTAATACTCTGTACATAAAAACCAGATCAACTCTTAGTCTGTGGTAGGAAAATGTTAAGAGATCTAGCTTTTCAAGCCGCTCTTTGTATTTCTAAACCACGGAGTTCTGGAATTGCAAGGGTAGCTGACCTCTATATTTTTGCCAGGATATCGGAGTCACCTTTAAAACAGGGCTTACAGACTGAACGCGGTTTCCAAGTTTAGTTCTCACTAAGGTTGTGTATACTGTAGTGAGCATGGTAGTAACTAACTCGGTGATTGTTCGCCTTAAGGCCCAAAGTACTATAAATCCATCAGTCACGACAGTGGGCTGTGGTCTTAAGATCATGGCATATTATCACCCCCAATATTTCTGTGAGACCGAACCACGGGTGCAGGCACTTCCCGTATGCTGTTCATATTTACCTTTGTATCCCCGAAGTGCATACAGACACACTTTGCCGCGTTGATAGGCATCAGCCACTCTTCAGACCAGCTAATCACAATATTTAACTCTGGCTGAAATGCGCATGCATCCGCGCATAAAAGGTAAAGGACCTAGAACAGAACCTCGAGGCACTTTACGGAGTACTTGTTTCCAGGTGGAGCACTCGAAATTTATCCTCACTTCTCACGACCTCCTGCCACTCACGAACAAACGAGTTGGTAGAACGTTTTCACCGACAACTAAAACCTTCACTGTCAGCTGCAAACGTTTCACAGTGGACCGACGCTCCTTCACTTGCCCTACTAGGTATTCGAAATGCAGTGAAAGCTGACATTGGATACACTGCAGCTGTAAAATGTGATCGATAGACGAACCCACCAATAATAAAGGGAAACGCCCACCACCACATTAACTCCTTTTGACCTTGTACGACTGTATCTCTTTATTAACCAATCACAGTTTATTGTTCATTGTAAAACAATATTTGCTTGTTGACTCATTTTTCCTATTCTCTGGCTACTGTTCGGTATGTTATTCGTCTGTTTTTTCCCTGTATCAATAGGCCGTACAGTTTGTTTGTACACTAACGATGTTAATTTATGTTTTAGAAACAGATAAAGTTTATCTAGCCAAATAGCTTGCTTGTTCTGACTTTGGCCAAACCAAGACTCTGTATTCGACGGTCTAGAGAATAGCTCAGAATCAAACCTGTAGGAAATTGCTTCCTACAGCAGCTTGGCTTGTTTATGGGACGACACTCAGACTTGTACGAGAATTCGTGGAACTTTTATCTTCTTCATTGAATGTAGACCTAATCTCCTACACGAACAGGCTTACAAACGCGATGCGTTCAGTTAAAATGTTTCCACTCGACTGCAGTCAACTGACGTTTTCGTTCGACCTGACTTACGACATAATACGCAAGTCTTCCTACGTCGTGACTCACATCGATGACCTCTCGAATCAGCGATAATCACATACTTGTATTTTAGTAAAGCTACCTGCAACGTCTCACATAACCTCGTAAAATATTTCTCAATTGACATACGAGGTCAGCTTTTATCTTGGGTTTTTAACAGATCCTAGCCAAACCGTTCTATGCCTATGTAAGTATTCAATAGAGTTATAGAAGGAAGCGTGGTTGGCTCATTACTATTCATGCTTTCTTCAATGACGTGCGCCCACTCTTTCGATAAGTTAAACTTTTTCTGATGATGACCTAAAAGTGGCTTATTCATTCTCACCTCGTACCAAAGGAGGGTGTATTTCGGCAGTAACTCAAGGCATAGACAACCTGGACGAATGGGATGCGTCGTGGAGTCTATCACAGAATGGTGGCAAAGGTGAGTTCATTTGAATTGGCTGCAGCCATAACCTAAACCTGGTTCTACACAAACGCGTAAGGAAATCTCTCAACACTGTTCATGACTTCGATTTAAGATATAGTAACAGTTTGATCTTTTCCGAGCACACTGAATCTCGAGTGTCCAAATCGAGAAGACTTGTAGTGGCATTGGACCATAACCACACAATCTTCAAAGCTGAACACAACACTACTCGGAAAGTAGATATTCAATATTTAACACGGAGAAATATCTTACAATGGAGAAGGCGCCAACAATGAATTAAATTAATTGGAATTGATCGAATGGCATGGCTCGGCCATGCGGGCGTGGTCCCTGCTGAATATTACCTTATATCTTTTATTCATATTAAATATATTGTTCTTTCTCTAGCCTAAGCTTGTTCTTCATCAGGTATTGGTAGTTGTTACGATACAGTGAGTTGGTGTAGACGATGATGTGACTTCCACGTAAGATCTTATAGATTAGGCAGTTATATCATGACAAATCTACAAATTTAGGATTAGGTCTATTATTAGAGCAGTACTAATATCATAGTAGACCATAGTTCTACAGACTCACTGAATTCATATTGATAAATTTCAACACCAGTGAAGTTAGACTTTTATTATATAAAAAGTTTTATCATACCCATCGTTGAATATGAAATTTCCTTTTGAATGCAATATAATTTGATGGAAATTGGATGTGTTCAGATGAGATTCATCAAGGCTAGTTTGGAGTATTCCAACAATGAGGATAATAATCCAACTTGTCAACGCCTCAAGCTAGAATTTCTTCGGATCATGAGCTTAAATCAAACCTTGAATACCTTACCGGTTTCTAAATAATGCATCGTGATCTTCACGATCCGTCCTTTGGTAATCTGGCATATCATACCACAATATACACAAAAATGAACATTTCATTGATTCTGAATACCTATAGAGACTAACACCAGAGTATGATCGATATGCAACCATATGGATCAAACTGCCAGCAAGCCTCCGTCGCGGCAGTCCGGTTAAAGTCTCCCTGGTAAGTTACTTTCCAAAATTGATTTGTGTCACCTATTCAGCGTCAGTGTAATTACAAATGATCGGGGAAACAGGGTCCGGTAACTATATCATTAACTGCAAAGGGAAAATAGAACTTATGATATTTGTGCGTTTGTTTAATTTTTTCATGTTAATATCCAAAGTCAAATCTCATTACATAATTGATTTATTATTTAAATCTCTCTGATACGTATATTAACATTTATTCCTATTATGTTTCACGGACATCCTGACTGAAGTATCGACAGATTACAATATTTTCGTTCCTCCTGCTCTAGAGTTAACACGGTGTGCCTCAAAATACAACGTAACGTGCTTCGAATAGAGAATATGTTGAGAAAATTATTGAAGCATATATATAATTGTATTTCTGAGGAAAACAGAAATAATTACACCAAAGAATTTTGATGCCAAATGTATTTGGAGTTTGACAACACCTTACCAGTGACGCTTCCATGATTGAAGTATGCCAACCAAGTCAAATCAGAAGACAACAATGAAGGAGTTCGAAAATGTATTTGGAAGGCCTTCGGTACGTAGGGAAGTGATGAACCGAAGACATGGCGAATCAGAAGCTTGAACCCAATGGGTTTGTCGTTGGTAAACACTCGTCTGACAGTTTGCTATGTTCAGTAGAGTTTGGTCGTCTTTCCTTACTGTAAGGGGTCAAGTGACACAATATAGTAGTAAAAAACAAGTACAATGAAGATTTTGATCCAGGTTTAATTGGACACATTGCATTTGTAAGCGTGCTTGTGTAGGAGTTTAGATCAATATTCATCGAAAAAGATGAAGGGTCCACAAATTCTCCTGAAGGCCAAAGTGTCGTTCCGCGAACGAGTTGAGCTTCAGTATGTTCAACGCCAGCCTTCAATGTACTGCTAATACCGAATAACATGAGTGGAAGTGCGTCAGCCCACTGTGACGCTTTCGCCGTTTAGGGTGAAGCTTTCAACTGTCAGCGAAATCGTTCTATTAACCCAATAGCCTGTGGATGGAAGGTGGTCGTTCGGAGTCGTGTGGTTCTCAGGAGTGTGGTAATACAACGGTAAAGCCACATTCGAATTGACGTTCACGGTCTGAAGTGATACTCGGAGGACAGTCAAAGTTTACTGCCCACGGTTCGACGAAGGCGTGTGCCACTGTTTCAGCAGTAATGTCCTTGATTGATACTGCTTCTGGCCTTTGTGTAAAACGGTACACGTAAGGAGGTGAAAGTGTTCATTTTAGTCAAATAATAATTCTACCGAATGCAGATGAACAGGGTCGATAAAAGCGTAGGGAGTTTTGGAAGATCCCAACGGACACGTTGTATCTCACCATAGTCAACCAAGCCCGCTCACCACTTAGACACAGACCCAAAAAAGACGGTTCACTACTTTCCACAACCAATGTTTATGTTTTGAAGTTTGTTTCTATTAGCTACTGACACAGGTCGGTTCCTTTGACCTAGTGAATTCAAGCCGCCTATTTCGTTTCTGGCCATGACCATGGTGAAATCGGCCGTAAAGAAGGGACGAAAAAGATTGACTCACCAAGAGGATCCGAAAATTAAGGATGGAGTTGTTAAACATAGGGGTTTGTTGCTATCAAAGTCTCAGTGTTCTTAGAGAAACTAACAAGCAGACAAAAACAAAGGCTTAAGAAGCGTTTCCTGAAATCTGATGAACTTGTTGAAAATAGGACGCCTGAAAAAGTACTTTTGTTGATGACCTTCTCTCTATTAGGTTTACGAGTCATCTGACAGTGTGTCTGCGACTCAAAGTGGATTTTTTGAAAATGACGGTGACGAACTTATGGTTGATGATTTTGGACGTCTATCGGATTTGGAAGAAGACATTGAGACAAATACGGATTCTGTAGAACCTGTAAATGAAAAAGAGGATATGATCACAAACCTCACTTCCGAAGATGCGGTTGGAAAGTCTGCAATGGATTCCAGTACATTAGACCAACGCATTCGGAACTGGTTTTATATCCTCTCCGATTTCAAAAACAGAGCACCTGCAGACCTCAATAGGAGTTTGTGTGTTCGGACTCTGATAAGCGACTTATGTTCTCGCTATTCGTACAACCAGTTCCTTATGGTTAAACTTCTTGATTTGTTTCCCAAAGAGGTAATAAATATTGGAACTCAAATTCAGTCGCAGATTGTTGAGGTTTTAGAAGCTAATGAAGTCGACAGGCCAGTGACCATTCGCACAAACACCTTAAAGACACGTCGCAGGGAATTGGCTCAAGCAAGTCCTCTTTGTTTTATAATAATTAGATAGGCTTTAATAAATCGTGGCGTAAACCTTGATCCTTTGGAACCGTGGAGCAAAGTTGGACTTGTTGTTTATTCATCACAAGTACCATTAGGCGCAACACCAGAATATCTTGCCGGTCATTATATACTTCAGGGAGCTAGTTCTATGCTACCTGTAATTGCCTTGTCCCCTCAGTTAGGCGAGCGTATCTTGGATTTGTGTGCTGCGCCTGGTGGGAAAACAACTTACATTGGCAAGTTTGCAATTTAATTTGATGTACTAATTAGTCGAAGTTTTGGAATTATTGGTGTATCTTCAGTACTATTATTTACCGTGTTTTTATTAACTTGTGTTATTTGAGATGGTTATCTGAATCCATTACAGGGAATTGGTTTTTGCTGTTTCGGGTATGTCCAGTTCTCGAGATAGCATTATATCACTCAGGTTTCGGAAATTATTGGATTTATTTACCGGGTTTCTGATTTTAAACCCTGTGGTACTAAACTTGGTCCCGTCACACGCGAGTGATACTTCCTATATACTAATGATTCTACATAGCTTACTTATTCATATCTGTAAGATAGGTACGAATCTTTACTCTTATCCGTGTCAACTTCAACTTTGCCAGGAGGAATCGGCGAACTATTTGTTCCTTGGGATCTGCGTCTGGGCAGTTAGAATGAGGTCTTATTTTCGGAGGGCTATGATTTCTTAATATTCCTCCTAAAAACTGAGGGAGTGACAATTTAGTTAATAATAGGTGTGCTCGGTGGGTAACACTCAAAGTATTCTCCCTTACTACTTACAGAATTAAAGTAACCGTTGAGCCTTGAAAGATTCGACCGAAGAGTAGTGAGTTCCGCAGCTTACTGATTAGAGCTGAGGAAAGGTGTGCACGAGCCTAATATAAACATCTTTAGGTTAGTTTGTTGTGAAACAGTTAATTGCTTATATTTTAACTGAAGAATTGTAAATGTTTGGTCACTCGACAGTTTTGTGTATACTCTTTTCCATTACTCATAAGCAAGAACAACGATTTAAGCAACATATTATAAGTTTGTCGTTCTTATAAGCTATCCACAATCCTCAGCATTCTGACATCAAAATAATGAAGTTCAGCATACTTGTTTTTCTGAAAGGTTTTCTCAAAAGTTTTATTCCTCATCAATCGTATGAAAAAATGAGGCGCTGAGAATGAGCCCAAACTAGCATTAGATACCGGTCATAAATATCTCAGAATTGTAAATTATCAGGTGGTGAGGCTGAGGAAAAGAATGATTCCAAACCCAGTTCTAGTCGGATAGAAAACCAACTCGATTGCCTTCGGATCTCACGTAAGTGCTAGGTGTTTGTTTGATAAGGATTCGAAACGTGGCGTGCGGTGTATTATAAAGAACTAACATTACTAAACTTAAATTACTATGAGCTGATAAAACCCAGAAGCATAAAAGCAAATCAGCAGCAAGATTTGTTGGATTCAATGCACTGTTGTGGCCGTAAATATATAGAAAACACTTGAAATTGTGATGACTACCATCTGACACCAAATACTCGGTTATTGTAACACAGTCATACGTCTGAACAAACTGAAGATATACTATTCAAATTACGAGAACCGAATTACTTTTCTAAAACAGACGTAAGGCATGTGCATTGGCGAATTCCGTTGGATGCGATCCCTGGTGAACTAACTAGCAATAATGGAATATTCGGCCTGCTCGTATACAAGCTCCTACCGTTCAGATGTATTGTTTTATCTGCGAGATTTCACAAGAATATAAATCAGATTACCACCTGTTTTGACGGTGCTGAATCTCATCAGGAAGACATCATAGTTCATGCTTACAATACTGGTTTCTTTGCTCACCGTTGATGACTATTGCATAGATATTTTGTCAGTCTGTATTAAAGATCTCACTAATTCTGAGTTCGTGCGAGCTCTCAGTTCAACAAATTAATTTGTGCTCCATATCAAAACACCACAGGTTTTATGTAACAGCTTCAAACACAAGCTTCTTAACGTTCCATTTCTCCAAACATTTAAGTATGCAACCCCGTGATCGCCTGATTGCTGTTGTAAATGATCGTCAACTATAAAACCAGCTTATAAAAATTACTTTTTGCACTTTTCGGATAACCAAGGACTACTCTTCGTATACTGTGTCAGAACTAACGCGAAGTACTTTGTTACTACTGACTTGTTATTTCAGCCACTCTAAATTTTCTTTAGGAATTTCATTATCCTGTGCTGGTATAATGTGTCAAACCCAACTGATGTACTTAGGTGCTAGGTTTTACATTGCCTGGGACTGACTGGTACGTATAAAATTTAAGCTAATCATCAGTGTACACATTAATTTAGTAGCAGTATATTATTTAAACGAATTTTTGGTAAATGGACTCGAGTAGTGAAGTAAGATCATTGAACAAGCTGGAGTTCATTATTTTGATACTTAACTGCTATGGATGATAACAAAAACTTATTGAAACCAAGTTTTTCCATGTTGTCTTACCTAAGTTGTAATAATTGTTTTAGTTATCATCCAGAAGTCTATTTCTGTGCTTTGTTATGCCCTTATTTAATTCTCCTTTTTTATGTACAGCACAACTCATGAAAAATACTGGCACCATTTTTGCAAATGAAATAAACCCCAATAGAGCCAAAGCGTTGCTTGGAAATTGTCATCGTATGGGTGTGACAAATACTGTCATCTGTACAGAAAATGGGCGGAAATTTCCAAATATTATGTCTAACTTCGATCGAGTCCTCGTAGACGCACCGTGTTCTGGAACTGGTATAATTGCCAAAGATCCTTCTGTGAAAACCACCAAGAATAATGACGAAATTCGGAAGTGTGTAGAATTGCAGAAAAGATTACTTGTAGCTGCTATTGATTCCTGCAAAGTTGGAGGTTACGTAGTCTACTCCACATGCTCCATATTGGTAAGTAACCTGGGACTACTAGTAAGAATATTTATTGACAAGGTTCTGTAGAGAGTAGACAAAGGCTCTTATTGTTCGATATTATGAATATATGGGAGAGTAACACAATGACTAATTTTATGGATCGTCACACAAAACGTGAGTTAGAAACATGGCTTAATCCGATAGTGAACTCGTAAACTGAAATACTGATTTGAAAACTCCTAGTTTCTCTAAAATCTATGCCTACTCCAGGAAACGTGCTTCGACGATGTCGGTTGGACATGAATAACACTGTCCCAGTCACTCCAGTCAGAGATTTAGTCTCGTATAGTGCTCATTCCAAAGGTCATTGAATGAAGCACTTCGCAAGTTACTCTAGCCCATCAACTAAGTCACACTGTTTGACAATAACATACAAGTAGACATTCAAAGTTCGAAATATTTTCGTACATAAACTTCATGTTTAAATATAATTATGTTTTCTGTTTTACATTAAAAGTCTTGACATTATTATCTTTTTGTTTCTATTTAACAAGGTAGAAGAGAATGAGAATGTTGTAAACTTTGCGTTAAGACGAAGAAAGGTACGTCTGGAGGAAACGAAACTGTTTGGGGAGAAGGGTTTCACTGCGTAGGTGAGTGTTCTCTAAAGTATAATTATCTCCACAGATTCAAAGGCTATCAGTTCCATCCACATATGGCACGCGTTCGACGTTTTTACCCACACAAGCACAATGTCGATGGATTTTTCGTGGCGAAAATGAAGAAATTAGCGGCGGCTACTAAGGAGAAAAGTTTCTTAAGACTAGACATATCTAGATGAAGCACCAGGATTACCAAGCCTTCATCCTTGTTTGTGAATAAACAACTTAACCTAACTTCAGCCCTTACTTCTTCAGAACTCAGCGCACGATGGACTTCAGGCGCCTTATTTAGTGTGTGCAGATTTATTTATTTATTTATTTGAACACATAAATATTACTACGAGAGAGCGCCAATATATATGCGCCACACAAAACAATGAGAATTCGAAGAGAAAAGAAAAAAAGGTAAGAAGCGTAAAAAAGAGAGAACAATACCGAAGAGATTGGTGTAAGGTAGTGCGGTAGTAGTGAGAGAACGGAAAGGTACAATCAGAAGAAATCTTTCAGTTAAGGGAGACACAACCACTTTTTATGAAGAAAGCAAAAGAAGGTTACAGTAGGATCGCCACTGGCTTCTATTCTGAGCCATATCTGATAACGTCTCTAGCCACTGTGTAGCACCATCTCTCGGTCCCCAACCAGGGAGTCGTGAAGGACCAACACAAGCCAGCCCTTTGCAGCTTTCTTTCATACCACAACACCATGTCATGCACTGACCACCTCTCCGCTTCTTACAACCAGTCCCAGAGTCGGCAAATAATGCACGACGTGAAATTCTCTGGGACGACATTCGTAGAACATGTCCAAGCCACCAAAGTCAGTGTTTCAAGATGGTGATACCAATTGGATTATCATCTCTGTGCCCGAACACACGATGCCGAACATCTGCATTACTAACATGGTGTTGACACTGGATGTCAGCAATCCTTCGGAGACAGCGATGATCGAACACAGAGAGTCGTCTAACGTCCTCAACTCGGAGAGGCCAGGTTTCACAAGCATAGGGCGAAACTGCTCTCACTGACGCGTTGTAGATCCGAACTTTTACAGCCAGACTAACATCACGAAGGCGCCAAAGGTGGCCCAGATTGGCATAAGCCACTCTGGCTTTCACTATACATGCAATGACCTCATCACTCACGCCACCACCAGCACTTATGCAGCTACCCAGATACACGAACTTCTCGACTACTTCTATCTGCTCACCATCCAGGGTGAGTACAGGATTAGAATCCTGCCAGTCTTGTAGAAGTACTTTGCACTTCGAAGGTGCAAAGCACATACCATACCTATGGACACTGATTGCCAACTGATTAAGTGCGGATTGCATGGCTTGGGCATTATCGTACAGTAAGACAATATCGTCCGCATATTGAAGGTCGAGAAGTCTTTCTCTAAACAACAGATCCACACCACCATTACTTATATTCATCAGAGCTGTTTCTAGAATGTCATCGATGGCAAAGTTGAAGAGGAATGGTGAGATTGGGCGACCCTGTCTAACCCCACTGCTCGAATAGAACAATGGAGAGAGGTGGTTGTATGCCCTCACTCTGCCTGAGGTGTTTGTATATAGGGCTTTTAGGATGTTAATAAACTTCTCAGGCACACCCTTCTTCAATAGACAATCCCAGAGAACAGTCCTGTCCAACAAATCAAAGGCAGCTGTGATGTCAAGAGGCACTACGATTGTTGGCCTCTGATAAGTATGGCGGTGTTCTAACATTTGGCGGAGGGTGAAGATATGATCAATAAATCCTCGACCAGAACGAAACCCAGCCTGCTTTTCGCGAGTCAATCTTTCTCGGGTTTTGAACAACCTACGCAATCGGAGGTAGACTTATCCCCCGATAGTTGTTACAGAAACGACGTGAACCCTTTTTAAAGATAGGGACAACTATCGACTCATTCCATGACGTTGGTACACTCTCTAGTTCCCAAACCTTTGTAAACAACGTCGTCAGTTCCTTAGTAAGAAAGTCACCACCATCTTTTAAAAGAGCCGGAGGTAAGTCATCGGGGCCAGGTGATTTGTGTTGCTTCGAGAGTTGGAGTTCCTTGCGGAATTCCGCCTCATTTGGTGGATCAGTCGCCACCGGCCATGGAGGGCAGGACAGTCTGATCCATGTTGCCGGAGCAGCAGACCAGTTGAACTGCCCTTCGAAAAATTCTGCCCATCGTCCAAGACGATGGATGTTAGTGATTGGCATCCCGTCATCCTCACAGATTGTTTCGCTCACATCAGGCTCCCTGCTGCCAGTGGCTTGGATTAGTTGGAAGAGCTTCCGGTAATTACCAGATGCAGCTGCTGCTTCCAGCTCATTAGCACGCCATTTTCATGGCGTCATGCAATTGCGACCAATGCTCATCTATACTTTTCGGTGGAATGGTAGCTAGCCTAGAAACTAGCTCGGTTCGATACTTACTTGCAACAGAAGTTGCAACCAGCTTGCTAACATCAATCCGTTGGTAGCGGTCACTTCGTTGGCCACTGAAAAGTAAGGTAAGATTGGCGCAGACCAAGGCATGGTCAGAGTCCAGATAGGTACTCCAAAAGGAGCGGCAGTCTTGTACACAACCACGCCAGCGGTAGCTGATCGCGATGTAATCAATCTGAGTCCAGGCTTGGAATGCAGAGGGAGGACGCCAGGTGGCACATCGGCGATGATTGTCCCGAAAATTAGTGCTAGCCAGAAACAGGGGCATAGGTAGAGATGACGAAAAGACATCGTTTCTGACGCCGATTTCTCACTTTGATGGAACTTTCTAATCTAACAGCACATAACCGACTGTTAATGGGGATCCAATCGATTAGTGCTGCCTCAGCTCTAGCGCTTAGTGCGACACCAACGCCAGCAAGACCAGACGAAAATGCCACAGGGTCCCCGGATAAGCGCACATCAAACAAGCTATTCGAAGCGACAGATAGAGAGCGAATTTGTAGTACTTCACCAGAGTCTTGAATACGGGTCTCGGATAGACAGCAAACATCAATATTAAGACTTTACAAAGACATAGCCAGCCCTATCTGTTGTCCGACCTGCATAAGTGTGCGAACGTTGAAGGCAGCCAGTTTGAATGGTGCACGTGGTTTCAGAAAAACTGCTTCAGTACTCATATTCAGTGGAAACATGCAATTACCAACCGGACAGTGACTCGAGAACGTTTAGATACAGTCGAATCCCCACCAAAGACGAGCCACTGTCTAATTATAAAAGAGGGTGAATGTGGTAAATAATAATAGTAATAATAATGACAATAATAGTAATGATAATAATTTGAATCATTTGTTTTTCGAAGCGAGAAAAGTAGTTTCCATAGATATAGAGAGTTCATCATTTGCGTGTGGGCTGTGATACTGCCCGGGTGCCCAAACCGAAGCAGGTGGTTATCTTAGGAGGCCATACCCCGAGCAGATTCCTGGTCGTAACAATATGGTTCTAAGATAGTTAACGATGTCAGAGACCCAGATGGCTGGCCTTCTGTACCTCTTGCTAATGTACCCAATTTGATAATGAGTCACATCTACTAAGTCTATTGTCTCCAGTTAACATACTAACCACATGCGGAAGTTCCGTGTCATCTACACTTCCTTCCAAGTCTTCTATCTCACCTATCATACCACACAATATCTCACCGTAAATAATCTGTCACACGTTACACAATACTTAGGAATTGGAGAGGGAGATTGATTATGAATACTGTGGGCTTGAGTGCTGTGAGAGGTATGAGGGCCCACATCGTGGAAGGGTTCTTCTAAAAGTATCTGAGAAGGAAATTGGGTTAGAGTTCGTCTGAACGATTCGAGAGCTTGACAACAGTGCTCAAGAAACAACTGCTTGAGGTCGGTCACACACGACCCTTTTGTTAGTAATTTTGGTGTTAGCTTCGTACTTGTTGAGACCCTACCGTCGGAGACGGATATCCGTGGGCTAAGGCAAAGTGTGCATTCTTCGAGTAGATGTTTTCTAACCCCACATTTCCTTCGTGAGATGGCGGTATCGCTGTTATAGTTCGCCTATGGGTTTGCTGCTTTCAGTCTTACCGCTCTTCAACCGACCTGTCTAGCATGGTAGGACCTTGAGGAACTATTGTTCCAGCCACTATAGCTCGATTGGTTCATCACGACAGGCAAGCCCGACCACCACGTAAAAGTAGCAGCAACGGTCGTGATATCAGATACATAAATGCTACGAATATTTTAATACCTATGATGGATACAGTTGTGTGTAGATGGACACAAAGCTTATAATCTTACTAACTACTGAGTCTGAGGTTGATCACAGCTGTATAACTAGAGGCGAAAAAGCTGAGGCCTAGAGTCGTTTATAAATACATTATACGAGCTTGTCACAATTTCGGTATTTTTAAGTGGCAACTGTATTGGAAAGAAAACTAGAGATTATCAGCAAAATATAGACATCGATGAGCACTAATCAGAGTGGAATTTAATTACAGTCAAGGTTGAATATATTATAAATCCAGGAAATAAATTAATTGAAATTTATTCAGTCAAATGTAGTTACGATTGACTGCGCTTCCGAAAGTCTTCGAAAAAAGCTTTTACTTCTGATTCTGTTACAATCTGAAAGACAGAAAAAGGATATGAGTAGGGAATGGTAAAAATAGAAGTCAATGGTTATTTCATAGTACAAAATATAACAAGCTAATCGCCTACATCTAGGTCAACAAGTTTTCATTTGACACAAAATATGGGGCAAGTATTGGGTTTAAACATCTAACAACGAAATTTGTTTCGTAGGGATAACAAACGTTTTTCGAGACATACTGAGACAGCGCTGAACTCTAATACAAGGGAGGACGCTAAGAAGTTTCCACATGAGTGAGCTACACTTTCTATCAGGTCATGGTATGATGTCACAAATAACTACGACAACAAAGGCTAGCATAGATCTCTTCACAATTTATACAACTTGATGTACAAAGAACTAAACAGATAAGTGAGGTACTTACGTGGTTTTTATCTCTCTTCTTGGTGAAAAATTCTTCCAGAGCCTCTTTCAGTCGTACGAATCCTACATTAAAAGTATACTTTATTAGTTGTGGAAAATATGCTAATGACAGTCAGTGTATTCAATTACAGAGCTTGTTAGGTCTATTTAAGTGGGATTGATACCATTTATCTCTTCAGGTACAATAATCTGATTGTTGACATCATTTAACCTAGGTTTTCTGGGTATGGATGTTCACATCACAAAGTAGAGACCTATTTCCGGATAGATAGTTATATTTACTTAGAATGTTGTAACGTACGAATAGGATCTAAAGATGTTATTATACTCTTACGCTTTATTGGTAGTTTACTATTTATTTGGGAGCAATAGTGTGTCGTCTAGCGCTGCTATATAAACCTAGACACTAAGTAATGGATTGTTTTTTACCCAAACATTTATACTGTATACACTGAATATCCGCAAACTTATGGTAACAAAGTTGACGTAAATCAATAATCTAACCATAATTTATACCTAAATGAAATAACTCACAAGAAAATACACTTTGAATTTAGTGATATACGTCTACTACAAAAGCCACGAGATATTTTTACAGGTCCTTGCTTAATAAATACTAATACAACACTTTTTGTTCACTCAGTATTATAACGAACATTCCATAAGTTATTACCTTGTACAATAAAGACCATGTAAGTCAGTAACTGCGACGAACTCGTCCTAACTCTGCTTGATTCTAGCGTAAACCCTGTTTCTCTTGACAAATGTATGTTGTTTTCGTTTTAGGACACTTATTAAAACCTTTATGATGTATAGACACATGAAAACGTGAGAAAAACACGTTGATGCACAGGAGCCAGAAAACATTGTAGATACCTCTCGAGTTTTTAGTATTCCGACGTTGTCATCACAAATTTTGCGAGCAAGTACGCAGGGAGTATTGTTTATTGGGAGCTTATAAACTCTCATGTATGCTTTATTTGTTTTTTATCTGTTCAAAGTATGTCAGAGGTTTACTGATTTGGCGTTTTAGATTAACATTATAATATCAAGCATGAAGTAACCCGTATTGAATTTAACAATTATTTACGAGGAATATGAACGAAATAATCAGCGTATATCTATAAGGTGTTCCTATTATTTCTACTTATAAGTTCATAATTATATATCACGTGATAAATCCGCATTATGACAGTTACCCGTTGCAAAATTTACTGCTGCAGGATGCGGCAACTCTGCAAGAGCCTCATTTAGTGTGCGTTTCTCCTCCTCGTTAATTGATTTAGTCCTCTGTTTTCCCAGTTGCATGTAATGGGATACTGAGTCTTCAGGATCCAATAGAAATTCGACATTAAGGTGCTTGTACATTTCCTAATCCAAAAAATTGTAAAATTAAGTGCTTGGTAATCAAAGTATGTCAACATGAATCAAAATCTTGACTTCACTGAGTCCAGAAAAGCAACAGAGTATAACAAACTACACATACGTTGCTGACAAAATTATTGGGCTTGGGCTTTAGAAAACATTGAAATGCATAATATAATTCGAATATAATTTGTTTTATTCAGTTCCCCACACACATTCGTTCTGCTCGACTTCAAGGTAATTGTCTTCGGACATTACATGAATCAAACTTGTGTCCAATTATAACCAATGGAATTTGTTGACCATAGGGTGCCCCCCATCATTTTTAGAGAGCAGTAATCAGAAACCTTTATTACAATAAAGATGCGAATAATCAGTTTCTTGATTTTAGTGGTATATAAGATGAACATCACTGATGATGAGATACTGGGACATATACACGATACTTTTCCATGGTTCTGGACAACCATAGTTGCTAGAATAAAATTCGTATTTTTCGAGAAAAATTTTCTGACACCGATGTGTATCGTTATCGTGAAAGAAAATTTCGTACAGAAGAGAAAAATTATGATGGACAACAATTTACCTGCATTAAAATATGCCATCGTATGTCTTTGGATTTACTGCAATTCTTTAACTTTGCTACCTAGATTTTGACGAGAGTTTTTAAGTGTTATGGCGCAGACCTATTATCTGAAAAGTCCGGAGATATTAATTATATCGTTCACCTTGCAATGGGAAATGTTATGGAATCGTACTTATTTAACTGCCCATCACTCGTATATATGGTCTTAGTTGCACCACTCAAATTCAGAGTAGACCTAAAATCTGAATTTGACCTACTTTATAACAGCGAATATCTAAGGACTGTCAGTAAGTGAATCGTAACCCACATAAAAGTTAGCACAAATGTACATCATAAGCTGCGATATTTTGTGAGCAAAATCAGGAAATTAGGAAAAAATTGAACTAGGGACACCAGGAATCTGAGTTTACAACAAAAAATAAAGTAATATGGAGGAAACATATGTCTGCGCTGATACAACTTGTTTTTAGCCCCGTCATTTGGAACCTTCAACCACACGTAACAAGTGTCTCTTGGGTGACAAGCAGGATGGCTTTACCTTCTGGCACCCATTTGTTTGGTGGCCAATGTACTCATGGACTATTATCAATTCATTACCTCACGGCAAAAACTAGCTAACCATACGCAACATGACCCAGTCATCTCATTTGATGACTTGTTGTTTTTTGATGGGCTTCCAATAGAAAAACGAAAATAATTATCCTTACATTGTCTATTGACTTAAAACATTAGTTTTTCTCTTACGAAACGTGAGACATGATACTCCATTTCTTCAAAAATACGGCAGGAAGCCTTGTGGAAAATTTTCACCATGTACTACCAAATAGATTAAATGTGCGATAAACTTGACCTTAAGGGAGAGCTGTCCATAAATCTGCACTAAATTGCTACCTGCAAGCCATTCTCGCATTTCCCGTAGAAAATCAATTAGCCGGCTAAACTTGGATTTACCACAGCACCGCACTCCCTAGGGATGGCTCCTCATATTTCACTAAACTACTTGAAATACAAGGATAGCGTGGTCGTTGAACTAATTTCGTTAACTAGAACTATTCTCAAATACAGAATATATGGAGCTCAACGTAGTTTACAACGAGCATATACGCTAAACATTAATTACGCCTATTATTTGACAGTGGGAACAAATACATTGATGAATACGTTACAATCATATTCAAGAAGCCACTTTATATATGACTACTCATTATTTACCATACGTCAAATACTCGTTAACGATGTGGACATACACAATTGTGCAGATCACGTCACTACCACTAAAATTTTTCAAGTTTTTAGAAACAGTAGTGTAGGCGTTCCAACTAACATAACTTTGAGACAAATTACCTTGCAGGTTTCGCATCGACAAAGGAAGCTTCTCCAATCAGAGATCCAAAACACTGATGGTACTAGATTGGGGTCGAGGTTGTCCAAGTTATCAAGAGACGAACAGAAGAACTCAGGCACGTATTGTTTCATTTTACTAGCCCACATGGACAAACGACAATAAGAACTGTCTTCCGGATGAGTCGTACCTTCATTTACGGTTTTCCTCAACCTTTTAGAATCTGGAGTATAAATAAACTCAGTCAAGCTGTTACTCTTTGTAAAAGATTGCCGGAACGTCTCCTCAGTGTTATATGCATACATAAATAGAAACGCGTACTTTTTAACGCACATAAAACAGGTCATCTCGTTATAATCTTCGGGTGGTTCGAATTCTTTATCCATGTTGAGATGCTAAGATAATTTAGGAAGTCATAATCAGGTTACCTCCAAGTGAAACCAGTTTTCGCATATGCCACACTGAATCATTTCTTCAACACCCTAGTAAAGAAAATAATAAGATACAAAAAACTACGTCATAATCCGGGTCTGGATACGGACGTTGACACGTGCAATATCGGTTAGAAAAATTGTCATCGTACCGGTTCAAATCATTTTCATCGTCCTTATCCTTTGAAATTTAGTACTAGATTTGTATTACCTCCCACAATAGACAGTTACAAACACCAGCAAATTTTGAGTTTCCACAGTCGCATCTGAAATATCGTTTGGTGTATAGCTCAACTATATCATGGTCAGAATGACACTCAATCGCACAAGGAAAACAAATCGCAGCTTTTACTTCGTCTACGTTTAAACATGTATGACAAGTGTAAAGCGCCTGTCGTTTTACATATCCCTATATACTGTAGTGAACAGGAATTATTTGTTACCCTTATAAATGTACAAGCAGATCTATCATCGACCCCACCCATGGTAATCCAGTTCTCCTCATCAATTTCCTGCAGTACATTCCCAATCTTCACCACTGTATCTTCTTCCTCACTATCACTGACCATCTTAAACCGAGATAAGCAGAATCATATTACAGTTTCCGCCACAAAATTCAGTCACCTTGATTATTCATGAAATGTGGGAATACTAAACAAAATCTTGTTACAAATAAGTGTCTGCATTTTATTATTAATTATGATATGTGAAGGTACGTCTTCATAAATTGTCAAACTATGCTACCGCATCATTTAAAAAACGTAAGTTTAATAAACTCGTAGAAGTAATTGTAATTCTTTTTTTTAATGTGTCAGCATTTCCGGCTCAAACTCCTAACTAACTATTTTAGCTTTATTAGGATTAGTGAAACATTCCTTTACATAGTAACCACTTTGATTATCACTAGTTGAAGTTTTATTTTTTAGTACCTTTTTCTGCTTAAATAGTTTAACCGACTTTTGATAAACAGGCATATCTATCGATTGTCAGTGGACGTCTGGTGTATCCTGTTATGGAAAAAAGTATATTTAACGTAAAAAGGAGAAATATTAATAAATAATGACAAAATACATCACAATTAAGCACGCTGTGATGATTGGAGCCGCTTCTTCCTGTATAGAACAATGAATTAAGGATGCCTCAACTATTTGGAGTTTGACAGCAACCTAGCCAGTAATACTTCCATGGTTGAAATTTTCTAACTAATTAAAATCAAAATTCGGAAATGAAGGAGTCCGAAGATGTATTAAAAAGGCTATCGGTACGTTGAAAGAACGTTTCGTCTAGGTTGGCTAAAGGTTGAAGGAGAAGTGAAGCACAACGCACCCCAACGTGGTCTGATGCGGACTATTCACCAAACGCCTTCAGCAAGGTGAGTCCATTGAAACTAATGGGGTCAGCATCGAAAGCCGAAGGCTTACAGAACCACAGGGCCGTTCTCGAACTAGAAGCTTCCTTATGTATATGTTGCATTCTCGCACGTTGCTGTCATGGGCCTACAATTGTATCTGAAAATCCTGCTGAGTTGCAGATGAAGCAATCATTGATGTGAACTGTATTGGACTGTTGAAGTGTTTGAAAATGTTGCTAAAATAGGAGCTCTGCTGAATGCCGTCATTATTGCTTGGGTCGCTTGAACCTAATAACTGATGAACTGATTCTTTGGCTTGAATGATGGGATAAACTAATCGGACTGACGACAAACTTTTCGATTTGTTTAATCTGATATCGAAATCCATCTTTTCTTTGAGCCTTTTTGAATTAGTTTCTTATTCGTTTGGAGTGACTATATGTGTTGCCGTTCATTGTATTCTGACCAGTAGTACCTTTAATGTTTTAACAGCCAATAGGTACGAATTTTTATCACTTTAGTTTGTTCGCAAATTTAAGGGACCGTGTGTGGTACAGGCTGGTTTGTAGCTCGAACAATCATGAGAAATAAGAAATCAGTGAGTGTCCACATTAATGAACGGTAGGCACTAAAGTTTTATAGATAGCACATAGAACCATTTGCAATTCTAAGGCCTGTTGCAAATTGAATATTTGGGTTCAGTCTTTGAAGTCAAATGAACGGTTGTTTGGGGGCGATCACTTCTTCACAGAGTAGCAAGAACTGATAGGCTTGCAGTTAGGTATTCTGTGTTTCTGGAAATGCAATATTAGAGTAACTGTTTCTCAACAAAATTCCCAGCTTAACATTATCGAATCATCCTAGTCCTTCAACGGCGTTAAAGAAACAAGGCACGGAAGTCATTGTCTATAATGTGTATATGTTGAGTGCACATGGCTTTAGGAAGACTGAATTCTCCTCAGATTGGGACAGAAGTGCATGCTTAACGAATGGAGTACGTTAATCTTTTCAGCACTCGAAGGTTGGTTTAGGTGTCAGCTATGGACTTTTTGTAGATGAATTCAGTCATCTCGAGTTGTTAAAAATTCCACTGAGTACCATGCAGATTTATCAAGGCAGTTAAACTCTCGGGTATGTAGATCACCAGTGTAGATGACCTGTGTCGATTGACTGGGAGCCTACTCGAGTTAGATGGGAATGGTATGGAAAACCAACTTATGTTGAAATTATACAACTATGGTTGCCTACAAACATCCGACGATTATCATGAAATTTATTTTGTTTGTCCGGAAAAAGTAAATGTCACATACAAACTAGTGAACCTTATTTCAGTGACTGAGGGTCAGTGAAGTTGCATTATACCTATATACCGAATGAAACTATCTACTGATCCACCTAGTACGAAGCACATACAAATATCCTATTTAAATGCTTTAAAGACAAAGTGAGCCGACGTGAATCACATGCATTGTAACTGACAAGTCGAAATGTAAATTTTGCTTATTCATATTATGAACGGAATAATGGCATCATACTTTTTCATATAAAAGTTGAGAACATAACCACGACTAATACTACTCATGGATATCACTACCATGTAAAAGGATCTTTCAACCACTGTGCATGATACACAGCACAATACGCACGTTTAATTAAAATGTGAGTGGTTATGATTAATAAAGTCACACTGTTTGTGAAGTGAGTACATGAAGGTCAAATATTGTCTCATTTGGGAGAGAGGATCATATATGCACTGAAAAAAGTAATAGATCACAAAAATTCAGAAGACTGAACAGAAAAAGGATAAAAGCTTTTCGACTACACTCCATACTGAAAAACTATTCCTACGTACTCCATTGAAAAGAAGTCGGGCTGATGTGATGAGATGAAATAGCAGAACCATATTCTTTACTCACTATGATTTTTATTCAAAATTACCTTCATTTAATTTAGTGTGATGTTTAGTCAGTGTAGTATTTGTTTTGTTTTCTTCTCAGCGTATCCTCGCGTCAGTGCCCCAATACTAATTCAATGCTAGAAGTCAAGCCGAATATTGCAGATAATAGTTTTGCGAATTTGGAAATAAATTTGAGATAAAGCTGAAGGGCACCAACTCATGATCTGAGTACCGGAATATTCGTATTTGGCGGTGCTTAAATCAGTGGAGTCAGATAACTCGTATCAGGTTAAAAACCCTCCGCATCTACAGTACGGCCTGGAAAGTTGATAGAAATAAATCGTAGCTGACACCGCACGATCACATTTGTGTCACAAAAGTGTCCAAATAACTTTAAAAGATTCTGGCTTTGTTACTCAGTATTGTAAGCATGAACTATGATGTCTTCCTGATGAGATTCAGCACCGTCAAAACAGGTGGTAATCTGATTTATATTCTTGTGAAATCTCGCAGATAAAACAATACATCTGAACGGTAGGAGCTTGTATACGAGCAGGCCGAATATTCCATTATTGCTAGTTAGTTCACCAGGGATCGCATCCAACGGAATTCGCCAATGCACATGCCTTACGTCTGTTTTAGAAAAGTAATTCGGTTCTCGTAATTTGAATAGTATATCTTCAGTTTGTTCAGACGTATGACTGTGTTACAATAACCGAGTATTTGGTGTCAGATGGTAGTCATCACAATTTCAAGTGTTTTCTATATATTTACGGCCACAACAGTGCATTGAATCCAACAAATCTTGCTGCTGATTTGCTTTTATGCTTCTGGGTTTTATCAGCTCATAGTAATTTAAGTTTAGTAATGTTAGTTCTTTATAATACACCGCACGCCACGTTTCGAATCCTTATCAAACAAACACCTAGCACTTACGTGAGATCCGAAGGCAATCGAGTTGGTTTTCTATCCGACTAGAACTGGGTTTGGAATCATTCTTTTCCTCAGCCTCACCACCTGATAATTTACAATTCTGAGATATTTATGACCGGTATCTAATGCTAGTTTGGGCTCATTCTCAGCGCCTCATTTTTTCATACGATTGATGAGGAATAAAACTTTTGAGAAAACCTTTCAGAAAAACAAGTATGCTGAACTTCATTATTTTGATGTCAGAATGCTGAGGATTGTGGATAGCTTATAAGAACGACAAACTTATAATATGTTGCTTAAATCGTTGTTCTTGCTTATGAGTAATGGAAAAGAGTATACACAAAACTGTCGAGTGACCAAACATTTACAATTCTTCAGTTAAAATATAAGCAATTAACTGTTTCACAACAAACTAACCTAAAGATGTTTATATTAGGCTCGTGCACACCTTTCCTCAGCTCTAATCAGTAAGCTGCGGAACTCACTACTCTTCGGTCGAATCTTTCAAGGCTCAACGGTTACTTTAATTCTGTAAGTAGTAAGGGAGAATACTTTGAGTGTTACCCACCGAGCACACCTATTATTAACTAAATTGTCACTCCCCTCAGTTTTTAGGAGGAATATTAAGAAATCATAGCCCTCCGAAAATAAGACCTCATTCTAACTGCCCAGACGCAGATCCCAAGGAACAAATAGTTCGCCGATTCCTCCTGGCAAAGTTGAAGTTGACACGGATAAGAGTAAAGATTCGTACCTATCTTACAGATATGAATAAGTAAGCTATGTAGAATCATTAGTATATAGGAAGTATCACTCGCGTGTGACGGGACCAAGTTTAGTACCACAGGGTTTAAAATCAGAAACCCGGTAAATAAATCCAATAATTTCCGAAACCTGAGTGATATAATGCTATCTCGAGAACTGGACATACCCGAAACAGCAAAAACCAATTCCCTGTAATGGATTCAGATAACCATCTCAAATAACACAAGTTAATAAAAACACGGTAAATAATAGTACTGAAGATACACCAATAATTCCAAAACTTCGACTAATTAGTACATCAAATTAAATTGCAAACTTGCCAATGTAAGTTGTTTTCCCACCAGGCGCAGCACACAAATCCAAGATACGCTCGCCTAACTGAGGGGACAAGGCAATTACAGGTAGCATAGAACTAGCTCCCTGAAGTATATAATGACCGGCAAGATATTCTGGTGTTGCGCCTAATGGTACTTGTGATGAATAAACAACAAGTCCAACTTTGCTCCACGGTTCCAAAGGATCAAGGTTTACGCCACGATTTATTAAAGCCTATCTAATTATTATAAAACAAAGAGGACTTGCTTGAGCCAATTCCCTGCGACGTGTCTTTAAGGTGTTTGTGCGAATGGTCACTGGCCTGTCGACTTCATTAGCTTCTAAAACCTCAACAATCTGCGACTGAATTTGAGTTCCAATATTTATTACCTCTTTGGGAAACAAATCAAGAAGTTTAACCATAAGGAACTGGTTGTACGAATAGCGAGAACATAAGTCGCTTATCAGAGTCCGAACACACAAACTCCTATTGAGGTCTGCAGGTGCTCTGTTTTTGAAATCGGAGAGGATATAAAACCAGTTCCGAATGCGTTGGTCTAATGTACTGGAATCCATTGCAGACTTTCCAACCGCATCTTCGGAAGTGAGGTTTGTGATCATATCCTCTTTTTCATTTACAGGTTCTACAGAATCCGTATTTGTCTCAATGTCTTCTTCCAAATCCGATAGACGTCCAAAATCATCAACCATAAGTTCGTCACCGTCATTTTCAAAAAATCCACTTTGAGTCACAAGCACACTTTTAAAGAATAAACTATTATAAAGATTTGTGCCAGTGATTGTTTTACTGTACTTGTTTGTTTGACTGTACCAAGCACATACATTCTTCCGTTGCTTGTGACCATGCACGGACTTTCCTCTGCTCAGTAGTTCCACTTGTACTCCTTTGGCACGATCTCGGTATTCTTTCGATATAACGAGATCGTCAACATATATATCTTGCTACAACCTTTAATCGCCTTCTGATGTCTGGTTTACTCGGAGGTTTATCGTGTTCTGGTCCAAAATCTCCCTGTATTGTTGATCATACTCAAAGGTGACTCGACACCACACTACTCTCAAGTGAGGAGTGCACGTTTAGTGTAGCTGAAGGAAGATCAGAGTACGATGCAAACTGATCAGTGTGTTTATAAGGCTTAACATTATTCGCTCTAGTGACAGATTTAGATCTTTTGCAGGTGCTATAGGCATCAGGAGAGATTATATGTCTTTTAGATGGCCTGGACATTATCGGAAGTAATGTAAATATAAAGTTTAAGACAGGTATTAGACGTGAAATTCTATGGTAGGATGAGATCCAGTATTATAAGACAGCAAATATATTAACGTTTATTAGCGAAAAGAGGTAGATAGCGTAAAAACTAGGGAAATCAATGTATGATGTTGAGTCCCAAAATGAGGTGTAAAGTTGATAGAACCCTATCAGTGATGAATTACTTATCGCTAATAAATGTTAAATGAAAGGGAAAAACTAATAGGAAAATCCAATAATACCACGTGAAAGTTACAAACTTCAAAAACACTGATAACCCTAAAACGACTCAGCTGAAAATAAACTTATGGATAACATAATTTTGTCGATCACTATAAATCCGAGGCTACATTTCGTCACAGTATATATCACGTACTTCATCAAACGTGCGTTAATAAATAGTGTCGGAGAACATTACTCTCACAATCCAACCTTCTCTAAAAATATTTCAACTGAAGCATCTGAAATACGAAAATTCTTACGCTTCGTCCCTCGTAAATTCCTTAAAAATAATTCTGGAATCCTTTTTTAAGAGATACTTTTAAGACCCATGATTCAAAACTTTCATCCTAGTCTTTCAATTTAAGTGCATCAGATATACTTGAGGTGGAAGGAATATGACGAAATTTTACTCACAAAATGCTGTCACACGTCGAAACTCACTGTTCTTTCTTATAGCAGTCTTTTTTCTGAAGACGCTTTGGCTACAGTTCATCCCAGTAATAACAGCTAGTAAGTATTTTATCTGCTGGTTTACCAAACCCTTAAATGTTCCACTACAAAAGGCTAAGCAATAACCAAACCACACTATAAAAGATTTATAAAGCATAATCTTAAGATAATAGCATAATTTGCTGACAAATCAAAAATTCAAATGCTATAGAATAAAGATAGTGTCGTTAGATTTAATATCAACAATTAAAGTGTCCGACGCATGAAAGCTGTAAAATATAAATGTGAACGAACTAGAGTAGACAGAACGAAACGGAAACTATAGTTTCTATTAACGTCATACAGAGTTGTTAATGAGTCGCACGGCGAATGTCATTTTCCGGTTAAGCTGCAAACTCTTTGTACAAATGAACACCAACCTAACTAAATAGTTTATCATAATAAATCCCTCATCATTTGTAACACTTTGATTTTGCCTCCAAAATATCATACATAATGAAACATATTGTTACTTTAGAATAAATTGTTGTTATAAAGTTCACATCTGTAAACGTGAGTAAAGGTAGAAAAACCCTTCAAAAAGAGCTGATGGATCAATAAGAGGCAGTCAGACGTGAAAAGTACACATATTTACTTAACTTTATACATCTTTAGTATGAAGAAACCCTTTAAAATACTTGGCTATGCAATATGTACTGATATACGGATATAGTTAACACCTTGTGTAGTACTTTTAGGAGAAACGCATACTCAGGAGGTTTATACTTTAATATGTAACCATAAAAGCTGGGATAAGCAAAGTGTGGTGAATAAAAAAGTGACAAGGAGGATTCAGATTAGAATTTGGGAAAACACAGAGAGTGGATGCACCTGCACCATTGCAAACGATTTTGAGCCATGTCATTCAGGGTCTCTAACCATCGGTTGCTATCATCTCGCGGTCCCCAACCAGGTAGTCTACACCTACCAACATGAATCAGTCCACTTGTCAGTGACTTCATGAACTTGCGCCATGTTTTGGTTTGGCCGCCCCTAGCTTTCTTCCAACCTACTCCTATACCACTGAACATAGCACGTCGAGGCAGTCGGTCGTTGGGCATACGTAACACGTGTCCCAGCCATCTCAACTGATGAAGTTTCACTACTTCATCAATTGATTTGCCATCATTACCTAGTACCCGTTTCCTAACAACTGCATTACTTACTCGATGGTCCCAGGATATACGAGCAATATTTCGAAGACACATATGATCAAATACTAGTAACCTACGAATATCCTCTACTCTTACCGGTCATGTTTCACTGCCATAAAGTAGGACGGAACGAACTGCTGCGCAGTAAACGCGTCCTTTAGTTGATAGACGGATATCTCGCCTACGCCATAAATGACGCAAGTTGGCAAAAGCTAGTCGAGCCTTCTGTATCCGTGCTGAGATTTCGTCACACACCAGACCACAAGGGCTGATGAGACTTCCAAGATAAGTGAAGCGGTCGACACACTCAACTACTTCACTCCCTATCACTAGTTCGGGTGTCGATGTAACCCAATCCTGAAGCAACATTCTACATTTCGAGGGAGAGAATCGCATCCCGAACATGCTTGCATTGTTGCTTAGAGTGGTCATAAGACTGCATTTTGTCAGCGTCTTCACCAAATGGAACTATGTCATCGGCATATTCCAAGTCAACAAGTGAATCTCCCGGTAGAAGTTCAACTCCTGGAAATTTAGATGAGGAAAGTATCATTTCTGAAAGCACATCAACGACAAAGTTGAACAAGAATGGAGAGAGTTGACAGCTTTGATGAACACCACTTGAGGTAATCAATTCTGATGACAGTTCGTCATAAGCTCTCACTCTACCAGTTGTGTTCGAGTAGAGAGCACGGAAATAACGTTCCACGTACTCAAATCTTTTGGATTAGCGGCGCGAGGTGATAAAGGGACGTGAGAAGGGTTAGTCGTGGAGATAAGAGAGTTATAAGAATGTGTAGGAAAGGTTTGATTGTGACCAACTTGGTCTCGTGTGCTGTTACAGGTATGAGGGCTGATGTAAATTCCCGTCTGCCCACAACTTGGAAGGGTTGTTCTGGAGGTACCTAAAAAGGAAGTTGGATTAGTGATGGTTTTAACGACCTAGGTGTGTGATTGTAGACCACAAGGGACAACTGCTTGGGGCCGGCCATACACGGCCATTTTTTAGGGAGTTGTTAACTTGTTGGCTTCGTTCTTCAAACGGCCTTGCCGCCCGAGACGGGAATCCGTGAGATAAGGTGTGATATTATTAAGGTCGGCCTATTCTAACCCCTTCCTTCCTTGTGAGAAGGCAGCATCGCTGCAGATGCTGGTTGTTAGAGAGAAACACCTTACTGTTACCACACTCCTCTACAGTCAACAGTACGACTTCGCCCTCAGACCTTGGGCTGTTGATTTTAGTCTTACTGTTATCCAATCCACCTGCATGACATGGTAAACCTGCAGGAACATATGTTCCGGCCAATGTAGCTCGGTTGGGTCATCACGATAGGCAAGCCCGACCACCACGTCAAAGTAGCAGATACGGTTATGAACAACGACTTTGACAGTCTTCAAACATCAAACATATATGCATAAGAACAACTGAAACCATGTTCACCTCCACTCACGCAACCGACTTCAACAATACTAATTGAAGAATGCACGCAGTCGTTCAGGCCATCCAAGGTGGTGAAAAAAACCCGGTGAAGTTTGAAAATCAATTACTTCTCTTTCGAGAGACGACCCTGTGACATCGAGACAGTTTTTTGAGCTACTTCTTTATTCCTAATTTATTGGTCAATAGTTTTTCAAAAACTGCAGCGGAGTATAGCATTGATTTCCACCAAGCCATACACTAAAAGTAAACGAGTGCTTTAATCTTATATGAAGTAACGTGAATAAGACAAGTATCGTCATAACACTGTATTGTTATCAATGCTACTAAAACTGCAACAAGTTACTACACAATTATAAGGTTTTGTGTTTATCTTCTTTATTACGATTTCGGCTGATTTTCACTATTTCGTCCTGATTTTGTACCAAAAATTAGATAATAATCGATATATTAACTTCTTTTAGGGTTGTAATTATTATGCATCTTCTTCAGGCGATAATAACTCCTGCCGAGCTGTTAATTTCGCCCTTCTCTCATTAGATAGATATATAAGACACCAAAATCACGTTAGAAAGGTGCAGTTATGTGTTGCTTTCTGTTATAACTTGTGACCTGTGTGCCCTGTCAATGTATAGCGTAACGATACCGCCAATTAAAGAGCAGTGATTTATCGATCGGATCAATGACGCGTAAACCAGTATGAGCAGTCTAGTGTACTGATCGGTCCAGCTTCCTGCCTAGCCCAGCCAGCTAAGTCCAGAACACCAACCTCAGCTTCCGCAATATGAATAACTTGTTCCAAACATTCTAGGTTTATATACCAATCAGACAGACCACAACATACCATAAAATATGGAACAACATTTGTACAAGATTTTGCCAAACCTGCCTGTGAATGAGGGAGGTAGTGATTAATGGACAGGGCATAATTCAAGAATGGTGAGACGTATAATAATAATTCACAAGTCAAAATAAAGCTTATGATAAGAATATAAATATGGATAATTTAGTTATTTAACAGTTATACGATAAAAAGTTATGCTTAATATTGATCCATAAAAGGATTCCAAAGTTACCATTCATTATGCTTATGGGGACATAACACTTTCACTGGCGATTTACCAAACATCTGATCGCTACCACTTCATATGCGGAGTTTCAGTTATTAGGTTACCGATATTCTTGCAAAAATAGCCAGTAACCGAACTAAGTACTATTGTAAAGCGATTTAGAAAACTCATTGAAATTGTTGTGAATTTTAAACTTGGACCACTTTTTACCCCGTGCCAATTGTTGTGTCCTTGACTGAAAGATTAGAGAGCAGCGTATTTATCGATCGATTCGGTGACACGCAAACACGTACGAACGACCTACAGTCTCGATTGGTCCCGCTTCCCTGTCTAGCCCAGCCAGTTGAGTCCAGAACGCAAGTCTTAGCCTCTGAGATATGAATCATTATATTTCAGACATACCCTATTTATATACCAATCAACCAGACCACATCGTACCATAAAATAGAAAACAACATTTGTACAATATTTAACAAGTGGAATAAATACTCACCAATAGGGAGTGTACATTTAAAGTCCAAGGACATCATTAGACGTAACATGATAATTATTGGTATATTCCTCTGCATCCCTAAAAGAAATGTATGTTTTTTTTTAAAAGTTAAAATGACTAAGTGCATTACAATTGACTCTTGGGAGAAATGAAATGAATGTAGATCACCAACGCAGATTATCTGTGTCGAATGATCGGAGGCCTACTCCAGTTAAATGGGAATGGTGATGAATCAGCTAACTTCGAAGTCACAGAACAGAGAAAACTTGGAGAAATCATTAAGGCTGAAAAGATAACGTGTAAGAAACATACTTAAACTCGCTAAAAGAAAATTTCCTTTACAAATGAAGAGTAATTATGAGACTATGCAAACAGAAGGAGTAAGAACAATGATAGATTTGCAGAAATGATTACTACATAAAAACACCGAACTGAACCTTCTAAACCTGGTTAGATAGCATATATAAAAGCAACTGATATTTACCTCACTGTCCTTCTATCATATTGAATCTGTTAGTGATAAACAAAAAAAACTCAGTTCAAATAAACAAAGCAAATGAACTTGATAAAGTTCACGATAGTACAGTATTCAAGTGAAATAATTCTAAATTTCTGCCATTTAGAAATGTTCAACGAGAAGTTTATAAAGTATTAATCAACATCTAAACAAATGAAAGTTATTTGGCTAAAGTTATGTGTTAAAAAAGCAGCTTCATAGAATTCAATAGTTTTCATGAAATACTAGGAGATAGTTTTTCTTAAAGTTGAGACTAAACTAGTGCAAATTTAAGTGACAATGTCAGGTATTGAAACCAATTCAAAAGTTCGAAAAACGTATGGAATAGCAATAATGTTAAGAGGATGACGGAAAAAACAAAATAATGTTTACAACCAATCCTGTAGGTTAAACGATGGATCATGAAGTAAAGAAATCTAGCATGTCGTAAAGATACAAATAATGTTGGCTATTCAATCTTCGAGATCTTCATATGGATTTTCTTTTGAGCTTGTCAAACCATCGTTACGACGTCTGTGTACAAAAAAGGAATAGTATGCAGAACTTAAAAGTGGTTTTCATTACAAAACGTTAGAATAAGGAAACATCTTGCGGTAGACAGCGACTAATGTAAGTTTAGGTATTCTCCTACGTTTTCTACCAAATCAATTATAGAAGTCTTTAAAATCCACCATACTATATAATATTCACAATTCAAATACAGCTAATCATCCCTTGGATACCATATTAGTCAGTAAATAATACTTCATCCCCGACAATCTAAGTTCAAAATAGTGCTGTGATGTGTTCTACTTATGTTGACATAGGTAGCATATAACACTAGTCAGGAGTAGAACATCTGGCAGCCGAAGGTTGAGATCGAGGAGTGAAGAACGGGAACAGAAAGCAATTGGTATGCAGGAACAATGCAGTCTGAGACAATTAATAAACATTTTGCAAATGAAGTATTGGAGTATCGTTTTTATTCTATGAGGTAACTCTGTAATTTTGGGCTAAATATGATCGGTTATCTTCAGCCACATTTGGTGTCGCTGCCTCCACTAAGGATGAAGATCCCTTGGCCGAAAAAATCTAAGGATGGAGACATGCTGACAATTCTGAAGGAGTTTGAGGCTGTGACGGAGCTGGTGGGAGTGAAGGAGCCTAGGGCGAATATGGTGGTGCTGGGGACACTGTTGAGAGGCAAGGCAAAGGCTGTATATAACAACTTGAACGGTGCCCGTGGACTTCGACAGCCTAGTTGACAGGGAAGGAGCACTGCAGAAGTTAGCGAAGTTGTCTATTAATGTTAACCCACTGGTACTGACTGTGGAGCTTACCATGTTGTTGCGCCGTGCGCTGCCGAACCTGAGTGAGGAGCAGTTTATCGGGCGTGCCGGCCACCGTTTCTCAGTAGCTGAAACTAGTAAAAGCCGCACAACCTATGGATATCAGTGAACTGGTGAAGGTGACCCGAACAGTAGCTCCGATCGATTGCGGAAGTGAGGAGATAGTGTCCAGAAGATTGAGGAGCTGAAGCGTGAGATTCCTGCGATACGAGTGAATCATAAAAGCAATGATAAGTGTTACGCTAGTGGAGGGACAGGGCATTGGAAGATGAACTGTTTAACAAGACGAAGACGCAAATATTTTAGACGTTATTATGCGTCTTCTTTCCACTCTAAGAATCTGGCGGTTGTTGCACTAGTAGATAGGTGAGCAGTCTACGCAAAAGTGAACATAATAAAGGAGACTAATTGTGTCTGTTCAATACCAGGGTAGTAGTGTCGTTAATAGGCAAAGAGCAATGTAAGAGACTCAAGCCATGTACATTAGCAGTTCACACCATAGGAGGGTACATGTTAGAGGTGTTGGGTGTGCCTAACAGTATCGTAAAAGTGGATGGTGCTGAGAAAAATTTCCTGTTTTAGTGGAGGGCATTGTGGCGGGGGGTTCACGAGGTACCCCAGGATTCAATTGTTGATTTAATTGTCTACTATTCTTAAAGAACAGAAACGATGATGGTTGGATTATGCGTTACAAAAGACTCGGTTTATACATCGAATGTCAGTAAACATTTCTTAGATGTAACCTGCTCCACAAATATACGTAATATTACGTACAAATCCGCCCAACAATCCTGCAAACAATTATTAAGTAACTTGAAATCAACAAGGAATTTGTCATAACGGGGATTTCTTGAGATCCGATACTGATGCACAACGTTTTACACGTCAGCTCCTTCTCAAATGACTACTTGGGCGAGAACACAACAGTGAACGAGAAAGCATACTCAGCTACCAAATAAAATGCACAAATACCCACTCATAAATGTACAATTCTACTCCTTAGGAAATTAATCCATTTCTTAACCAACGAGATTATCTGGATAGCCACTATTTCGTAATGTGTTTTTTTAGTATGCCTATTTCGCTATCGACGATGTCCTCAAGAAAATAATGGCTTAACTCTGTGGCTGAGACATTTAACCAGATTTACTTTATATTGAAGAGGTGTGAAGCTATGGGAATTGTTATTTCTTCCCTTTTTTATTTCACTTATTCTGAATATTCATCTCTTGATTCTTACATAACTACTATACTACCGACTATTCATCAAAAATAGTTCCTTCTCTTTCTATATATTATGCAACGTAGAAATACCTTGATTTTCGAATAATTACTTTGCTTATTATTAATCCTCTTTCTTCTAATTACTCAATGTTAATTTATAATTATTACGTAACGTATCTACTCGATGAGTATTATTTCATTATTGTAAATCATATATATCTTATCGTATGGCAATGATGAAGAACCAACTGAAAAGAAATTTCTTTGCTCGATTCGTCCCTTCTTAATTTCCATTTTTGCTATATTACTATTCTACTGATTGTGACTGGACACTTTACTCCAAATCATTCTGACCTTTATTAATTGACCCTTCTAATTTGCAAATAACACAACTTTGAAGTATATATGTCGTAACAGATGCAAACGTTCACCATTTCTAACATATAACATTGTCAAATTCCTTAATACATGCCTTATTTTGGCATTTGTAAAATATCACAATAATTATAGACTTATAAATGTGGAGCCTAATGATGAAGTTATTGAAAACAATTGTTTGCTCAAATATTCTTCATTTTTGAACATTTTATGGAGATTTTTAAACTGTCAAAATATATAAGAAAATAACAATCATTTTCTAAAAAAGAACTAACTGATTATACTGGATGATTCGTTCTTGGTATGCCCGAGTATAAAAGCTCGTACATTGTTTGCTATGAATAAAATTTTGAAAAAATGAATTCAGCAAGTAAAAAATAGTACAAAAACATATTAGAAAATAAATATGGCAGTAGATGGGAAAAAATTTTTCGAAAATTTTTATTCTCCTTAATTCTATTTCACTAAAAAAATTCGTTCGTAACAACAATTCATCATATTGAGAAAACAATGGAATGAAAATGGATGTGACAATACTCCTACAGTTTGATTGAAGTTCAAAGATTAATTTAGAATTCAATACAAAGTAAGTGAAAACTGTCACTTGAGAAAAGTTACACCTGTTACGCTTCATGGAGGAGCATGGGCCTCTCACCAGCATTCTTCATCCAATTCTGTGGGCAATCCTCAGTTGTTATTCATCCTTCTGATGTGTACTTCCAATGAAATGACTCGTTTGAATAACCAGGCTAGAATAATTACTCTCGAATTCAAGAAACAAGCTGCCAAATGTTATTTTAATGATCAGCTTTATATCCAACTGTGTGATCAGTTAACTGTATGAATTAATATACCGGACGTGAAAAAAACGCTCATTCGAGTATCGAAATGCCCCCATAGGATGCTAGAATTTCATATTTCATATATGGAAAAATGCATGAAACTGACTTCCTGGAAGTAAAAAATTAAGCCACATTACTTAGTTATCCTAATTCAAGCCACAATCAAAGTTGTATGGACAGGTGTTTAATTGATAATAATACCCGTTTTCGCCAAAACATAAGAAAATTCATTGGATGACTGTGAAGCAGTTTACAGAAATGAGTACAGGTCCGGTAAATGCGTATCGTGTGGTAAACTTAATTTAAGCAATTTGTACGAATTTAGTTATGATAAATGCTCCAAGTGTGGCCGAATCGGACATATCAAGTCCGTTTGTAAAAGTAATGCTCACTTCACTACTGTTGGCTATAAACTCTGTAATCTGGATCTTATTAATTTGGTGATTCTCTTCCACAAGAAATTGCTACTGATGGTATCCGGCCAACGGACATAGAGTATCTTACGTAGACAATTGTTTATAAATACTTGTAACTTTTTAATGATGGTCGTGGTAGTTCTCCAAGCTTCAGCTCCATACAGTAGAACTGTCTTGACGCTCGTATAGAAGATTCCGACTTTTACATCGGTTGAGAGTTGTTTTGAGTTCCACATGTTCTTGAGTTGTAGGAGCGCTTGACTTGATCTGTCACTTCTCGCCTTTACATCTGCATCAGATCCTGTGTTGAATTTGAGGATCTTGCTTTTTCCTTTGTGTATGTTGAGACCAACTGATGCAGAGGATGCTGCTAAACTGTCTGCCTTGACCTGCATTTGTTGGTGTGTATGGAATAGAAGAGCTAGGTCATCTGCGAAGTTCAAGTCGTCTAGTTGATTTCGAGCTGTTCATTGTATTCCGTTCTTCCACCCAGATGTGGAGGTATTGATAATCCAGCCAACTACCAGAAGAAAAAGCAAGGGAGAGAGTGAGCAACCTTGTCTGACACCGATCTTCGCTATGAATGCATCTGTCAGCTGCCCCCCATGCACAGTTTTGCACTGTAGTTCGTCGTATGAATTCCGTTTGATATTGACGATCTTCCCAGGTACACCATGGTGTCAAAGAAATTTCCATAGTGTTCTCCTATCCACACTGTCAAATACATCCTGATAGTCAATGAAGTTGATGTATAGTGACGAGCTCCGTTCAATTGAGTGTTCGACGATGATCCGTAGTGTTGCGATTTGGTCTGTGCACGACCGCTCCTTATGGTATCCGGCCTGTTGATGTGGAAGTTAGAAGTTTACTGAATCTTTCATTCTCTACAAAAATACTTTGTTGAAAACATTTCCTGGTACTGATAGTAGTGTGATGTCTACGTAGTTAGTTGTCGCAATCACTGATATATTTTCTTTGATGTATTGATGAGATATCATTCTTTACAATTTGTCGGTACTTGTTCTTCTTTCCAAATCTTCCTGAATAGAACGTGGAGCATGTTTGCAGTTACTTCTATGTCTGACATCAGTGCCTCTGCTAGTATATTGTCAAGTCATGCTGCTTTTCCACTCTTGATTTGTCTGATGGCCGGCCATCTTGATTTCTTTGATCGTTGGTGAAGTGACAGCGATAGGAAGGTCTGTGTGTTCTGCTTCGATATCCGATGGATTCAATGGAGATGATCTATTCAAGAGTTCCTCGTAGTGTTCCACCAATCAGTTTCTCTGTTCTTGAATTTCACTGATTGGTTTGCCTTCTTTGACCTTGACTGGTCTCTTAGGTATGCTATATTTCCCTGACAGTTTCATCGTCGTGTCATATAATTGTTTCATATTTCCTCCCCTTACATCTATTTCCGCTGCCATTGCCAGCTCTTCGACATACTTCTGGTAGTCGGCTCTAATGCTCTTCTACGCTTCATTGTTTGCTTCTGTGTATTTAGCTTGCGCCTTGAATTCGGCTGCTCTTGTCCGGCTGTTGTTAATTGCTGTCTTCTTGTTTATCTTCAATCCTGATCATGGTTTCGTTTAGGATCCATTCTTTCGATGATGCTTCTTGCGGCCCAGCACCTATTGACATGTTGAAGTTAGTGCTTCTTTGACCCCTTCCCATTTATTATCCATGGTAGTTTCTTCTCTCAGTAGATCCTGTAAGGCTTGTGACCAGTTGTTGTGAGCTATCTTGAATCCGTTGATTTTGAGTTTCGTGAAGGAAGGCTGTACTGAACCTTCGTAATTTCGTTTGTCTATTTTTCCCGTGGTTTTATAGCTTTAGTTCCATCTTGACAATAACCAGGTAGTGATCTGAAGCTATGTCAGCTCCTCTCTTGCTTCTCACGTCTTCCACAATCTTATTGAATTTTTACTGATGCAAATATGATAGGTCTGGTTCTCTGTATTGTGGTCCGATGAGACACGTGTAGCTTTGTGTATTCGTTTGTGTGGGAATATTTTGCCACCTATAACCATGTTGTTGAATGCACACTAATTTGTAGACCCGTCACCATTCTCGTCCTTTTCTCTCAGTCAGTCCATGATGTCCCATGATATCTTCATATCCGGTGTTGTCCATTCCGACTTTAGCGTTTGGAGCTCCCATCAGGATTGTCAGATCCTTTCCTGGGCACTTCGCTATGATTGAAGCCTCTTGTGGAACTGATCTTTGTCGTCTTCATTGCTATCATTGGTGGGTGCATAACATTTGATAACATTCATTGTAATTCCCTCCTTCCTTATTTTGAAGGATGCTTTGATGATCCTGAGTCTATAAGATTCCTATCCTATAAGTGTATATTGCGCATATTTGTACAACACTGGAGAAACTCACTGACCGTGCAGAGCATTTTCCCCTTCGTGACTAGAGTACAGCAGCATCTCTCCCGAGTCCACCCTTTTCTGCTCAGATTGGTTTCAATGGTTTTCGCTAATTCCGAGAACCGCCAAGTTGTATCTCATCGTTCCCGTCGCTATTCGACTGGTCCTCCAGGTCTCTCGCATTGTCCGGACTTTCCATATACTTATATTAATGGTTGCTCTGGTTGTTAGTAGGAACATCGGTCTCCTGACTTCCGAAGAATCTCGGCTTTCATCATGAGGCGTCATAATTCTTCCTTCAACTCGGAGGGCAGAATTTAAATGTTTTAAATTGTTTATTCTTGATAGCGTTTTTCTAGCAAGGTTATTTTCTACGGAATGGGGTTGCTGACCCCATGGCCAACCCTCCTCCTTTACCCGGGCTTGGGACCGGCAGTAGCCCTAGAAGAGCTACAGGCGGAGTTACTTGAGAAAATAGTTAATATAAAATTATGAAACAGAATTTTTAAAATGTAATATAATCAAATAAGGTATATAAACGAAAATCGATCGGTGTAGATCAACAGATAAACAAAGTGAATTTTTCAGATTAACTCCGTCTTCTCGTTGTTCTATCGAAATTTATAATAAGGACTAATTGCTTTAAAGTTAATGATCAAGATGGGACAAGAGTTTGGAGAAACAACTGTTACACAAAGTCTATTATTCTTAAGATTCATGGTAAAGTCATCAATAAATCATAAGTAACGAAAATGTACTGCATTGGACAAATTTCTTTTAACTTATGAATAGCGTTGAATTATAAATATTTTGTAGTAGACTGACCAGTATGGATAGTGATATGCAATCCAATTCTATTTTCTACGACCATAAAGAATGGTTTGTACAAATCTCATTTGAATAGAATGCACATCGAATGACTAATTAGTCTCGGTTTATAGGAATAAGTAGACTGGTACATACATCTGACTGCTTACATGATTTTCAAGCCCAGAGTTGTTTTTAGTTTCTTCTTAACAAAATCACTAAACAGAAGATATTATAGAGCTGCAAAGTTATTTAGTCGTTAGAATAAAATAGATATGAGCAAATTATAATTCTAAAAAAGAAAGTTGGTGCAACAATTATGTACACGTTTCGGATATTCATTACAATTCCAGTTATTTAGGTTTACAATTGGCAGTAGTTCCCAAAGATAAGCATGTAAGTATGTTATAACTTGTGGCCTTGTATCCAATTAATATATAACGCTATGATACAGACAATTAGAGAACAATTATTTATCGACCGGACCAATGACGCGTAAACTCGTACGAGCAAACTAGAGTCTTTATCAGTCCCTCTTCCCGCATGGCCCTGCCTGTTGAGTCCAGAACACAAACCTTAGCCTCCGCAATACGAATCATGTATTTTAAACATACTAACTTTATATACAAACCAAACAGACCACATCACACCATAAAATAGAAAGTAACATTTGTACAAGATTTAGTCAAAAAGTGGCTGTGAATGTGAGAGACTAATTAATAGACTAGGCATAACTCAAGAGCGATAAAACGTATAATAATAGTCTATAGGTCAAAATAAAGCTTATAGTAAAAGGAACATGAATATGTATAGTTTAGTTGCTTAACAATACAACAAAAATACATGTATAATATTAGTCCATAAATAGGTCCCAACAATGACCATTGATTATTCTCATCGGGATATATAAGTCTGGTACCATAGTTACCTTGACGTGGTGGTCGGGCTTGCCTGTCGTGATGAAGCAACTGAGCTATACCGGCTGGAACAACCGTTCCTCAAGGTCCTACCATGTCAGACAGATCGGTTGAAGAGCGATAAGACTGAAAGCAACAAACCCAAGGTCCGAAGGCGAAGTCGTACTGCTGACTGTACAGAGGTGTGACAGCAGTAAGGTGTTTCCCTCGGACAACCAGCATGACAGCGATGCTGCCTTCCCAAAAGGAGGGGTGGGGTTAGAAAAGGTCGACCCTAAAAATGCACACCTCGCCTTATCCCACGGATATCCGTCTCCGGCGGTAAAGTCTCAACAAGTACGGAGCTAACACAAAAATTACCCATAAAAAGGTTGTGTGACCGACTTCAAGCAGTTGTCCCTTGGGCACTGCGGTCACGTTCCAAGGTCACTAAGACCACCTCTAATCCAATTTCCTTTTCAGGTACCTCCAGAAGAACCCTTCCACGGTTTGGGTAACCGGGAAGTGATAACCACCCTCATACCTCTAATAGCACTCGAGACCACTGTATTCACAATCAACCTCCCTCTTCAATTCCTATTATTCCTCCTACATCGACTTTCCACTCTAAACTTCCTCTTTCGGCTTCCTCCTCAAGTGTCACCATAGCCAACGATTCTAGTGCTCAAAACCCTGTCCCAGGTCTACTGAAACCTCGCTCCGAACTACACATTGGAGCCTTCAACGTACGCACCCTATGTCAAACCGGTCAACAGGCATCCTTGGCTAGAACCCTAGAATCTCGTACCATTGATGTATGCTGTGTCCCTGAAACACACAGGATCTTAGTGTGGTCATTCACTTGACCTCACCTCGGCAACACGGAGAGCCGACGAGATACAGCCTCAGTGTATCTGGTGACCCGACGGACAGCTCTTGTGGACTGGCACGAGTAGGGATAGCACTAAGTATGAGTACGGGACAAACACTGTTAGAGTGGATCCCCGTTAACAGTCGTCTATGTGCTGTTCGGCTAAACGGCTCCGTAAGAACTCGGAAGGATAGGGACACACGTCGTTGACTTTTTGTCGTTTCTGCCTACGCTCACACCGACTGCGGCTCAGATAAAGTGAAAGATGAATTTTACAGGAAGCTATCTGAACTTCTTCAGAAAGTCAAACGTTCAGACATAGTACTCGTAGAAACTGGAATTAATAAGTCAAGTGTAAGTCAGACTATTTCGGAAAAATACGACACCCTCATCTGCTCTCAGTCCAGACGTTTAGAACGATGGGCAGAACATTTCAGAGAACAGTTCAGCTGGCCTTCAGCTACTCTACAACTACCCCCCATTCCCAGACAGTGTGGATGGAGCATTGAAGTAGGTACCCCAAATCTAGCAGAAGTTCAAAAGGCTATAGTTAATCTGAAACGAGGAAGGGCAGCTGGTCCAGATGGATTGGCTCCAGAGGTCTTTAAGAATGGTGGTCCGATATTAGCGATTAGGTTGACTAATATTTTAGCTAAAATCTAGGAGTTAGACGTTATTCCATCTGACTTGTCACAATCACTTATCGTCCAAATATAAAAGACAGGGTCAAACTCCTCCTGCGATAACCAAAGAGGGATTAGTTTAACTAATATAGTATCGGAAATACTAGCCTCGATAATTATCGAACGCGTAACTAAGACTCATGAACTGCAAACACGAGAGAATCAAGCCGGCTTCAGACCTGGTCGTGGCTGCACCCCACACATATTTACCATTCATCAGATTTTAGAACACAGACATACTTATCGGTGTCCAACAACGGTGGTCTTTCTTGACTTAAAAGCAGCACTTAACTGTAGATCGAGAGGTATTGTGGCAGTGTCTGTCATTGTAAGGTGTACCGCGGAACAACGTAGACCTTGTGAGGGCTCTTTACTCGAATACTACTAGTCGAGTCAGCTTATGGCGAACTATCATCTGATTTTGTAATCTTAATTGGTGTCTAACAAGGCTGTCCATTATCTCCATTTTTGTTCAATTTAATAATAGACCTACTGCTGGAAGTAACGTTCTCGTCGACTGGGTTTTCAGGAATTGATCTTCCAGGAAGTCCACTTATCGACTTCGAATACACAAATGACAGTCCTGCTTGGTGAAGACGCTGATAAAATACAGAGTCTTTTGATAGCAACAAGCAACGGTACCAGGATGTTTGAGATGCGTTTCTCCCACTCTAAATGCAAGTCGTTGCTTCAGGACTGGTCTGCGTCAACACCTGAACTAAGGACAGAGAGTGAAGTAGTCGAACGCGTTGACAACTTCACCTATCTTGGAAGTCTGATCAGCCCTAATGGGTTGGTGTCTGACGAAATCTCAGCACGGATTCGAAAAGCTCGTTTGGCTTTTGCCAACTTACGTCACCTATGGCGAAGGCAAGATATCCGTCTATCAATAAAAGACTAGTATACTGCGCGGCAGTCCGTTCTGTCTTAATTTACGGCAGCGAAACATGGCCATTAAGAGTAGAAGATACTCGTAAGTTGCTAGTATTTGATCACAGATGTCTTAGAAATATTGCCAGCATCTGCTGGGATCACCGGGTAAGTAATAGTGAGGTTAAGCACTGGGTATTAGGGGATGATGGTAAATCGGTTGATGAGATTGTGAATATTCATTTACTGAGACGCGTGCGCCACGTGCTACGTATGCCTGAACACCGATTACCACGACGTGCAATGCTAACCGGTGTTCGGGATGGTTGGAAAAAGTTAGGGGCGTCCAAACCAAAACGTGTCATCAGTGCTTGAAGTCACTAACTTCTAGTCTGAGCCATGTTGGTAGATGCAGACTTCTTGGTTAGGGTCCGCGTGACTATCGTAACCAATGGTTGGAGACCATTGTTGACATGGCTCAGAATCGATCAAAATGGCGTCGGTGTATACACTCTCTGTCTTCCCTTAAACTAAGAGATTAAAATCGCTTCATATCTTTCTTTCTACGAACTAATTTTTCTTCCTGTACTATATCCTTATAGCAATCTTTCTTTTATATATTACCACCTCTGAATTAACTACTTTTATTAATGCGGTGTCCATCTTGTTGTGTTAATGAGGTATGGCAACTTGGACCGATGCATATATGTGCCTGGTCCTACGTTGTAGCTGACTGACTGACTGATAGCAAGCACATGTGGATTATTCTGGCTTCTGGACAGATCAATTTATTTATTCTTCTGGAGCAATATTTTGACCATGTCAATTATTTACTTATTATTCTTGAATGTTTTCATGAGCGTATATGTGTGCACTGCTTAGCCTACCCATCACATGCCTGTAGCTTATTGTTTTCTGACTATAAATATTGAGTCACGCATTATCAAGACGAGTTGGCTTCCTCGCCTTCACGTCGCTTCTCTTTTCAGTTTTCCAACGACATTATCCGCTCTCTCCTTTTCGCTTCTCTGATCGCCTGTCTGGATCAGCAAGTGTACGAAATATACGTAATCAAAATTCATTCTCGATTATTTTCTAACATGAGGTCGATAATTATGTACAACGGTAGCTAGGATGTGTATTTCAATAACAGCATCAGCTGAAACAAATATATATAGCCTAAGCCCATAAAGCGATCACCCTGAGCAACTACGCTAGCCAGCATAGATAGTAGGCTAAAACAGGGATAAAGATGGTCAGATAAAAGTGCATCGATGTATACACACTTTGTCTTCCCCTAAACGGTGAGATTAAAATTGCTTTATACCTTTCTCTCTTCGTGTATTATATCCTTATACATAATCTTTATTTTATATATTACTACCATTGAAGTAACTACTTCTATGAATTCGGTGTTTATCTTGTTGTGTTAATGCGGTATGGCAACTTGGGTCGATGAATATATGTGCCTGGTCCTACGTTATAGCTGACTGACCGACTCGTAAATTCAACTGTTATAAATATTGTTTTTATTGTTTACGTGGACAATGTTGATGTCATCTTTGTAATTATTCATCAGAATAAAGATCTAGTATAACTCAAATGTAAATGAACTCTATTCCATTATCTGCAGCTTTCATGTTTAGTTATTATGATAGTTCCCATCGTCTTAAACTGAATCCTGCCTAAGGTCTAAGTTTATCCCAATGATTTCATAAGTAATCTGTCAGTAACAACTAATGTTAGTATTTTCTGTAAGCGTATCCCATAGCATATTAAGTTCAAGCAGCAAGTAATGAATAAGTTCAGTGTATTTGTAGTTTCCTTTTGAACTCAGAGTTATGTATATTTAATCATCAGTTACATCTAGACATCTCACAGTAATAAATATTTAAGTGACATCCTATAATTTATTCTCTATCCATCCTTCTCTAATTTTTAATTTATAGACGTTCTCTGCGTTTTGGGGAAAATAAACGCAAGACTAAAGGAAACCCTAATATATCACGATCGATTTTCATTTCAACAATTCTATTAGCAGCATTCGTCTACTTTATTTCCATATATAAATTTATTAAAAAGTAAGCTACTACCTTTTTAATTGTAATGATCGCTTTTAAGTTGCTTATATATATATATATATATATATATATATATATATATATATATACTGGTGTTGGTAACTAGAAGAAACTTGGTTTTGCAACTTTAACATCTGTACGTGTTTGCGATGACCGCAAGTCTTAGCCACGATAATGAGTCACAGCTTTTTAAAGTTCTTATCATGTTTATCTTTTATGGTTAAGAAAGCAATACACCTTTTTGTTTAATATAGTGAGAACCTCCTCATTTGAGTAGGATATTTGGTTAGTACGCAAAGTAGTTGACTAACCCCATTGTTTCTGTATGAGTTAGGTTAAAAACTAGTTGTGAGGAGAAAACATTTAAGTTAATACACATCAGCTGTGGCTATCGACTCACAGTTTCGATATTATTTTAAGTATTTTTATTAAAGAAACTAAAAGTACGTAAATATAATCTACCTGTGGACCCCTATACAAGGTAACTCTCAAGCCTTCATGTTAGGAATACGCTAGTCAGGCACTTTAGGAAGTGGAAATGTATCCTATGTCCATATATCTGAGAATTCGCGGTAATACAGTTCGTTTTTCTTTTCTGTAGCATCTGTCGTCGTGAAATTCATCACAATAAATAATCACCACTGTCAGAAGAATAGTCAGTCAACTGTAATTTCCTTGTGGTTTTCGAATTTTCGACAGTAATTTTATTTCACGATACAGCCTGTAAATTTTAGAAGTTGTTATAACTAATCGGAATAATGCTAACTGAACTGTAAAAAAATATTTGTGAAACTTGAGGTAGTCCCGAACGTTATTAAGACTCTGGTCGTTAAATGATGTATATACTGTTTCTTGTCTATACAATATTTGAATTTTTCTCCAGGATAAATTATATATTTTAGTGGTTACCGTCCAACCCAGACGGCGTAAAATCAGGCGAAAACGTGTCTTGATTCAAATCGCTACACTTCGTATCAGCACAACAAGAGAGGAAAAAAATAAAACTAAACGAGTGCAAAGGATAGTAGTTATTAGCTAGTTCTTGAATATATCATTTGAAAGGAGAGAACGAAACCGTAAATCTTGAATTATAGGTTAACAGATCTACACCAGTACGACATATTTTGATCTGTCATCTGCTCTCTATAATTGTAAACTATGTTTATCTTATGAGCACCCCTGAGATTCCAAATATCTCTACACGGCTTGACAAATACTTGGTAATCCCATGGCCTGATGCACTTTTATCTGACCATCTTTATCCCTGTTTTAGCCTACTATCTATGCTGGCTAGCGTAGTTGCTCAGGGTGATCGCTTTATGGGCTTAGGCTATATATATTTGTTTCAGCTGATGCTGTTATTGAAATACACATCCTAGCTACCGTTGTACATAATTATCGACCTCATGTTAGAAAATAATCGAGAATGAATTTTGATTACGTATATTTCGTACACTTGCTGATCCAGACAGGCGATCAGAGAAGCGAAAAGGAGAGAGCGGATAATGTCGTTGGAAAACTGAAAAGAGAAGCGACGTGAAGGCGAGGAAGCCAACTCGTCTTGATAATGCGTGACTCAATATTTATAGTCAGAAAACAATAAGCTACAGGCATGTGATGGGTAGGCTAAGCAGTGCACACATATACGCTCATGAAAACATTCAAGAATAATAAGTAAATAATTGACATGGTCAAAATATTGCTCCAGAAGAATAAATAAATTGATCTGTCCAGAAGCCAGAATAATCCACATGTGCTTGCTATCAGTCAGTCAGTCAGCTACAACGTAGGACCAGGCACATATATGCATCGGTCCAAGTTGCCATACCTCATTAACACAACAAGATGGACACCGCATTAATAAAAGTAGTTAATTCAGAGGTGGTAATATATAAAAGAAAGATTGCTATAAGGATATAGTACAGGAAGAAAAAATTAGTTCGTAGAAAGAAAGATATGAAGCGATTTTAATCTCTTAGTTTAAGGGAAGACAGAGAGTGTATACACCGACGCCATTTTGATCGATTCTGAGCCATGTCAACAATGGTCTCCAACCATTGGTTACGATAGTCACGCGGACCCTAACCAAGAAGTCTGCATCTACCAACATGGCTCAGACTAGAAGTTAGTGACTTCAAGCACTGATGACACGTTTTGGTTTGGACGCCCCTAACTTTTTCCAACCATCCCGAACACCGGTTAGCATTGCACGTCGTGGTAATCGGTGTTCAGGCATACGTAGCACGTGGCGCACGCGTCTCAGTAAATGAATATTCACAATCTCATCAACCGATTTACCATCATCCCCTAATACCCAGTGCTTAACCTCACTATTACTTACCCGGTGATCCCAGCAGATGCTGGCAATATTTCTAAGACATCTGTGATCAAATACTAGCAACTTACGAGTATCTTCTACTCTTAATGGCCATGTTTCGCTGCCGTAAATTAAGACAGAACGGACTGCCGCGCAGTATACTAGTCTTTTTATTGATAGACGGATATCTTGCCTTCGCCATAGGTGACGTAAGTTGGCAAAAGCCAAACGAGCTTTTCGAATCCGTGCTGAGATTTCGTCAGACACCAACCCATTAGGGCTGATCAGACTTCCAAGATAGGTGAAGTTGTCAACGCGTTCGACTACTTCACTCTCTGTCCTTAGTTCAGGTGTTGACGCAGACCAGTCCTGAAGCAACGACTTGCATTTAGAGTGGGAGAAACGCATCTCAAACATCCTGGTACCGTTGCTTGTTGCTATCAAAAGACTCTGTATTTTATCAGCGTCTTCACCAAGCAGGACTGTCATTTGTGTATTCGAAGTCGATAAGTGGACTTCCTGGAAGATCAATTCCTGAAAACCCAGTCGACGAGAACGTTACTTCCAGCAGTAGGTCTATTATTAAATTGAACAAAAATGGAGATAATGGACAGCCTTGTTAGACACCAATTAAGATTACAAAATCAGATGATAGTTCGCCATAAGCTGACTCGACTAGTAGTATTCGAGTAAAGAGCCCTCACAAGGTCTACGTTGTTCCGCGGTACACCTTACAATGACAGACACTGCCACAATACCTCTCGATCTACAGTTAAGTGCTGCTTTTAAGTCAAGAAAGACCACCGTTGTTGGACACCGATAAGTATGTCTGTGTTCTAAAATCTGATGAATGGTAAATATGTGTGGGGTGCAGCCACGACCAGGTCTGAAGCCGGCTTGATTCTCTCGTGTTTGCAGTTCATGAGTCTTAGTTACGCGTTCGATAATTATCGAGGCTAGTATTTCCGATACTATATTAGTTAAACTAATCCCTCTTTGGCTATCACAGTATTTTTATCCCTTCTTAAATGTTGGGAAAATCAGTGATTGCAACGAGTAATCACGCAACAAGTTGCATTTAGATAGAAGTGCATCCCAAATATTAACGAGTCGATCCAAGCTAGACGACTATTGGAAACCTGGAAACACTAGATGGCCGTTTCAATATAGTATGGGACTCCTCAGTGGTGCATATCCACGCTCTCACAAGCGTGAGTCGAGCCCAAGACCTTCTGTCTCTCGCGCAAACGCTTAACCTTTGGATTACTGAGCCGGCATTCAATGACGTCAATGTAGAACTTCATTCTATCCATGATATTGCGCAAACCCTCATCCATTGTCTGGGGCGGACAACTGTCTCACACCCGACACGGATTGGATGCCGGTTCAGTGGTTTAGGGTTAAGACTGAGCAGGAGGCCGAAGGTCCTGGGTTCGAGCCCCACGTGTGGGATCATGAATGAGCACCGCCATGGAGTCCCATACTAGGTTGAAACGACCGTCCAGTGCTTCCAGGTTTTCAATGGTAGTCTAGCTTAGAGCGACACATAAATTCAACTGTTAAAAACACTACAAGCTCCACAACTCCCCTTACTGATAATAATTATATTAATTTTTTGTACTCAAACCTTTCATATGTTCAAAGTTGTTACCTATTAATAAATGTATGTGGTTCGGAAAAAAGACCATAACGTTGATAACACAACATGAAAGTATATGAATATCAATCAGTGACGCCTACAATTTCCACCTCCGACAGTTCCATTTGTCAGATATTTTAATCTGAATACGCGATTAAACTGACCAGTTACAAAACTTGGTCATATGCCTAACATTGATGGGAAAGTACAAACTGGATCACGAAATAACATCTTGAATGAAGGGCAATTGATACCTACGGAAAGGACTTAAGATAATATTTACAGATTAAATGGTATTACTGAGTCGGCCATTTAAAACTAAAAATCCTTTCTTCTAAAAAAGAACATTATTTCTGATTATTAAAATGTCCTCTTTAAAGAAAATAAAAGGTTTTCATCCACGCGATCTTTGCGTGAGGACTAGAGAAAATAACTGAACACTCAAACACAAGTAGACTTAAAAAGGTTCAAACTAGTAACCAGGTGGCTGAAATCCTGGCAGCCGAAAATTGTCCTACATACTAAACAAAGTGTAGGCTATTAGTACAAACTTACAAGTGGTAATTATAATTACGTTCCCAATCTGAAACATCATACTCATTTGGCGAGTTAGTAAATAATGGTTTAGCTCTTGATACTAAAGAGGAATCATAAATTCGTCTACTGTTCTCTTGAGAGAGAACAGAGTACGCTTCGTTGATCCTTTTAAACGTCTTAATATCACCGTCATTTTTGTCAGGATGATACTGTATAGATAACAGATTAGAAAAGTAATTATCAGCTTACTTTTTTTGATAGTTCGATAAAATCTGAACGAATTTCACTATACGAGGCGGATTTTTTAATTCCTAACGTATCATAATGTGTTTGAGATGAAACTGAACGGCGAAATTTATAAAAGAATTGGAAACTATTTGTTCGGTGAAGTCCTGTGATCATAGATAACCAGGTTTGACAATCATAGTACGCACAAATTGAATACTAGCTCGACTGAAATGTAAAAATGATACTTATTACAAACAAAGACCTGAAGAAAATCATAATTTACATGGAGAAAGTTACCTGTATCTGTCTGTCAAATGCGGTCGGTAGAAAGTTGTAAGTTGTGTGGCTGGTGATACTTATTACTGATATGGATCTAATTTATTTATTATTTATTTTAACATAGATATTGGTACAAGGAGGCAACAAATACATATGCGCCACACAAATCTTATTTGATATGTGTGAGGGCTGTGATACTGCCCGGGTGCCCAAACCGAAGCAGGTGGTTTTCTTAGGGAGCCACCCCGGAGCCTTCGACCTGAAAATCTGATCCACAAGGCAGTGGAGCAACGTAAGGAGATGCAGTCCCATGGTAGCCGGTGACCAACGATTGGTTCATACGCCATTTGTTCCTTCAGGATACTGGAGCCCATATGCACTATTGGTTTGGAATCAGGGTTTTCCAAATCCCCTAGATGGACTCTCCGTGTCCACCGGCCCGGCTCAAGCGCCGGACATTCGCTTTTCGTCCTCTCATTTTCGTAAACAACACCCCCGCCACGAGAAGGCAGTGAGTAGGACTTCCCTGACAGAGGCTATGTACGCGTGGCCATGTGAGAGCATTTTGAGGGGGAGTGCGAACTCTCCCCACTCTCGGCCGTACCCGGGCATTTGGGGGCGATATGGATCTATAGCCTTTAAGAATCAGTGACTCCACAAAATCTAGATAAGTTACTCAATACTGAAGTTAGACATGTGATTCACTAATGAGCTTATGTATGATCCAACTGGGTGCGACAATCAGACATTAGTACAACGGCACGGCCGAGGGTGGAGAGAGTTAGCTCTCCCTGTCGAAATACTCTCACATGGCCATGCGTATTCAGCCACTATTAGGGAAGCACGACTCGCTGCCTTCTCGCGGCAGGTGTATTGTTTACGATATTGGGAGGACGAAAACGAATTGACTATCACAAATGAAGTTAATCAGGACTGCCCATATCTCTCTTTTTTATTTGATCTCACTGAAGTAGTAATATTGAGTTGAGGATTTGAAGTTGTATGTCCCAAAATCGATTAGTCTTTCGTATGCATTTACCCTGCTTCATTCCCTGAAACTCCAGCATAGTATTAACTCGTAACTGGCATTCTTTGATTTTATTGACTCCTTTTGGGCTGCACGTTTTAGATATTTAAAGAAATTGAGATTCAATCCATTTGCCGTTCTCTCGGTTTTTTCATGAAGTTTGTGAGCATAGTTTGCCAATTAATTGTAGAGTGGTAAACATTGTCTAAAAGAGGTTTCATGTGGCTTGTCAATGTTTATAACTTCTTAGTTCAACAATAGCGTACCCTTAGATAAGCCACAAGCTTTAGGTACTTAAATGTTAATTTAGAGAATATTCGAATATTATTTTTTATCACTGCTAGGACATCCGTCATACTACTAGCAAGTGAACCTATTTATTATTATCAGTCGTGGGATTCACTTCATTATCAGTGATCGGTAAACTAACCTCATTGATTTATTCGTCATATATTCACGAAAATACCACTGCATACAGTTTAGAGAAAACATAGAAAACGTCTGTCTAAAAACAGCATTGTTCGTGAATATGAAAAGTCTATGCACTCTGCTTACGTCGAGTGGAGACTTTTTTATGGTCGTTATAAACAACTACACTTTAGGGCTAAGATTTGAATAAACTGACATGTCGGAAAGTCCTCTTCAATACTTCTTGGGAAACGACTGTTAATTTCAAGACATTCCCTAAGATGGGAAAAATTCGCACAATTTATACCGAACTGGGGAATATTGCGATTATTTGATACGTTGTCATCTATTTTCACCAACTTTCCCTAAGGAAATCCTAATTAATTATACCAAACAACCAATATTGGTTGTTCACTTGATTTTTCCTTTATATAAAGGAAAAATTAAGGTGAACAAATGAGAAATAAAGAGGTCGACGGGGTGAATGAAGTGAAAAAGTTTATTTTTCCCCTGACATCAGTTACTTGAGAGAAGTCTTGACTCCCCGCCTTTAAGTCGTGTTTTTTGGGAAAGTTAATTTATAGGCATCTGAACATGCCGCTTACTGTATATATTTTTAATAGATCCCTTAAACATAATATATCATTTCATCAGCAAAGAGAAAAATTTTCCTATACATATGTTCAAATGTGTTGACATAGGAAATTTCCTGTGATGTTTAGCAAAATTATTCCGACATTGTAATGGCAACCACAAATGGCTTACAAATGGTTCACATGGTTGTAGATGGAATAGAAAAAGCTTTCGCCTAGCGCAATTCCGTGTTTAGTAGCAGTGGATCACCAACACCTCCAGGCACGAACCTAGGTATATTAACGATAATAGAGGAAAAAGTAATTGGTAAATCATAGTAAGATATTATCCTTAGTCCTTAAGAATAGGTCATGCCACCTCTTAAAGGACTCCTGAAAAGTTGCTTGGACTAGCTCAGTCGACAGCGAATTCCATCGTTTCACAACTCTTGGGAAGCAGAATTTGTGGCTACAGTCCGTTCTGCTGTGTCGTGTCTCTAGTTCCTGGGTGTTACCCCTATGTTTTTGTCGCAGGTAAACTTAATTGGGTGTTTAAGGGAATGTCCAGAAGTGTTAAGGATACTGTAGGCCATTCATTAGAAGGTCACCTCTAAGACGCCTATACTGTAATGGGTAAAGGTCTAGTGACTGGAGACGCTCTTCATAAGGCTTGGATTCGAGTCCCCGAACTGATTTCATGGCTCGCCGTTGGATACTCTCCAAAGTGTCCTTCTCCTTTTGGAGTGAGGGAGGAAATACTATGTTTCCGTATTGTAAATGGGAACGAATGAAACTGTTGAAGATTATGTGGAAAGTTCTTCCGTCAAACTGGCCCAAAATGCGCTTCAATGTTACCAGTGCAAGGTTTGCTCGAAAGGCATTTTTGCCACAGTTAGCGTAAGACTTGAAATCGTAGGGTAACAGAACTCCTCAATCTTTTCGACTCGGAATGCTACTAGAGAGGAGTTTCTTAAGTTGAAACTGTAGTCTGCAAAATGTCTCAGATGGACTACTTTACATGTTGAAGTGTTAAAGGTAAGTCCGTTGTCGTCTGCCCGAATTTGAAGTCGGGTCAGATCGTCCTGAAGTGCCAGTATATCCTCACGGTTGCGTATCTCTCTCCAAAGTCTCACATCATCAGCAAAAAGTAATAAGTCTGAGGATACCTGTTGTGGAAGGTCGTCTATAAAATTAAGAAAATAAGATATCCTGGTATTAAATACTGGGGGACCCCACTAGGACACTCCATAGCCTGAGAAAAAGTGAGGTTAACCCTGGCCTCAGAATGTCGACTTTTAGATACGAAGTGAGCCAGTCAATTAGAGATGATTTGATACCCGATCGTTTGAGCTTATTGATAAGACATATATGGTTGACCCTATCAAAAGCTTTTGATGAGGTAAATGACGTCAACCTTCCTCTTGTGGTCAGGAATGATTGTCCGTCTGCCCACCGCAGTCAGCAAGTTGGTTAAACAAGAATGACCCTTCCTGAAACTATGCTGTCCTGGTGAAAAGAAATTTAAGGATAATAAATAGTCCTGTGTGCCGTCGCATATCGGGGACTACATAATTTTTAAAGGTATAAAGAGAGTTTCCATCGGTCTGCAGCCTCAAGTTTCGCCGCGTCGACCTCCTTTGTAAACTGATGTGAGGTGAGCCATCTTCCAAATTTCCAGTAGTTTGTTTGGGCCTAGTGATTATGGGAACATCACGCTAGGCGATGTTGCCAGGATTGAATCTGCTTCATTCAATATAGCACAGTGAACCGTATTTGAGCTAGGAGAAGTGTCTTTTCTTAGTTGCTGCAGTTTCCGGAACGTTAAGTCAGCGCCCAGGTTCACTTCGGAAAGTCCTGTGCAGTTGTAGATAAAGCTTTCATCAATATAGTTAGTGTGGGTCGGTTGAACTGTCCGAGAGTACTGTTCAGTCAGAAGTTTAGCGGCATCACCGTCGTTATTGGTCGGGCCATTAGGACCTAGAAGTTGTGAAACTTCAGTTTCGGCTTGTCGAAGGGAGGCTGCATAACGGTATAAGCCTTTCGGATTGGAGACAAATTTATCAATAAGCTTTATCTAGTACTGAGCCTGTCTCCTCTTATTGCCTTTGTGCATATGTTCCTCACATGCTTGTATTGCCTGTACGCATCGTTGTTATTAGTTTGCTTGTGTTCTGTCCAACAGTGAATTTTGTGGCTTAGCAAACGAAGAGTGCGGTCCTTGATGGTTGTAGGTTGTTTGTAGATATTGGGGACTATTTGAGGAACAGATTGCCTTGTAGCACATAAGAGAATGTGCAGCAAGAATACCCAAATGAGCGTCCACATCAAGTTGAGGGTGAATTTCGCAATCCATTTGTTGTAGATAGTCCTGTGAAGCTGACACATTCAACCGTTTTAAATCCTAGCGCCTGTTGTTAGCGAGATGTCTTAGCTCAGTGTTGCTGATAAAACTGAAGGCTCTGACGGCGTGATCGCTTCTCTATAAGGGAGCCAGAATTGGGAGGTTGTCAGCTAGGAATTCTTCCTTCGTAAATACCCAGTCTAAGTGCGACGGAGTCCGACTGTTTCTTCAGAGTTGCCAGCTTCACATTTCCGAATAATTCCTGATCCTCATTGAGGTTGAAGAGCCGAGCTTCAGTTGAGTTTTCACCCTCGATATATGCATGTTCTGCGAAAACGACTTTAAGAAAAACTTCGCGCGAGATTCCTTAGGAATGTGTTCGGATGAGATTGCGCTCAGAATATCGTATTTCAGGCAGTATTCTTACGTTCCCATCAGATTTCAGTAAGTGACTAACTAGCAGGATATCCTCTACGTCGGTAGCATTCTTGAGTGTTACACAAAGTAACCTCGGATGATTTGATTGCTTAGAGTCCCTTCCCCGAGTAAGCCGTGTGACCTCCAAAGACTATATTCTGAGAAGTTCAAGCTTCTTATTTAACTCTCCCCATAGAATCCCTTGATGTTACTCCCGCAATCTGGGGGAAGATAAGGGCTGTCTTTAGGGTTCATGACTGTGAGAGAATCATCGCGAACCGTGATTGTCTTCCCAGGTTTTCGAGTGAGTTCAGGTTGAGGACATTGTTGTTTGGACGTCAAAGCGCATTTCCGATTCCTAGGCTATATGATGACCGGACGGACATTCTTAGGGGTAGACTGTGCGGCTAAATCACCAGTTGATTTCCGTGCAATACTTGGGATGTTCAGCTTCTTAGATGGTGACGACTGGTCCTTTTTAACTTTGTTAGCGGGGATCCAATCACTTACAGAGTTTTTGAGAACCACCGTTGCGTTCAGGGCTCCTGTGCTGGGTAACCCAAGTTTGCTGAGGAAGTCTGTTTCCGCCGACGTTATGATAGTGCTAAGTCTCGGCATGTCATCACTAATGTTATTACGTGCTCCACCGATAGTAGCGCTGTCGAGATCCTTCTTTTTATTTCCATTGCGCGTCCTTGTTTGTCTACCCGCTTTATGACTGTCTTTTTTAAAGTTCGCTGGCAACATATTCCGCAGACTTGTCAACAGGACAATGATGTTACTCAGCAAAACTTCGGCATCCGTGTTGCACGTGGCACATACCCACTTATAATCCGACTTGGTGAATATGTTGTAAGCAATTGCTGTGAGATTTAAGAATGCCTAATGGAATCAACCTTTGTCGTACTGCATGCCAGAGGTAACAGCAAAACAGTATCCAGGTCGTTTGCATGACTTTCTCATGACCATATTGACATAAACTGTTTTATAGATGCTAGCAAAAGCCTAAGACCGTAAAAAAAACAGCACACTAAAAACTGGCAAAAATGGATGAAAAGGGGTAGTAGAAAAGGTTAGGATACACTAAAACTAGCCTTCACATGAAAAACTGAAAAAGGGAATAGTAAGCTGAGGTAAAAATTATAGTTAAATATTAGGTTGGGTAAAACTCAAATATGAAAGTAACCGAACAAACGTATAGCTCAAAACAGATTCCTTAGATCAGAACTAAAACATTTGTTGCGTAAGAACAGAGCAAACGTTTGAGAAGTGCAAATCACGTTAAGACTAATCTTCCCGTTCGAAAAGCGCGTGGACATTCAAACACGTGTAGTGCTCTCCGTTTTTGTTAATTACCATTAATTTGTATTGGCCTCCTTTTTATACGAGAACGCGACTGGTCTAATGGAAGGAATTATTATTATAACCAGTTGTACCAGTAATTGTTTTGCTTGTTTGTTTGACTGTTCTAAATATATTCTTCCTTGCGTTGATTGTGACCTTGCACGAATTCGATTACTTGTACTCATTTGGCACGATCATGGTATTCTTTCGATACACGAGATCGCCAAGAAATACATCTCGACTACAGCAATCAACTGCATTCTGATGTTTGGATTACGAAGTATCGCATCGGTTAGCTGATACGCAGTCTTCCTATGGTGGTGATCATAATCAAACGCGACTCGAAGTCGTACTACAATTTACATCATCCAACGCATGGTTTTAGGAAGTGTCATCCTTGGAAAGATGAACAAACATCCCAGCTCGCAAACGGAAGGTTTTTTTGTGTGAAAACCTGTCAATGTATACACATGAAATTTGCTCTTACAGATCATTCATCCGTACATATGCTTAGTTCGTTTGACTATGTTTGATGTGGTTATATACATATTTTATTATGGTTTTTATTTTTCTTACGCTGTCACTGAGTTTCCACGTTTATCCCTGAACTGCATCTATATTGTTTTAGTTGATACTTAGTTTAGATGGCAGCCATATTGGTTTGTTCCCCCTTTGATTGTGTTGCTTTCATTGACTAGAACTGTGCATTTTTGATTGTGAATTGAAACACTCTTCCAGAATTAGAAACACTGTGTTATAAAGCAACCAAATATTATTTTTTGAACGAATCTGTACGTGATCTATCCAGAAGGGATAGAATAACATTCATTTGTTGCGCTTGATTCGATCACTAATTGAACAACTATAGGTTGAATAACTGGGTGAACTGTCATTTACCCAATCATCTTGTTTTGGTCTCAACTGGACAATAGCGCGTATCTAAACGACTTGGACAGTTGTTCTTCAGTTCAAACCTCAGTTCGGATTCTACACATGTATAAAGAATTAACATCTATTATTAGCAATTCAGTTGACCTCGTAACGTCATCACATTTTTCAATAAAGTACTATGAATTTTAAATATACATCTAAGCTTACATCCTAGTAGATGAAATTGTCAAGAATTATGTTTTCTTTATTGGCTTCTTACTGAGGCAATACCTTCCAAATGTATTCATAATAATAGATACCTCGTGAATCCATGTGATCACATGTATCTCTTAGATTTATATATGCCGATTTTCTCATATTATCAAAAGATTCAGAATAAAAATAGCCTCAACTAGTCGTCACAGTCCAGATTACACTCTGATCGAGTAAACAAAAAGTATGTATATAAATGAATTGTAGCAGTTTAGGTTTATAGCAGTAGGTCCATTTCTATCTAAATATCAGATCATAAACGTACGCTTGTATGATGACTTGTGGAAATTGTTATTTAGTCATTCCTAACGTTGAAAATATTTTCGCTGAGTTTTTTGTAAATCAAGTAATGAATATTGGTAAAGATAGTAATATTTTCGATGAATTTGTAAATTCCATGCGGAGTAATCAGTTAAATTGGATGACAGATTCCAGAAATTATATGTTAGCATGCAAATGAGGAAATATGAAATTATGTCTTTCAATGAGTACAAAACAACCAAACACTAAATCGAAGACTGTTGTAACTAGTGACCGCCGATTGACGGCAGTGACTTATCGATCGGACCAATGACGCGCATACCCGTATGAGCAGCCTAGAGTTCTGATTGACCCTACTTTCCGCCTGGCCCAAACAGTTAAGTCCAGAACACCAGTCTCAGCCTCTGCAATATGAATCATTATAATTCAAACATACTGAGTTTATATACCAATCAAACAGACCACAACGTACCAATAAAATATGAAACAACATTTGTACAAGAACTCGCTAGATGTGGCTGTGAATGAGGGAGGTAATAATTAATATACTGGGTATAACTCAAAAATGCTAAAACGTATAATAAGATTTTGAGTCAAAATAAAGCTTATAATATGAGGAATATGAATATGCATTGTTTAGTTACTTAATAATTATACAATAGAAATATACGTTTAGTATTGGTCCATCAATAGATCCTAAAAGTTGCCATTCATTATTCTTGTCGGGACATAACAAAGATATTATGGTTTCTTGAAAGATAAATAAACAGAAAGTATAGCAAATTAAATATAAGATTATTAATATTGGAATTTGTAATGAATGCAGTCAACAAGGAATTAACTTATTCGAATTAGATAACCGTGACTATAACAAGCGTATTAACTCATACTTATGTGATTGACGACAAGTTGAGACATACGGCAACAGATATAAAAGTTTATACAACTGAATTATACAAATCGATGGCAAAAAGCAATTTTTACTTCTTTTTATTATTGAAAATCTCTGATGGAATTAATATTTACACAACAGATTAAAACATGGTCTGGCTTAAATTGACTCGTGAGTTCAACTTTGAAAACACTACAATCTCCACAAATCCCCAAAATTGATAATTGACTAAAACTCTGCAGTGGTGTGAAGTCCTTGAAATCGAGTAACCTAAATACGTTGACGGTTTAAAATACTGCATTATATTACAAGCCGATATAATGTTGTTTGCTTAGTAGACCTGCCTACTAAATGTGAATCAATACTCCTATTCTCAACAACAAATAATGTTGACCCTATTTTACATTGGTTTTAGTGTGAGGGCAGGATTGCATTCTGACTGACCGTTTTGTGGTTCTTAATTTTGAAGTATATGTAATCTATTAAAGAAGTATGGTCATAATCACTTTGAAAATTAGTTTGGATCTAAAAACTATTCAGTTGAAAATCGAGAGTGAATAATCCATTTAACACAGGTCTATTGAATTATTGCGTTATGCCAATTCTCAACAGTAAATAAATGAAATTTTAGTCTTGCATCGTTATGTTTAACAAGATATACATACATAATTTGGATTCAACGAGTTGATTACCTTGGTAGTGAGATTATTATTTATTGGACGTAATACAAAAGAATTTGAAATGAACTTGTTGAATTAGTTGAATGTCAATACCACTTTCAATATGATTATTATGGATAAGCGTTAAACTTCTTATTCACAAATGATACTTGGGTCTAATCACAATTAAATATGCGTTTAAAAACGATCACAGTCATGAGATACATATGCGTTTACTTCAAACGTTCAAAACGAGCAACCAAATACAGTGAAGAAGAGTTCAATATATGAAGGAAGTATATGGAATAACCTCAAATATTCCTGATGCATACTAGCAAACTGAGTTCAGCAGTGCACAACACGGCTAATATAGGTGTACTTTGTAAAGAGTGAAGCTAACAATCAGAACCACTTAACAAACTAATTTATCATAGACATGGCAGTTCTTCATCGAGTTCTGTGTTCATATTCACAAGTCTCACGGAGAAATTGAGGTCTCATGAAGTGAGTAACCTCGAAGTATCAATCGCATACTTCTATGGATTCTTGACAATTTGATGGTAATACTTTACAACTAGCACATAATAAACTTAATTTTACGATCCATGCCTGCCATACATTTTTCATGACAAAAAAGCTATCGAGCTTAAGTGAGTTGGAGTTCTTATAAAGACACCTGAATTCCGTAGAGTTTAACTAAAACTATACTTCATGAGTACCAAAGTGAGTAAAATGTGTATTCTGGATTTCTTTGGCAGTCATTACCAAAAGTATAATCATCGTTGAGTTAAACAAGTGAACAAATAGAGAGAAAGAATATTTCCTTTCAACTAAGTTCCCAACAATTACAGGTCAGTTTGTTTATAGTTTTACTACGCCGTCACTGAGTTTCCACGTTTATCCCTGAACTGCATCTATATTGTTTTAGTTGATACTTAGTTTAGATGGCAGCCATATTGGTTTGTTCCCCTTTGATTGTGTTGCTTTCATTGACTAGAACTGTGCATTTTTGATTGTGAATTGAAACACTCTTCCAGAATTAGAAACACTGTGTTATAAAGCAACCAAATATTATTTTTGAACGAATCTGTACGTGATCTATCCAGAAGGGATAGAATAACATTCATTTGTTGCGCTTGATTCGATCACTAATTGAACAACTATAGGTTGAATAACTGGGTGAACTGTCATTTACCCAATCATCTTGTTTTGGTCTCAACTGGACAATAGCGCGTATCTAAACGACTTGGACAGTTGTTCTTCAGTTCAAACCTCAGTTCGGATTCTACACATGTATAAAGAATTAACATCTATTATTAGCAATTCAGTTGACCTCGTAACGTCATCACATTTTTCAATAAAGTACTATGAATTTTAAATATACATCTAAGCTTACATCCTAGTAGATGAAATTGTCAAGAATTATGTTTTCTTTATTGGCTTCTTACTGAGGCAATACCTTCCAAATGTATTCATAATAATAGATACCTCGTGAATCCATGTGATCACATGTATCTCTTAGATTTATATATGCCGATTTTCTCATATTATCAAAAGATTCAGAATAAAAATAGCCTCAACTAGTCGTCACAGTCCAGATTACACTCTGATCGAGTAAACAAAAGTATGTATATAAATGAATTGTAGCAGTTTAGGTTTATAGCAGTAGGTCCATTTCTATCTAAATATCAGATCATAAACGTACGCTTGTATGATGACTTGTGGAAATTGTTATTTAGTCATTCCTAACGTTGAAAATATTTTCGCTGAGTTTTTTGTAAATCAAGTAATGAATATTGGTAAAGATAGTAATATTTTCGATGAATTTGTAAATTCCATGCGGAGTAATCAGTTAAATTGGATGACAGATTCCAGAAATTATATGTTAGCATGCAAATGAGGAAATATGAAATTATGTCTTTCAATGAGTACAAAACAACCAAACACTAAATCGAAGACTGTTGTAACTAGTGACCGCCGATTGACGGCAGTGACTTATCGATCGGACCAATGACGCGCATACCCGTATGAGCAGCCTAGAGTTCTGATTGACCCTACTTTCCGCCTGGCCCAGACAGTTAAGTCCAGAACACCAGTCTCAGCCTCTGCAATATGAATCATTATAATTCAAACATACTGAGTTTATATACCAATCAAACAGACCACAACGTACCAATAAAATATGAAACAACATTTGTACAAGAACTCGCTAGATGTGGCTGTGAATGAGGGAGGTAATAATTAATATACTGGGTATAACTCAAAAATGCTAAAACGTATAATAAGATTTTGAGTCAAAATAAAGCTTATAATATGAGGAATATGAATATGCATTGTTTAGTTACTTAATAATTATACAATAGAAATATACGTTTAGTATTGGTCCATCAATAGATCCTAAAAGTTGCCATTCATTATTCTTGTCGGGACATAACAAAGATATTATGGTTTCTTGAAAGATAAATAAACAGAAAGTATAGCAAATTAAATATAAGATTATTAATATTGGAATTTGTAATGAATGCAGTCAACAAGGAATTAACTTATTCGAATTAGATAACCGTGACTATAACAAGCGTATTAACTCATACTTATGTGATTGACGACAAGTTGAGACATACGGCAACAGATATAAAAGTTTATACAACTGAATTATACAAATCGATGGCAAAAAGCAATTTTTACTTCTTTTTATTATTGAAAATCTCTGATGGAATTAATATTTACACAACAGATTAAAACATGGTCTGGCTTAAATTGACTCGTGAGTTCAACTTTGAAAACACTACAATCTCCACAAATCCCCAAAATTGATAATTGACTAAAACTCTGCAGTGGTGTGAAGTCCTTGAAATCGAGTAACCTAAATACGTTGACGGTTTAAAATACTGCATTATATTACAAGCCGATATAATGTTGTTTGCTTAGTAGACCTGCCTACTAAATGTGAATCAATACTCCTATTCTCAACAACAAATAATGTTGACCCTATTTTACATTGGTTTTAGTGTGAGGGGCAGGATTGCATTCTGACTGACCGTTTTGTGGTTCTTAATTTTGAAGTATATGTAATCTATTAAAGAAGTATGGTCATAATCACTTTGAAAATTAGTTTGGATCTAAAAACTATTCAGTTGAAAATCGAGAGTGAATAATCCATTTAACACAGGTCTATTGAATTATTGCGTTATGCCAATTCTCAACAGTAAATAAATGAAATTTTAGTCTTGCATCGTTATGTTTAACAAGATATACATACATAATTTGGATTCAACGAGTTGATTACCTTGGTAGTGAGATTATTATTTATTGGACGTAATACAAAAGAATTTGAAATGAACTTGTTGAATTAGTTGAATGTCAATACCACTTTCAATATGATTATTATGGATAAGCGTTAAACTTCTTATTCACAAATGATACTTGGGTCTAATCACAATTAAATATGCGTTTAAAAAACGATCACAGTCATGAGATACATATGCGTTTACTTCAAACGTTCAAAACGAGCAACCAAATACAGTGAAGAAGAGTTCAATATATGAAGGAAGTATATGGAATAACCTCAAATATTCCTGATGCATACTAGCAAACTGAGTTCAGCAGTGCACAACACGGCTAATATAGGTGTACTTTGTAAAGAGTGAAGCTAACAATCAGAACCACTTAACAAACTAATTTATCATAGACATGGCAGTTCTTCATCGAGTTCTGTGTTCATATTCACAAGTCTCACGGAGAAATTGAGGTCTCATGAAGTGAGTAACCTCGAAGTATCAATCGCATACTTCTATGGATTCTTGACAATTTGATGGTAATACTTTACAACTAGCACATAATAAACTTAATTTTACGATCCATGCCTGCCATACATTTTTCATGACAAAAAGCTATCGAGCTTAAGTGAGTTGGAGTTCTTATAAAGACACCTGAATTCCGTAGAGTTTAACTAAAACTATACTTCATGAGTACCAAAGTGAGTAAAATGTGTATTCTGGATTTCTTTGGCAGTCATTACCAAAAGTATAATCATCGTTGAGTTAAACAAGTGAACAAATAGAGAGAAAGAATATTTCCTTTCAACTAAGTTCCCAACAATTACAGGTCAGTTTGTTTATAGTTTTACTACGCCGTCACTGAGTTTCCACGTTTATCCCTGAACTGCATCTATATTGTTTTAGTTGATACTTAGTTTAGATGGCAGCCATATTGGTTTGTTCCCCTTTGATTGTGTTGCTTTCATTGACTAGAACTGTGCATTTTGATTGTGAATTGAAACACTCTTCCAGAATTAGAAACACTGTGTTATAAAGCAACCAAATATTATTTTTGAACGAATCTGTACGTGATCTATCCAGAAGGGATAGAATAACATTCATTTGTTGCGCTTGATTCGATCACTAATTGAACAACTATAGGTTGAATAACTGGGTGAACTGTCATTTACCCAATCATCTTGTTTTGGTCTCAACTGGACAATAGCGCGTATCTAAACGACTTGGACAGTTGTTCTTCAGTTCAAACCTCAGTTCGGATTCTACACATGTATAAAGAATTAACATCTATTATTAGCAATTCAGTTGACCTCGTAACGTCATCACATTTTTCAATAAAGTACTATGAATTTTAAATATACATCTAAGCTTACATCCTAGTAGATGAAATTGTCAAGAATTATGTTTTCTTTATTGGCTTCTTACTGAGGCAATACCTTCCAAATGTATTCATAATAATAGATACCTCGTGAATCCATGTGATCACATGTATCTCTTAGATTTATATATGCCGATTTTCTCATATTATCAAAAGATTCAGAATAAAAATAGCCTCAACTAGTCGTCACAGTCCAGATTACACTCTGATCGAGTAAACAAAAAGTATGTATATAAATGAATTGTAGCAGTTTAGGTTTATAGCAGTAGGTCCATTTCTATCTAAATATCAGATCATAAACGTACGCTTGTATGATGACTTGTGGAAATTGTTATTTAGTCATTCCTAACGTTGAAAATATTTTCGCTGAGTTTTTGTAAATCAAGTAATGAATATTGGTAAAGATAGTAATATTTTCGATGAATTTGTAAATTCCATGCGGAGTAATCAGTTAAATTGGATGACAGATTCCAGAAATTATATGTTAGCATGCAAATGAGGAAATATGAAATTATGTCTTTCAATGAGTACAAAACAACCAAACACTAAATCGAAGACTGTTGTAACTAGTGACCGCCGATTGACGGCAGTGACTTATCGATCGGACCAATGACGCGCATACCCGTATGAGCAGCCTAGAGTTCTGATTGACCCTACTTTCCGCCTGGCCCAAACAGTTAAGTCCAGAACACCAGTCTCAGCCTCTGCAATATGAATCATTATAATTCAAACATACTGAGTTTATATACCAATCAAACAGACCACAACGTACCAATAAAATATGAAACAACATTTGTACAAGAACTCGCTAGATGTGGCTGTGAATGAGGGAGGTAATAATTAATATACTGGGTATAACTCAAAAATGCTAAAACGTATAATAAGATTTTGAGTCAAAATAAAGCTTATAATATGAGGAATATGAATATGCATTGTTTAGTTACTTAATAATTATACAATAGAAATATACGTTTAGTATTGGTCCATCAATAGATCCTAAAAGTTGCCATTCATTATTCTTGTCGGGACATAACAAAGATATTATGGTTTCTTGAAAGATAAATAAACAGAAAGTATAGCAAATTAAATATAAGATTATTAATATTGGAATTTGTAATGAATGCAGTCAACAAGGAATTAACTTATTCGAATTAGATAACCGTGACTATAACAAGCGTATTAACTCATACTTATGTGATTGACGACAAGTTGAGACATACGGCAACAGATATAAAAGTTTATACAACTGAATTATACAAATCGATGGCAAAAAGCAATTTTTACTTCTTTTTATTATTGAAAATCTCTGATGGAATTAATATTTACACAACAGATTAAAACATGGTCTGGCTTAAATTGACTCGTGAGTTCAACTTTGAAAACACTACAATCTCCACAAATCCCCAAAATTGATAATTGACTAAAACTCTGCAGTGGTGTGAAGTCCTTGAAATCGAGTAACCTAAATACGTTGACGGTTTAAAATACTGCATTATATTACAAGCCGATATAATGTTGTTTGCTTAGTAGACCTGCCTACTAAATGTGAATCAATACTCCTATTCTCAACAACAAATAATGTTGACCCTATTTTACATTGGTTTTAGTGTGAGGGCAGGATTGCATTCTGACTGACCGTTTTGTGGTTCTTAATTTTGAAGTATATGTAATCTATTAAAGAAGTATGGTCATAATCACTTTGAAAATTAGTTTGGATCTAAAAACTATTCAGTTGAAAATCGAGAGTGAATAATCCATTTAACACAGGTCTATTGAATTATTGCGTTATGCCAATTCTCAACAGTAAATAAATGAAATTTTAGTCTTGCATCGTTATGTTTAACAAGATATACATACATAATTTGGATTCAACGAGTTGATTACCTTGGTAGTGAGATTATTATTTATTGGACGTAATACAAAAGAATTTGAAATGAACTTGTTGAATTAGTTGAATGTCAATACCACTTTCAATATGATTATTATGGATAAGCGTTAAACTTCTTATTCACAAATGATACTTGGGTCTAATCACAATTAAATATGCGTTTAAAAAACGATCACAGTCATGAGATACATATGCGTTTACTTCAAACGTTCAAAACGAGCAACCAAATACAGTGAAGAAGAGTTCAATATATGAAGGAAGTATATGGAATAACCTCAAATATTCCTGATGCATACTAGCAAACTGAGTTCAGCAGTGCACAACACGGCTAATATAGGTGTACTTTGTAAAGAGTGAAGCTAACAATCAGAACCACTTAACAAACTAATTTATCATAGACATGGCAGTTCTTCATCGAGTTCTGTGTTCATATTCACAAGTCTCACGGAGAAATTGAGGTCTCATGAAGTGAGTAACCTCGAAGTATCAATCGCATACTTCTATGGATTCTTGACAATTTGATGGTAATACTTTACAACTAGCACATAATAAACTTAATTTTACGATCCATGCCTGCCATACATTTTTCATGACAAAAAAGCTATCGAGCTTAAGTGAGTTGGAGTTCTTATAAAGACACCTGAATTCCGTAGAGTTTAACTAAAACTATACTTCATGAGTACCAAAGTGAGTAAAATGTGTATTCTGGATTTCTTTGGCAGTCATTACCAAAAGTATAATCATCGTTGAGTTAAACAAGTGAACAAATAGAGAGAAAGAATATTTCCTTTCAACTAAGTTCCCAACAATTACAGGTCAGTTTGTTTATAGTTTTACTACGCCGTCACTGAGTTTCCACGTTTATCCCTGAACTGCATCTATATTGTTTTAGTTGATACTTAGTTTAGATGGCAGCCATATTGGTTTGTTCCCCCTTTGATTGTGTTGCTTTCATTGACTAGAACTGTGCATTTTTGATTGTGAATTGAAACACTCTTCCAGAATTAGAAACACTGTGTTATAAAGCAACCAAATATTATTTTTGAACGAATCTGTACGTGATCTATCCAGAAGGGATAGAATAACATTCATTTGTTGCGCTTGATTCGATCACTAATTGAACAACTATAGGTTGAATAACTGGGTGAACTGTCATTTACCCAATCATCTTGTTTTGGTCTCAACTGGACAATAGCGCGTATCTAAACGACTTGGACAGTTGTTCTTCAGTTCAAACCTCAGTTCGGATTCTACACATGTATAAAGAATTAACATCTATTATTAGCAATTCAGTTGACCTCGTAACGTCATCACATTTTTCAATAAAGTACTATGAATTTTAAATATACATCTAAGCTTACATCCTAGTAGATGAAATTGTCAAGAATTATGTTTTCTTTATTGGCTTCTTACTGAGGCAATACCTTCCAAATGTATTCATAATAATAGATACCTCGTGAATCCATGTGATCACACGTATCTCTTAGATTTATATATGCCGATTTTCTCATATTATCAAAAGATTCAGAATAAAAATAGCCTCAACTAGTCGTCACAGTCCAGATTACACTCTGATCGAGTAAACAAAAAGTATGTATATAAATGAATTGTAGCAGTTTAGGTTTATAGCAGTAGGTCCATTTCTATCTAAATATCAGATCATAAACGTACGCTTGTATGATGACTTGTGGAAATTGTTATTTAGTCATTCCTAACGTTGAAAATATTTTCGCTGAGTTTTTTGTAAATCAAGTAATGAATATTGGTAAAGATAGTAATATTTTCGATGAATTTGTAAATTCCATGCGGAGTAATCAGTTAAATTGGATGACAGATTCCAGAAATTATACGTTAGCATGCAAATGAGGAAATATGAAATTATGTCTTTCAATGAGTACAAAACAACCAAACACTAAATCGAAGACTGTTGTAACTAGTGACCGCCGATTGACGGCAGTGACTTATCGATCGGACCAATGACGCGCATACCCGTATGAGCAGCCTAGAGTTCTGATTGACCCTACTTTCCGCCTGGCCCAGACAGTTAAGTCCAGAACACCAGTCTCAGCCTCTGCAATATGAATCATTATAATTCAAACATACTGAGTTTATATACCAATCAAACAGACCACAACGTACCAATAAAATATGAAACAACATTTGTACAAGAACTCGCTAGATGTGGCTGTGAATGAGGAGGTAATAATTAATATACTGGGTATAACTCAAAAATGCTAAAACGTATAATAAGATTTTGAGTCAAAATAAAGCTTATAATATGAGGAATATGAATATGCATTGTTTAGTTACTTAATAATTATACAATAGAAATATACGTTTAGTATTGGTCCATCAATAGATCCTAAAAGTTGCCATTCATTATTCTTGTCGGGACATAACAAAGATATTATGGTTTCTTGAAAGATAAATAAACAGAAAGTATAGCAAATTAAATATAAGATTATTAATATTGGAATTTGTAATGAATGCAGTCAACAAGGAATTAACTTATTCGAATTAGATAACCGTGACTATAACAAGCGTATTAACTCATACTTATGTGATTGACGACAAGTTGAGACATACGGCAACAGATATAAAAGTTTATACAACTGAATTATACAAATCGATGGCAAAAAAGCAATTTTTACTTCTTTTTATTATTGAAAATCTCTGATGGAATTAATATTTACACAACAGATTAAAACATGGTCTGGCTTAAATTGACTCGTGAGTTCAACTTTGAAAACACTACAATCTCCACAAATCCCCAAAATTGATAATTGACTAAAACTCTGCAGTGGTGTGAAGTCCTTGAAATCGAGTAACCTAAATACGTTGACGGTTTAAAATACTGCATTATATTACAAGCCGATATAATGTTGTTTGCTTAGTAGACCTGCCTACTAAATGTGAATCAATACTCCTATTCTCAACAACAAATAATGTTGACCCTATTTTACATTGGTTTTAGTGTGAGGGCAGGATTGCATTCTGACTGACCGTTTTGTGGTTCTTAATTTTGAAGTATATGTAATCTATTAAAGAAGTATGGTCATAATCACTTTGAAAATTAGTTTGGATCTAAAAACTATTCAGTTGAAAATCGAGAGTGAATAATCCATTTAACACAGGTCTATTGAATTATTGCGTTATGCCAATTCTCAACAGTAAATAAATGAAATTTTAGTCTTGCATCGTTATGTTTAACAAGACATACATACATAATTTGGATTCAACGAGTTGATTACCTTGGTAGTGAGATTATTATTTATTGGACGTAATACAAAAGAATTTGAAATGAACTTGTTGAATTAGTTGAATGTCAATACCACTTTCAATATGATTATTATGGATAAGCGTTAAACTTCTTATTCACAAATGATACTTGGGTCTAATCACAATTAAATATGCGTTTAAAAAACGATCACAGTCATGAGATACATATGCGTTTACTTCAAACGTTCAAAACGAGCAACCAAATACAGTGAAGAAGAGTTCAATATATGAAGGAAGTATATGGAATAACCTCAAATATTCCTGATGCATACTAGCAAACTGAGTTCAGCAGTGCACAACACGGCTAATATAGGTGTACTTTGTAAAGAGTGAAGCTAACAATCAGAACCACTTAACAAACTAATTTATCATAGACATGGCAGTTCTTCATCGAGTTCTGTGTTCATATTCACAAGTCTCACGGAGAAATTGAGGTCTCATGAAGTGAGTAACCTCGAAGTATCAATCGCATACTTCTATGGATTCTTGACAATTTGATGGTAATACTTTACAACTAGCACATAATAAACTTAATTTTACGATCCATGCCTGCCATACATTTTTCATGACAAAAAAGCTATCGAGCTTAAGTGAGTTGGAGTTCTTATAAAGACACCTGAATTCCGTAGAGTTTAACTAAAACTATACTTCATGAGTACCAAAGTGAGTAAAATGTGTATTCTGGATTTCTTTGGCAGTCATTACCAAAAGTATAATCATCGTTGAGTTAAACAAGTGAACAAATAGAGAGAAAGAATATTTCCTTTCAACTAAGTTCCCAACAATTACAGGTCAGTTTGTTTATAGTTTTACTACGCCGTCACTGAGTTTCCACGTTTATCCCTGAACTGCATCTATATTGTTTTAGTTGATACTTAGTTTAGATGGCAGCCATATTGGTTTGTTCCCCCTTTGATTGTGTTGCTTTCATTGACTAGAACTGTGCATTTTTGATTGTGAATTGAAACACTCTTCCAGAATTAGAAACACTGTGTTATAAAGCAACCAAATATTATTTTTTGAACGAATCTGTACGTGATCTATCCAGAAGGGATAGAATAACATTCATTTGTTGCGCTTGATTCGATCACTAATTGAACAACTATAGGTTGAATAACTGGGTGAACTGTCATTTACCCAATCATCTTGTTTTGGTCTCAACTGGACAATAGCGCGTATCTAAACGACTTGGACAGTTGTTCTTCAGTTCAAACCTCAGTTCGGATTCTACACATGTATAAAGAATTAACATCTATTATTAGCAATTCACAGCATCTTCGTATGGATAGACTGTGTCCAGTAATCCCCAATATTGCGACTTCTGTGAGTCTTACCACAACGTTAGGATCTAAAAATTTTAAGTTTCTGGATGAAATAATGGACTCTATACTACCTGTATCCCCAATCAAGTCATGAATCGAATCAAGGGTTGTATATGTTCGCTTTTGAATATGAACATTACCTTTCGAAGTGGTGTCCGATCTCATCACATTTATAATACTTTTCGAAATATCTAAATAGTTAGTTATGCTAGAAATGAGCGATAATGAGATACTGAAGCCAGGTGGACAAAAGGCAGCAACTAGCTTCAATAGACTCAGGATTTCAACTATTGAAATTACTAAAATCTCCACAAAACCTCTTCTAACACTATTTTATTTTTGTTTACCCAAAGATGTCGTTTAGTGTAAGGCTACTTTTGAAAACGAAATATGTAATATTTTATAATTTCCATTGGGTTTCACTGACCTACAGAATTAAGCTGTCAAATAGTATTTACAACCTCAGGAAATCTATAAATCAATTAAAAAATAACTCATCTGTTTGAGAATATTTACTGATAAGATTTACTGATAATAAAAATCTTTTTTAAGTCATCCGTACATATCCTACAAAGAATGAATAATGAGCAAGGTCACTAATAATCGCAATAGCAAACATCCTCAAAATCCTGAAATATAATACCCTGGAGATGCATACTAGGAGTATAATGCCAGATGAATTATTTCACTGGATACTGAAATGATAATAACAGTTTCAATGACAATTTATTACAAGTTGAAATAAATCTATTATAAGCTATACGTTTGTTCGGTTACTTTCATATTTGAGTTTTACCCAACCTAATGTTTAACTATAATTTTTACCTCAGCTTACTATTCCCTTTTTCAGTTTTTCATGTGAAGGCTAGTTTTAGTGTATCCTAACCTTTTCTACTACCCCTTTTCATCCATTTTTGCCAGTTTTTAGTGTGCTGTTTTTTTTACGGTCTTAGGCTTTTGCTAGCATCTATAAAACAGTTTATGTCAATATGGTCATGAGAAAGTCATGCAAACGACCTGGATACTGTTTTGCTGTTACCTCTGGCATGCAGTACGACAAAGGTTGATTCCATTAGGCATTCTTAAATCTCACAGCAATTGCTTACAACATATTCACCAAGTCGGATTATAAGTGGGTATGTGCCACGTGCAACACGGATGCCGAAGTTTTGCTGAGTAACATCATTGTCCTGTTGACAAGTCTGCGGAATATGTTGCCAGCGAACTTTAAAAAAGACAGTCATAAAGCGGGTAGACAAACAAGGACGCGCAATGGAAATAAAAAGAAGGATCTCGACAGCGCTACTATCGGTGGAGCACGTAATAACATTAGTGATGACATGCCGAGACTTAGCACTATCATAACGTCGGCGGAAACAGACTTCCTCAGCAAACTTGGGTTACCCAGCACAGGAGCCCTGAACGCAACGGTGGTTCTCAAAAACTCTGTAAGTGATTGGATCCCCGCTAACAAAGTTAAAAAGGACCAGTCGTCACCATCTAAGAAGCTGAACATCCCAAGTATTGCACGGAAATCAACTGGTGATTTAGCCGCACAGTCTACCCCTAAGAATGTCCGTCCGGTCATCATATAGCCTAGGAATCGGAAATGCGCTTTGACGTCCAAACAACAATGTCCTCAACCTGAACTCACTCGAAAACCTGGGAAGACAATCACGGTTCGCGATGATTCTCTCACAGTCATGAACCCTAAAGACAGCCCTTATCTTCCCCCAGATTGCGGGAGTAACATCAAGGGATTCTATGGGGAGAGTTAAATAAGAAGCTTGAACTTCTCAGAATATAGTCTTTGGAGGTCACACGGCTTACTCGGGGAAGGGACTCTAAGCAATCAAATCATCCGAGGTTACTTTGTGTAACACTCAAGAATGCTACCGACGTAGAGGATATCCTGCTAGTTAGTCACTTACTGAAATCTGATGGGAACGTAAGAATACTGCCTGAAATACAATATTCTGAGCGCAATCTCATCCGAACACATTCCTAAGGAATCTCGCGCGAAGTTTTTCTTAAAGTCGTTTTCGCAGAACATGCATATATCGAGGGTGAAAACTCAACTGAAGCTCGGCTCTTCAACCTCAATGAGGATCAGGAATTATTCGGAAATGTGAAGCTGGCAACTCTGAAGAAACAGTCGGACTCCGTCGCACTTAGACTGGGTATTTACGAAGGAAGAATTCCTAGCTGACAACCTCCCAATTCTGGCTCCCTTATAGAGAAGCGATCACGCCGTCAGAGCCTTCAGTTTTATCAGCAACACTGAGCTAAGACATCTCGCTAACAACAGGCGCTAGGATTTAAAACGGTTGAATGTGTCAGCTTCACAGGACTATCTACAACAAATGGATTGCGAAATTCACCCTCAACTTGATGTGGACGCTCATTTGGGTATTCTTGCTGCACATTCTCTTATGTGCTACAAGGCAATCTGTTCCTCAAATAGTCCCCAATATCTACAAACAACCTACAACCATCAAGGACCGCACTCTTCGTTTGCTAAGCCACAAAATTCACTGTTGGACAGAACACAAGCAAACTAATAACAACGATGCGTACAGGCAATACAAGCATGTGAGGAACATATGCACAAAGGCAATAAGAGGAGACAGGCTCAGTACTAGATAAAGCTTATTGATAAATTTGTCTCCAATCCGAAAGGCTTATACCGTTATGCAGCCTCCCTTCGACAAGCCGAAACTGAAGTTTCACAACTTCTAGGTCCTAATGGCCCGACCAATAACGACGGTGATGCCGCTAAACTTCTGACTGAACAGTACTCTCGGACAGTTCAACCGACCCACACTAACTATATTGATGAAAGCTTTATCTACAACTGCACAGGACTTTCCGAAGTGAACCTGGGCGCTGACTTAACGTTCCGGAAACTGCAGCAACTAAGAAAAGACACTTCTCCTAGCTCAAATACGGTTCACTGTGCTATATTGAATGAAGCAGATTCAATCCTGGCAACATCGCCTAGCGTGATGTTCCCATAATCACTAGGCCCAAACAAACTACTGGAAATTTGGAAGATGGCTCACCTCACATCAGTTTACAAAGGAGGTCGACGCGGCGAAACTTGAGGCTGCAGACCGATGGAAACTCTCTTTATACCTTTAAAAATTATGTAGTCCCCGATATGCGACGGCACACAGGACTATTTATTATCCTTAAATTTCTTTTCACCAGGACAGCATAGTTTCAGGAAGGGTCATTCTTGTTTAACCAACTTGCTGACTGCGGTGGGCAGACGGACAATCATTCCTGACCACAAGAGGAAGGTTGACGTCATTTACCTCATCAAAAGCTTTTGATAGGGTCAACCATATATGTCTTATCAATAAGCTCAAACGATCGGGTATCAAATCATCTCTAATTGACTGGCTCACTTCGTATCTAAAAAGTCGACATTCTGAGGCCAGGGTTAACCTCACTTTTCTCAGGCTATGGAGTGTCCTAGTGGGGTCCCCCAGTATTTAATACCAGGATATCTTATTTTCTTAATTTTTATAGACGACCTTCCACAACAGGTATCCTCAGACTTATTACTTTTTGCTGATGATGTGAGACTTTGGAGAGAGATACGCAACCGTGAGGATATACTGGCACTTCAGGACGATCTGACCCGACTTCAAATTCGGGCAGACGACAACGGACTTACCTTTAACACTTCAACATGTAAAGTAGTCCATCTGAGACATTTTGCAGACTACAGTTTCAACTTAAGAAACTCCTCTCTAGTAGCATTCCGAGTCGAAAAAGATTGAGGAGTTCTGTTACCCTACGATTTCAAGTCTTACGCTAACTGTGGCAAAAATGCCTTTCGAGCAAACCTTGCACTGGTAACATTGAAGCGCATTTTGGGCCAGTTTGACGGAAGAACTTTCCACATAATCTTCAACAGTTTCATTCGTTCCCATTTACAATACGGAAACATAGTATTTCCTCCCTCACTCCAAAAGGAGAAGGACACTTTGGAGAGTATCCAACGGCGAGCCATGAAATCAGTTCGGGGACTCGAATCCAAGCCTTATGAAGAGCGTCTCCAGTCACTAGACCTTTACCCATTACAGTATAGGCGTCTTAGAGGTGACCTTCTAATGAATGGCCTACAGTATCCTTAACACTTCTGGACATTCCCTTAAACACCCAATTAAGTTTACCTGCGACAAAAACATAGGGGGTAACACCCAGGAACTAGAGACACGACACAGCAGAACGGACTGTAGCCACAAATTCTGCTTCCCAAGAGTTGTGAAACGATGGAATTCGCTGTCGACTGAGCTAGTCCAAGCAACTTTTCAGGAGTCCTTTAAGAGGTGGCATGACCTATTCTTAAGGACTAAGGATAATATCTTACTATGATTTACCAATTACTTTTTCCTCTATTATCGTTAATATACCTAGGTTCGTGCCTGGAGGTGTTGGTGATCCACTGCTACTAAACACGGAATTGCGCTAGGCGAAAGCTTTTTCTATTCCATCTACAACCATGTGAACCATTTGTAAGCCATTTGTGGTTGCCATTACAATGTCGGAATAATTTTGCTAAACATCACAGGAAATTTCCTATGTCAACACATTTGAACATATGTATAGGAAAATTTTTCTCTTTGCTGATGAAATGATATATTATGTTTAAGGGATCTATTAAAAAATATATACAGTAAGCGGCATGTTCAGATGCCTATAAATTAACTTTCCCAAAAAACACGACTTAAAGGCGGGGAGTCAAGACTTCTCTCAAGTAACTGATGTCAGGGGAAAAATAAACTTTTTCACTTCATTCACCCCGTCGACCTCTTTATTTCTCATTTGTTCACCTTAATTTTTCCTTTATATAAAGGAAAAATCAAGTGAACAACCAATATTGGTTGTTTGGTATAATTAATTAGGGATTTCCTTAGGGAAAGTTGGTGAAAATAGATGACAACGTATCAAATAATCGCAATATTCCCCAGTTCGGTATAAATTGTGCGAATTTTTCCCATCTTAGGGAATGTCTTGAAATTAACAGTCGTTTCCCAAGAAGTATTGAAGAGGACTTTCCGACATGTCAGTTTATTCAAATCTTAGCCCTAAAGTGTAGTTGTTTATAACGACCATAAAAAAGTCTCCACTCGACGTAAGCAGAGTGCATAGACTTTTCATATTCACGAACAATGCTGTTTTTAGACAGACGTTTTCTATGTTTTCTCTAAACTGTATGCAGTGGTATTTTCGTGAATATATGACGAATAAATCAATGAGGTTAGTTTACCGATCACTGATAATGAAGTGAATCCCACGACTGATAATAATAAATAGGTTCACTTGCTAGTAGTATGACGGATGTCCTAGCAGTGATAAAAAATAATATTCGAATATTCTCTAAATTAACATTTAAGTACCTAAAGCTTGTGGCTTATCTAAGGGTACGCTATTGTTGAACTAAGAAGTTATAAACATTGACAAGCCACATGAAACCTCTTTTAGACAATGTTTACCACTCTACAATTAATTGGCAAACTATGCTCACAAACTTCATGAAAAAACCGAGAGAACGGCAAATGGATTGAATCTCAATTTCTTTAAATATCTAAAACGTGCAGCCCAAAAGGAGTCAATAAAATCAAAGAATGCCAGTTACGAGTTAATACTATGCTGGAGTTTCAGGGAATGAAGCAGGGTAAATGCATACGAAAGACTAATCGATTTTGGGACATACAACTTCAAATCCTCAACTCAATATTACTACTTCAGTGAGATCAAATAAAAAAGAGAAATATGGGCAGTCCTGATTAACTTCATTTGTTATAGTCAATTCGATTATCAGTTAAATGTAAACTCGGACTGCACTACCAATATTTAAATAAAGTCACTCATAAGTTAACGCTGGTCCACTTTCATCATATAATAGGCTTATACCACATTGATATAGACCTTCCTACCAAGTTTAGCTAGTACAGGTGCTTGTTTAACGCGCTGCTTTAAAGCGTTATGCGTAGATACATATATTTACGAGTTTCAACAGTGTAATTATTAATGTCGATATCTTTGAACATTGTATGCTCAAATCTGGTGTTCAATCCTATTACTATCACCCTAGTTTTCCGATTTTCTGTTTAGTCTAATGTAACTGACTCAAAACGTTTTAGGCTTGAGCTCCCATATTTTCTGCCAGAAGTAAAAGAAATGTGGACGTGCAAAAAGTCTTATCAGTATGGGGTTGTGGAGATTATTAAGTTTTGATTGAGATCATGAACCAATTGATGCTAGATCACCATTGAAAACCTGGAAGCGCTGGACGGCCGATTCATCCTATTGTCAGACTCTTCAACAGTGCGCATCCACAGTCCCGCTCGCGGGATTAGAGCCCAGGGCCTTCGGTTTTGCACGCGAACGCTTAATCTCTAGACCACTGAGCCGACATCCAACGGTGTTAATGTCTAACCTCAACCAATCCACGAAGTGGCGCTACCATCTTCCATTATACTGAGGTAGATATGTAGAACTATGGTCTACTATGATACTGGTAACTGATACGATACAGTGAGTTGGCGTAGTCGATGGTGTGACTTCCACGTAAGATCTTATAGATTAGGCAGTTATATCATGACAAATCTACAAATTTAGGATTAGGTCTATTATTAGAGCAGCACTAATGTTATGGTAGACCATAATTCCACATTGATAAGCCCGACTAAAAAACGCAACATCTTATTTTTAATCCTTATTTTCACTTTTAACTTTCTCGATCGATTTTATATTTATGTTAACCCAGTATTCTAATAGTCCTCTGATTAATGCTCACATGTATTATCGTAATTTTATATTAACATACTAGCTCAATCGATATTAAAACTGGTCATTTAAATTAACTAATTAGCTTTGGTGGTTCGTTAACAACCTTTAATAGCATTTACATGCTTCAACGACATGGTCTTGTTTAAACATCAAGCTCTAGCAAATATGACCTGTAAATAACGTAAATATACATTGACTAACAACGTAAGCAAGGACTAAATAGTTATCGAGATCTAATTCTTAGTGCTCCTTCACTTAACACCTCATCCTGTTTTAAACTATGCACTATCCTGTAATATCCTTCCTTCCGACCACTGCCTGCCTAATTTCATATTCTCGTGTTCCATTGCCAAACAACAAGGATGACACTTCTCCAAAAAATACGATGGCTCATTCAATGGCACACACATTTATCTGGATTCATTCAGTTGTTCTGATCAGAGCGAGTCCCAAAAAACCTCAACAGCATCAAGCACCCTGGAAGTGAATGCCATACTGCATGTTTTATTCTGGATGCTTTTGGATCATTACTACTCCTCACGAATGGCGTTATATATGTCGTCCACTGAATAATCTAATTTTCAAAAATAATCCAGGCGAGTTCAACTATTTTACTGGATGATTTTTTTGTACTTAACATGTATATGTTTTCCAGTTACTTTTGCCACATATTTGTAAGTGTCCCTAGGCTAAATGCAGAAACTTCTTATGGAATGTTTATAACGCGTCAAATTCCTGCCTGAAGTTTCATAAGCAGTCTTAACTTTCAAATTATTTATCTGGTCATGTTCATTATTTTTAAATTGCCATATACATCAACAACTTGCATGTTAACCTGGCCCGTACATATGTTGCACTATATCTTCATATCTTTTGAATTTAGAAATCATCTGAATCGCCTTTAACATTTATCAATAAACCCATCATAGTCGTTGTTGCTAATCGTATTTGGGTTTATGGATTGGGTTATCATATTAGCAGCCTAAAATGCGAACAAAGATTAGATAATAAGATTAAAAATTTAGGTACTATCAACTGCACCAGTAAAATAACTAAATCCCTAGGTAGCTGTTGGCTAAACAAACGTTTAACATCAAAACTCCGTAGCCTACTAGAATTAACACTAAACGAATCTTTCTGAATTAAAATTTATAATTAAATTAGGCGTCTCGGATTCTTTAACGTTACAGATTTCTGATAATTTCGAATCACCTAAAGCAACAATACCTATTTTTCCACTGACTAATCCTCAATCAACACTATAACTAGTTAAACATAACAGTTTCAGGATATCGTCATAAAGCATTGTCATGACAATCACGTAATATGATTGATAATATTAATGAAACTTAACAAAATCGGTCAGCAAATTGACTTATAATTATCACTAGTGTTGTTTTTCTTTTATCTTCATTCACTACAGATGATTACAGTATGTTTCTCTATCAGTTGCTCATTCAGTAAATATCTCGAAACCTTGTCAGTCTAATTGATGGTTTAGCGACACAATCATGCATGCAAATAACCAGTATAAGCAGTCGAGCAAACCTCCTGCAAACTGAAAACATCAATGTCAAATTTACCCCAACTCTGACTAAGGTTCAAGCCATTGTCATAGACATGAGTTGGGAGTGTACTCCCCATGGTTACAACTTATGTTCTCCCTGTTAATCACATGAGCATCAATCACTATTAATCATCTTGTAAAAACTTATTTAGCTAAATACATCTTGCAGCACCACATCACTTAGTAATATGACACATACGCTTAACTGATTTCAATAACTTAATCACTATATCTCAATTAACTCGTATTTCGCCTTATGATAAACTGCATACTTGCAACTAACTTGTATGCCCAATCAGCCGGCAAGTATAAATATAAATAAATAGTCTGCCGCAGATCAGAACATTGAGTCTAGAGCATGTCTCTTACGAATACACTCATGTTTAACGATTTGTTCCTAGCTATCTGTCCAAAATTCATATAATCATCACTCACGTATTTAAATTTTGTTTTGATAAACATTCGTGTGTATTAGTAGTAATACTAAATTCTATCACGGTCAAGTAAAAATGAGGTTGAGAAAATCTCCCCGTAACTAAATAAAGCGTATCAAACTAACTGGAGCACTAGTTGGAATTCTTCACGGTAATATTTTTGTTCATTCAGTTAGCCTGCTAATACATATGCAAATGGAAATCAACTCATATGGACAACATACCGGCATAATTGTAAATTGATTTCATAATTTAAACCAAAACTAATACCAATATTAATATTTCTACAACATTTATTACTTTAATACTTCTAAACACAAAATACTTACTACCTATACGTTAAGTTATTAACCAACAGCTATTAGCACGCGTCGTTTTATTATTATTATTGTTATGCCATTCTTTATAGTTCAAATAATCTTCACCCAAATTTTCATTTCAAGCGTTTTAAGCATGAAGGCAGATATTTTAAAATTATTACATGTATTTCCCGACCAGATGCTGCCGCCTTCTTTTTGATTTATTTTTCAGCTTACCAATACCCGGAGGATTCTTATTAACCTTGGTAACCTCCGGCGCACGACGATCCCATCCAATTTGTTATCGAACCAACATCACGTTGATTCTGGTGGGAGAGTAGTGTAGTGGCATTGGACCATAACCACATAATCTTCAAAGCTGAACACAAGACTACTCAGAAAATAGATATTCAATATTTAACACGGGGAAATACCTAAGAATGGAGAAGGCGCGAACAATGAATTAAATTGATTAGAGTTGATCGAACGGCATGGCTCGGCCATGCAGGCGTGGTCCATCTGAATGTTACCTTATATCTTCTATTCATATTAAATATATTGTTCTTTCTCTAGCCTAACCTTGTTCTACATCATGTATTGGTAATTGATACGATACAGTGAGTTGGCGTGGTCGATGGTGTGACTTCCACGTAAGATCTTATAGATTAGGCAGTTATATCATGACGAATCTACAATTTTGGGATTAGGTCTATTAGTAGAGCAGCACTACTGTTATAGTAGACCATAATTCCACAGATACCTGTCTCTACTTGACACGGCCTAGCTCCACTGGTCACAGCTAGTCACTAGTGGGCACATGGGAATCTCATTAAAGAAATCTTATGTTAAGAATCGTACTTTGTGGGATACTTCTCTGTTTGGAAATTCTACGTTGTGAGTGTTCTTTTGTTTACCAAATTACTGTCCTTCATTATTTATGCGAGGTAACCTTTTTTTAACTGATAACTGGCGAAACACACCAACAGCTAAAATACAAATTATTCGGCTTTTCAAATAAATAAACGGCAGTCTTACAGAATGAATGAGTAATGATGTTACGTCGGTACAAATTTGCGTAATGTACAATTGCTACAGATCTGTATTTTGCTTCACTTAGTATTGTCAGTGTTATCATTACAATAGTAAAATCCTAGTATTGTAAGTAGACTGAGAAACTGTATAAAAGTTGTGATAATAAAACTAAATTTAGCAATGGATAGCTTATATGAAAGGAGTAAAATGAACTTAATGTTGATGGTCATTATGGTTATTCTTGTAATTAGACTATTCTCGTATATAAATTACAAGAGAGTTATGCAACCATGAACTCACAACCTATATAATGACATGTAGGCGATCATCTCTGCATTCTAGGCTGAAAACTGGATGATTGACTCGGTGCCTTCAGGATAAAAGACATGAACTAATTTCAGACGGTTACATTATTGGGTTACTCAACCATTCATACCCTGGCCAGTCCCAAAGAAGAAGAAGAAGATTAATTCTTAGATAAACTCACAAAAACAGAATAATAAGTGTTATAAAGTTTTCATCAGCTTTGACACAGCACGAACTATGAAACACTACAGGTCAGTAAGAAATAAATGTATGATTAAATCCCGGGAAGTTAAGAGAAAACATGAGATGCATCCGTCACAAACTGTAACCCAGCAACCCAACGAGACTATTCTCGTACATGAATTACAGAACAAGGATGCAGCACAAGATATACAATCTAAATAATGACAGAGCAATCTGAAATGATAGAGGATGATTAGAAAATAGCACAGGCTTTTGCAAACTATTTTGGTGCAGTTTTCACTCAGGAGCCCTTTTAAACGAGGACCTAGACAAAAATACGAAGTCAACAAACCGCCTGCTCTCTGTAGACTTCGCTGGAGACAACGTATTAAAGACCCTTGGCATTTTACTCACGGAAAAGTCAGCAACCTCGAATGAACTACACCCCAAAATCCTGAGACAAATTGTAGCCCTACTAACTTTGATATTCAATATGTAACTTGACCATGATGTTTCACCTACGGACTGGAAGGATGCATTCAGCACTCCAATACATAAAACAGGACCAAAGCAACTCCATCAAACTGCAGACCTGTCAAACTCATCATTGTTGTAGTTAAAATACTGAAAAGAATAGTCAAAAGACCATTTATCTGGCACAACAAACCTCCTTATAGTAAGGGAGGAATAAACAGAGGCGTTAGGCAGTTGAAAATCAGTGAATGTTGTTTGCTTAGGCTCGAGCGAAGCATCTGATAAGGTGCAAAAAATGGACGACTCGTGTAAATGGGAACATATTAATTGATTTTTGAGCATTAACAAACGCTTTTGGACTGGATGTATCCTCTCTTTTTCTGTCCACTAAATCGGGACATCTCAATGGACATAGCAGGTGAGTAGAAAATCGAAGAACGGACAAAATATCCGCAACATACTGATTTTCACACCGGTTCGTCAATTCTTTGAGCCAGTTACACAAAACAGTGGTGTCCTCGACTTCAGTTGCTTCATTCAAGAGAAGACCAAACATTCACGGAAGCAAACTAAAAGAGGAATAACACAGGCCGTAGGCCCACTGTCCTCAATACACATATGTGAATCTAATGATTGGACTTCTCAATTGGATATTTAATTACTTTGTTACCTTCTGTTTGAATTGAAGGTCGGGTAGTCGTGTCATTTCTAAAGTTCTTAAGGGATTCATAGACATTTTTATTTAAATTGACACGACAACATTAACTTGTTGACTTTCAGTTTATGAAATATCAAACGAACATGCATATATTTCTTATTACTCTTGGAGTGAGCACAACTTGTGAGAATACTTTGTCCTAGAATGAAAATAATACGTTAAAAGTCACATTAAAATGATCTACACCATCGTATGTTATCAGTGCTTCTAGATATCTAACAAGACTTCTGGGCATTTTGCGACTCGTCCTACGCTATCACAGGTTGACATTTACGTTTATAGTCGTATAACTCTAAACAGTACCTTAAAATTAGCGATTGTTGTGTTAAACGATGAGTCACATACAATGTATTATTCTGGCATCTTTGCGCTGCTAACCTCCATCATCAAAGTGATTTTTGGTGTCAACTGGCGGAAAACTGGTGCTTGTTTATTGTGGTTTGTTTAATATGATGCTGATTTTCACCGGTCTTAAGTGCTTTAGCTTTGACTGTGCGCTTTATAGATAGTAGTCAACAACCCAAATATCACACATTTGTCTTTGAGTTATGACTTTTGAGTGAAAGTTAATATTACCTGGCTGCTATAATCTAATTACCTGAACCAGATATCCATTCAAAAAGGTAACAAAAACACAATAGTAGGTGTCGTTGTATAAAATGTGGGTGTATGACTGAGGTTTTTTGGTAGATGACACCCTTTTGGTCACTAAAAGCCCCATCACGTGGTTCATAATAAAAGCCAGTAGTAAGTTTTATGTAGTTTTTCTACTGTACTATTTATATGTGTATTTTAAACCTTGTTAACCGGAATGGACTTATCCCAGTCGTACTTTTTTAAAACTCGCTTCCTTTTTATTTTACACCCTACTCTTCCATTTACTAGTCATACGATCTCGTACTCCTATTTCTTTGCAACAATAGCATACTACTTTCTTGTTGCATATCCTCTTTATGCCTTTTTTAAAACCTAGTTCGCACGTTATGTATACGTAAATGCAAGTTTGTGGGAGATAGATGGAGTCTATACTGCTTACTCAATGTTTCTAAATCAGTTGCAAAATAATTCATCTGCAGTACCCAGTGATCACCAAAGACCTAAATGTTCTGAATAAAAAATATTATAAAATCACATGTAAGGTGAATGCCACGTAGTCAGCCAGCACTGGAGTAAAACCCACCAAGATTTAAGACCATGTATCTCAAAACTGGAGTTTTCGATATTCATTAGCTAAAAGTTTTCGAATTACTGATATTACTTAACGTTGTCTTAACAACGAAATACTTAAATAATTTTTGCTATTTCATTGTGGACGTTTTCAAAAGTGGAAAATTTAAAAGGAATTAAAATAGAGCAAGAACAAACACTGATACAGAATAGTATGAATTCATAATATTTCGAGGTTATCTTAACTTTTCAACTTCTATTTAATTATCATTATGTGACCTATCTTATCATTATTCAATTCCATTAATTACCAAAATTATCACACAATTTATGAACTTCACTAAACCATTACAACACCCTCCCAAAATTAATCCCATTTTTTAACCTCTGACCTGTTCTAGCATATATATATAGTTGTTATTGTAATCCAGTTATTTACACTCATTTATGTCACTTGCTTCACACTATTTCAATGTAAAAATTCTATCACATTTTTGGTTGTAAGCAGCTGATGAGAAACCTCGAAATATTATGAATTCATACTATTCTGCATCAATGTTCGTTCTTGCTCTATTTAAATTCATAAAGGGAACCAATTGCATGAAATTTCTAAAAAGAATTATTCTTTAATCTGAAAAAATGTTGTTTGACATCACCCTGATAGACCTGGCTGCGAATTATAAAGACCAAAATCAGCACATCATTTCCACATGAAATTTTGTAAGTCTGTAATTATATTTACAGGATCAAAATTTTTAATGGATAAAATAATGATCACATAAAATAAATTCGTATTCGAATCTCAGTTTTAGTGTAATGTATATGTTTGCAATTCTGAGATGGTTTCATTTTTTAATATTTACTTTACCCCACTCTTTCTACTTCAGGGTGTACATCTAGTATTTTATTGGCAACATTGAATCGATCTTCCTAAACCAATGTTTATAATATTCTTCTCCCTCCTATTTCTTGACTATGTTCGTGGGGAAGTAGTATGGGCCGTTAATTGTGGTGGCCCTAAACACATCGATTCACATGGAGTCGAATATAAAGCTGATTTCTTAGACATGGGTACTGCATCGGACTACGGCCGCTCGTTCGCAATAAACCGTGTCCCCTCAGCAGATCATATAATCTATCAAACTGAACGGTATCACAGCGAAGACTTTTCTTATCCTATTCCGATAACATCTGATGGAGAATACATTCTTACGTTAAAATTTTCTGAGGTTTGGTTTACTGAGCGTTATCAAAAAGTGAGTTAAATAATTTATGTATTCTCTCACTGGACAGCGAAGCCAGTTTCTTCGGTTTATTTTATTGCCAATATCTCATAAAGTTTTTGTTTCAATGTCAGTGCCACAGCTAAGCACCTTTAAATAATTTTGTGTATTGAATTTAGTTTAGTTTGTTTCTTATTTTGCATGAAATGAATAACCGAGGTAGTCACCGATATTATTGCTAGTAAAAGTTTGAATTATCATGCTGTTGATATTCAAAAACGGAATTTTGGTTAGTCTTTCTTGTCGCGTGTGGATCTCGTGCACATTACTTCGATATAGCCACTTTGTGTAAAAGACTGCCGCGCGTTCTGGAATACATGTTTAAACTCTCATCACGCTCTAATACGATCACGCATTCGATTGTGCCGACGCAGAAAAGTAATATTAAGAAGACTTATTAGTATTGAACTCAGCGACAAGAAAGTTAACGGTAAATTTAATGAACAACTGAAGTCAAATTTAGGCAATTTTTAAAACGAAGCTAACCTAGATGTTGTTTAGAAAGATATACGAACAGTTGTAGAAACAGCAGCGACATCTACTGTTGATTTGAATCAAAGGGTTACCAAAAACCAGTAGATCTCTGCTACATCTATTGCACTAATAGACTCTCGTAAACTTATTCCATTAGGATCCGAACACGATGACGAGCGAAAACAAATCAGATCTAGGTTGACCAAAAGTCTACAAAATGATCGTGACCAGTGGTGGGGAACGACAGCAAAATAGGTGAAAAAGGCAAAGGCTGTAGATAACACGACAGCCTTTCAGATTAATAAAAGAAATCGGAATTAACGAGTCAAGTGTGATAAAATCTCGGAAAATTACGACGCTTGTCTGCTCTCAATCGAGACGTTTAGAACGATGGGCGGAACACTTTAAAAAGCAGTTCAGCTGGTCTTCAGTTAATCTACAACTATCCACAGCCTGAATGGAACATTGAAGTAGGTCCCCCAACTCTTGCTGAAGTTCAAAAGGCTATAGTTAATCTGAAACGAGGAAGGGCAGCTGGTCCAGATGGACTGGCTCCAGAGGTCTTTAAGGATGGTGGTCCAATTTTAGCGATTAGGTTGACTAATATTTTAGCTAAGATCTGGGAGTTGGACGTAATCACATCTGACTGGTCACAATCACTTATCGTCCCAATATATAAGAGAGGGTCAAAATCATCCTGTGACAACCATAGAGGGATTAGTTCGACTAATATAGTATCTAAAATACTAGCCTCGATAATTATCAGACGCCTAATTAAGACTCATGAACTGCAGACACTAGAGAATCAAGCTGGCTTCAGACCTGGTCATGGCTGCACCCCACATATATTCACCATTCATCAGGTTCTAGAACACAGGGATACTTATCGGCGTCCGACAATGGTGGCCTTTCTTGACTTAAAAGCAGCACTTGACTGTAGATCGAGAAGTTTTGTGGCAGTGTCTGTCATTGAAAGGCGTACCTCAGAAGTACATAAACCTATGTCAAGGGCGAGATATCCGTCTACCAATAAAAAGACGAGTATACTGCGCGGCAGTCCGTTCTGTTTTAATTTACGGTAGCGAAATAATTTAGCGTTGAAAGTCGATATAGGAGGAATAATAGGAATTGAAGAGGAAGGTTGATTGTGAATACAGTGGTCTTGACAGCTGTTAGAGGTATGAGGGTGGTTATCACTTCCCGGTTACCCAAACCGTGGAAGGGTTCTTCTGGAGGTACCTGAAAAGGAAATTGGATTAGAGGTGGTCTTAGTGACCTTGGAGCGTGACCGCAGTGCCCAAGGGACAACTGCTTGAGGTCGGTCACACAACCTTTTTATGGGTAATTTTTGTGTTAGCTCCGTACTTGTTGAGACTTTACCGCCGGAGACGGATATCCGTGGGATAAGGCGAGGTGTGCATTTTTAGGGTCGACCTTTTCTAACCCCACCCCTCCTTTTGGGAAGGCAGCATCGCTGTCATGCTGGTTGTCCGAGGGAAACACCTTACTGCTGTCACACCTCTGTACAGTCAGCAGTACGACTTCGCCTTCGGACCTTGGGTTTGTTGCTTTCAGTCTTATCGCTCTTCAACCGATCTGTCTGACATGGTAGGACCTTGAGGAACGGTTGTTCCAGCCGGTATAGCTCAGTTGCTTCATCACGACAGGCAAGCCCGACCACCACGTCAAGGTAGCAACAACGGTCGAGAATTTATTGCCTAGGAAGGTTTATTTATTAGCTTACGGACTATAGGTATTCTGGAGTTCTCGTTTAATTGCTCAAACATTCAGTTTTCAACTATGCTTCAATTAACAGAGGTATTGGTCATGAGATTTTACCTAAGGTTACATTTTTAGTGACAATCCAAATCAATCAGGGTGTATATGTCTAAGCTAGACTTGTTGCTCGTCAATACTATTATTGCTTCCTTTTTATGCAGACATGCGTTTTTCTTATCTTATTCATATGCAGATAAATCGGTTCAAAAATTTTTCCTAAACACACACAACAGTTTAAATCATGTCTGTACAGTATTTTCTTTTTTCGAAAAATGAAATCGTTAACAGTTGATAATAAGTGCATTGTGTTACCTATCGATTTCTTCTGTACTTAAGTACTTAAACCTGGTTCATTTATATTTTTGTACCAAGACATTATGCCTTTCAGTTAAAATCATTCCGTGATTAAAATTCACATACTGATATACATTAATTACAGAGGTTAGTATTAAACTATACTAACGGTACTAATTATTACCGGTTGATAATAAGACAGGAGTTAATACAGAAATCACTATATAAATATGAGTCGCAATGAAAACAACAAGCTAAGTTCTGTGCTACAAAATAGCGTCTGTAAAATATGTAGTGTAGTAACTTAATACAGTATAAGTTAGTTGATAAATGGCCGTCGCATGCACTACGAAATTTAGGTCAAAGATAGAATTTTTGTGTATATTGAATCATTAGTTTGAATTAAAAAATTAAATAAACTCACTTTCTGGATATTTCATAACTATTTATTTCCTATAATTAATTCCAGCAAACGTTTGCTAGTATTTAATCAGTCATTTTCCCCAAAGGAAATGCTCTTACATCGGCATGTGTATACAGACACTGTCAGGGAAGACACATTCATTGCCTTCTCTCGGCCTGGGTGTTGTTTACGAAATGTAGGGGAGTTGCAAGACTCTGATTACGAACCAATAGTTCACATGTGCTTCAGGATCCTGAGCGAACAAATGATATATGAACCTATTGTTGGTCACCGGCTACTATGGGACTACATCTCCTAAAGTTGTTCCACTGTCTTATGGATTAGACTTCTAGTTCAAAGGCTCGGGGAGTAGCCTCCTAAGAAAAATACCGGTCTCGGTTTGGATCCCCGGGAAGTATTCCAGCACAGCGCATATATATTCAGTGCCTCCTTGTATAAATGTTTATACGTTTAAGTAGATAAATAATAAATCAATCATTACTGAATCCCTATCATGTTTTTTGATATCACCCCAGGTATTCGATGTTCATATTCAAAATTCACTCCCACTTGTTCAAAACTTGGATATTTTTGGTCAAGTTGGCTTTGCTACTGCGTTCGATTTAAATGTGCCACTTAAAATAAAAGATGGAGTAATATATATTGGTGAACATACAGTCAATATCGATGACGATCATTTTACTGTGGACTTTATTAAAGTAGCCTAAAATTGATAATATTCTATTTATTTTTTTTCGTTAAGACTCAATTTGATAATCCGAAAATCAATGCTATTGTTGTTACTAAAGGCTCAATAGAAGGTAATCTTTTCTTATGTATACTGTTTTGTTATAGTTTAGAATCAATAGTTATTTTACTCAATTATCTCTCAATATTATCTTTGCTAGTTCCGTTTCTATACTTTCAGTATATATATATTATGGATTTCGATTTCACGAAAACCTTTTTGGTTACTTCCTTGTCTAACATCAGCACTAAATAGGCGCAAGCTATGTTTTGCCTAAAAGTCACATTTTTAGGATCTTTGAACTAACCAAATAATACACACATCCTAACATATTTAGTAGTTTAAACAATTCACCAACAAACACAAAAATTGTAATCGGCATTAATTAGTTCTGGTTACTCGTAACGTTAATGTCATACCCATGCTGTATAAAATTATTATCAGCTAAATACGCATTGACGCTGTTAAATGTTTTCAAAATAGTGATTCAACCTGACTTGGTCATTCGGCTGATAAAATCGATTTGAGTTTTCAGATGTTGACTGAAAGAGACAAATCAGTTTTTAATCCGATCGACGTGGACCAGTTGAAATACCTAAACAAAGTTTCGTAATTATGTGCCAAACATTTATAAATGATATCAATACTGGTTGTCTTATTATTATTAATTTTCATAAAGATTCTGTATAACTATTTAAGATCTTGGAATTAGGTCATGCAGCTTAATCGTTTGTGTACTTTATTAAAGTGGGGATTACCATAACCCTTGAAAAACAGTTTCGTTCAATGGCTGTTTACAAAGAAACCGGTGAGGCCCTACAATGACTGAAGCTCATTACTGAGTGCTTAAAATGTTTTTATTCAGGGTATCAATTTTCACATCTTATCTTAGATGTCAATCTAGACAAATTTACTTTCGTCTCTTTAACCTTCGTTGAATGAATGAATTTCATGGGTTTAGGGATTTCATTGGATAGTTTTTAAGCTGTAAAAACAATTTCAGAGGTACCGCTTTTAGTGTCTATTGTAGTTATGTCCAAATACTAATAGGGTTTGATGTATGCATACGGTTTGTTTATTGAATTAGTGTATAAGCGTGTGATTGTTCTCTAATATAGTATTATTTTTTATAGACAATTTTTGCAAAAAGAAGTTATCAACACTCATCACTTTGTGATAAGTGTAGAGTTATGCATTTGTTCACTTGTACTTTATCATCTCATGATTTATATGGAGATGTTGAGAAACCATGATTCCAAGATGGTTTTTTATGGTGAATTAAGAGATCTCGCTTAACTTGAATACTCTCAAGACTTACTTTATGCGACACGATACTTAGATCATTGTGTCGGAATCGTATGGTTGTTCTTTTCAACTCCAGTTGATTCGTTACCTGATTTTCAGTGTGTTTTCCGGATGAAGTAAATTATCAGCTAACTAGTGTTTATACGCTTCTGTTCCTAGTATGGATTTAATATGTCGTAAATCATTTTAAGTATCTTTCCATTATCTAGATGTCCCTCAATTACCACCGTTAGAAGAAGAAACATTTGATCAACAGGTGTTACATCCCCATAAGTTATCTGATTCTGATGATGAAGAAGAAGAAGACCTGGAATCTGTGCAACAGAAACCATCTAGAACACCAAGAGCAAAAGATCCTTATGCTTCTGTGGACTATTCCTATTTAATCTTACCTATTATAGTATCGGTTGGAGCATTTCTACCAATTCTCTTTTGTTTATGTAAACTTTAAAGAAAAATACAATAGGTAGTTTCTGTTGGTATTATTGGTGATGTCTTTATTATTGTTGTTTTGTTTTTGTGTGATTTCTATAGGTTATTCACATCTTTTGTAAGGTATATGCACTTGCTTTATTTTGTCTTTCTCGAAGCTAAAATGTTTATTCTATGAACTGTACATTGTTTGACAAAATTCACATATCATTAATGTTACTGTATAATAGTATACTTATTCTTAAGTGTTTTTTAAATATGTGATTCTTCAGATAGGTTTACTGCTTATTTCTGTTTTATTTTGTTTGCTGTTTTAGTCATTAGAGTTAATAAAGAGGGTTGTAAGTAATTAATGGATATATGAGGTTATGTAGTAAGTGAAATCATTCTACAAGGATTCACTTCCACAATAAAAAAATAGTCATATTAACAATAACTGTAGACATAATCTAATACTTCTGTATTGTTGGTTGTATTATATGAGTGATTTATTTCAACTTGTAATAAATTGTCATTGAAACTGTTATTATCATTTCAGTATCCAGTGAAATAATTCATCTGGCATTATACTCCTAGTATGCATCTCCAGGGTATTATATTTCAGGATTTTGAGGATGTTTGCTATTGCGATTATTAGTGACCTTGCTCATTATTCATTCTTTGTAGGATATGTACGGATGACTTAAAAAAGATTTTTATTATCAGTAAATCTTATCAGTAAATATTCTCAAACAGATGAGTTATTTTTTAATTGATTTATAGATTTCCTGAGGTTGTAAATACTATTTGACAGCTTAATTCTGTAGGTCAGTGAAACCCAATGGAAATTATAAAGTATTACATATTTCGTTTTCAAAAGTAGCCTTACACTAAACGACATCTTTGGGTAAACAAAAATAAAATAGTGTTAGAAGAGGTTTTGTGGAGATTTTAGTAATTTCAATAGTTGAAATCCTGAGTCTATTGAAGCTAGTTGCTGCCTTTTGTCCACCTGGCTTCAGTATCTCATTATCGCTCATTTCTAGCATAACTAACTATTTAGATATTTCGAAAAGTATTATAAATGTGATGAGATCGGACACCACTTCGAAAGGTAATGTTCATATTCAAAAGCGATCATATACAACCCTTGATTCGATTCATGACTTGATTGGGGATACAGGTAGTATAGAGTCCATTATTTCATCCAGAAACTTAAAATCTTTAGATCCTAACGTTGTGGTAAGACTCACAGAAGTCGCAATATTGGGGATTACTGGACACAGTCTATCCATACGAAGATGCTGTGAATTGCTAATAATAGATGTTAATTCTTTATACATGTGTAGAATCCGAACTGAGGTTTGAACTGAAGAACAACTGTCCAAGTCGTTTAGATACGCGCTATTGTCCAGTTGAGACCAAAACAAGATGATTGGGTAAATGACAGTTCACCCAGTTATTCAACCTATAGTTGTTCAATTAGTGATCGAATCAAGCGCAACAAATGAATGTTATTCTATCCCTTCTGGATAGATCACGTACAGATTCGTTCAAAAAATAATATTTGGTTGCTTTATAACACAGTGTTTCTAATTCTGGAAGAGTGTTTCAATTCACAATCAAAAATGCACAGTTCTAGTCAATGCAAGCAACACAATCAAAGGGGGAACAAACCAATATGGCTGCCATCTAAACTAAGTATCAACTAAAACAATATAGATGCAGTTCAGGGATAAACGTGGAAACTCAGTGACGGCGTAGTAAAACTATAAACAAACTGACCTGTAATTGTTGGGAACTTAGTTGAAAGGAAATATTCTTTCTCTCTATTTGTTCACTTGTTTAACTCAACGATGATTATACTTTTGGTAATGACTGCCAAAGAAATCCAGAATACACATTTTACTCACTTTGGTACTCATGAAGTATAGTTTTAGTTAAACTCTACGGAATTCAGGTGTCTTTATAAGAACTCCAACTCACTTAAGCTCGATAGCTTTTTGTCATGAAAAATGTATGGCAGGCATGGATCGTAAAATTAAGTTTATTATGTGCTAGTTGTAAAGTATTACCATCAAATTGTCAAGAATCCATAGAAGTATGCGATTGATACTTCGAGGTTACTCACTTCATGAGACCTCAATTTCTCCGTGAGACTTGTGAATATGAACACAGAACTCGATGAAGAACTGCCATGTCTATGATAAATTAGTTTGTTAAGTGGTTCTGATTGTTAGCTTCACTCTTTACAAAGTACACCTATATTAGCCGTGTTGTGCACTGCTGAACTCAGTTTGCTAGTATGCATCAGGAATATTTGAGGTTATTCCATATACTTCCTTCATATATTGAACTCTTCTTCACTGTATTTGGTTGCTCGTTTTGAACGTTTGAAGTAAACGCATATGTATCTCATGACTGTGATCGTTTTTTAAACGCATATTTAATTGTGATTAGACCCAAGTATCATTTGTGAATAAGAAGTTTAACGCTTATCCATAATAATCATATTGAAAGTGGTATTGACATTCAACTAATTCAACAAGTTCATTTCAAATTCTTTTGTATTACGTCCAATAAATAATAATCTCACTACCAAGGTAATCAACTCGTTGAATCCAAATTATGTATGTATATCTTGTTAAACATAACGATGCAAGACTAAAATTTCATTTATTTACTGTTGAGAATTGGCATAACGCAATAATTCAATAGACCTGTGTTAAATGGATTATTCACTCTCGATTTTCAACTGAATAGTTTTTAGATCCAAACTAATTTTCAAAGTGATTATGACCATACTTCTTTAATAGATTACATATACTTCAAAATTAAGAACCACAAAACGGTCAGTCAGAATGCAATCCTGCCCTCACACTAAAACCAATGTAAAATAGGGTCAACATTATTTGTTGTTGAGAATAGGAGTATTGATTCACATTTAGTAGGCAGGTCTACTAAGCAAACAACATTATATCGGCTTGTAATATAATGCAGTATTTTAAACCGTCAACGTATTTAGGTTACTCGATTTCAAGGACTTCACACCACTGCAGAGTTTTAGTCAATTATCAATTTTGGGGATTTGTGGAGATTGTAGTGTTTTCAAAGTTGAACTCACGAGTCAATTTAAGCCAGACCATGTTTTAATCTGTTGTGTAAATATTAATTCCATCAGAGATTTTCAATAATAAAAAGAAGTAAAAATTGCTTTTTGCCATCGATTTGTATAATTCAGTTGTATAAACTTTTATATCTGTTGCCGTATGTCTCAACTTGTCGTCAATCACATAAGTATGAGTTAATACGCTTGTTATAGTCACGGTTATCTAATTCGAATAAGTTAATTCCTTGTTGACTGCATTCATTACAAATTCCAATATTAATAATCTTATATTTAATTTGCTATACTTTCTGTTTATTTATCTTTCAAGAAACCATAATATCTTTGTTATGTCCCGACAAGAATAATGAATGGCAACTTTTAGGATCTATTGATGGACCAATACTAAACGTATATTTCTATTGTATAATTATTAAGTAACTAAACAATGCATATTCATATTCCTCATATTATAAGCTTTATTTTGACTCAAAATCTTATTATACGTTTTAGCATTTTTGAGTTATACCCAGTATATTAATTATTACCTCCCTCATTCACAGCCACATCTAGCGAGTTCTTGTACAAATGTTGTTTCATATTTTATTGGTACGTTGTGGTCTGTTTGATTGGTATATAAACTCAGTATGTTTGAATTATAATGATTCATATTGCAGAGGCTGAGACTGGTGTTCTGGACTTAACTGTCTGGGCCAGGCGGAAAGTAGGGTCAATCAGAACTCTAGGCTGCTCATACGGGTATGCGCGTCATTGGTCCGATCGATAAGTCACTGCCGTCAATCGGCGGTCACTAGTTACAACAGTCTTCGATTTAGTGTTTGGTTGTTTTGTACTCATTGAAAGACATAATTTCATATTTCCTCATTTGCATGCTAACGTATAATTTCTGGAATCTGTCATCCAATTTAACTGATTACTCCGCATGGAATTTACAAATTCATCGAAAATATTACTATCTTTACCAATATTCATTACTTGATTTACAAAAAACTCAGCGAAAATATTTTCAACGTTAGGAATGACTAAATAACAATTTCCACAAGTCATCATACAAGCGTACGTTTATGATCTGATATTTAGATAGAAATGGACCTACTGCTATAAACCTAAACTGCTACAATTCATTTATATACATACTTTTTGTTTACTCGATCAGAGTGTAATCTGGACTGTGACGACTAGTTGAGGCTATTTTTATTCTGAATCTTTTGATAATATGAGAAAATCGGCATATATAAATCTAAGAGATACGTGTGATCACATGGATTCACGAGGTATCTATTATTATGAATACATTTGGAAGGTATTGCCTCAGTAAGAAGCCAATAAAGAAAACATAATTCTTGACAATTTCATCTACTAGGATGTAAGCTTAGATGTATATTTAAAATTCATAGTACTTTATTGAAAAATGTGATGACGTTACGAGGTCAACTGAATTGCTAATAATAGATGTTAATTCTTTATACATGTGTAGAATCCGAACTGAGGTTTGAACTGAAGAACAACTGTCCAAGTCGTTTAGATACGCGCTATTGTCCAGTTGAGACCAAAACAAGATGATTGGGTAAATGACAGTTCACCCAGTTATTCAACCTATAGTTGTTCAATTAGTGATCGAATCAAGCGCAACAAATGAATGTTATTCTATCCCTTCTGGATAGATCACGTACAGATTCGTTCAAAAAATAATATTTGGTTGCTTTATAACACAGTGTTTCTAATTCTGGAAGAGTGTTTCAATTCACAATCAAAAATGCACAGTTCTAGTCAATGCAAGCAACACAATCAAAGGGGGAACAAACCAATATGGCTGCCATCTAAACTAAGTATCAACTAAAACAATATAGATGCAGTTCAGGGATAAACGTGGAAACTCAGTGACGGCGTAGTAAAACTATAAACAAACTGACCTGTAATTGTTGGGAACTTAGTTGAAAGGAAATATTCTTTCTCTCTATTTGTTCACTTGTTTAACTCAACGATGATTATACTTTTGGTAATGACTGCCAAAGAAATCCAGAATACACATTTTACTCACTTTGGTACTCATGAAGTATAGTTTTAGTTAAACTCTACGGAATTCAGGTGTCTTTATAAGAACTCCAACTCACTTAAGCTCGATAGCTTTTTTGTCATGAAAAAATGTATGGCAGGCATGGATCGTAAAATTAAGTTTATTATGTGCTAGTTGTAAAGTATTACCACCAAATTGTCAAGAATCCATAGAAGTATGCGATTGATACTTCGAGGTTACTCACTTCATGAGACCTCAATTTCTCCGTGAGACTTGTGAATATGAACACAGGACTCGATGAATGACTACGATCAAAACTATGTATCAACTAATATAATGTAAATGGAGTTTGGGGATAAACATGGAAACTCAGTGAAGTTGTAAGGATTGTAAACACTATTAAATAATACGAATTCTACCATCTCAATTGGAATAAGATATGACTTATATAATATACAACTGAAGGAATCAATAAGGTCAAACTGTTGGGTATCAAATGACCTTTAATTGATTTGCTCACTTTGTGTCTGAAGATTCAACATTCTGTGGTCAGGGTTAACCTCACTTTTTCTCAGGCTATGGAGTGTCCTAGTGGGGTCCCGCAGTATTTAATACCAGGATATCTTATTTTCTTAATTTTTATAGACGACCTTCCACAACAGGTATCCTCAGATTTATTACTTTTTGCTGATGATGTGAGACTTTGGAGAGAGATACGCAACCGTGAGGATATACTGGCACTTCAGGACGATCTGACCCGACTTCAAATTCGGGCAGACGACAACGGACTTACCTTTAACACTTCTGTAACAGCTTAGGTTGGTTGGTTAAGAGTTGACCCCAAACAACCAAGTATATGCCAGAACGGTATTGTTCAAGTATTCATTCACTTCCTTATTTTGTATAAGCGTTATATTCCCTATTATCTTATATTGAATGTTGAGAGCCTTTGTTTGTCTGAACAGATAATCCCACGCTCCACTGTGACTGCGCTAAGATCGAAATAAAGACCTATTCACTACTTGTCTGGTTTCTTCTATCAATAGCACGAGGGTTACCTATAGACACGAAATTGGTGAGCCCTTTTGAACACAAATTTAACCTCATTTTTGTTATTAATATTATATTTTTTGTACTCAATCGTAAAAGTAGACCTGATTATCCGTAAACTAAGTTGGATATATAAATAGTTTTTTTTCTTTTTTTTAATTACCTTAAGTTATTCCTGTTACAGAAACCATTTTTTCGTGCTAACTTTATTGCTATATTTGTCACAAACTTCATGTCAGACTCAATAGAAACCCATAATCTGGATGATTTGTCACCAGTGGAGATAGACACTGTTATGACTACGAAATCCCGACTTCCAGAATTTGATCGTAGTGATCCTGAGTTGTGGTTTGCTCAACTAGAGCATTATTTCACGAGACACAATATCAAATCTGAAGGGATTCGCTATAGAGATTTGTGTTCTATCCTTCCTCCTTCAGTCGCCAAAGAAGTCCGTGACTTGATTTTAGATCCACCATCACCACAACCATACACCATCTTAAGACGAGAGATAATGAACCGTTTATCATTATCAGATAGTCAAAGAATTCAAAGACTTTTTCAAGGTGAAACACTAGGTGATCGGTCGCCGTCACAGTTTTTACGTCACCTCCAAGTCTTAGTGGGTGATAACACAGTGGGTGAAGCAGTCCTAAAACAAGGATGGATACAAGCTCTCCCATGCTACGTCCAACACTGTTTGGATGCACAAGATCCTGAAACCTCATTATCTCATTTAGCGCGTATAGCCGACAGAATAATGGAAAGAGGTCCTCCAACTGGATCAGGCACAATAAATCACACACAAAAAGTAGAATCAGCAAAAGACCCCGTAATAGAAGGACTCATTGCGAGTGTTAAGAGTCTCACTGAGGCTGTCACCAGAATGCAAATGGGTCATAGAAACAGGAGCAGGTCACCACAACGACCACGATCCAAGTCACAAAGCAGGTCACAAATGTCCAGACAATCTGGGCAGTTTTGTTGGTACCACTGGAAGTTTGGTGTCAACTCAACCAAGTGCATGCAACCATGCGCCTGGCCTAAGCATAATCCTAAGGCAGCGGGAAACGAGTAACCCCTCCCCAGGTCGCGACGACTGAGGAGGGGCGCCTAAACAGTCGCTTGTTTTATGTTAGAGACAGAAACTCTGGCTTGAATTTCTTGGTGGATACTGGCGCTGCTCTTAGCATCATCCCTCAAAATAAAACTGAGATTAGTCGAGAAACATCATCAATTACACTTCAAGCTGCAAATAAAACTAAAATCGCGACATTTGGGCAGAAAACTTTAACCCTAGATTTGGGGTTCAGGAGGCAATTCCCTTGGGTTTTCACGGTAGCCGACTTAGATCTGGCAATACTGGGGATGGACTTTCTAGAGAGATACGAATTTCTAGTTGACACCAAGAAACGGCGATTAACACTAAAAGAAACTTCGTATTACACAAAAGGCAAAGAAAGTCACATCAGCTCTCTTAACTTGATTCAAACTCCTCCAGTAACAACAGCGAAATTCCAAGATATACTCGCGGAATTTCCAAACTTAACTAAACCAAACCCACAGCCTTCTAAAGACAAACTAAAAGTAAGTCACACTATCAAAACCGAAGGTGCACCGGTTTTTGCAAAACCCAGGAGACTAGCACCGGATAAGCTCAAAATCGCTAGGGCCGAGTTTGATTATATGCTACAATTGGGTATTATCCGTCCCTCTGATAGTCAGTGGGCATCCCCTTTGCATATGCTCCCAAAGAAGAATGAAGGTGACTGGCGACCGTGCGGGGATTACAGAGCCCTAAACCGTCAAACCGTACCAGATAGGTACCCAATACCTCATATCCAAGATTTCACAAACGGTTTACAGGGTATGAACATATTCACTAAAATTGATTTAGTCAGGGCATATCACAATATCCCGGTGGCTGATGAAGATATTCCCAAGACAGCTATTACTACACCCTTTGGCTTATTCGAGTTTGTACGCATGCCATTCGGCCTGAGAAATGCGGCACAGACATTTCAAAGATTCATAGATAACCTACTTCGAGATATGCCATTTGCGCAGGGGTATATAGACGACTTGTTAATTGCCAGCCCCGATTTGCAATCACACGAACAGCATGTACAAGCAGTGTTGAAAAGACTGGATGAACATGGAATAAACATACACCAAAGTAAGTGTGTTTTCGGTGTTCAAACTTTAGAATTTCTCGGTCACACAATAAGCCCAGAAGGGATTAAACCTATCAAAAAAGAAGTGGATACCATCAAACAATACCCCATACCTAGTTCTCTAACACAACTGAGAAGTTTTCTAGGTCTAATTAACTTTTATCGCAGATTCATACCAGGTTGTGCACAATTAATGCAACCTTTGACAGATTCACTTAAAGGAAAACCAAAAGAATTCAAACTGTCTTCTGACGCCGTCGAAGCTATTAAACAGCTTAAAGATAAATTAGCTCAAGCAACTACGTTGATATATCCGAATTCTCTTTCCCCACTTGCTTTGATGGTGGATGCTTCAGATAAAGCAGTAGGCGGTACCCTTAACCAACTGGTTAAAAACGCCTGGAAACCAATTGCTTTCTTCTCGAGAAGACTCGCTCCAGCCGAAACAAGGTATTCTACCTTCGGGCGAGAACTTCTTGCAATCTACCTGACCATTAAACACTTCCGACACATGTTAGAAGGTAGGGAATTTATAGTCTTTACGGATCACAAACCATTAACGAATGCATTAAAAGCGAGAGCCGATAAATACTCACCTCGAGAAGTCCGACACCTTGACTATATATCACAGTTCACAAGCGATATCCGACATGTCAAAGGTCAGGACAATCAGGCGGCAGATGCTTTATCCAGACTAGAAATGAACGTGCTACAGCAGTCTACAGTAAACTTCGAAACGTTGAGACACGAACAAGAGCAGGACCTAGAATTACAAAACCTACTTAAAACAAACAATTCAAGTCTTAATTTAAAACAATTCCCATCACCTATCGATGGTATTCTAATTTATTGTGACACGACCAAGGCAATGCCGCGACCTTTCGTTCCCAAAAATATGCGAAAGCTGATATATAATAACTTTCATTCTTTGTCTCATCCTGGCGCAAAAGCTTCAACAAAACTAATCAATGCCAGATATATATGGCCGAATTTACAGAAGGATGTACACAAATGGGTTAGAGAGTGTTCAGCATGTCAACAATCAAAGATTAATCGTCACACAAATTCACCCATAGGTGTTTTCTCGCAACCAGATGCACGTTTTGCCCATGTGCATATCGACTTGGTAGGTCCTTTACCACGTTCAAACGGTTTTAATTATCTGTTTACATGCATAGATCGATTCACCAGATTCCCTATAGCCATCCCGATAGCGGACATCACAGCGGAAACAGTAGCCAAAGTTTTCATGCAGAACTGGGTAACCATTTTTGGTACACCCATAACAATAACGACGGATAGAGGAGCGCAATTCGAATCCGAACTATTTAATAACTTGGCTAAACTTCTAGGCTCCAATAGGATACGCTGCACTGCATATCATCCTCAGGCTAATGGGATGGTAGAACGTTTTCACCGTCAGCTAAAAACCGCCCTTATATCTCACTCAAACCCCAATCAGTGGACAGAATTCCTACCGTTAGTTATGTTGGGAATACGAACATCTGTCAAAACTGACGCACAGTGTTCAGCTGCGGAACTGGTTTTCGGAACAACTCTGAGACTACCAGGTGAATTTATTAACCCTAATACTAACAGTCAAAAACTTAATTTAGAAAATTATGTAGATCAACTACGGGACCACATGTCTAAAATTAAGCCGATTAATACTCGTGAACAATCGCGCACCGTATATATACCTAAAGACCTAAGCAATTGCACGCACGTCTGGATAAGATGTGACAAAATAAAAGCACCACTCAGTCCTCCATTTGAAGGTCCTTTCAAAGTCGTCTCAAGAAAATCTAAATATTTCGTGATAGAAAAACATGGAAACATCGACACAGTAAGTATTGATAGGCTAAAGCCGGCTTATCTAGATCATGAACCACCATACGTGTTGTTAGATCGTTTAACTGACAAATCCATTACGGAATCGAAATGTAAAGATAATAAATCTTTACAAATGACTAAAACGGTTCGCTGGGCACATCCAATTAGTCAGTCAAGGATGTTGACAGTTTCAGCTGCAGGATAAAATCTAACCACGCAGCTAATCACACCCTGCATCTACTTAAAAATAATTTTTTTTTCCTCATTCCGTCTCACCGACAACTCCCCAGACCTTTTACCTTTGATATATACGTGTTATGTTAAATATTTTTTTAAAATACTGGACACATAAGCTAGGTATTCCGCAACGATGGCTGAGGATTTTAATCAAACTCATACAACTAACACTGGCAAATACAACGAATTCAAAAAGCAACCCAGGCGAGTTTTATAATCTTTTTCTGGTTAATTAACTATGTTGGCTGTACTTCTTATATATTTATATACATTTTTCACGTAGACTGGCTATACATATATACCATATGAACTACTTCTAAAAGTTTTCGGTTGAGGATATGTTTAGTAGCTTGATACGATTAATACTACCATTAATAAGTGGTTTTCTAGACAAAACATTTTGGATTAAACCATAGTCAAGTACTTATTAAAGTTCTCATCATTTTTTTTATGTTTAGGAAACTTACGTAATGACTTAACCAGTTTTCCTGCAGCATGCTTTTTAGTGTGATCATATAACCCATCTTTATTGGCAATATTCAGATTTTTTTTTAATTTCTGACATTTAAGAATCAATAACCGTGAAGATATAGTACAGTGCGTTACTGTAAGGTTACTATGTCAGCCGCATTGATTCCACATACCTAATTTTAAACAACTTATAAGGGAACTGTTTAGTAATCATAACATTGAACTGACAATATGAATATCACGACTATGCTAACGTTAAACCAATTATTATTAGTGGCCCATACAAAGTCCTGGAACTTAACATTGGCGTTATAAAAAAGACATTTTATGTCAATAACTGATATATATATATATATATTCGTTAGTTTAAATATAACGTAAAATGGAAATTTACTAAACTTGTAGTTTTTTTTCTATAGTGATAATATTCATGTAAACAAAGAACTTGTACTTTTCCAATATGGCACTTTGATATATCAGTCTGTCCTCTTGTCATTTTTTCTCTCATATGTGCGCGACTTACGGGCAACAAACATCGTATTGAAGGTGGGCCTGGTGAACAAAAACGCAGGCTCCACACGCACTCGAACCTCTGCCCTCCTGAATGCTAGACCGCGTGCTTAGCCATTAAGCCACATCAGACCACGGAGAAAGTGACTTCAATATTTCTTTACACCAATTAATCACTCATAATACTAATGAGTAATAGGACTTACACACTTCTGAGGTGCAAACCAATTCGTTACTTGGATGAATTGACGATATATTGCTTCAATATATCATGCATACCTAAATCAAACAAGAAAAGGGTATTTGACACAACTGTACTTGATCCGCATACTCTACACAATTTTTTTTGCTTCTTAACCGTATATTCCTTTCCTTTTCGTGGAGTATTCTGATGCACCCTTGGTTACGCACCTAGTTGTAAAACGCGGTCGTCACAGCCTCAAGGTCACGCGTTTGATCGATTTTGTTAAAGAGTCCAACTTCTAGCAAGTTGACCCTTTTACATATATGCATTACAAAAGAGTATTTTTTTTGTTTTCATGGTTTTTCGTGCACAAGATATCTACACTATGTCTATTCTCTTCCAGAATACCAATCCGTTCTGGAGACCAAGCACTTACATGGAACCGAACAACTATCAATTACATTTATGTATTTCCATTTTGTATCTTATTATTTTATGCAGGCAGTGGAGCAGTTCTTCAGGTTTGCTTGATTTTCACCATTACCTTTGAAGTAGATTCTTCTTTACTTTTTACTTGAGGGCGACTCAAGAGGCAGGTGAGTAAACACCTGATAGCCGGTCTGAGCACGGAAAAATCGTACCTCACCAACATGGTGTTGGGTAGCCTGCTCGCGGCACTTCCTCAGATATTCTTATTCCACATTCTCACACTTTCTCTTGAAAGCACGCAGCAGACCGTCGTCGATAGTTGTAGAAGAAATCACATGCTACAAAATAAGATGACAAGCTAGTAAAGAAGAGACATCCATGGACTATCGTTGACAGCGTCAGTCGTCACTGATTGTAAGTCAAACAGTGAGGGAGTTGATAATTTTCCCTTGGGATGAGAAATAGAACTAAGGTGTTTTCGATAGATAGGTTAATCGAACCGACGTTCCTACGGAAGTCGATTCTAGGGGGAAGCTAATGTAACAGCTTAGGTTGGTTGGTTAAGAGTTGACCCCAAACAACCAAGTATATGCCAGAACAGTATTGTTCAAGTATTCATTCACTTCCTTATTTTGTATAAGCGTTATATTCCCTATTATCTTATATTGAATGTTGAGAGCCTTTGTTTGTCTGAACAGATAATCCCACGCTCCACTGTGACTGCGCTAAGATCGAAATAAAGACCTATTCACTACTTGTCTGGTTTCTTCTATCAATAGCACGAGGGTTACCTATAGACACGAAACTTCAACATGTAAAGTAGTCCATCTGAGACATTTTGCAGACTACAGTTTCAACTTAAGAAACTCCTCTCTAGTAGCATTCCGAGTCGAAAAAGATTGAGGAGTTCTGTTACCCTACGATTTCAAGTCTTACGCTAACTGTGGCAAAAATGCCTTTCGAGCAAACCTTGCACTGGTAACATTGAAGCGCATTTTGGGCCAGTTTGACGGAAGAACTTTCCACATAATCTTCAACAGTTTCATTCGTTCCCATTTACAATACGGAAACATAGTATTTCCTCCCTCACTCCAAAAGGAGAAGGACACTTTGGAGAGTATCCAACGGCGAGCCATGAAATCAGTTCGGGGACTCGAATCCAAGCCTTATGAAGAGCGTCTCCAGTCACTAGACCTTTACCCATTACAGTATAGGCGTCTTAGAGGTGACCTTCTAATGAATGGCCTACAGTATCCTTAACACTTCTGGACATTCCCTTAAACACCCAATTAAGTTTACCTGCGACAAAAACATAGGGGGTAACACCCAGGAACTAGAGACACGACACAGCAGAACGGACTGTAGCCACAAATTCTGCTTCCCAAGAGTTGTGAAACGATGGAATTCGCTGTCGACTGAGCTAGTCCAAGCAACTTTTCATGAGTCCTTTAAGAGGTAGCATGACCTATTCTTAAGGACTAAGGATAATATTGTAGAATTATGGTCTACTATTAAATTAGTACTGCTCTAATAATAGACCTAATCCCAAAATTGTAGATTCGTCATGATATAACTGCCTAATCTATAAGATCTTACGTGGAAGCCATGCCGTTCGATCAACTCTAATCAATTTAATTCATTGTTCGCGCCTTCTCGATTGTTAGGTATTTCCCCGTGTTAAATATTGAATATCTATTTTCTGAGTAGTGTTGTGTTCAGCTTTGAAGATTGTGTGGTTATGGTCTAATGCCACTACAATATCTTACTATGATTCACCAATTACGTTTTTCTCTATTATCGTTAATATACCTAGGTTCGTGACTGGAGGTGTTGATGATCCACTGCTACTAAACATGGAATCGCGTTAAGCGGAATCCTCTTCAATTACGTCCAAAACCATGTGAACTGAATTCTGATTTCACAGTCCAGGCATTCAGAGAGGTGTTTGTTCCAGAATGAGCCCTCATGGTGTTGGTGACCGATCATAACACTCATTATGCTGCGGATCCTGTCACCATCTCGAGAAATGTTATAGGGTGTGAACATGTTTTTATGGCTTTCATGCGGGATTGTTCTGATGGTCAGAACATTGATATCTGCTATTGATTCTATTGACGCTTCAACATTTAATGAACTGGAAAGGTGAGTAGATACATTCTTACTGCAAAATAGAAATGATAAAAATTCTGTAACGGAAGAGACCTAATCAAAACTATTAAAAGGAAGAATTCTTTGTTCGAATATTATGTGTTTGAATTCTGCAGAAATTACATATTATCAAGCAAGTGATCTTTAGCCAGCCACGTGGATTTTGGTGAAAAATGTGGATTTGAAATGGTTTGAAATCTAGATAATAATGAGTTAGTTACACACAGCCGACATGTTGATCAAATACGTTTCCAGGGTGCACAGTCGCACAGACACAGCATGAACCTAAGAGGAAGTGCAATCGATTACGGAAATTTCGATTCCAATTTAACCTGCAGGATGTGGTACTTGTGTGAACTAATGATTCTATTGTTCGTGATGACTGCTTGATTTCGAATTTCAAATACAGTACCTTCGTTCGTGCTCATCTAATACATTTTCGTTGAATTAAGTTGTTTCTGCGGCTCCTAGCTTGTCCAATAATCCAAATACTTCTAATTATCACAGTTATCTGCTCGAAATTCGATGCGGATGTGTGACAAAGCGCTTCAGACAAGACTGTGTTCAGTGAAACAAATGAGGTCAGCATCAATGTCAAAGACTTACAGAGCGATTTATTTTAGGGATTTATTTACCGTGCCTATTTAATGACTGATGATGTCTCCTAAATTCTTGAAGATACAGTTAATACCTGGTTGAATGATATATGGTGTAAACGTCTGTACACTGCTCCAAGGTTTTTGTCTTAATAGTCGAGTGGAAAATTTCGACATTGAAAACCGCTAATTATTTGATTGCTTCCTCAAAATTCAATGAATTCGAGGGAGAAGTGGACACTTACTTCTGCAATATAGAAATTTTAAATGGAATAGGCTCCATCGAAGTTGTAAGAAAGAAGGATTTTACTTCCCGACATGAAACGCCTTGTCTACAAACTTTACATACTATTATGGGGATGATCTTCAACCAGACACGAAGATTGTGATGGAGAATGTTGGAAAAATTTAAGGTCCGTCTTCTAGATACCAGTAATTTAAGAACGCACAACAGACATGTTGATCAAATACATTTTCATGAGCCAGGTGTGTCTGTTCCCGTTTCAGTTATTAATTCTTCGTCAAATGAATGTATTCTAGATCAGATGGTCTATACCCAATACAAAGCCGGACATACACAACGGACCCTAAGAGAATTACAGTCAATTATACGAATGTGGATTACCATGTGAGCTGTAGAAATCTTGGTATTTGAACAAACTGATTTCTTTGCACTCGTTTGCGTCCGTATCACGGATTTTCAATGTAATACATGCAGTTTCGCTCACCCAGTTTGACCTGCCTTCAATCGGACTGTTGTGGGAATTCATAGCAAATCAAATCAGTCAGTCAGAATACAGTGGTCTTGACAGCTGTTAGAGGTATGAGGGTGGTTATCACTTCCCGGTTACCCAAACCGTGGAAGGGTTCTTCTGGAGGTACCTGAAAAGGAAATTGGATTAGAGGTGGTCTTAGTGACCTTGGAGCGTGACCGCAGTGCCCAAGGGACAACTGCTTGAGGTCGGTCACACAACCTTTTTATGGGTAATTTTTGTGTTAGCTCCGTACTTGTTGAGACTTTACCGCCGGAGACGGATATCCGTGGGATAAGGCGAGGTGCGCATTTTTAGGGTCGACCTTTTCTAACCCCACCCCTCCTTTTGGGAAGGCAGCATCGCTGTCATGCTGGTTGTCCGAGGGAAACACCTTACTGCTGTCACACCTCTGTACAGTCAGCAGTACGACTTCGCCTTCGGACCTTGGGTTTGTTGCTTTCAGTCTTATCGCTCTTCAACCGATCTGTCTGACATGGTAGGACCTTGAGGAACGGTTGTTCCAGCCGGTATAGCTCAGTTGCTTCATCACGACAGGCAAGCCCGACCACCACGTCAAGGTAGCAACAACGGTCGGGCTTGCCACGCAGTGAGGATTGTTCTTCTGATAACATCCCTTCCAAACGCCTTGCTGACCAGCTGCGTTTTGCCTACAGCCTTTTTCTTCCCAATTCTTTTTCTCTTTACTGAAGTCCATTTGTCACCACTCAGGACAGCCACACCTGGACTATGTGGAACGGTGACAGTTTTATCCGGATCTTCTATCTCGACTAGAGGTGTATGACTGCCGGTGTCAATATCAAGCGACACTTCACTCCTCGTTAATATCAACGAAGACTTCACGTTCCCATCAACCGCAGTAAGGCGTTTAACGGGTCCTGTAGCAGCACTTACTACATTGACACATTCTTCACCGTCAGCGCTCTTGTTATCAGTACTTCCGCCATCGTTTTTCTTGCAGGCCAAAGCCAATAGGCCCATAGCCTCCTGAATTAGTACCTTTTTATCCGTACAGCAGAACATACAAAGCCAATGCGCGTTTGGCTCCGAGCATCTTTTGCAAGCCGTCGGACTTAGGCATGAACACATTTTGTGACGCAACTTTTTACAATCGTCACATTGCATTCCCTCCTCCACGGGGAACAAACAATTTGGTTGCCCACATTTGTGAGTCTTACCAACCATTGTAATTCGATTTAAAAGGTTTAAAAACAAAAAATGATAACAATGTGAACACAAGTGTTAGTCAAGGACTAAAAACAGGTACTCAGGACAAAACTTAGCAAAAAATTTCAAACTTTAACCAAAGTACTTTTAGTTAAAGTAGACCAAGGATGCTTTTTAGTGCAATAAGTACCCAAAGCATGTATAATCACAACAAGTACAAAATTCGCTGCCCTTTTTGAAACGAGCGCGGTAGCGGACGTCAAACCACTCAGCAAATCAAATCAAATACTTCTAACTATCAAAGTAACCCGAAAACAAACAATGTGATCCGAACAAACAGCTTGCTAACCGAGGCCATCTCAATGGTAAATGGTGTAAAAAAAAGTGTTTTACCACATCAGACAGCACTCGCTCTATCGACACGCAAATTATTGTGAAGCATCCTCAAGTGAGCTCGGAATCATCTGACTGTCATTGATCAAAAGAGAAAAGACAGTCTTCAAAGAGGTCTGTCTTAATTAAAAACCCGAGGACAGGAGTCTTCTGTCCATCGTCTTCAAAATGGTGTCCAGAAGGAAACGCCTAGGATTAGTGATCGCATTGGTCGTTCTGTCTCTAGCAGGAAACACATCCTCACTTCTCAAGTCATCGATAATCCTACGGAATCCCACAGTATGTTTGACGCGACTGTGGTTGCTGCTCCAACCATAGTTGGCGAATAGGTAGAGGTCGTAAAGAAGAAAAGACATGACGATCTAAAAAAGAACCCATCCCCAAAAAAATTAGCCGAGAAATTGAAAACTGGTCACAGCGGTAGGTGAATTATTTTTCATAGAACCAAAGAGTGAAAGCGATGAACCTAAAACTTGTTTTGAGCTTGGCATCGGGCTGATTAAACAGCTACCAAATCAACTTATGCCTCGAAACATCTCCGGAGTCACCTGGCCAAAAGTGTACAGACTAGGTAGTCAGGCGAACTTGAAATATAATGAACCCAGACTGCTTAAAGTAGTGTTCAGATCTGCAAATGAATGGAACCTAATTTTACAAAACGGACATAAACTAAAGGTCTCAGGAGTTTTTTTCCGTAAGGACGTTCAGCTGGCAGACCGTGTAAAAGACGGGAAGCCGAAAAAGAACCACAACTAAGGTTAGACGCTGGTGAAAAGGACATAAAAATGATAAATTTTCGGGTTGCGAGGCTTCGACAGAGAATGATGCCGAACCCACTCTGGCTGCAGCACGAAGCCACTTAAATAGGCTACGGATCTGCTACACTAATTCCCGAAGATCGCTCGATAAGCGAACGGAACTAGGTGTACAGATTGACTCTATAAAGCCAGATATAATTGCAGTAACAGAAACTTGGCTGACGCAGCCTATAGATAGTTTGAAACTTGATTTCGAGGTTTCTGCGTTGGTAAGAGCCGACAGAATCCAGAAGTGTAAGGGAGGGTGGGTAGCTCTATTCATTATGAATGCTATCCCATTTACCATTACCGACTGTGTAACCCATGAAAGTGGGAAGTGTGAATCAGTTAGTTGCATCTTGAAATGCAAGGGTCAAAAGATGCTGATTGGCTTGACGATGTCAAGATATGGAAAGCGATACGATGTGAGGGTGACAGCTTATAAGTCCAAAATGACCTGAGGAAATTATCTGAATGGTCTCTAACCTTGCAGTTGCCGATTATTACTTCCAAGTGTATTGTGATGCATATCAGTCATTAAGGTACAGATACATACACGATGAATAACACTGAGCTACCCGTTGTCCAGACACACAATGACTTAGGAGTCATCGTTAGCCAAGAATTGAAGACTGCCACACACTGTCGTACAATAGCCGACAAAAGTTTTAGAACTTCATGGTCAATACGTAGGACCTTTATTCACGTCGATGCCAAAACGTTTTTGACTTTGTATAGTGTTGGTGCATCCTAAACTTGAGTGCTGCATACAAGCGGCTAGCCTCTGCTTAAAAAAGACAGTGATCTTTTGGGAAAGATTCAGAGAACGGCAACTAAGCTGATTCCCGTAATAGCGAAGCTCCCGTGTGATGCTCGACTGGCCAAGCTAAACGTATTACCGTTGTCATATCGAAGAACTAGAGGTGACTTGATTACAGTTTTCAAATTGCTTAGTGATAAATGTGCACACGATATACCCTGGTTTTTCTTGTCTTCCAAAACAGAGAACTGGCGAGGACACTCCAAAATGTTCACAAGCGCAGGACAAATTACTTGTCAGCCGATTATCGACTTTCCCATCGAATCATTGAGGAGGAGTCACTACCTCAGCACGTGGTTGTGGATCCATCCGCTGACTCCTTCAAAAGAAAGTCGGATCAACTGAGAGATCATCATTGCCAGAACTAACACAGGCCATCACGCTTCCCGTCTTTTCTAAACTGAAACTGGAGGGTATTACGTTACCCGGTATTCGGCAAATCACTTGTGTTACGGTGATCAAGATGTAGTAGGTTTTAATCTTTCGTAAAACAGCGAATAAACCCGTAATTTTTATCAAATGATATCGTACCCCAATAACAAAACATTAGAAGTTTGTACGGTAGGGCATAACTTGCGTGACACTATACATGACTTCAATTACTTCCAAATATCTTGGTTGTATTTTGTAACTCGCATTGAGTCTTTATAAGTATGAGTTCCACATGTTTAATAAGCAATATTCAAGTAGTTGCAAATGTTACATAACCACCAATGACATCAATTAAACTTTATAAACAGTAAACAAAACTATTCAATCTCCTTATTTCAGGGAAAATTTTGTCCTTTTTGAGGAAGTGGCACAAAAGCCTTAAAACTTCTCCAGGTCAGGACTAAATCTACAAAATATCTGGGGAGATTTTGCGTTTTCCCCAGAATCTTATAACACTTTGGGTAAAACCCCAAAATAGAGAGACTGGGTAGTAATAACATTGTCATGACTTTACTGATTACATTCCAAGTTTCATTTATCGATTCGAATGGAGAGCTTGCGATTGAAATTGTTAAACAGGTACTTATATTACATTCCGCGTTTTCGATGTTCAAATAGACAAAATATAAACAAAAATAATGTTAAGCATTAGTGCATCTCCAGATTGCACACGAATAGAGAACCAAAGAGGATGACCCATCACACGTAATATTATTATGGTCATTTCAGGAATGGTGTAGCTTCTTCGGAATATTAAAAAGATATTTCGTTCAGAAATAAACTCCTTTGAAGTTGCCACGTTCAATTTTTCCGGAATATACCCAGGACTATCCTGACTGGTGCAAGTTCACCATACTGAGATATGCGCACGTTTACCCCCAAGTTCCCTAAGCACCATACTTATAGAGTACTACTTTATCTCCGTCAGTGTTCCTTTTACAGAAGTAGACCTAAATACTTATCAAATAAATACCTCCTGTTCAACACTGGAATTCTGAAAGTCGAGAAGTGTGTGGATGACGATCGAGGTTTTTTTAGATAAATGGTGCTACACTTTAGGTAGAATTAGATTTTATTCTAAGATACACCGACAGAAGAATCGATATACTTTGCAGCGGAATAACTTTCTTGGCATAAACTTATTCATAATTAATTAAAGGATATATATTAGCTAATCGACTAATATGATATCTACTTCTTACATTGACGAATAAGGACCAATCAAGTGATCCGAAAATGCACTTCGCCATAATATAAAGATAATGAGTGATGTTCTATGCTCAGTTGTCTCCTCAACATCAGCATGATATGAAACAACCCAACATTAGTGAGACGAACTGGTAAAGATCCAGTCAGTCAGCTACAACGTAGGACCAAACACATATATGCATCGGTCCAGGTGTTGACGCAGACCAGTCCTGAAGTAACAGCTTACGTCTAGAGGGAGAGGAGCGCATTCCAAACATTCTGGCATTGTTTACATCCTTCGTACATCTTACTCTAAGTGTGGATTTTTGCTATCTTAGGTACTAAAGCAATAATTCATCCAAAACATTACTGATTTTTGACCAACTTAATGTGTTGTATGATAAAAAGAATTAGAGAGAAGATATCTGAAAATACATCATCCTCACATTATGAAATATAACAACTTGCATGGCATTTTCCCGGATGTAAGAGGAAAGAAGAGGATAGTCGTGTTACTGTGACTAAATATCAACCACTGCAGTAATCAAACGATCACTTGTCTGTTACAGCTACATTACATATTGCTATTGACTTGAATCTCTCGTTTCACGTTAGTGTCTAATATACAATAGCGTCACCAACATACTGTGAATATTTCATACAATTGGTTCCCTTTATGAATTTAAATAAAGTAAGAACAAATATGAATTTATTCTGCACCAATATTTGTCCTTGCTTTATTTAAATACTGTGAATTGTAGAAATTATAGTTTAGTGAACTGTTTCCCCATTGTTTTAATTCCATGGGCAAGTACTGAGTTAAAATTAGTCATGAATGATTGAAGGAAAGACCTGCGTGACTTATAATCGGTTAATACATGTATCAAAACCAGGAATTATCATTTTCACGTGGCGCTGTTATTTGGACATAAATCACAAGATTATTTTATATGATATGGCATGTTATCTTCCCGATTCTATATTAAAGGATCTTAATAAAAATGACTTATCATTAACACACGAACGCTCGATAACATGAAATTTCATAGCTGCCTGTGGCTCTCAAGACACATGTGATCCTCAAATTCACCATCAAGAGTGTCATTAAATACACATGCGTAGCCACTTGGTGCATTCCGGCAGCACAGTCGGATGCTAATACTACACCTCTGGAATTTTTAAGACAAAACTATTTTAATGTAGGAATGCGAACCACGAGGTAACTGCTGAAACTTCTCTAAGGCTAATACCAGAATCAATCAACAATACTCGATGCAAAAACAGGTACTTCGTCATTGGGACGCGGATGTACATCGTATTCATAAGTGCTCATTTCTTCGCTGAAGACCATGTGTTCCGATCGGACTTCTACATTCATTACACAATAGTGGCAATGATACTGAGACAATACCAGATTTGTTCAGTATATACTGACAAAGTTTTGCATAAGCATGCAAATGATCACCTAGTCAGAAGCAATCAATGCACATCAGCACAAGTCCCAATTCCGAATAAGCGAAAAGGGGTGTAATAATTAAGAGGAACACCACTAAGCAAACTCGGGTCTCCCAGCTCAGGGTCCCTGAACACAACAGTGGTCCCCAAAAACCCTGTAGGTGATTCGACCCATGTTAAGAGAGCCCGAAATACCAGGCATCACCGCCCAAGCCGAGCAACCCAAGTGTTGCTGTACGAAAAATAACTGGTGATTTGGTCGCATAGTCTACCCCAAGACTGTTCGTCCGGTCAATAAAGAGCCCAAGACTCAAAAACGCGCACTGACCTCCAAACAACAAGTTATTAAACCTGAACCCATCGTGAAACCTGGTAAATTAACAACAGTTCGTGACGATTCTCTCATTATCATGAACCTCGTTGACAATCCTAAACTTCCTCTCAGTCTGCAGGACAAAAACGACAGGATGCTCTGGGGTGAATTGAACAAGAAGATCGAACTTCCTAGAATAGAGCCTTTGACGGTCACCCGGCTCACTCGAGGAAAGGATTCTAAGCATCTAAATCACCCGAGGCTTCACCGAGTGACACTTAAGAATGCTACCGACGTAGAGGACGTCTTGCTAGCAAGTCACTTGCTGAAATCCGATAGGAACGTAAGAATATTGCCCGACATACCGTACTCTGAGCGCAATATCATACGGAACGTCCGTAAAGAATCTCGCGAGAAGTTCTTCCGCGGAAGAAACATAATTGTGCAAGGTATACCGAAAAAAGGCAGACCCTACTCAATCGAATTCTGACATCAGGGAATGGAAATTCATCAAACAGTCCTTGAGGCTCAAACAAATACTGACTCAGCATGTGACGAGACTAGCCAAGAAAGACGGTGATCTTAGACCCCGTCTAATGAAGATAACCTTCCCATCCTCCCACATGGCAGCTGCAGTTCTGGAAGCATTTCGTGCCAACAGACGTCGATTGCCACCTGGAATCCACATGCACCCGGATAGGCCATATGAGGCTAGGACCAAGCACAAAGGTAAGTTGGAGTTGACCATTCCACTTGTGGACTGTCTAAATGATAAAAAAACGTGTAAACGACAGGGCCTACCACCTCGGGAGACCTCATATAGGTGGGCTACCTGTCCATTCACATAAGGCTCATACAGAAAAACAGGACGAAGCTCACGCGTTCCAAATTGGAAGCATAAACTGCTTATATATGAACGCCGCAAGTCTACCAAACAAACTGGATGAATTACGTGAACTTAGTAACGCTAATAAGGCCCGTCTGATAGGAATATCTGAAACCTGGATATCTTCTCAGTTCTCGGACCAAGAGTTAGCATTGCCTGGGATGACTTTGTTCCGCAACGACAGAAAAACAGGAATTGGGGGTGGAGTAGCCATATACATAAGCTCTTGCTTGGAGGTGTACCAAGTTCACAACCTTGAGGAATCCATATGGTGCTCTGTTAGATTGTCAAGTATTCGGGGTGTCTAGTCGGAGTCATTTACAGGAAGCCAACTGCCGACATCGAGTACGATAGTCGTATGCTGGAAGGACTATCCCGCTCTACCCGTCTCGGTTTCACACACATCCTGATTCTAGGGGACTTTAATCTCCCTAGAGTCAACTTCGCAGAACACACGTACACTGGAGGCGACAACTCAATTGAAGCTCGGTTCTTCAACCTCATCGATGACTTGGGCTTATATGAAAATGTGAGGTCGGCAACTCGTTGGAGAAACAGTCAGACACCATCGCGCTTAGACTGTGTATTCACAAACGAAGAATTCCTGGATGACAACCTCTCAATCCTGGCTCCTCTGGGAAAGAGCGATCATGCCGTCATAGCCTTCAGTTTTGTCATCAAAACTAAGCTAAGGTATCCCAACAATAATTTGCGTTGGAATTTTAAACGGCTGAATGTCCCAGCTCTACATGACTATCTGCAACAGGTGGTTTGGGATGTTCACCCTCAACTCGATGTGGACGGTCATTGGGACTTCTTACTGCACACGCTCTTATGTGCTACAAACCATTCAGTTCCTCAAACGGTTCCAAAAAGCTGCAAGCCACCTACAGTAATCAAGAACCGTACCCTTCGCCTACTAAGCCGCAAAAGGCACTGTTGGGCGGAATACAAACGAACTGATAACGACGGAGCGTATAGACAATATAAACATATCAGGAACATATGCACGAAGGCTATAAGAGAAGACAGGCTTCAGTACCAGACAAAGCTTATGGACAAATTTGCCTCTAACCCTAGAAGCCTATTCCGTTAAGCAGCCTCTCTTCGTCAAGCCAAAACAGGAGTTTCCCAACTGCTAGGTCTTAACGGCCCGACCAACAACGATGGCGACGCCGCTAACCTTCTGGCGGCACATTACTCTCAAACATTTCAACCGGCTGACATCAACTTTACTGACGACAGTTTCATCTGCAATTCCACAGGACTCTCCGAAGTGAACCTAAGCGCTGACTTGATGTTCCGTAAATTGCAGCACTTAAGACTAGATACTTCTCCTGGCCCGGATATGGTTCATCCTGCCATACTGAGGGAGGCAGCCTCAATCCTGGCAACGCCGCTTAGCGTGATGTTCTCACACTCGCTAAGCCGAGGCAAATTACCGGAAAATTGGAAGTTGGCTCACATCACACCAATTTTCAAAGGTGGTCGACGCAATGAACCTTCAAGTTATCGGCCGATGGCTCTTCTGTCATTACCTTCAAAACTCATGGAGTCCCTGATATGCGACGGTTTAGACGACTATCTACTGTCCTTAAACTTCTTCTCACCCCAACAGCATGGTTTCAGGAAGGGCTACTCTTGTATAACCAACCTGCTGATTGCGGTGGACAGATGGACAAACATCCTCGATCGCAAGGGAAAGGTTGATATCATTTACCTTGATTTCTCAAAAGCTTTTGATAAGGTTAACCACTTGTGTCTTATCAATAAGCTCAAACAACTAGGTATCAAACCACCTCTAATCGATTGGCTTACTTCATACCTGAAAAATCGACACTTTAAGGTTAGAGTTAATTTCACTTTATCTCAGGCTATGGAATGTCCTAGTGGGGTCCCCCAGGGCTCAGTACTAGGGCCTCTTCTCTTCTTGATCTACATAAATGATCTTCCTCAACAGGTAACGTCAAACTTATTACTTTTTGCCGACGACGTGAAACTTTGAAGAGATATGCAACCAAGACGATATACAGGCACTTCAGGAGGATCTGACTCGACTTCAAAGTTGGGCAGACGATAACGGACTTACCTTTAACACTTCAAAGTGTAAAGTAGTCCATCTGCGACATGTCGCAAACTACAGTTACAACTTAGGAAACTCCTCTCTAGTAGTATCCCAAGTCGAAAAAGATTTAGGAGTCCTGATGCCCCATGATTTGAAGTCTTACGCTAACTGTGACAAAAATGCCTTCCGAGCAAACCTTGCACTGGAAAAATTAAAGCGCATTTTCGGACAGTTTGACGGACGAACCTTCCACATAATCTTCAACAGTTTCATCCATCCCCATTTAGAGTACGGAAACATAGTACTCCCCCCCTCATTCCAAAAGGACAAGGTCACTTTGGAGCGTATCCAACGGCGAGCCACGAAATCAGTTCGAGGACTCAAATCTAAACCTTACGAAGAACGCCTCCATTCACTAGACCTTTACCCATTAGAGTATATGCGTCTTAGAGGTGATTTATTAATGGCTTATAGTATTCTTAACACTTCTGGACATCCTCTTAAACACCTACATAAGCTTAGTTCGAATAATCACCTAAGGGGTAACACCCAGAAACTGGAAACACAACATAGCAAAACGGAATATAGACATAACTTCTACTCCTTAAGAGTTGTCAAAAACTGTAATTCGCTACCAGCCGAGCTAGTCCAAGCGACTTCTCAGGAGTCCTTCAAGAGGCAACTTGACCTATTCTTAAGGACCAAGGACAGTATCACACTATGATTCACCAATTTCTTTTCCTCTTTTATTGTTAACATACCTAGGTTCCTGCCTGGAGGATTTGGTGATCCCTTGCTACTAGACACGGAAGCCTGTTAAGCGAAAGCTTCTTCTATTCCGTCCACAACCATTTAAACCACTAATCAAAATGATAATCGAATGAATGATAGTGAGAAGGACTGAACATCCGAATGATGGTCAGAAAGAAAACTAATATATATAGTGAAGATTAAACTACGAGTAACTTCAGAGATATATTAATGGACCAATATTCTACATATATTCTTATTGTATAACTATTCAGTAACTTGACTGTGTATATCTATATTCATCTTATAAACTTCATTTTGACCTAAAATTTATTATAAAACTTACTGTTCTTAACTTATACTCAGTTTATTAATTACTGTCTTCCATGTTCACATCCACTTTTTGGCTTTATTGTGTATAAATGTTATTTCCTATTTATTGGTTGGTATATAAACCAAGTATGTCTGGAGAAATGATTAGCATAGCGGAAGCTGTTATTGATATTCTGGGCTCAGATGGACGGATTAGGCGGGCAAATAACCAATGAGGACGATAGGTTGATAAGACCAGTCGAACGTCATTGACTTAGCACAGTACAAGAGTGATTAAGTCGTATTTCGATTGGCGAATAAATCACGTGATAACTAACCGGACTTAAAGACACAACAGTATATGGGTAGAGAAGCTGGAACTTAGCATCTAGAAGAACTCATTAACACCCCTTCGGCTGATTGAGACATATCACTCAATATATCTGACCACTGACTGGTCATCAATAAGTTTATGACAACAAAGTGGTCTGCGTTTACCAGCCAACATGGTTCAGTACAACACAATTTTAACCCAGCGATCCCCAACATTTATGAAACTTGTTCCTATCAGCATTGTACATCGAATTACGCATGGAGATTCTACAGCCAGAGTAATACAGAGAAGACTGTTGAGTCTCATCCTCCCCTATATGTCGACAAACAAACAATTCTATGCCCAACGTGATAAAAGTTGATTAATATCAAGGTATCTTTCGAATCCATGGGGAAAGATCCATATTAAAAACAAACAACCAGGGCTGACGAGAGTTGAAATAAAGTGTCCGGATAGTTTAAATCACGTAAGTTTAGTTACTGACGTAAATTAGTTCTAAAGCAACATTCCGGACCACTAAAGGAAAGCCATTTAAAACCTTGTACGACCATTCTAAGGGCCCAAATGACCCAGTATTTTGTCAGCTTCTTCGTCGAATAGAATGACTCAGCTGCAAACTCTAATAATAGATGGGATATCTCATAAGAACACGTTCAAACATTTACTGTCCGGACCGTTCATGTGAATAATAAACGATGAAAAGATAATGTCTTCTGCATTGACGATCACAAAATATGTTAGCGGGACATAGACTAGATTAAAGCATGCTCCATGCATGATTGCTTTGGTGCATGCTGATTGGCTAATTCTTATCCAATCAGCACTAGTCCGAGAATACTCTGAAATCTTATGTAAAAACTATAAATATACTGACGTTTTCCCTATTGTGCTCCTGACTCGCTTCTTACTTCCATCTAACCTTGTTATTTGGAATATAATCTCTTCTTGTTCAACCGTGTTTTGATTTGGGGACTTGTCGAGTGAATCGGTGTCCGAGAATACTAAGCAATAGGAATAGCTGGGTCATAACCGTAAGAAAAGAGAGATATAACAAAATATCTACGAATGTCTGTTATAAAACTGTAAGGAAATTTGCATCGATCGTTGGAAAAAGTTTGGTACATGTCGTTTACACCGAGTGACCTTTGATTTCTCAGTATTCTAATTTTTTTACAATTCTGAAAACCAAGGTGCGGTCTGGAGTTCGGGGTTTTCTTTGGAAACGCCGACTAGCGTCCTGCAGATTGTTTAACAACCGCCAAGCCCGCAGCTAGTAGTGTGAATAAATTGGTATAGTTTTCAAGGGTTACCAGGTCCAAAGACTGCTTCCAAGTCCGAAACACACCGACCACTTTAGTTCAGTCATTTAGAAGGCTTCATGAACATTCCCCGATGCGCGAACTTCAGTTTAGTCAAATGAATATTATTACTACCTGACACAGAAGTATGGTTTATAGTTAACACAAATTTACACGTCGTACACGTCTTAAAAACTTCAAGTAACCTACACTACACGCAGTATAGTTGTATGATGCTCTTCAATACAAAGCATATCTAGATAACACATCTGGTACAAGGATAGGCTATTGATAGCTAACATAAACCAACCTTTAAGAGATATATTATCTTCCGGACGAAACCAATTTTAACAATTAAGTGTGCGTTGATAGCAATCGAAAATGTGCATGTCAGATGAAAACAAGCTGTTCACAGACATGCATTGCAATAGAGAATGTAAACAATGTTTTGAGATCCACTTCATAAGGCAGCGAGGGGACGTAAGATACAGTACCAGAACTGTCCGAATACATTCATTCGCCTACCCAACGACCAGAAAAAATCTTATTAGTACATTTCATACCAAAAACACTACTACTACTACTATAGCTAGTCTGACATGAAACCTGTTACAACTGACAACAAACTGGGGTCTCAGCACATATCATCAAAGCACAAGCAATGTTAATCTAGTAATAGATATCATATGTACATAGTACTTAATACGCAAACTGAACAAAAACAAGATTAAAGTTACATGCAACATGTTTACAGAGTTTTAGTGTGGTCAGGCGAATGATAACACCAGATCTCAAGTTGATAAATAGAGAAAATTCGTGTTTGTAAAGTACGATTAATGACAGATGGACAGCCATTTTTTCCGTATGGAAAATATCTCTAGGTCAGTAAAAAACGTTGAGATTCTAGTAGAATAATAAAGGATGTTAATCATTATTAATCCGAACAAGTCTAAAGGCAGGAACAAACAGCTCAGATACTTCGTATGAAAAGTAGTCAGCCTCCGATACTTAGAATTACTAGGCGTAAACGTTTCGTTGTCTAGTTGCTAGAACAAGATTCATAGTAGCAAAAAACTGTCAAATCAGCCTAATTTAACCACTTACATTTTAAAGTTGTTATAGCCAAAAGCTTTTACGTTCATTCCACTCGTGAATGGATAGTTGAGCTGCTGAATAAGCCAGACGAATATGAACATTATGAGACCGCAATAGTTGTGACCAGATATTCAAAATGAAAACAAGCAATACAGGCCGCGTGTTCAGTGACTATAAGTTATCAATCAAGGTATAACATGAATTAAATCGTTATCCTTGAAAGTATTGCGAACAACCACCAGTAACTATATAATACTGACACTACAATCATAACAGTCGGCACAAATCACATCACTGATGATTGGTCAGATTTCGCTGATATATTTAATAAGTAGCAGTTTGTAATTCGTATTCAACCAGACTTTAAAGTAGACATACAGTATGCGTATATATATATATATATATATATATATATATATATATATATATATATATATATATATGTATATAAGGGATGGTACTTATGAGCATAGATATAACAAGTCAGTACAAGTTTATATGCAGCCGACACAGCAAACTACAACAGCGTTTATGTTAACGAATCTAGCGTCCAGGATATAAGGAACTTAAGTAAAATCAAACAGCACTTTCATGATCCGATTTTGACCAAAACTTTTATTACTTAGCACTTAACAGCAAATACACGTGGAGGGAAGGCACGTGCCTTGCGCATTGAACGCGCAGAATGAACTGACTGCTCTTTCTTACTAAGTCTTCTGCGTATTGCTCTGGTCTTCTTTGGTCTCAAATCTTTGGGAACGTATTTCTTGGAACGATAAGCTTCACGTTGGCGAAGTTTTTGCGCCTGATGAATAACTGTATATACACGGGCAATGGACTTTCTTAGTGTCCGGCTAAAAGTGAGATTTTTATAACACTTGGTAGCAATAAAACTCACATTTTCTTCAATTTTCCATGATAGGATGCGCCTCTCGTTACCCGATACAAACGAAGATTGCCAAGTTCCGTCTTAAGCTCTCCAAGTTGCTTCTGTAGTTCAGGCTCTGGTTTATTACGTAGCTTTGACGCCCGTATTTTAGTCTAAAAGATACCCAACAACAACACACAACCTACCATGCTGAGTTTAAAATTCTGCCACCGAAGCAAGATTATACAAACAAGTTGTCTCACAACAAATTATTTTCAAACTTTAACCATATAAATCCAAATAGGGTGCACATTATGTAAATTTCTCATGATAAACCTAATGTATCCGTTTTGTCTCAATGAGTAGAAAAATTAAATTTCACGAAGTATAGTGCCTCAGTGTAAGCCGCTTTCTTAAAGAATAAATAAATAGAAATGAATCAATCCAAGCTTAAATATTACAGAGTAACAAAGTCTGTTTTGTGTAGTCATTCATAAACCAGTCTGACTTATCCACTGTAATCCCACTTCGGTCATTGAGGTTTGTATATGAGGTACTTTTTTGTTGATGTGTGTTGCGTTTGCAATATGAAAAGGTAGACCTAAATTCGTTTGTATTATAATGGTGTTAGATGTAAACAGAGTGAGAAATGATGTTAAGAATGGATAGTCTAAGTCGTATGGATGATAAAGTTTTTTCTGCTGAGGGTTGTAGAATTTGGCCATATATTCGAGAACTTCACTAAATCCCCTATCATTGGTATCAAAAGAACCAGTTTGCACTATTTCGATATTTTAATATGTAAATGCCATGTACTACTGTTGTTGATTTAATTTGAAATTCTACAAGTTCTGCAGGATTATTAGGTTTTCAGTATTTGGTTGGGTGGTATTCGACTCTAATCAGTAGTTCACGAAGTGATTATCCAATATCTAAATTATCACAACTGACATACACTAAACTTTGAACACAGTTCTGTGTTGGGGTAGAGCTCGTCTTATCCTTTATACTGGCTTTAACACTGAAGTGTGTTTGTTGTTTTGTAGTATGATGTAATTATGTGGTGTTTTACGATACATCGAAGTTCTGTCGTACCATGACGTCATGGTGGAACTATCGTACTAATACATAGAATCTCTGACAAATTGCTACTTAATAATAAACCATTTCGTTTCAGTTCATTTTTGATTATACCTGTCGGAAAACGATTGAACTGCAAAATCTTGTCCATATACTTTCGTGCCTTTCGCTTATTCTTTTCATATCCGATAATCTTTTTTGCTCTTCTAAAGAGACACAAAGTTAGAGGGAATTTTTATATTGAGTGAGTGCTCTGAATTGAAGTCGATATAACGATAGAGTGCGTTGGTTTATGATAAGTAGTTAGATTACATTTCTACCAGGACTCCTTTTAACTAACCAACATAAAATGATAGCTGACTGTGTTCCATTTTATTTTCGTAAGTTCATTTAATGTTGAATACAATTGCGTTGATCAGTTTGGTTAAAGCTCTGTGGAACAACATTTACACGATTGCGAAGGCATCACCCACATACCTAGGCCGATTCAATGGTCTGATGTAACTGACGAGAATACTTGATTCTACATTTGCCACGAATAGACAAGCTAATTTTGTAAATAGTTTTTGATGTTATTTGTATTTATTCTGTCAATTTTTTTCACTGCATGTACATTTATCATTAAATGATTGTACGTCTTGGTTAAGTGTATGACCTTGAACACTTCCTTCCGTTGTGTTACTTTCATAGCATGACACACTGTTAACTGCTGACAGTGTACCCCTCAACTCATCACATTCAGATGATATTATTTTAAGCTCAGTCAATGCCTTTTCCGAGTTTAGACTAACGGCATACGGTGCCAACGACCCCAGGATCTGGTTCGCGCAAGTAAGAACCTTATTCCTAGCGAAAAGCATACGCTCCCAGGCGACCAAATATGTTTATGTTGTCGGCGCACTTCCCATCGAAATTGTTACAGAAGTTGGGGATTTGATCGACCATGTACCAGAGACTGATCCTTATGATAAAATTAAAGCTGCCGTAATCCAACGTACATCACTTTCTGGTGAAAAACTACTACAACCACTGTTCACATCATGGGAATTTGGGGACAAGAGACCGTCGCAGTTGCTACGACATAGGAAACAGTTGGCGGGTCCATATAAATTAGATGAAGTTGTAAAATGTGATCGATAGACGAACCCACCAATAATAAAGGGAAACGCCCACCACCACATTAACTCCTTTTGACCTTGTACGACTGTATCTCTTTATTAACCAATCACAGTTTAATGTTCATTGTAAACCAATATTTGCTTGTTGACTCATTTTTCCTATTCTCTGGCTACTGTTCGGTATGTTATTTGTCCGTTTTTTCCCTGTATTAATAGACCATACGGTTTGTTTGTACACTAACGATGTTAATTTATGTTTTAGAAACAGATAAAGTTTATCTAGCCAAATAGCTTGCTTGTTCTGACTTTGGCCAAACCAAGACTCTGTATTCGACGGTCTAGAGAATAGCTCAGAATCAAACCTGTAGGAAATTGCTCCCTACAGAAGTATTACTTAAACAAATGTGGTTTCAGCGATTATCACATAGCGTCAGACAGATTCTTAGTGTGTCGGGAAGCTCTGTCAATGCAGAAGACCTAGCACATATTGTAAGATCCATTTTGAATGTTTTGTGTGTTGGTGAAAATCCCTCCATGTATATACTTGTACTTTGTCCCTATTGATCCCCTTAGTTGTACATTGTTGTGTTTTGGTTACATTTGAATTGTTAATACTTGTATTTTTTATTATAGTTTTGTTTTTATTACGCATTCACTAAGTTTGTGTTTCTTCCTGAACTGCATCTGTGTTGTTTTACTTGACACTTGTTCTTGGCGGTAGCCATATTGATTTGTTCCTCCTGTTGTGTGTGATCTATCCAGTCAGGATAGAATAACGTTCATTTGTTGTAACTGGTAATTTTTCCTCATCTTCTATCAACTTCTTTATTTATTGTAATTTAGATTTGATTGATTGAACAATCATTGGTTGAATAGCCGGGTGGTAATATTTGTTTAGGTAACGATTTACATTTAAATTTATGATGAATTATAGAACCGCTATTTACCCGATTACTTGTTTTGATTTCGACGGGAAAGGGCGCGTGTCTAAAGTCCACGGAAGGCTATTCTTCACCATCCAAACCGTAGTTTGGATCCTACAGTTCTAAACAAATATTACTTGGCCGAAATCCTTTGGTAATCGTTCGCGGATTTTCTGGAAATAATTGGTCGCTTCGCTTATAATGCCAGTTAATCGTCGAAGGAAATCAAGCTCAAAGTTCGTCGATGGTAATGAAGAATCCCCTATTGTCAAGCAAGTGCCTTTTGACGTCCTTAAGGGTCATGGTTCAGACTCAAATAGGGTTGATTATCATGGTAGTGATTCTAGTCTTAATTCGATGTCAGATGACGTAAAAAATCTTAGTTTAAAGGAGAAGCAAAGGCCTGAATTACTAGGAAAGAGCATGTTGCCTATAGTTCATGTTGTTGGCCCAGAACTACCAAAGGTTGAACTGAGTTATTTCGATGGAGAGCCAAGAGGATACTGAAAGTTTATAAGGCAATTTGAGACGTATGTAGCATCAAGAGTCACGGATGGTAGCCAGCGCTTGCTCTATTTGATACACTATTGTAAGGGCAAGGCTAAAACAGCTATTGAAGGTTGCGTCATGATGGAGGCATCCTCTGGCTATAAAAGAGCAAGGGAGATTTTAAAACGTTTTTTTCGGACAGTCTCACGTAATTGCTCGAGAAACACTAGAGGACTTATTTAGTGCTGTGAATTTTGAGTATATTGACGGGGACCAACTATCAAACTTGGCTATTAAAATGGAAAACCGTGCTATGGTCTTGGAACAGATTAATTATACTTCTGATCTAAATTCCTTAGTTACTTTGGAAAGAATAGTGAGACTCTTGCCTCAACCTATGCAAGCCCAGTGGGCGGAGTGGGTGGATAAATTGACTGAAGATAACAGGGAACCGACCTTCGACGAGCTCACTCAGTTTATCGCATCGCGTGCGAGAGTGACTTGTAGTAGATTTGGACGGTTAGCAAACCGTTCAAGGAAAGGGCATAACCTAAAGACGAACTGTCACGTGCAATCAGAGCAAGGGAGTAGTTCGACAACGAAAACTAAATGCAGTATGTGTTCCTACGACCATGCCATTGATAAATGTCCACAGTTCTTAGCGCTTACAGTTCAAGACCGATGGTCTCACGCTAAAAGCAAGGGTATCTGTTTCGCCTGTCTTAGACAAGGACATAGAGTTAAGGAATGTAAGCTGACGAAGCGTTGTAACGTTGAGGGTTGTGAAAAGAAACACCATTCTTTGTTGCACAGCGAGAGTGAGAAACCTGGTATCTCGAATTGTTGCGGATATACTAAATCACTAATCAGTCAAGTGTGTTTAGGCATGATTCCCGTACGGTTGAAATCGCGAAAGGCCGAGATTGTGGGTTATGCTCTGTTGGACAACGGTTCTGATGTGACACTGATAAAATCAAACTGTTTGAGGTCTCTCGGGCTGAGCGAAGACGAAGCATCAGTGGTAGTTGAGACTGTGGGCGGTAATAGAACAATGAAGGTCACGAGTGCGCCTTTTGAGGTATTTTCTTTAGATCGATCTGAACATGTTACGATTGAAGGAGCTCTGATTGTGGCAGGTATACCAGGTCATAAGCCAACAAAGTCGGCAGTGAACAGCCTAGTTAAGTGGCCACATTTAGGGGATGTACCGATAGATAACTTAGACTCTGAAGAAGTTTTACTGTTGATTGGTTGCGACGTACCAGAAGCACATTGGGTGTTAGACCAACGGTTGGGTGGAAGGAAGAACCCGTACGCTGTGAAAACGTTGCTGGGGTGGACGGTTTTCGGACCTGCGTCGTATTCGGAATATAGGAAAAGAGTTGTTAATCATACCAGTAAATTACAGACTTTGGAGAACGAAATACGTAAACTTTATGATGAAGAGTTTTCTGATGTTTATTCAAATGATAAATCAATATCACTAGAAGATAAGGAGGCTATAAAGATTGTGGAAGGTGGCACGCGCTTCGAAAATGGTCATTTTGTAGTTCCTATACCATGGAAAGTGAACCCAAATATGAAAGGGGGGAATTATGAAGTGGCAAGCAGTAGACTACAGAGTTTGAAGCGTAGATTGTTAAAAGATGACATTCTGTATATCAAGTATACAACGGGTATTGAAAGTAATTTTATTAAGGGCTATGTGGAAAAGATCCCTGAAATACGATTGCAACCTATTTATCGCCCCCGTTGGTACTTGCCTCACCATGCAGTTATAAACCCGAAAAAGCCAGAAAAACTGAGAGTGGTCCTTGACTGTGCCGCCAAGTTTGCGGGTGTTTCTCTAAATGATATGGTTTGTCAAGGACCTGACACAACTGCTGAGTTAGTGTGTATATTATTGCGTTTTCGCAAAGAAGCAATCGCAGTCTCTGCGGATGTTGAAGAAATGTTCATGCAAGTGAAGGTCCCTGAGTCTGATCGAGGAGCTTTAAGATTTCTGTGGTGGCAGGGGGGAGACATGTCGAAAGAACCATCCGAGTTTCAAATGACATCTCATCCATTTGGCGCCATATCATCGCCGTTTTGCGCGAACCTTGCCTTGAATAAGACGGCCCAAATATTCTCTGACGGTTATGATGGTTATGTCGTAGATGCTGTTAAGAATAATTTCTATGTTGATGATTGCTTGGTATCTTTTCTCACTTGTGATCAAGCAAAGAGTTTCGTTAAGCAGATAAGTGAATTATTATGTAGAGGAGGTTTCAAACTAAAGAAATGGGTTACCAACTCGGAGGAGGTAAGGACCACCTTGCCTGATATATGTAAAGAACAGTCCTTGATAGAAATGTCAACGGATTACGACACTACTCATCGAACCCTAGGTGTAGAATGGGATTTTAAACAAGCTGTATTTAAGTTTTACTTTGATGCACCGGAAAGGCCTCTGACTAGGAGAGGTATTTTATCTATAGTTTCTTCTCTGTTCGATCCTCTGGGTCTGATTGCTCCAGTCTGTCTTACTGCCAAACTCCTCTTGCAAAAATTATGTAGGTCCCAAATAGGCTGGGATCAGCCTCTTAACGAGCCATACATGTCCGCGTGGCTAGGCTGGGTAAGTTTTATGCGTCAGATAGGTCACGTCACGGTAGCTCGAGGTATCAAGAGGAGAATCGACGAACCCGACGCGAAAGTGGAATTGCACTTGTTCAGTGATGCTTCAGAGGTTGGTTATGGAGCAGTTGCGTACGCACGAGTCAGCTATTTGAAGGAGCCACCATATTGTATCTTGTTGTACAGCAAGTCTAGGGTAGCACCAATCAGACGAGTCACTATACCGAGACTTGAGATGGCGGCAGCGGTGTTAAGTGTGAGGCTTGGTGAAGTATTACGGAGAAGTCTGCCTAATTTTTTCTGCGAAGTAAACTTCCATACAGATTCCATGATAGTGTTATACTACATTAAGAATATGGAGAACCGATATAGCACCTATATAGCCAACCGCCTCGCTGTGGTGCACCAGTATACGAAGGTTGAACAATGGAATTATGTAAAGTCGTCACAGAATCCAGCTGATTGGGCATCAAGAGGTATACAAAAAATGACTGATCTGGAATCTTGGTTCAAATGTCCTACCTTACTGCATGGTGAATTCTGTACAACAATCACTGACTGTCCGGAACCTACTCCTGACGATATTGAGTTTAGAAAAACTGTTGTGGTTAACTTGAGTAGTATAAAGCACAACATGTCACCTATTCTCTCTTATTACTCCGAGTGGTTGAAATTAGTCAGGGCCGTAGCCTGGCTTAGAAGGTTCATAGAATTTCTGATGGTGCTTCGTTCACCGAGTCATGAAGGATCCGTTCATCTAGGATGTTTAAAGGTCAAAGAACTTGACATCGCCAAGCGTAAAATTTTGTTGATGGTTCAGAAAGAAGTGTATGGAGAAATACTTAGTGGATTTAAAAACAATGGTAAAGTAGTTAGTCACAATGATCTGAAGGGCTTATCACCGATAATGCTTAATGGGTTACTCTTTGTTGGAGGCCGACTAAGCTACTCAGATTTCTCAAATGCCTTTAAACATCCAATAATATTGCCCAGTCGACACTTAGTGACAGAAATGATAATTAGACATTATCATAAGGAACAAGGGCACACAGGAACGTCACAAGTACTGGCCACGATTCGAAAAAGATATTGGATAATAAAAGGAACCAGCACGGTTAAGAGAGTGATAGGAAAGTGTGTGACATGCCGGCGGTTTACGATGAATACAGGGCAACAATTGATGGCACCACTTCCAGCTTGTAGAGTGCAACAAGGATGGTATAGCTTCTCAGCCGTGGGAGTAGACTACTTTGGACTCCTTTCTGTCAAAAGAGGAAGATCATTAGAAAAAAGATATGGATGTGTATTTACTTGCTTGCAAACCCGAGCAGTACATATTGAAATGACACATAGTTTGAATACTGATTCGTTTATAATGGCCTTGTTACGTTTCATTGGAAGAAGAGGGAAGCCTGCCGAAATTTACAGTGACAATGGGTCAAATTTCGTGGGTGCGATCTCTGAATTAAGGAGATTTGTGCAACAGTTGAATCAACAGAAAATAGACAAAGAACTGTCAGCTAGACAAATTCAGTGGCATTTTAACCCGCCCTCACCCAGCCACAGGAGTGGAGTTTGGGAAAGGATGATTAGGTCCATACACTGACTGTTATTGTTGATAACTAGAGAGCAGACTCTAACCGATGAGACTTTAAACACTTATTTGATCGAGATTGAAAGGATATTGAACGATCGACCCTTAACTCCGGTCGTTCAAGATGCTAACGATAAACTAGCCTTGTCGCCAAATAGTTTGTTATTATTGAGAGAATGTGACGGAATAGTCGAAGAAGGTAGCATCAGAGATAAATATGACAAACGTTGGAAACAGATTAATCATCTTGCTAATGTGTTTTGGAAAAGGTGGTTAAGAGAGTATTTACCGTCCCTACAAAAACGTCAAAAGTGGTTAGTTGAACACTGCAATTTTCAGAAAGGGGATGTAGTGATCGTAGCTTCGGACATATCGACTCGTGGAAAATGGCCCTTAGGCGTAGTTGAAGATTGTGAAATAGATGACGACGGAAGAGTTAGAACAGTGGTTGTTCGTACGAACGGTGGATTAGTCAGGAGAGATATACGTAGATTATGCCTCCTTGAAGGCTCGAATTAGTTCCTCGTATTATTAATGTAGTTAGGTCGAGTAGGCGTACTACTGTAAGTCCTACTCGTTCCTATAGTGTAATATGTTATATAATGAACCATGACCGTAGGCATCAAGGTAGCTTGTGTGGTATGGAGGGATTTTGGGGGCCGGTGTAAGATCCATTTTGAATGTTTTGTGTGTTGGTGAAAATCCCTCCATGTATATACTTGTACTTTGTCCCTATTGATCCCCTTAGTTGTACATTGTTGTGTTTTGGTTACATTTGAATTGTTAATACTTGTATTTTTTATTATAGTTTTGTTTTTATTACGCATTCACTAAGTTTGTGTTTCTTCCTGAACTGCATCTGTGTTGTTTTACTTGACACTTGTTCTTGGCGGTAGCCATATTGATTTGTTCCTCCTGTTGTGTGTGATCTATCCAGTCAGGATAGAATAACGTTCATTTGTTGTAACTGGTAATTTTTCCTCATCTTCTATCAACTTCTTTATTTATTGTAATTTAGATTTGATTGATTGAACAATCATTGGTTGAATAGCCGGGTGGTAATATTTGTTTAGGTAACGATTTACATTTAAATTTATGATGAATTATAGAACCGCTATTTACCCGATTACTTGTTTTGATTTCGACGGGAAAGGGCGCGTGTCTAAAGTCCACGGAAGGCTATTCTTCACCATCCAAACCGTAGTTTGGATCCTACACATATGGCGGAAAGATGATGGAGATATACCCTGACAGTCATTGTCCAAATGCGATACAAACTTCCGGTAAAGACGATACGAACACTACACTCAACATCCAGCAACAATTAACGCAGTTAACAACTCAGTTAGCATCATTACAAGCTACTTTCGCGAGCATCCATTTACGACAGAATAAATCCATTTCAAGAAAAAGATCAGTGTCCAGACAGCGTCCTCGTTCACCTAAAGGCGCAGATGGAATATGTTGGTATCATCTGAAATATGGTAAGAAACCACGTCGTTGCACACAACCGTGCAACTTCACAACCAATAATCATTAAAAACAGGGAAACGGGCCGGTCAGACAGTAATGGCGGCGTCTGTTACCGTCCAACACGCCAGCTGCCTTTTTCACATCAGGGGTCGTATTTCTGGCTCAGACTTCTTAGTCGACACAGGAGCAGAAATCAGCATCATCCCCCTTCACCCCTCACGATGACAACAAACGACAAGCACCAAACTGTCTCTTATCGCGGCTAACGACACGGTCATTAGAACTTACGGTGAACAATCCCTCATATTAGATCTCGTACTCCGTAGAAGATTTACGTGTGTTTTTATAGTCGCCCAAGTCAAGCAACCAATTCTCGGGGTCGATTTGCCCAGCGCCTATAGTTTACTAGTTGATACGAGCAAAAGGAATTTGACTGACGAAAATACACGTTTGCAGGTGAACGGCACACCCACTGACTATGAAATTCATGGTGTACGAATAATGAAACCTGTGAAAAACATTTTGAAAGATATCCTGACTAAATACGGGTGCATAACTAAAGCAGACTATCAAAAGGAATGCAACCCACATAATGTGCGACATCACATTAGTACCACCGATCCATCCATTTGCGCCAGGGCGAGGAGACTACCACCAAACAAGTTGCAGACGGCTGAGGGAGAATTTTAACACATGATGAGAATTGGTATTATTAGGCCATCTAACAGTTCTTGGGTCTCACCACTGCACATGGTACCAAAAAAAGAGCAAGACTGGCTTCCTTGTGGTGATTACCGCCGTCTGAATAACCAAACCATTCCTGAAAAGTACCCTATTCCACACATACATGATTCTTCACTAAACTTACACAGTAAATGTATCTTCTCGAAACTCGACCCTGTGCGTGCATACCACCGAATTCCGATGGCACCAGAAGACATCGAAAAAACAGCCATCATTATACCTTCTGGTCTGTTTGAGTTCCTAATAATGCCATTCGGACTAAAAAATGCCACCCAGACATTCCAACGATTCATGGACGTTGTTACAAGAGGTTTAGATTTCGTATTTGCCTACATCGACGACATTCTGATCTCTAGTTCATCAATAGAAGAACATTTCCAGCACCTTCAGTTTTTTTTGAACGTTTTAAAAAACATGGCGTTGTTATCAACCCTTCAAAACGTATATTCGGCGTCACAGCCTTGAAGTTTTTAGGACGTTACATTGACTCTCAAGGCATTGAACCACTTCAAAAGATAGTTGAAGCTATTATCAGTTACCCTGAGCCAACTTCCGTAAAATCATTACGCTGTTTTCTCGGAACGTGCAATTTCTACCGCCGATTCCTACCATGTGCAGAAGTTTTACAGCCGTTAACTGACATGCTGAAAAGTGACAAAAAAGGTACGAAGAAGGAAAAGAATCAAATATTCAAGCTACTTCCTGACGCCAAAACGGCATTAGAGAAAGCGAAGTCCATGATAGCTAACGCCACTATGCTTCAACACCTAAATTCTGACCCCACAACCCACTTGATTCTGTGTACGGATGCATCTCAAAAGGCCGTCAGGGCAGTATTGCAACAACAGGTAAACAACGTGACTACTCCCATAGCGTTCTTCTCCAAGAGGCTGTCACCAGCTCAGGAACGTTATAATACTTTCGGACGGGAGTTACTCGCTATTTATTTAGCCGTCAAACACTTTAACTTCTTACTATAAGGGCAAACTTTTGCTAACATGACCGGTTATAAACCTTTATGTTATTCATTCAACACTTCGTACGACCGACATTCACCGCGAGAAGCACGGCAATTGGGTTACATCTCTCAATTTACAACAGATATCCAATTTGTCAAAGGACACACTGACGTTGTAGCCGACGCATTATCACGAAAGGATGTTTATACCTTGGTACGTAAACAAGACATTGATCTGGAAACAATCTCAAAATTACAAGTAGACGACGCAGACATAAAAAGCTGCAAAGAGAAGTCTAACTTGATACTCAAACACGTACCTGTTTCTTCCTCTAACGCATCTATTATTTTCGACGTTTCAGCGGGCAGCAATCGCCCCTCAAGCCTGTCGACGTCAGGTATTCCGGAAACTGCACGAACTTTCACATCCAGGAATCAAAGCCACCACTAAATTGAATACTGAACGTTTCGTGTGACCAAAGATTAACTCAGATATAAAACGATGGACTCAAAGCTGCTTACAATGTCAACGCAGAGAGATTCCGAAACACACAATCAGTCCTGTTGGGAGGTTCCCTCTGCCAGAGAAACGCTTCCGACTCATTCATCTAGACATAGTAGGTCCATTACCACCATCAAATTCATTCACGCACATCCTCACCGCAGTGGACCGGTTCACAAGATGTGCTATAGCATGTCCTATAACCGGCACCTCTTCAGAGACAGTAGCCGCCGCATTCCTTGACCGTTGGATAGCAAACTATGGAGTACCATCTATCGTCACTACAGACCGTGGTCCCCAGTTTCAGTCTATACTATTTCAGGAATTCACAAACCTTCTGGGCGTGAACCACACCAAAACAACAGCCTATCACTCAGCAGCTAATGGGTTGATCAAAACGTTTCACCGCCAATTAAAAAGCTCGCTGATGGCACGGGATGATAAATCAAAGTGGAGTGACGCATTACCACTCGTACTCCTGAAAATCCGTTCAACCATAAAGGATAGTATAGGTTGTACAGCCGCCGAGCTAGTTTACGGTACAACTCTTACATTACCAGGTCAATTAGTAGACCCAGACACATCAGTACCAACTGATCCAAGTCGTTTCGCTAGTCAACTACTACAAACAATGCAAAGAATCAAAGCAATACCGCCGCGAGAACATAATAATCGAACACAGCTCGACGAAAACCTAGAAACATGCAAATTTGTCTTCGTTCGAGTTGACGCTGTTAAAAAGCCACTGAAACAACCTTACGGCGGACCATACCAAGTTATTAAAAGAACAAACAAACACTTCATAATCAACAAGTGCAGAAAGAAAGAGACTATCGCTATTGATAGAATAAAGCCAGCCTTCTATGAAGCGCAACAAGATAAAGAAGATAGCACTGCAGTTAATCAAACTCCCCCACTAACCACTACTAGAGAAGAGGAGGATGAAAAGCCGAGTACCAAGCCTACTTGCTTAACACGTTCAGGCAGGACTGTAGAAAAGCCCAAACGTTATGTACATTTCGCCGAATAAAAAAATCAAACAAACAATTATTGATGTAATACATCGTTAAATTCACCCAATTTTCCAATAACATCTACAACTTTTTTTCTTTTGACACGTGTATATAATTAATCACACTTTTTTCCACAATTACTCGTTTTGTCACAGTTGTTTTAAAAATTTTCTGTCAATAATAAACGAGTGAATTCGAGTTCATTATTTCAGGTTTATTAACAGTTTTGTATATTATTATTATTATTATCAATATTATTATTATTATTAGCAAACCAAGACTTTGAATGACCTCATTTTCATTCTTTTTGTGTTCGTTATGCTATGCTACATCAATGCTGTTTTACATAATAACACATTGTATATTACTAATCTGCATGTCATACCTATCTCCACCTTTTTCTTTTTGGTTATTACTGTGAATATCATTTTTGCATACATGTATGTGCCATATTCTTACAATTTTTTGTTCCTATTATAACCAGTGTTACCTCCAGACACTCTGGGGGGAGCTGTGTGAACATATGCCTGACAAGCAAATTTTGTAAATAGTTTTTGATGTTGTTTGTATTTATTCTGTCAATTTTTTTCACTGCATGTACGTTTATCATTAAATGATTGTACGTCTTGGTTAAGTGTATGACCTTGAACACTTCCTTCCGTTGTGTTACTTTCATAGCATGACACCCTGTTAACTGCTGACAAATACACTGTTACACACATACCTCTCGTTCTCCATTCACTTGTGATTGTGTTAACTGAAATCTAAACCAAATACTGTCTACATTTATAGACTCTAATCAGAATATATCATAACCTACGTTGTATTACACCACTGCGAGTTCATCAAGCTTACTGGAATTATCAATCATCTATAATTGTGGATTTCTGGTACCAGACTCAATCAGAACATGCGCGAACCTGTTGAATTAAGTAACGTCCCTCATTTTTTTGTGCTTATATCATTTAACTGATATATATATTAACATTATTATTTGTACTTCATAACTCTGTTATCATTTTTGAATTCATATATTGTTTTGTCCATCACGGCTTTTCGCCGAGACATTTAAACTGTACATATGTTGGGGTGGTTATAAAGATCATTTAAGCCTTAGTTATAGGTTTGGTTTATGGAATCTAAGTAAACTATAAAAATGTGACATATTGCGTGGGATAGAACTTGAGATGGACTATGAAGAGATCCTAGTAAAGGATTTTAGTTCTTTCAAAAGTTAGATTTTCTGAGATTTGACTCTATTTTCAAACATTATTTTTTGATCAGTCATTTACCACGGCTTTGTGGGAAACTTTAACATCACGCTCCTTTTTATTCACAATTACAGTTGCATTGGATTCGTCAGCTTTTGTAGTTAAAACAGTCTTGTATTGAATGTAGAGCAAGCAATACGTCTTGTGAAATGTTAGATGTGAGGTTTTGTGAATCATCCTAAATGCGATAATGGACTCTTTTCTGACAATTTTTAGTTTAGTTATTCCAGGATTAGAGCGAATTCCAGCGCGTCAAATGATCTATGTAGATTGAAACTAGATCCTTTATCCGGTAGAATGATTTCATGATTGCTAAGAGAGATTGAAAACAACTCTCGTGCCTTTAGAAATAGATGCCTTCTTCTATGTCATCCTTTAATACATATAGCTACGCTTTGTTTCCTATTTGGAAGAAGCCTGGCTGGTGCTTGTGTGGGTATTTATTCCTATAGTGGTACAGGACAGTTTGGGTGCAAGATTGTCATACACAAATCTTTCAACAATTAGTATAAGATGCCAAGAAATATTATGCGAATGCAAAATAAGGAAGAAAATAAATAATTAAGCCCTAACGTCATGACATGACCTAAATGTATTCGGTAAACTCTTAGCCACCCAACTTACGTTTTAAAATCTTTCCAATCCTCGTTCCCTAATTTTTTTAGTATTATTCGATTGATCGACATGTCAGAGAATCAACTTAATGACGTTTTCTTGCAATAAAAATTTTGTTTTCATTCAGTACGAATTATAATTTTTTGGTATTCCGGGTTTCCAATGCATTCTCAGTATTTTATTATTATATATGCAATTTCGAATACTTTCTTGTGAAATTAATAGTGATGTCCATCGACAAGTCTGAAGAGATATCGTGGAATTATGGTATAGTTCTGTATTTGTACATTTATCCCCACTACTATAATAATAGACTTAGTCCCAAGTCACATCACTGCCTATACTGACTCGTCTTGCAGTGAAGATCAGCAGTATGGTGTTTAGCACCTTTAATGAGCTGAGGGTAGAATAATATATTTATTGTTAACAGGTACAAGTTACACAGAATGACCACGTCTGCAAGACCGAGCCATACCATACCGAACCATTCTTTGCGAGTCCACCATTACCGACCTCTCTGCGCTAGATATTGAATGTAAATTTTCTCGGTTATCTTGTGTTCAGCTTCGAGGATCGAGTGGTTAGAACCAATACCAACATAATATTTTCAAAGTTTCCAGAGCATACACATAATATTGAAAGTTTCGGAGTGCTGTTCGCGACATCCGAATTAACTTAGTTTCATAAGTTTGGAGTTTGGGAACGATAGTATGTTAGTGCTTTATGGAGCATAATACAGATTTCTGAGTCGGAACTATACCGTACTTTAGACTGCTTAACAGAATTTCAACAGATCTCTCTAATAACGTCACCATCGGGCTCTGTAGATGTAAATCAACAAATGTAATTTTGAAGGTTTCGAATAAGTTACATCCACTTATCCTTTATTCCAATACACATCGTAGCTGTACACACTTATTTCTCTTTAATCTATTTTTGTCTGTCTGCTAGACATATCTTTTTGACCCGGTTACTTATCTTGTTACCATGTGCCTATTTTATTTTTGCCTTATATTCATTTCTTTTCATAAGTACTTGTCATAAGTATGCACATATATACTGTAGCATCGTTTTGTATACAGTTAAACGCATCCTTAAAACGTTAAGTACTATACATTTTCATTACATGTGCAGTTTAAACTATGAGAAATATTCAGAATCATTAGATTTTATTATTGGTTTGCTCAAGAATATTATTCAAATCTGTATTTCCGTAGCTAGTCAAAAACTTTACTCTCTTTGCACTTAGTTTTCATTTGCGGACTGTCGTAATTTGAAGCTTGCGCTATTGCAGATTGTTGCTCATTGTTTTGTTTAATCAGGGTAAGTGAAGTTTGTTTGCTCTCTGGTAAATCGAAACACCTTTCCTTTTGTTCTTCACTTCACAGTTGTTCTCGCAAACAAAACTTCTCATCCTAACGTTTTACACAAAATGCCTCTTGGCTTGATGCGAGTTGCTACAGTTTCGTGTGGGAGGAGAAAAACAGTTTCCGATCACAGTATATGTTGATCTTCTGTTGTTACGAATTCCAAACCCATGGTTCATTGTTACTGAGTTAAATAGATTCTATTGACAGAGGATTGTATGGAAACATGTATGCACTGTGTGAATGCAACATGTACGGTATTTCGTTATCTCTACAAACTCATGCTTTTTAGAACAACACTGATATATTTAATGGCAGAATTATATTTCACAGTTTTGATTGTTTAGAGCATCAATACCACACTTTTAACTTCATTGGATTACCTTTATATGACGTATCAAACAGAGTATCCTTTTTTAAAAATGATTCCTTTGTATCTTAAAGTTTTTTTGGGCACAACAATGTAGTCGGTTGCAGCACTTTATACATATGACGGTTCACACTCCGATTTTTATTCCTAATTAAACTTTTAATTCATCAATTTTGTCTGTTGGTATTTATTACCCAAGGTATATGAAAATCTGACGATTGGATAAAATAAAAAGGTTTATTATTAGCGCACGAGCTGTTAACACCCAGTGGCCAGTAGTATGCAGTGTAGTGAGTGCAAAAAGTGGTGTTACGAGGCTTTCACGAATCGAATGCTGAAGTGTTTTCGTGCTTCAATATGACTATCGCGATTCACGTTTTCGCTTACTCGAGAATAACCCTATTATGACCACATTAAAGGTTTATGGTATGAACTGAATGTGGGGTGAATAATGTTTCGACACCACTTAACTGACTATCACCTTAAAATATCTCAAACTTTATAATATTGGAGATTTGAAGACTACGTAGCTAAAAGACGGACATGGAAATCAAACCATACAGCTTAGGTTGACATCCAAGCCTATGAATCAATGTGGTTTACTAGTACGTAGTGCATATGAAGCATAAAACATCAAGTGGTCTTCCCAAAAGAGTCTCGTCTCCCATCAATCGTATGGAAAAATGAGGCGCCGAAAACGAGCTAAAACTAGGGTTAGATTTTCAGGTTCTGAGGCTGCGGAAAAGAATGATTCCAAACCCAGTTCGAGTCAGATAGAAAACCACATAGCCTGTCTTCGGATCTGTCACATAAATGCTAGGTGTTTGTTTAATAACGATTCGGAACTTGAGGTGAGGATTGACTCTACCACGCCCTATGTATTCGCCGTAGCAAAGCTTGAAATAGTTAGTGTAAAATAAGGAACTCCATTCAGCAAACTCACGTTAGTATGAGCTGACAAAACCCAGAAGCATAAAAGAAAATCAGCAGCAAGATTTGTTGGATTCAATGCACTGTTGTGGCCGTAAATATATAGAAAACACTTGAAATTGTGATGACTATCATCTGACATCAAATACTCGGTTATTGTAACACAGTCATACGTCTGAACAAACTGAAGATACACTATTCAAATTACGAGAACCGAATTACTTTTCTAAAACAGACGTAAGGCATGTGCATTGGCGAATTCCGTTGGATGCGATCCCTGGTGAACTAACTAGCAATAATGGAACATTCGGCCTGCTCGTATACAAGCTCCTACCGTTCAGATGTATTGTTTTATCTGCGAGATTTCACAAGAATAGAAATCAGATTATCACCTGTTTTGACGCTGCTGAATCTCATCAGGAAGACATCATAGTTCATGCTTACAATACTGAGTAACAAAGCCAGAATCTTTTAAAGTTATTTGGACACTTTTGTGACACAAATGTGATCGTGCGGTGTCAGCTACGATTTGTTTCTATCAACTTTCCAGGCCGTACTGTAGATGCGGAGGGTTTTTAACCTGATACGAGTTATCTGACTCCACTGATTTAAGCACCGCCAAATACGAATATTCCGGTACTCAGATCATGAGTTGGTGCTCTTCAACTTTATTATTATTATTATTCACAAACATCTTATGGGAACATAAGTGCTTTAAAGGAACCATTTCGGGTTTCTCCAAAAATGCAATAATACACAAGTTTCAATAATGTTAGCATTATATTTGCCATATTTGAAAAAAGAGAGTAATAACAATAGAATAATAATAACAAATCAGGTTCTGTGTAATTCGGAAGAATATTGAATTGGGTTTAAAGGAGGAAAGGGAGAAAATAAGGGAACAGAAATAAAGGGGGCATGAAAAACACAAATAGTTTGTAGCGTGGTGTCGAGTTGAGGTTAACTGTGAACACCGCTACCCAGAAACACGTGCCAGATAAATCAGAAGGCGTAAGAAGCTCGTTCCAAATGACTCCATAAAATCCCCGAGAAGCCAAATATCAGAAGGCAGTTAATGGACCAAGTCGAGTTATATTTGCTGGCGATCTCGTGGCATCGAAAGGATACCGAGATCGTGCCAGGATACAACCTTGGTTACAGAAGGTAACCGAATTCGCGCGAAGTTACAACCGAAGTGTCAGTATAAGAATGGAAGCACAAAATAGCTGTCATTAGCACAGTCAAACAAAAGCACATTAAAACAAACACTGGTACAGTTGGTTATAATAATAATTGTTTTTATTAAACCAGTCGTGTTCTCGTGATAAATGTGAGTCACTACAAGTTTAATAGGCGTTTTTATGAACACAGAACAAGAATAAATGACTATGTATGAATCGTCAAATTAGTAACAAAAATAAAATAGAAAATAATTAAGAGAAAATAACTTATTATGGCAGTAAGATATGACGCTGGAATAAATGTTTGTGCAGTCATAGTTTGGAGTGATGATATGAAAGTCTCAGTTAGGTGAAAAGGATAACGAAATATCAACATGTATGAATCATATATGCATACTGAAGATAAGACGAGTCTGAGAAGTTAATTTAATTGTAACACAAGTTATTGTCTTGATGACAAACTTCGTAATCTTAGGAATAGTATTTATTTAGAAGGGAAAAAGAGAGAGAAAAAAGTGAACACCTAGTGAAAAGGTTCAACCATGATAATAATAATTGTGTAATGAATATCGACCTCTGAAGTAAACCAACAATTTAGAAAAATAAAATAAATCCTCTAGTGCACTCGGATAAATACATGTAGATTTATGTAATAGTATACAGAGTGAAATCGAATATTAGCATAAACATTTGTGCAATAATAATATTTAAGAGTGATGCTATGAACGTCACAATTAATTTCAAAGGACAATCGGAAATTAAATATGTTTAGAGGGATATGAAGAGATAAAAAGAATATCTAATGTGTCGGGGGACCAATAATGATATTAATAACGGTAATAATTATAAATACGAACATAAGCAGACTTCATATATTACCTACTTTACTTACGCCTGTTACTCCTAATGGAGCATAGGCCGCAGACCAGCATTCTCCAACCCACTCTGTCCTGGGCCTTCTTTTCTAGTTCCATCCAATTCTTGTTCATTTTTCTCATGTCTATCTCCATTTCTCGGCGTAATGTGTTCTTTGGTCTTCCTCTTTTCCTTTGGCTTTGAGGATTCCGTGTGAGGGCTTGTCTTTTGACGCAAATGGGTGCTTTCCTCAATGTGTGTCCTATCCACTTCCAGCGCTTCTTCTTCATATACTAAGATGAATAGAAATAAAATAAAATAGACGTGGAAACTTTCAAAGGTTACATTTTGCTTTTCAGGCAATTAGATGGATGACGGAACTTGTTCGTATTAATTCGAAAATGTCTGAATACATTAAAAATCATGTTGCAGACATATTTGTCAACTTAGTGCACAACCTCTATAGGCATGTTAAAATAACCATGAAAACTACTAACAAGTGTGAGTCATTGTTTGATCTGAAATGTTTTTTCTGAAAACTACTTTTTCATCGTAGCGTCATATGAAACCGTTGAATGTATCATATACCAAGAACGAGTCAGTGGGTGGTTTTAATGATTACATAAATATGACTAATCTTGGGTGGCTTATGCTTCTCGACAATGAGTGACGGTCGTAGGTAACTGAGTGATTTATAGTGGAATTGAATATAAGATGCTAAACGTTGTAAGGTACTGTAGCCAAAACAAATCATTTAGTGGACTAATGAAACCCGCCCGGATTATTTCCGGAATTCATCGATATTACGAGGGTTCATAGTTTGGGTTTGAAGTAAGTATTCACGAGGTTTTCGCACCATGCTTCCGTCCAACTTCATGGTATTCTTATGTTAACGGGAAAATCCAGGAAAACAATTAATTCCACAGGCGTAGCCTCCTCATACTAGTCACCTCAGTCACAGATTCTTCGTTCTTTCATGACTCGCCCCTGCTGATATAGTGTTTTTGATTCACATTTCTCGGCGGATTGTTTAGGGGTGAGTCGCTTATGTACTTAGTATAAAAAACGAATATAACGCTGACACACCAAAATTAAAGGGTTTGGAAAGAGACGGGTAGGATGATACTTAAGATTACCACCGTCTTGGTACTTTCTTTAAAAAAATCTGTAAAGCGGCGCGTAAAAATGAAACATCCCCTCTTTGTTCTAATTATTTGAATAGACAAGTACAAAACCTAATGAACCAAAATTTTATTAGATACGTGGTTAAGTATAACGCCTAAGCAAAAAACGTAGATGTCCCATTAGATGATGAATTGTCCCCAACTAACCTTTTTGGCCACCTGTCGACAATTCTCATCGGTACTTGTCAAATCTGTGATTGTTTTGCCAGATAAAGGGTCTAGTAATATGTACGGTAGTTCATTGTCTAGATAAGTCGATTTTAGACTATCAAAACTTTCCGAGTCGGTGTTTTATTGTTTTCGTACCAAGAAATGTCATTAGAATTCGCCTGGAGAACGCTAACTTCTGCACCAGTGTCGACGAGGTAGCAAACTCTCGTTGTCACATCTGTGACGTATAACAGACGGCTATGTTCGCCGGCTACGGTTGCCGTTAACGCGTGCCGGCTTGGAAGTTTTCCGAGTTGTTTTTCGAGTCGGTTAGCTTTGAGTTGGAAAAATTGCAGGGTTTTCTGCAATTTCGATGTTAGCTAGTTTGTCACATCATTCACGTCTAACTCGAGTAGGCCTCACATCATTTTCGACATAGATCATCTACGCTGGTGATCTGCAGTATTACTCTTACAATAGAGGACTAAGTGGCGCTTTTACTTTGTCACACCTTATCCAGATGTATGTGTGTGTTAAGACCGTTGTATACATATGTCGCTCGCGACTGTTACCGAGTATTAGTTGGTTTAATTTTGGATATTTGGTCCCGTAGGTGGTCCGCGTGACTTTCCAAGCTAATCTCTCCACTTCTTATACTGGGGACTCATCTCATGGAATCTTGATTCGACCAAAATTATTTTCGGTAAGCAGAGGAACCGCCCAGCAGTCTCGTAGAACTGGAAAGACTCCAAACTAAATCAACATTAGCAGTCCACACTGTTTTCAATAACTACCAAGTCAGTATTCAAAACATAAACGTAATACATAAAGGTTTATCCGACTACAAAGAAAAGTGGGTAGCTAAAACTTCTTATATATTGCCTTATCCTATTGCACTCAATAAAAGGTCTCACTAACCGTCAGACATAGACCATCTGTCCACATCTCACACCATTATCGTACATATAAATTCAATTCTATCATTCCACACCACGGGCGTCACATATTTTCCTCTTTAACATACGTACATGCACAAAAATACAGACATGTCGTACATAAACCACCTGAATAACGTGACATTGATTTGGTAAGACCTGTTTTTGATTGATCGCATCAGTTATTCTTGTTTTGTTCTTTTGTACTCTCTAACCTTTGTTTAATTTCGTTTATTTATCCATTGTCTGAAAAGTGTCTTACACCGTGTCACGAAACGTCAAAAAATTTACAAATTTAATTCTTCTACTCATTGGGACATTACAAATATATCGCTTTTTGTAACGAACTACCACTGCTCAGTTTGTTTGAAATTACTAAGACAAACCTTGATAATGATGCCTATTTCTGTACAAGGACTGATAAACTCTTCTGTTCGGCTTGGAGTCATCCCAAAGACTAGTTCTGCTGCTAAACATAGTGAATGACTTTGACAGCTGTTCACATTCGCAACATAACTAATGATAGGATTCCTGTTTACTGACTCGGGTTTGAGTATAATATTATAGCACTCTTCAACTAGTGGTGGAAACGTTTTACCATCCTGAGGATGGTATGTAGTACAACGTATTCTTTCGGAGCCTAGAAGTTTAAACAAGTTGTTGAGTAGTTCATATTCAAAGTGCGCTGTTCTGTCAGTCAGTATTGTTATAGGTGAACCAAAAACGGTTACCCAGTTCTGACTAAAAGCTTTAACCATCGTTTCAGCTGTGATGTCGGTTATCAGTATGACTACCGGAAACCTCGTTAATCTGTCTATGCATGTAAATAGATAGTTAAAACCATTAGAACGCGGCTAAGGACTTACCACATCGATATCAACATGGGCGAAACGTGCATCTGGTTGTGAGAAAACTCTGATAAGTGAAATTGTGTGACGGTTAACCCCTGGTCATTGACATGCCGATCACTAACCCATTTGTGTACACCTTCGTGTAAATTTGTCCGTGTATATCTGGCTTTTGTACCAAGATGAAAAAAAGCCCATAAAAGTTATGGAATAATAATTTTCGCATATTAGTAGAGACAAAACATAAAGGCATCGCCATGGTTGTTCATAGTAAACGAGAATACTGTCAATATGTGATGGTAGCTGCTTTAGTTCAAGACTGAAGTATTTTTGCTGTAAGTAGCTTTTAAAGTTTTTGACCCTCTTTCTGTCTCTCGAAACCTTGGAATTTACTGTAGATCGTTGTATTATATTCATTTCCAGCCGAGATAATGCATCTGCCATATGATTGTCCTGACCTTTAACGTGTAGGAAATCACTGTTGAACAATGATGTAAAGTCAAAGTTTCAAACCTCTAGATTAGGATATTTATTGGTTCTAGCTTTTAATGCATTGGTTAGTGACGTATGTTCAGCATAAACTATAAGCTCCACTGCCTTTCCATATGTTTCGGAAATGCTTAGTGATTAAGTAGGTTTTGAGAATTCCTCATCCGAAGTCAGAATATCTCGTCCCCGCTAGAGCGAGTCTCTGAGAAGAAAGCAATAGAATTTTAAACCATTTGGTTGAAGACACCATCTACTGCTTTGTCTGAAGCACGTGCCATCAAAGTAAATGAGAATGGGAGTTCGAATACAACAATGCAGACGCTTGTGCCAGTTTATCATTCAGCTGTTCATCGGCCTCAAAAGCCTCAGAAGTTAGCCTAAATTGCCACAGGTTGCATTATTTATGTACATACAGACGTGAATCGACGATAAAAGACGACTTAATCCTGAGGTCCTCCAAGTTGCGTTAGAAAGCTTGGTATGAGGTATTGCCTAATTGTGTCCACCTCTTCTTTGATCGGTGTAATCCCTTCTTGGCGTATTGTGTGTCCGAAAAATGTAGGGTTTGAACACCGAAAACACGATTGATGTAAGTTAATTCCGTTTTCATCTAGCTGTTTTAACACTGATCTCACATGCTGTTTGTGTGAGTTTAGATCCAGACTGACAATTAAAAAGTTCTCTATCTTCACCTATGCATGTGGCGTGTCCCGAACTAGATTATCCACGGATCTTTGAAATCTTTGTGCCGCGTCCTTCAGGCTGTATGACATACTTACCAACCCGAGCAGTTCAGAAAGTGTAGTAATGGGAGCCTTAAGGATATCTTCCTGAGCTACTGGGATATTGTGATATCTCCTTAGTAAGTCAGTTATAGTAAATATGTCCATATCCTGTGAGCCGTTTGTAAAATCTTGTATATGAGGTATTGGGCACCTATCTGGTACTGTTTGACGGTTGAGCGATCTGTGATCCATGCACTGTTGTCAATCGCCTTCGTTTTCATTTCGTACCATAATCAAATGCGATGCCCATTGGCACTCAGATGGGTGGATAACACCAAGGTGTAGCATGTAGTTAAATTCTGCTCTAGTGCTTTTGAGTTTATCTGGTGCAAGTCTTCTGGGTCTATAAAACACAGGCACTCCTTCAATTTTGGTCGTTTGGCTTACCTTTGCTTTACCTTTGGAAAGCCGATGGTTTGGTTTAGTTTGGTTTAAAAATCCAAGAGTATATCCTGGAATTTCGCAGTTGTTACCGGCGGAGTTTGTACCACACTTACAGAAGTGATGTGACATTTTGCCGCTTTTTTAATTTGAAGTTTCCTTCAATGTCAAACATCGTTTCACTCTCGACTAGAAATTAATCTCTCTAAAAAGTATATTCTCAGTATTGCCAAATCTTAATCAGGTACGATAAACTTCAAAGGTAATTGTCGTTTAAACCGCAAGTCTAGGGTCAATGTTTTCTGCAAACTCCTAGTGATTTTATTTTTTGGCAGCTTGAAGTGTAACTAGGGGTGTTCATCGACTCAGGCCGGTACTGTTCTGAGTAACGATACTAAGTTCCGCACCTCAGTCCACCAAAACGTTCAAACCTGAACTTATTTCTCCAAACTAAAGCAAGCGACTGTTTAGGCAACCCTCTTCAGTCGTCGTGATCAGTAGAGAGGTTATTCGTTTACCATATTCTCGTGAATCTGTCCAGACCAGGCACATGGTTGACTGCACGTCGTTGATCAGACACCAAATTTCCAGTGGCATAAACAGAACTATCCGGATTTCCTAGACGTTTGTGATTTGCTCTGGTTTGAAGGCTGATGAAGTGTTATAACCTTCATTCAAAATAGCCTTCTTCAACGTTCTTGCGCTGATTCATATCGGACAAGAGATTAGTTCAACCGCGTATACAGGAGGCCTTAAAATAAATGTTTGCTGTAGATCCAAGGTTCATATTCCAATCCAATAACTCGGTACCCGGGTAGTATTGATGAAAATAAAAATGCGTCCGAAATTACAAATGTGCAATACCTAAATGGACTTAAAGTGGGCCTGTAAGTTCAACAGATAACCAAAAAATGAGTATATGTGACTTCAATTTGATCCAAACATGAGCCATCAACAACCACATAATAATTATATGAGAATTCAAGAATAACATAAAAGTTTACTAGAAAAGGATGAAAGACCATCGTGTTCAATAGCTTTAAACATCTCTAACAGATAAGAAACGTGGCCTCCATCCTTTGGGGATATCCGTTTCCGCGAGACATGCAGTAACAATCAAGAGTACAGTAGCTAGATCTGGCCGTCAACGAAGTACAGTGAATACGTAAATCAAAATGCATAAATCGATTAACCAAATGGTAGCAAAGTAAAGATAAAACACTGAATTTATACACAAAATAAATGACGATAAACTCATGTGGATTAGAATATATAATGAATGTATAAGCAGATGAAAAAGTGCCAATTTTGCATACAAACAAAGATAACAAGTTACTTTCACTCAAAACGTAACATGCAGGAGTTTCATGCATGTTCATACCAAAACACACACAAGCAATCTTACGAAACTAGGCTCAAGAATAGTCGTCAATTCACCGTAGAGCGTATATTGAGGGCGTACAACCGAGCTTTGATTGTTTCACTATGGCAGTGGGTTAGCAGGGTTGCTTCAAATAGCTCTGGAATTGAAGAGTGGTGGAGTAGATCTACTGTCCAAAGTAAGACATTTTGACCCTGAGTATTGAGATGAAATCATCTTACTGTGGAATGATACCTAAGCCATGCTATCCGCACCCCATCAGTTGGCAATCGGTGTTCGTAGGTATACCTTGAACGTTGGATCTTTTGAGTGCAAAGTACTTATAAATGACTGGCGAGAGCCCGTCTTACGTTCAAGTTTTTGCTCTCTACTCTGTTATTAAAATATGGTATATCGATCTATTTGAAATTTATGAACCAAAATTAACAGTAGAACCAAGCTCCAATTTAGGTACCAAAGTTTATTCGTAATTTACAAATAGTTGACTTAAATATCGTTCTTCGATTTTTTAGGTTCCTGGAGCATAAACTCCAAAATACCAAACCAAGGACAAAGAGAATCCAAAACGTTCGAAAATAACTATATAAACAAACAATTTCCGAGGTTGAGTAAAACAAATACATCCAAAAACACAGTGATATTAGTAATATTCAATATAAGGGTTTTAATCAGCCGGATGTTTTCAGTCCTCTCGTAACACTCGTGTCCACACTCAATCTTAGTAGTAAGCAATAAGAAGCAGTCAAAACATTCGTGTACTTAGGCTGCTACGTCACTTCTGGTGGTTCCGCGAGCTACGGGATCAATTCAGGAGTTAAGAAAGTCCGAGAGGCCTATGTTAATTCGGACCATCGTTGTCACCGTCATGTTTCTATTCTGACCTTTAAAAATTAGATCCTCAGGGCGTCAGTGAGCGCGGTTTCGCTTTATGCTGATGAAGCCTAACCTTCTCAATCTGATGAGATTTGGTAACTCCTGTTCGATCATTGTTTTCCCCGAAGGTTTGATTATATCCAGAGACAACACTCTGCTAGTCATACGGAAGTTTGGGAATATGAGTTTGAGTGCAGTGACGATACCCCATTCGGTATCATCATTTTGGTAGTTCGGCCAAGTGTTACGAACATTTTCCCAGTGAATTCCACATTATCCATTGGTTGATGACTTTTGGAGTTGTAAGATAAAGTGCGGATGCCGTCAGTTTATGACAAGGGGCTGTGGTATGAAAGAAAATTGTATGGTATAGGTATCTATCGGTCCATCACGACATCTTGTCTGATGTCTGAGAGATGGTGTTGCTCAGTGGCTTGAGACGTTATCGGAAATTGCCCATAACAGAGGCCAATCGTTTTCATTTAGTTCTAACACATTTAACTGACAGGATTGCACTGGATTGTACTTTTCTTAAATGAGTCGTTCTTTCGTAGCATACTAATGTAAATTGTTTTTGTTTATTTATTTATCTAGACTATACCCATATTCCTCTCCGAATCTTTGCTCAACTTCACTTCCCTGTTTGTGATGTGCATTTATTTTGGTACCCAATTTTACAAGTATTCATGTGTTGAAATAAATAATTATATAATGCTGTCACACCACTCCTTCTACCACTAATTTTTATAAGAAAACAGACATTTATAGCACTCCGTATAGTCCTTAGCAAGCTTTGCTTTATGGTTTATTCTTTTAACTATGTAGAGCTGGGCCAGAACTACTCCTAATTTTTGTGTAGACACTTAGTTTAACAGTTTCCCACTAACCTAAATTTCACCCACACTCATGTTTTATTCAGAATCGTGTGAAAATTGTTGGACCATAGGGAATAGTTTCTTGGTATCAGTCAAAGCACCTGTTATATGGTAGCTATGTTGAACGAATTCCGGATCACCACTGAATCCTTTTCTGGACAGGATTCTGATTTTATTGTCCAGTGTACTGTTGATACTGCTTGTATAATTTACGATGCATGTGTTTCCATACGTTTGACGTGCCCGAGTTCTGCACGTCATTGTTGTATGGCAAGTAAATATTAACGATACTTGAACATTCTTATTCAGGAGCAGACTGTAATCGAATTTAATAACGCTTTGCTTATTACAAGTAAATGTAAGTCCTAGCAACGATGAATCAGATTCCTGACCGCACCCTGTTGCTTATTTATCATTTCGTACCAGAACGACAACAATATTTAATACTTTTAAGACCACAAACTGTGTTAGCACTACAACGAAACCTTATACTTTTAGTATCTGTTGTCGTTTGTCAATGGATGGCCTTGGGGAGTCTGGTGTTTCGCACGTGAAACCGGTTGTAAACCGGTTTTTCTGACAGACGTGCGGGTTCGAAATATACTGAGGATCTGATTCTTTTTGTTCGCAATAAGTCCCCATTCCTCAAGATACAGTTCGTAAGTCAACCCTTGGTGTTTGGATGTTTTCTGATAATTCGGATGAATTGCTCGATTCCATAAATTTCAGTTTGCTTACAAACAAAATAGTTCATCACAAAAACTTGTTGTAAACACTGTTATAACGATTTTCAGGGTAATTGTAATCGTCTAACTAAGACTTGAGCTAAAGACACTAATCTACTGTGTTAGCAATAACAGTCAAATTTGTGTCTTAAGATACCAAAGATATATGTCGGCAACAAGATTGCCCTTTTTCGTTAAGAGTTTGGGACATTGTTCACCATGTTGCAGTAGGTTGTTATTTCTGAAAAAGTTACATAACACGTTCTCATTTCGGGATATTTACCACTAGTTAATACCTAAAGTCTTGTTTCAAGTTCTAAAAATATCACAGATGATGTTCATAAGATCTTTGCCCTTACATTTTTCGTATTTTAAAACATTTCTAACTATTCGAGTAAATGACGCTAAGTTATGGAATCATGATTCATGGTTAGCACTATATATATATATATATATATATATATATATATATATATATATATATATATATATACGATGGAGCATACATTTAGTTATAATTTTAGCTATTGTTATGTCCAACTTGAGTTTGTATACAGTCAGCATCTATCTTCTTTCTAAAGTTTCTTTTAAAAGGGCAAGGCGAAAAGTGAGAGTTCTTTCTTTCAAAACAATTCATTTAGTTATCAATAATTCGAGCGAGGCATGGAGTGTAACCATCCAGCTTATATCCCTTTAATATATTGTGAATGTAAATGTGTTAAGGTTGAATGCGCTCGAAATTTCAACTTAAGGCACTGAGCAGCTAACTACTTTACCTTATTTTGACATAGTTACAATTTCCTTTAATTCATGTGAATTTTTCACTGGATATTTGGATAGCTGCATGTATCAGGTTGTACGCCCTTTTGATTCGCGTTTATATGTTAATTGTGATCAAACTGGTGCAGGTGTTGAAGTGCTACGAAACTTTTATATTAGTTTTAGTCACAACACGATACATGCCACCAACGTCACCGATGGGAGTAATATCGGAGTCTGCTGCCGCTCAACTTCTAGATTTTTCTCAGCGCCTCGATATTGGACTTCTAGACCGTGTCGTAAACTGTATGTACCATGAAGCAGGCGACCAACAAAAAATCGCAGAGAAAGTCCTGAATACACTCAAGGAACATCCGGATGCATGGATGCGCGTGGATTCGATTCTAGAATTCAGTTCAAACCAAGAAACGAAATATTTCGCCCTTCAGATACTCGAAGCATTAATCAAAACACGTTGGAAAGTCCTAGCCCGACCACAATGTGAAGGTAACCAGTACTGTAACCCAAAACTGTCTTCTTAGGTATCAAAAAGTACATCGTTGGTTTGATAATCCAAACATCGTCCAGTTCGGAGCTCTTGGAGTCGGAAAAGACGTATCTTGGCAAGTTAAATATGATTCTGGTTGAGGTAAAAAAAAATTTATGACTTACTTTCCTTCAGATATTAAAACATGAATGGCCTAATAATTGGTCAACATTCATTAGTGACATTGTTGGGGCAAGTAAGACAAATGAATCTTTATGTCAGAACAATATGGTCATCTTGCGTCTCTTGAGCGAAGAAGTTTTTGACTTCTCTTTGGGTCAAATGACTCAAACAAAAGCCAAACATTTAAAAGACTCTATGTGTCAACAGTTCAGTTTAATTTTTCAGCTTTGTCAATATGTCCTGGAAAATTCCCAAAATGCATCTCTAGTTGTGTCGACGCTAGAGACGTTACTTCGTTTTATGCATTGGATTCCCTTAGGATATATATTTGAAACTAATCTAATACAAACCTTAGTATTTAAATTCTTCAATGTCCCTCTGTTCCGAAATATTACTTTAAAATGCCTTGCAGAAATAGGTATGTTTCATTTTTTGTATTGATATATTTTTGTTCAGCGGGTGTATTAGTTGACGAATATGATACCCAGCTAGTAGAACTGTTTGTTTCTACTACCGAAAAGCTAAAAGAAGTGAGTTGGTTCATATTATCTAGTGACTGTTATACAGATGTTGCCTTTAGAAACACGACTAAAAGAGGCGTACGAGCGCGGAAGTAATGATGAACAGAATTTTATCCAAAACCTGGCAATTTTTTACACAACATTCCTCAAAGGTCATAGCAGTCTCGTCGAGAAACCTGAGCTTATTTGGAAATTACAAGATGCTTATGCTTATCTTTTGATGCTCTCGGAAGTCGAAGAAAGGGAAATATTCAAGATTTGTTTAGAATACTGGAATATTTTAGTTTCTGATTTATATCGAGAAAGTCTTACAACTACGGTAGTTGGAACATTGGCTGAATCCACCACTGGTGAAGGTCGAAGTAAACAATATGCACCAATTTTGTCTAAGGTATTCTTACTTTCATCCAGAAATTTGTTTTACTTAATAGAGGGTTAATACGATTACTTTTTTCGTTTTTTTTTATCGATGTATCGGTACTGGAAATAGACACTGATCACTGCGGAAAAGTGCAATTATCCTAATCGAGACAACTGATCAAATAGTTTGTCTTACTTTTGGTGTCTTATGACCATTATGAACAGTGACATTAGTAATAACATTACAAGGGTCTCCTTTTGCACGCTCATCATAATGAAATAATTTAATTATGTATTCTGACCCTTCAATTCTGATGCAGAATTTTGCTTGATTTAAGAGTTGTACACCTTAAGTTTTATTCTGAAATTGTTATTCCGAATAATAAATTAAAATAGGTCTTTTTTTAATAAAAAAGAACGATATGCTTGATTGTTGGGATTCACATATTTCCTGCTAAATCATGGTCATGTATTTCCGCTGTTCAGACCTTTAAGTCCTTCACCTATCTTTACTCAGTTTTTACACATCTTAGTACCAATGTATTTGCTTTTTTGTTGTTTTCTCTTCCAAAGGAATTGCTTAACAGTTTGGACCTATTAACACCATAGGATGTCTTTTGTTTATAGAAGGAATAACCGTGTTATCATCGTACATTTCCGCTGTTGGTTAGCTACCAAATCCAATAGGTCAAGTTTTTGTGTCACGTCATGACTAAAAGTCATTTAGTTGCATCATGGCAACTCGTTTTCTTTACAACCACCGTAAATACTATAAGTTTATCAATAGTTGTAAATTATTTTTGACGACTTTCCAATTCTCAGCTTCGAAGAATCATGATCTCACGCATGGCTCGTCCTGAAGAAGTACTTGTAGTTGAAAATGAACATGGTGAGGTTGTCAGAGAGTTTATGAAGGATACAGACAGTCTTAATTTGTACAAGAGCATGCGCGAAACATTGGTATACCTAACTCATTTAGATTATTCTGTAAGTTCCGTTTAGTTTTACTCACGTTTATATTACTGCTTTTTCGTGTACACTTGCAAGTTCAATATATTTAAAATCAGGTGGTAATTCAATATAAATTAGTCCATGTATTTCATTCACTTTACATATGGCATTTGGTTAGTCTGCAAAAATATCTATCATGATCAGGACATGAATTCGTGAACTAGTTTTCACGAAACAGATGACTTCTCGAATTACCAATCAAATTAATGATTTGGTGAACTAAACAGAAAAGATTTGGAATTTAGTTAATAGAAGTTTGACTTTAAACCATTGCTTTTCGTTTATTCAGTAATTTTGGGATGTATAATTTGATGGCTAAAGCATTCGACTTTTAACCAAACTTCATGATTGTACGTCCCAATCGCACTCTTATTTTGGTTGAAATATTTGACCAGCATTATTGGCTTTTATACCAGAAAGTTTTAGTGAAAACGGTGTATATAATTTAGTAATAGAGTCATCACAAACATCTAAGTATAATGTGCAGTTGAAACTTAAGATTTACGAGTTAATCTTTAATCCCCGCATCCTTTGCTTGGCGTTATAAATTCCATCAAATATACTTGGGATTTACTTGTGTACCTATAACTTTGTACAACCCAGAAGGGTAAATGCAATTCATTAACAGGTTTGTTAACTAAACTGTGGTTCACACTTGTATGTACTTACTCTTGTTACCCCTCGTGGAACATAGACCACCGACCAGGATACTCCAACCAACCCTGTCCTGGGTTCTCCTTTCCAGTTGTTTCCCTTTATTATTCATTCTTCTGATGTGTGGCTCCGATTCTCGGCGCAATATGTTCTTTAGTCTTCCGCTTTTCCTGTTACCTTTAGGATTCCAAGTTAAGGCCTGCTTCGTAATGCAACTTGATGATTACCGCAATGTATATCCTATCAACCTCAAGCTTATTTTCCCGATATTATCCTCAGCTGAAATCTGGTTTGTTTTCTGCTACAGTAGGTTGTTGTTAAGAACATCTAGTCAACGGATCTGGAGCATTTTACATAGACAGCTGTTTATAAATGTCTGTACTTTTCTGGTGATTGTCATAGTAGTTCTCTAAGTTTCATCTCCGTACAGTAGAACTGTCTTGACGCTTGTATTAAAAGTTCTGAATTTGACGTTGGCTGGTAGTTGTTCTGCGTCCCATATGTTCTTCAGTTGTAGGAATGCTGCTTTCGCCTTGCTAATCCCTGCACAACTGCATCAGATCCTCCTTAGTTATTAAAGATGTTACTTAGGTACGTGAAGGATCCTACCTCTTCCAGGACTATGCCATGAATTGTGACTTGGTTTGTGCTGAGTGTGTTGTTTTTTAGGGTCTTGTGTTTTCCCTGATGAATGTTGAGATCTGCTACGACGCAAGTCGTTACACTGACTGTCTTCGCCTGAATTTGTCACAGTGTTTGTTATGGAAGGACTAAGTCATTTGGGAAATCCAAATCATCCGACCGTCCCCAAGGTATCTAGTGTAATTTGTGCTTCCCCTGAGATGTGTCGGTTTTCATAATTCATTGGAACATCAAAAGAAAAAGAAACGGAGAGAGTAAGCAATATTGTCTGACACTGATCTTCACTATGAATGCATCTGTCAGCTGTCCTCCATGCACGGTTTTGCACTGTAGTTCGTCGTATGAATTCCGTTTGATATTGACGATGTTCTCAGGTACACCATAGTGTCGAAGAAATTTTCATAATGTTCTCCTATCCACACTGTCAAATACATCCTGATAGTCAATGAAGTTGATGTATAGTGACGAGCTCCGTTCAATTGAGTGTTCGACGATGATCCGTAGTGTTGCTATTTGGTCTGTGCACAACCGCTCCTTATGATATCCGGCCTGTTGATGTGGAAGTTAGAAGCCTACTGAATCTTTCATTCTCTCCAAAAATACTTTGTTGAAAACATTTCCTGGTACTGATAGTAGTGTGATGCTTCTGTGGTTGTGACACTTGTTGATATATCTTTTCTTTGTTGTTTTGACGAGGTATCCTTATCTCCAACTTGTCAGCACTTGTTCTTCTCATACCTTTTGAATAAAATGTGGAGTGTATTTGCAGTTACTTCTATGTCTGACTTTCAATGCTTCAGCTAGTATTTTATCTAATCATACTGCTTTCCCGCACTTCATTTGTCTCATAGCCATTCTGACCTCGATTATTGGTGGGGTGACATCTATAACAAGGTTGTTTACTACGCAGTGGTGTAGCCGACCCCATGCGCAACCGTCCTGTATCCGGGCTTGGGACCGGGGGTAATACTAGAAGAGGTACATGCAGAATTACTCTTGTACATGTGTTACAGTAATGCTGGACTGTTCAAACTCTGATTAATGAAACAAAATTGAGTGTTTTAGATTTAAACAACTAGGTGACACTTTTTAGGATCGACTGTTGTACATCTTCGGATGCTCACTAGTGAAATAAAGTGGTAGTTTGATGACTAAATATCAATCAAATACGGTAACTGTTAAACCAGTTACAGGTTTATGTACCTCACTTTGAGCCACACATTTAATGAGTGCTGGTGATATTACTCAGGTGCTCAATCAAAATTAGTTGAACCATGATCCGAAGATTCAAAGTCAAGGGTTGTTAACATTTGTCAGGTAAACGACGACGATCATTTTAAGTGTAAAAGGTGTGAAATCCCTGTTTTACCGTGATCATTACAATATTGTTGCTTCTCACAATGTTGTACGCCATGATAGGTAGATGCTTATTTATTGAGTTATTCATGTGATAAGAAAGTGAGTTTATTTATCATTTCGTTTGTTATGCCATAGTAAACTATCAAAATCAGTAGACCAGATACATAACGAATTAATATCATGTAAAGGGATTATAAAAATTCTTCCAAATCGTGATCAGGGAAATATGTTTCTGTTCATGATATCTACCTATCTATTTTTATTTATAAATCTTTGCATTTTTTTCAATAGTAATTACTAGTTAGTAAACATTCCTCGTAGACGAGTATAGTAGCCTTATGTAAATTTAAGGACTTGTCTTTTGTTAGGATAGTCAGAAAAATATACCAATAATTATCGTGTTAAGTCTATGGTGGCCTTCGACCTTAAATGTACATTTCCTATTGGTCGATGTTTATTTCACTTGTTAAATATTGTGTAAATGTTGTTTTCTATTTTATGGTACGATGTGGTTTGTTTGTTTGGTATATAAATAGAGTATGTCTGAAATACAATGATTCATAACTCCAGAGGCTGTGACTTGCGTTCTTGACTCAACTGGTTGGGACAGACAGCAAAGCAGGGCCAATCAGGGCACTAGGTCGTCCACTACGTGTTTACGTGTCCACTGTAACCGACCGGTAAAACGCTGCTTATCAAACCTGTAGTCACACCCGTTACAACATCTTTATATTAAAATAATAATTCAAATATAACTAAACTATCAGACTTGCCCGGTGTTTGTCTGTCAAAATTAGTTGGTACGTAATTTCAAACAGTGAACTACATTCAACCACTTTCTACTGAATTTTCAGTTCGAAAATCTAAACTGTGGTTAGGTATATCCATGAATATACCCATATCAGATCCCCGAAGAAGTCTCGCCTGTCATTAAACTGGGATTGATTTGCATTTAGGTATATCAGTTTATGGTATTATTTTACCAAGTATTTTCTGTTCCAAGACGTTAGCTAGTTCAATCCTGCAATGCTGTGAGTGCTTAGATTGTAGCAGGCGTTCACGATGTTTTATTGTTGAAGCAATAGATTTTTGTTATAAAGTCTTTGGTAGTTAAAACAATCATCTTTAAATGAGTTATTTTTTTCATAGAAAAACATTGTAAGTACTCTCCTACGCTTTCCGACCGTTTCCAGTAAAAAGTTTGATATTGTGTTTTCTTTAAACTGGATTTTCGGACTTTGACTATCAATAATAGTATACTTATTGTTCATAGGATACAAAGAAGATTATGATCGAGAAGTTGCAACATCAAGTAGATGGACGAGAGTGGTCATGGCACAACCTTAACACACTTTGTTGGGCGATCGGTAGCATCTCTGGTGCTATGCAGGAAGACGACGAAAGAAGTTTTCTAGTTATTGTAATTCGAGACCTTCTTGGACTGTGTGAACAAAAACGGGGCAAAGATAATAAAGCTATTGTTGCGAGCAATATCATGTACGTTGTTGGTCAATACCCTCGATTTCTGCGCGCACACTGGCGATTCTTAAAAACTGTAATTACAAAGCTTTTTGAATTCATGCACGAGACACATGAAGGTGTGCAAGATATGGCTTGTGATACTTTCATAAAAATTGCTCAGAAATGTCGGCGACAATTAGTAACTGTACAGGTACGTGCGCTTTTATAAATTATTGGTTGCATTATGTAAACACTATGTATCTTCGTTTACATTTCTCTTTCAAAATATGTGGCGTGTATTTTTATAATCAACCAATTTATAAATAAGTTTTGCAGACTATACGTCAGGAATTGTTACAGGAATTCCTTTATGCAGTTACGAAACTGAATTTACTTTCTCATGCACGTTTTATAATTTGACAAAATCAGTCAGTCAGTTACAACGTTAGGACCAGGCACATACATGCATCAGTCCAAGTTGCCACACCTCATTAGCACAGCAAGACGAACACCGGATTCATAGAAGCAGTTAACTCAATGGTGTAATATATAGAGGAAAGACTGCATATAAGGATATAGTACAGGAAGAAAGAATTAGTTCGTAGAAAGGAAGATATGAAATAATTTTAGTCTCATAGTTTAAGCGAAGACAAAGAGTGTATACACCTACACCATTGTGATCGATTCTGAGCCATGTCACACAGAGTCTCCAAGTCAGTAAGTCAGTTAAACTAAGCGTGGTACCTGGTAAGTACGTATAGCAGTTCAAGTTGCCATACACCATTGGCATAGTCAGATGAAATTCTTAGGGAAAGGCCCAGAGTAGTAGAGATGATAACAACATCAGTGATATTAGAAAAGAAGACACAGAAGATACGATTCAAGGAAATATAAATTCGTGAAATATTAAGATTATAAGAGATTCAGAAGCTTAGTATCTGAAGAAAAACAATGAGTCCATCTGCGCCATTGCAAACGATTTTGAGCCGTGTCATTTAAGGTCTCTGAGTAGTGGTTACAATAATCACGTGGATGCCTAATAAAGACTCGTGAACTGCAAAGACGAAAAAATCAGATTGGCTTCAGGCTTGGTCGTGGCTATATCGACCACACATTCACCATTCGTCATATTTTAGAACACAGAGATCCTTATCGGTGTCCAACAATAGTGGTCTTTCTTGACTTATAAGCAACACTTGACTGTAGATCGAGAGGTTTTGTGGCATTGTTTGTCATTGAAAAGTGTACCTCAGAAATACATAGACCTTGTGAAGGCTCTTTACTCGAACACTACTAATCGAGTCAGAGCTTATGGCGAACTATCATCTCGTTTTGTGTAACCTCAAGTAGTGTCTGACAAGGCTGTCCATTATCTCCATTTTTGTTCAATTTCATAATAGACCTACTACTGATCAACCCTAATGGGTTGATGTCTGACGAAATCTCAGCACGGATTCGAAAAACTCGTTCGGCTTCTGCCAACTTACGTCACCTGTGGCGAAGGCGAGATATCCGTCTATCATTTAAGGGATGAGTATACTGCGCGGCAGTTCATTCTATTCTACTTTACGGCTGCGAAACATGGCCATTAAGAGTAGAAGATACTCGTAAGTTGCTAGTATTTGATCACAGATATTAGAAATATTGCCAGCATCTGCTGGGATTACCGGGTAAGTAATAGTGAGGTTAAACACTGGGTATTAGAGAATGATGGTAAATCGGTTGATGAGGTTGTGAATATTCATCGAATGAGACGCGTGGGCCACGTGTTATGTATGCCTGAACACCGATTACCACGACGTGGAATGTTGACTAGTGTTGAAGACGGATGGAAGAAAGTTAGGGGCGACCAAACCAAAACGTGTCATCAGTGCTTGAAGTCACTAACTTCTGGTCTGAGCCATATTGATAGGTGCAGAATACTTGATTTGGGTCCGTGCGACTATTGTAACCAGTAGTTGGAGACTCTGGGTGACATGGCTCAAAATCGATCACAATGGCGTCGGTGTATACACTCTTTGTCTGCCCTTAAACGGCGGGATTAAAATTGCTTTATACCTCTACGAACTAATTCTTTCTTCCCTTATTATATCCTTATACACAATCTTTATTTTATATGTTACTACCATTGAAGTAACTACTTCTATGAATTTGGTGTTTATCTTGTTGTGCTAATGAGGTGTGGCAACTTGGACTGATGCATATACATGTCTGGTCCTACGTTGTTGCTGATTGACTGATACATGTTAAAATGGCTCAGTACAATTGTCAATGACTTTATGGATTGGTGCCACGTCTTAGTTTGATCGCCCCTAGCTTTTTTCCAATCTACTACTACACCAGACAGCACCGCTCGTCGAGGTGGATGGCGGTTGGGGATATGTGAGATATGACCCAACCACCTCAGTTGATGAAAATGTTCTACCTCATCAGCCGATTTCCCATCTTTACCTAGTACTTTATTCCGAACCTAATCATTGCTTACTCCGTGGTCCCAAAGTACGCGATCAATGCTTTGTAAACACCTATGATCGAATACCAGCAACCTACGAATATTCTCCATTCCTAATCACCATGTTCCACATCTAGAAATTAGGACGGAGCAAACTGCTGCGCAGTAAACTCGTCTTTCAGCTGAAATATGGCTATGTCGCTTATTCCACAAGTAACGCAAGTTGGCATAAGCCAGTCAATCCCTCTGAATCCATGACGAGTTTTCGTTGGACACAAGACCATCTGTACTGATGAAACGCCCAAGACAAGCAAAGCAGTCGATACGCTCAACTACTTTATTCCCTATCATTAATCCAAGCGCTAATATAACTCAATCCTTAAGCAACATCTAGAATTTTGAGGGTAAGTATTGTATCCCAAACATGCCTACATTGTCACAAGGTGGCCAAAAGGCTTTTAACAGCGTCTTCATCAAACGGAACTTTGCCATCTGCACACTCCAAGTTGACAAGTTAGTCTCCTGGTAATTCAACCCCCGAATAGTCAAATAACGAGTGTTGCTTCTAAAATACACGTCCATGTTCCAGAATCGGCCGAAGGGTGAGTATTTGGTGTGCTCATCCACGTCCTAGTCTGAAACCAGTTTGACTTCTTCGGGTTCACTCTTCGCGAACTCTAGTTAGGTGTTGAAGTATTATTTTAGAGATTATATTACTTAAACTGATTCCTCTGTGATTGCTACAAGTCTATTTTTGTCCTTTCTTCTAGATTGGGTCGACTCAGTTTCCATATTCTAAAATCTTAGTTAGTCTAACTGCTCAAACTGAACCATCATCCTTACAAATTTCAATGGTTAATCCATCAGGCCCTGCTGTTCCCCTTAGCTTTAGACTGCGTATGGCCTTTTCTCTTGGATGTAGAGTGAATAACAGTCCCATTTTTTCCCGAAGTAGTTTTGCTAATACTCTGGTTTTTAATATCTGTTTCTTCGAATAGTCATCTGTTGTTACTTATCGCCACTGTCGTTTCTATCTCATTTGCTTTCGCTACCCACCACCATGGCAAAACCTACAAGATTATGTATTTCGGTCGTTATAGCTTGGTTGAGTCATCACGATAGCCAAGCTCGATCACTACATCATGGTATCAACCACAAAACTTTGTTTTTGTGACATTTATATTCAAATCTCATTACTAACTAGGTATTATTTACATAATTTAACTCAATAAAAATATCTTTCATATCATTCTTAATTATTAATAACAGTCTCAGATGCCGACTAGGCGGGTTTTTATTCTATATATTCATAAACGTTAAACTATCACATTCTATACAATTGCCTAAGTCTGGGTAGCTGATGACGATTTCGACCACCTTAATTTATGCTTGACTCACTGAAAGATATAGTATAATCTGTGTTATTTTTACGTAAAGAATACATAATGATACCATACATATTACATTTTTGTTGAGGGCTTTTACAGATTTGTTTGACTTCCATTTATCTTCGAGTAACTTGAAAGCCAACCAGTAAACCTTGGAAAAAACTGTGAAGTTTTTAATGAAATATGGTCAACTTCGTACCATCCAACACATAACAAGCACCATTTGTTGCAATATTACAGATAAACCGTTCTCCAGTTGTTTGACAATAATAAGAATTTTCCTGATAAGATTTCTGATCTTTAGAATTTTCTGTCTGAAACATTTTATTCCAGCCGACTTCAGTTAGCGAGTCGATGAATGTGGAAGTAAGGTGACATTTCATATTCTCATGAAGATTGTCGACTAGTTATAAACATGTTTCCACACTTCATTATTCTGTTCATTTGTAATGTATTAATAATTCGATTCCGGTTTTACTGTACAATTCTTGTACTTTTCTTATTCGGATAGTACGGAGAAGCAGTTGAATTTATTGAAGAGATTTTAAAGGAAATTGATATCATAATCAATGATTTACAACCTCAACAGGTTCACACATTTTATGAAGCCGTAGGAGTGATTATCAGTGCCCAACTTGACTCAGCTGTTGAAGCTAGACAGATAGAACGACTTTTTCGATTACCCAATCAAGTACGTTTTATACTATCCTTTTTAAATTATCCGAATGTAGATTTGGGATGGGATTCTCGTTCAAGCTGCATGCAATATTGACCTGTTAAGAGACTTTGAAGTTGTACAACAGCTTTGTAATTTACTGAAAACAAATCACAGTGCTTGCAAATCCCTCGGACATTCTTATCTTGTTCAGGTAAGCATGGTCATAAACCTTTGATACTTGACTTTTTAAAGTTAGTTAATCTTATGTTAAAAGAATATATATTCTTTTCAGCTTGGTCGCATTTACCTGGACATGTTAAATGTTTATAAGATAATGTCCCAAAATATTGGCCAGGCTGTGGCTACCAATGGAGAGCAAGTGACAAAACAACCACTTATTCGCAGTATGCGATCAGTCAAGAAAGCGATATTGAATCTTTTATCTTGTTGGATAAAAAGGACTACTGACCCTGTTTTTGTAAGTTGTTTACAAGTATCTGACTTTGCATGTATTAGAGCTCCGTGGTTAAAATTACAGCCTTCGTAAATCAAAGCTTCATCTTCACTTTTATCTTTTATATAGGTGGCAGAGAACATTTTACCTCCGCTATTAGATGCCGTAGCTGACGACTACCAAAAAAATCTTCCTGCTGCTCGAGAGGCCGAAGTTTTAAGCTTAATGGCTACCCTTGTTAATCGTCTTGAAGACCATATTCTCCCAGCTCTGCCTCGTGTTTTAGATGCGGTCTTTCAGTCTACTCTAGAGATGATCGATAAAGACTTGGAAGAATTTCCTGAACATCGAACTAATTTTTTCACTCTTCTACAGGCTGTAAATGCGCATTGTTTTTCCGCTTTGTTAAGCTTAACATCTGATAAGTTCAAACTGATTTTAGATAGCGTTATTTGGGCAATCAAACATACTATGCGACAAGTAAGTTCTCACACGTTTCATTCTTATTTTGACAGTTTTAATATCACTTTGTGGGTATCAAACAATACTGAAGTTTTTATGTTTTTGAGGATTTTTTTATAAACACTTTACATGTATGAACCATTGTGATTTTTGTGACATGGCACATAATCATCCTACACTAATTCGTTGGACCTCACGAACTATATTTGTGCACATCACTATTTACCAAACAGTCGGTGTTCTGATGGGTCATTTTCACTAGATAATTTGGTTATATTCAATCTGATTTTATTTCGCTCGAGATCGTACATGAAGTATTTAGTGGTCACTTATGCACAATGTATGCAAATAGACCCTTAAGGTGATATCTTTTCGAAACCTGATCATCTGGTCCATTGTTTTAGTAACGTTATTTATCTTATTTCAGTATTATTACTTAATTCTGCCAAAGTTTTGTTTCAAGGGTATGATAGAATAACTGGGATCTTCCCATTTTGAGTATTATGCCTTTATACCATATATTTAAAGAGCATGCTGTCACAAATATACTTGCTAACTGTAGATATTTCGGTAGGATCACTGGTTGGTTTGTTGGAGTTTCTATAATCTTTTCTAGAGGTCACCTCATGATCCACATTGGTCTATGCAACCCTTTGTACAAGTTGATTTGTTAACATACTTGGATACTGTGTCTATAAAAACTAGCTTTAAAAAATAATCCTACATTTGACAGCAGTACGTTACATTTTGATTATTTCCGCCAGGTCTGAATCCTACTGTTCTCTTGAATTTGTCTCGAATCCAAAAGTAGGATTTTGTAGGCTTTATCGGCTTCCTATGGAGATAGGTTTAAAGTAATCGTTCCGCTTACACAACCTAGATAGAATTTCGGCCATTATTTCTTGAATATTGACTTTAAGGACTTCTAGAGGTAACTCGTCACAAACTGGTATTCTTTCTGATTTAATTTCAATGATTTCAACTTTGGTTATGTTTAATGGCTTGATACTAATATTTTGTCTGTCTTCTGAACTTATGGTTCTTAACAGTTATTGTGTGTACTTCGATGTAGATTTTGTTTTGCTTATGTGGACTCATAATTTTTGGATCTACATAAAATGAGTGTATGTAAATGGATGAGATTGGAGAATGGTAACTAGATACACTAGTTGTTCTAGATTTGGACAAAAGTTTAGTATTTTAAGCTAAGTACAAAACGTTTTCATACATAAAAAAACTAAAAAAAAAAACGTTGACCAATTTTTATTTCCAGGTCACTATCAATATCGATATGAAATACTAAACATGACAACGGGTAAACCAGAGTATAACTCTCTGTTATATTCCTTACATCATTTGACTGGTTCCCCAAACCTCCCACTTCCGTATATGAAGTATTGCTATTTTTGTTTTCTCAAAATAACAGACGATGACAAATAAGTGAATTTTCGCCGATTTATTTTATTCACTTAGTGTGATGGTGAATAATTTTCCAGCATTATTGTTATACATAATGAGGAGTAACTGTTCTGGAAATGAAATTCAAATGTGATTTGCACAGAGAAAGTTTGGTTCTTTACGAATGTTTACCTTGAAGATACACAGGATATCTCGTCTCACGTTAACTGTATATCATCTGTTAGTGAAGTCTTCGTTTAAAAAAAACGACCAACTTTCTAAGCTGCGAATAGATTATGTAGATAGAAATCCTTTTGAAAAACAATACATCCGAAAGCTAGAATTTTTTTCAAGCCGAAGATGACTTATTTTCATTATTGGTTACAAACACAAGATCCGACAAATTAATCGTTCACATGTATGTTATTACAGTGATTGTTTACTAAAAATCATAGTTGACGTTAGCGCTGATCATTGTGGTGCATTTTTAATGAATGGAAATGTTAATTTCGTTAACAATTGACTTATTCAGTGAGTTGATTCAATCCTACTAACGATTTAATATATTTCAGGTCTCAGAAACGGGACTCAATATCCTGCATACAATGCTTGTAAATATGTCTAGCGCGAACTCCGAAAAACGCCAGGTATTCTTTAAAACATTCTTTATGGATATTCTTCAACATATGTTTGCTGTCATTACTGACCGCTCCCAAACAGGAAGTGAGTATTTGACAAACCCAGTAACTTCAATCTGTATGGTCAGTTTTTTGTTTACTTTAAAGTTCATAGATATTTCATTTCCCAAAGCAAACTGGATTTGTCTACAGATTATCTTTAGAAGCTTACTGACAAGCTTCTAGCTATTATTTCGTATTAGATCGCACACCTTAAAAGTGTATTGTCACAATATCAGCTCACATGACCCGTAGTGCGATGTAAATGGAACTCAGTAGTTCATCATAAGGGATCACCCTAATGTGTTGACTTGCATACGACTATGTATCCAATGCCATAACACGTAACATAAATTTTTGCAAATTAGTAACTGATTCAACCACTTATGAGCCATCTTTCTTTCGTGTGTTAACTTAAAATTTTAAGTGGTATATTTTATTTCTTATAAATTTTCCGCTTCAAATAAGTGGAGCGAGTACAAGCCTGTAACTTTATTGCTGAAAACCTGCAAGTTATGAAGTCACTGCCTTATGATTGCACACAAAATAAGGTCTAAGCATGCTACTCCCTAATAAATTCATTCGATAATATCTATCGAATTGGAAAGAATTGTATTCGTAGACACACAACTGTATCTATTTTCACTTTACTAATCTTAGCACCTTTGTTATCCCAGCGTAATCATGAATAATCTATTGTTCGATCAGGCATGTAATGTTGTGAAGCCTGTCATTTAGTAGGTGTTTCGGTATATCTGTTAATAGGAACCCCCATTATATTTTAAATGTCTTATCGTAGATATCAACTTGACTGTTTCTCACGATTGTAATACTTTTTAGATTTAACTCTTCAGTCATCGTTGTTGGCTTATATGTTTAAAATAGTGGAGAACGACATAATCACAGTCCCTCTTAGTGATGCTCCTGAGTCAACGACCGTACAAGGTTCAAAAGTAAATGTACAATATGTACATCAAAGCTTGAGTCAGTTACTAAAGCAAGTATTCCCTCACCTTCAAGAAACACAGATTCGAGTTTTCATTGATGGACTATTTTCATTTGATCAAGATGTAGCAGCATTTCGTGAACACGTACGCGACTTCCTTGTTCAGATACGCGAGGTCGCTGGAGAAGATTTATCTGATTTATATTTGGAAGAAAGAGAAGCTGAGATTGCTCAGGCACAAGCAGCAAAACTAAGACGTCAAGCTTGTATTCCTGGAATTTTAGGTCCCCATGAAGTTGATATGTGTGACTAGTTGAAAGACTTTTCGACCAATTCTTAGTGCATTTGAATATTCAAGTAAAAACTAACATTCCCTGAAATCCTACACATATGTGACAACATATATGTCATTTCGATGGTAACCAATAATTTTTCCCTATATACTGTTGCATTAGAACCACTGGATTCATTATTGTCAATATAACTTTTCCAGAATACAGTATCCAAACATGGCAGCGTTCCACTTGTAATGCAATACTTACATTAAATCTTTGCGAAGCTATAGAGTTACCCTAAAATAATTCTTATTTCAATTACTAGTTACTTTTTATTAAACAGAGTTCATTTTGATGAAAAACAAATGTGGAGCCATGTATAACACTATTAAGATAATAATTGTTAATATACTGAAGTAATACATTTGAAGTAATTCATTTAAAAAAAGTACATTCAGGCGTTAGGAAAAACAATACTGCTACGAAGGTCTGTTTTTCGACTTGTCAAGACCTAGCACCTCAACAGTGAATGCAACAGGTCGGCTCCTGGTTGATGCCTGGAGATTATTACTTACTGACATAAGGGTAGGTAACCTATCAATAAGGTCACTTAGTTCTCCTCTAGTCCTGCAGTAGAATCCAACAGCACAAGAAGAGTTTAGGTTCGATGCATTCATTGTTTTAGGAATAGGACAGTACCAAGACTGAAAAATAGATATTCAGAATATCAAGTTATTTAAAATAATAAGAACCATTGCTGGTATGGAAACTCATAATGTGAAAACGAATATAATAATTAGTAGGGATTTTTATTGATCTAGAACGACGAATTAGGCCGGATAATTGATGCGTGGTTAGTAAAAGTGAGTGTGATTGACCAAGGAGCGTGAACTGACAGACTTACTAACTAATTTGGGATTTCTATCCAATGTATGCCAGAAATTCGCCAATGTAGTAAGTAGCAGTGGAGAAGTCCAGTAAACTTGGTATATAAAGCATAAGGTACAGATACATTGTGATTTACAAATAGTGGGTTAGGGTGATTTTGTTCAGGTTGCAAGGATAATAATTATGTTTTCACCTATATATATATATATATATATATATATATATATATTCTTAGGGAATAATTATTATTCAGACGTACATAAGGGGATACATAAAATTTTCAAAACTCAGTACAACACTTCTTGGAACCCTCTTAATATTGATACTCGTAGCCGACTTCAAGTTAGCATTGAACTTGTTGGGAGATTCATTTTGCCGCGAGAAACGTGTCTAGTATATGGGTACGATGAGACTTTTATAATTACATTCACCATAATTAGTTATTTGGACTTCTTGATATCATTAGCATGAATATTTTTGAATATTTTTCTCCCATCGCTGATGAAACAGATTTGGTATTTATATCACAATAAGGGTTATCGAAAGATTAAAGGGGTTGAGTATTCTTACTAGATTGTATACCTGAGTTTTGTTTGTATGACAATATAAAAACGCTACTTTCGTAACCTTTTGCTTGGTTTTGTACAATGTTTAAAACTAATATAGGAAATGTAATGGCTACTGTCAAAATTTTGAGGAATCACATGGTTGGCAAAGTAAATAAGCACTAACTAAATGATAAACTTGATGAATATTTCACCCAATACTTTACTATATTTCGTAACTTTTATGAGCTAAATGCTATAATGAAAAGTAACCAATAAGCTTAGGAATGTTGAATACTGATAGTGAGACAAAAGTTCCGGAAGTATATGTCTATACGTTGTATGTCCAATAAATACGCGGAGTAGCACCATAAAAACTTGCATACAAAATCCTAAGTACATCAGTCCCATCCCTTCAAAAATTAGTTCCCATTTGTGGCAAAAGCTTTGCTCGTCTCCGTTCCTATTGTTCTAAACATGTCACGAGATCCTCCGGCTTCAAATTCATGAGATCTTACTGTTTTGTTTTTCTAAACTCCGAGTCTTTTGTTGAGTGATTGGAGGTAATCGACAGAAAACCTTGAACCTAAATTCCGTGTTAGTTCACACTTAGCAAGGCGTACGTGTAGTCTTGAGTGAACCGATGTTCCTTGTGTGGTTCGAACTCGCGATACCCAACTTCACAAACTGAGACGTTACTACCGGGCTACGACTGACTTATTGGCACTCTTAGCTGACGAGTATCAACTATCACAAAGTCAAGGATTTCCTATTGACTTCTAATCATCTAACATTGCACACTATGTCATTACTTGAACTAGTGGAGATACTGCAATCTGGTCGACAGAATGCAATAAGCACCTGAAGGGCTAGACAAACATGACAATGGCTTAAGTTTCTTGTTAGGAGTGTGTGCACTTGTGATTCCTCCGAATTCACTTCAGTGGTAATTGGGACAATGAGTCGGCGACTGAAAGACACGAGAAATTGTATACGTTCGGCTTTTCCATCAACATACATAGCCAAGAGTTGTTTTGGCTTTGGATGGTTTGCAACCCTTAACAATTAGATTATTACAATAACTAAAGGAATTATAGTCATTAAGTGAGACGCACAAACATACCGGCCGGATTGCGTGTCTTATCGAAATGAATAGAATTTATGAATCACACTAACATAATAGAATAATAATGTCCTTCAATTGGCAGGTCACATGCAGGACGAATAGTCTGCAGGCATATCAGACCAGATTGACGTGGTGGGAGCTTAAGCAACCATTTGATTGGTTAGTTGTGGACATAACTAACATTCCCTCCAAGCGGACAGCACGTCCAAACTTCGCTACTGTTGCACTCAAATAATCGACCACTTTTAATAGGCACAGGTTCCGTATATCCCGGCTGATCTCTTTGGTTGCTGTCTTCAGTCGAACTGTTCTGACTCATCCATCTGGACCATAATTGACCTAACTATAGCTTCCAGCCACAGATTTCTCGGTGAGCCAGTATTGTTTACTAACGCTAAATCTCCCGGTTGTAGATTTCTTCTCATGTCCAACCACTTGGATCTCACCTGAAGGGTTAGTAGGTAATCCCATAACCATCTGTTTCAGAATAGATTGGCTAGTTGTTGCGCTTCCTTCTATCTGTTATATAAGCACGTTTTACTCATCCGCGCTTTGTCGAATGATACACCTCTATGAACTGATAATAACTTATTTGGCGTAAGCACATCCAGATTATCACAATCATTAACTAGCTGTGCGATTGTTTAGTATTCCTTCAGTCTCTATTGAAAACGTCTGCAAGGACTCGTCCGTCAATACCTTCTGAAACAGCAGTGATCGTAGAGTTCTTATTGATCCGTTCCCATACTCCGCCTTGATGACTAGCTCTCGGAGGGCTAAAGTGCCATTTACAACCTCTTTCCAAAAAGGCATTTGCTATCTTATTCTGGTCCCAAATACACACAATCTGTTCAAGACGGGCGTCAGCGCCTCTGAAGTTCGAACCGTTGCCGCTGAACACATGTTTTGGTGTACTTGAGGAGTCATGTTATTTTTCAATGCTTTATTTCCCATAAATAGATCTCAATATATTACGAATTTTCCAAAAGCTTTTTACAAGCTGAGCTCGCATATATATATAGGTTATTAGATTAAAAATTGCATTCAAATGAATAAAGTATACTTACATCAACTGGAAATTTAGGGGAATTCAGTTTTTGAGTTGGTTGAGTAAAATGTGGATCTAAGTAAATTAACGAATTATTTTGACAACCAACATAATAGCTGGAATGTTTTCGACGACCACCGATCAAGCCTACAAATGCTGGATCCGAAAATAGACGCAACACCACTGGAATATAACGTGGGTTAATGCGAGTTCCTTTTCCGAACATCATTGGGATGAGTAACAAGACAGCTGTTGGTTCGAAGCTGGGTGAGTCTATAGGAAAAAGCAATATTACGGAAAATTGAGTGGTATATACTCTTATCGTTGTTTAGCTTTCAAGCGGAGAATTTTCAATTCTTAATTGATTAGGCAGTTTGTAGAGATAGTTTTTCACACGAAATGACATCAGATAGAAAGCATGTAGGTGGCGACTAATGAGGAATTGAGAATTAGAACGAAACACCAGTTTAGTAATCTCTAACTGATGTCGATCTACAACGAAAACTAACCTCAACTAGAAATGTTAGCTGAATGTTATGACAAACGTCAAATACATAAGTAAAGTAATAGCAGATTAGCGTTGAAATTAAAGCTAATCAGGGCGGTTAGTTTGAAAATAAGTATTAAGATTTGACATCTTAATCATTGTTGGCTTCCACAACAGATTGACGAAAAGTAAATTAGAACATTTGGTAAACTCAAAGTAAGCTTTCCATTACATTAATACAGCCTTTATTTTTCTTTGCCAAAATGTACGTCAACATCTGCTATGTCGAATGATCTACAGTCTGAGATTTAAACTTGTTAGGCTTGAAGCTTCACGAGTTCACTTAATCGCGAACGAGAACAAGACTCAGTGACCAAAGACCAGTAATCTAGCTACTGATGAGTTCCAGCCACGCTACCTAGAAGGAAAGTCCAAACTTCATATGGAAAATATATTCTGCAAACAGCCAGAAAACGAGCGAGCCCGCAAACAAAATTTAAAACGTATATATACAAATATATATAATCGATATTGACATGGAAGATTTTAAACATTAATCAACGAGTTCATCAATTGACTGCTATTTAATCGATATGATAAAATTACAAATATGAGTTTTTGGGATATACCGTCCCCGACAAAACTACAAAATCCATTGGCATCAATAAAAATTCTGTAATCAATCTTGAAGAATCAGCTGACAGTAAGAAAATGCACGTTGTTCAACTTAAGATGAAAACAATCATGTTTATTTATATAAGTCTAATTTAAAATGAATAACTTTTACCGAACCTATTTTTCATCATGTTATAAACTAGAATTAAGTTATTTGATCTACTATTTGAAAATAAGGAATGAAAATAACTGTTTTGACTTAGAAGTTCTACTTGTATATAGGATATGTTGGTAGGACACACAATATTATTAGGTCATGGTACTACAAACAGGAATAAGTACAGTTTCGGTAACCGTAGATTAAACAATTGTTTGATAGGTGAATATAAACTTCATTCGGTATTTGTTCATTATTTCTGTATAGCCACGTATATATATTGTTATTTGTATTAATATTCATAACAAGAAACCAATGTTTGAAACAATAAGATTTAAATAAATGTAGCACAGAAATACAGTACTATGAGACAGCGAACGGTGGAAAATTGTGTGGTGATTAACAAGAATTAATAAGGAATAGCAGTTCAGGTAAGAACACAAACAAGACAAACTTTGTGGAAATGGGTAACACTTGCTGGAAGAGTTTATGAACCCCATGAACTTGTAATCCACAATTAAGTTCTTAACTCTATACTGATTAATTTAGAGACTTTTCCAGGTCTTGTCTGCGGTAACACATCAATCCAGTTATAGAAAGATAAACAATTAGGCTTATTCATGAAAACTACTTATTCAGAAATTCATCACTAATGATAGGACCTTGTAAATTTATTTCTTTTGATATTTATATATTTACATATTATTCTTATGGTAATTGTGGCCGTCATTTTTCTTAATATATGGGACATTCATTACGCGAACCCAGCCACTGTCGCTCCTGACATTTAGGGCCATGTTGTGCATAACTGGTATGATAACTTAGCTTAACACACATTCATGCTAGACACTACATTGATTATGACTGACTAATTGACTGGGCTGTGCTATTAAATCCAGACACTATTTGGGATGAATGAGATAAACGGAACCTTAGGTGGCATGGTTCGAGATCAGTCGCAATGGAGATTTACTAAGTTTATATATCTCTTGGGTTTTTATATCCAATATTTTCCATTCTACCAATGTTTCTTGTTTTGTTGTAAACTATCACTGATATTACTTAATTCAGATTTTTATCTAATGTTTCCTTTCGACATTAGTTATACATCTATTAGGAAACCAGGAAACACTGGATAGCTACTCCGTCCCGGTATGAGGCTCCTCTGGAGTGTGTATTTACGACCTCAAATGCCCTGGTATGGCCGAGAGTGGGGTGGGTTCGCCCTCTTTCTCGAAATAATCTCACACGGCCACGCGTATACAGCCTTTGCCAGGGAAGTCCTACTCACTGCCTTTTCGTGGCGGGGGTGTTGTTCATGAAATTGAGAGGACAAAAAGCGAATGTCCGGCGCTTTAACCGGATCCCAAACCAAATCAATGGTGCACATGGGCTCCAGTATCCTAAGGGAACAAATGGCGTATCAACCAATTTTTGGTCACCGGCTTCCATGGGACTGCATCTCCTTACGATGCTCCACTGCCTTGTGGGTCAGACCTTTAGGTCAAAGGCTCGGGGGGTGGCCCCCTAAGAAAACCACCTGCTTCGGTTTAAGTACCCGGACAGTATGACAGCCCACAGATAATTATCATGAACTGTCTATATTTATGGAAAATACTCTTCTTGCTGCGATTAACAATCAAATGATTCACATTATTATTATTATTATTATTATTATTATTATTATCATTATTATTATTACTTACTACGTCATTTGTTCACTCTCTTTTATTCCCACTCTGTGTATCCTTATTTTTCGACTTATACAGCAGCTCACCTATGGTGGAAATTCGGCTCTATCTAACGTTCTCGAGGCACTGCCTGATTGAAAATTGTATGCTACCACCGAATACGAGTACTGAAGCAGTGTTTCTGAAACCACGTGCACCATTCAAACTGGCTGCCTTCAACGTTCGCACACTTATGCAGGTCGGACAACAGATAGGGCTGGCTATGTCTTTGTAAAGTCTTAATATTGATGTTTGCTGTCTATCCGAGACCCGTATTCAAGACTCTGGTGAAGTACTACAAATTCGCTCTCTATCTGTCGCTTCGAATAGCTTGTTTGATGTGCGCTTATCCGGGGACCCTATGACATCTTCGTCTGGTGTTGCTGGCGTTGGTGTCGCACTGAGCGCTAGAGCTGAGGCAGCACTAATCGATTGGATCCCCATTAACAGTCGGTTATGTGCTGTTAGATTAGAAAGTTCCATCAAAGCGGGAAGAAATCCGCGTGAGAAACGATGTCTTTTCGTCACCTCCGTCTATGCCCCGACAGATTGCAGCCCAGATGCAATCAAGGATGAATCCTACCACTAGTTATCTGTTCTTCTCCAGAATGTGCATTCGACAGATATTGTAGTACTAGCCGGAGACTTGAATGCTCAGGTCGGGCGTCTAGGCACAGAAGAGAGTCGTTTAGGTGGCCGATGGCGAGTTGTTGGTCACAGAACAGATAACGGAGACCGTTTACTGCAACTGTGCACAGACCACAATCTGTTTCTGGCTAGCACTAACTTCCGGCGCAGTCATCGCCCATGTGCCACCTGGCGCCCTCCCTCTGCATCTCAAGCCTGGACTTAGATTGATCACATCGCGATCAGGCACTGCTGACGTGGTGTACAAGACTGCCGCTCCTTTTGGAGTACCTATCTGGACTCTGATCATGCCTTGGTCTACGCCAATCTTACTTTCCTTTTCAGTGGCCAACGAAGTGACCGCCACCAAAGGATTGATGTCAGCAAGTTGGTTGAAACTTCTGTTGCAAGTAATTATCGAATCGAGCTAGTTTCTAGGCTAGCTACCATTCCACCGAAAAGTATAGATGAGCATTGGTCGTAATTGCATGACGCCATGAAAATGGCGAGTGAAGTCACTTGTGGGTTCGCGAAACGTCCCGCTTATAAGCACTGGATTCCTTCAGGCTCCTTACAACTCATCGAAGCCCGTCGGTCTACTCCGGGTGGCCGTGAATTTGACCGCAAACGAAGGATGTTACGTAATGAAATTGAGAAAAGCTTGCGTAAGGACCGAGAAGCCTAGTTGTCGGAGCGTGTTATTGAGCTGGAAGCAGCAGCTGCATCTGGTAACTACCGGAAGCTCTTCCAACTCATCCAAGCCATTGGCAGCAAGAAGTTTGGTGTGAGCGAAACAATCTGCGAGGATGATGGGATGCCAATCACTAACATCCATCGACGTCTTGGACGATGGGCAGAATTTTTCGAAGGGCAGTTCAACTGGCCTGCTGCTCCGACAACATCGGTCAGACTGTCCTCCCCTCCATGGCCGGTGACGACTGATCCACCAAATGAGGCGGAAGTCCGCAAGGAACTCCAACTCTTGAAGCGCTACAAACCATTGGGTCCAGATGACTTACCTCCGGCCCTATTTTAAGATGGTGGCGGCCTTCTGGTTAAAGAACTGACTGCGTTATTTACAAAGGTTTGGGAGTTAGAGAGTTTTCCAACATCATGGAATGAGTTGATAAATGTCCCTATCTTTAAAAAGGGTTCACGTCACCTATACAATAACTATCGAGGGTCAAGTCTACTTACGATTGCCTCCAAACTATTGGCCTCCGTTATTCGTCGTAGATTGTTCAAAAACCGAGAAAAATTGACTCGCGAGGAGCAGGCTGGTTTTCTTTCTGGTCGAGGATGTATTGATCATATCTTCACCCTCCGCCAAATGTTAGAATACCATCATAATTACCACAGGTCAACGATCGTAGTGTTTCTTGACATTAGGGCTGCCTTCGATTCGTTGGTGTTTTTTTGGCGAGTTAGTTTTCTACGGGATGGGGGCGCTAACCCCATGCCCAACCCTCCTCCTTTACCCGGGCTCGGGACCGGGAGTAACTCTAGAAGAGCTACAGTAGTAGTAGCAGTAGACGCCCAACTTCGAGACCAACAGGCTGGATTCCGTAAGGATCGACCGTGCACTGACCAAATTGCGACAATATGGATCATCGTCGAACAATCAGTTGAGTGGAACTCGTCACTGTACATCAACTTCATTGATTATGAAAAAGCATTTGACAGTGTGGATAGGAGGACGTTATGGAAACTTCTTCGACAATACGGAGTTCCTGAGAAGATTGTCAATATTATCCGGAACTCATACGACGGACTACGATGCAAAGTCGTGGATGGAGGACAGCTGACAGATGCATTCCAAGTAAGGACCGGAGTCAGACAAGGCTGTTTACTCTCTCCCTTCCTTTGTCTTCTGGTGGTCGACTGGATTATGAAGACCTCGACATCTGAAGGAAAACACGGAATACAATGGACAGCTCAAAATCAATTAGACGATTTGGACTTCGCAGATGACCTAGCCCTCCTATCGCATACACACGAACAGATGCAGACAAAGACAGCCAGTGTAGCAGCAGTCTCTGCATCAGTAGGCCTCAGCATACACAAAGGGGAAACCAAGGTCCTCAAATTCAAAGCAGAGAACAGCAATCCAATCACTCTTGATGGCGAAACTCTGGAAGATGTAGAATCCTTCACATACCTGGGAAGCATCATCGATGAACAAGGAGGCTCAGATGCAGACGTAAAGGCAAGGATCGCATTCCTACAATTGAAGAACATATGGAACTCAGAACAACTTTCAACCAATATCAAAGTGAGAATCTTCAATACGAACGTCAAGGTAGTTCTACTGTATGGAGCTGAAACTTGGAGAACTACAACAACCACCATCAAGAAGGTACAAGTATTTATAAATAGCTGTCTTTGCAAGATACTCAACATCCATTGGCCGGATACCATCAGCAACAGCCTTCTGTGGGAGATAACAAACCAGCTTCCAGCTGAAGAGGAAATTAGGAAAAGACTACGGAAATGGATGGGACATACATTACGCAAATCATCAAACTGCATCACGAGGCAAGCCCTAACTTGGAATCCTGAAGGGAAGCGGAAACGAGGAAGGCCAAAGAACACATTACGTTGGGAAAGAAAAGCAGATATGAAAAGGATGAATAGGAACTGGAAGGAGCTGGAAAGGATTGCCCAGGACAGGGTTGGATGGAGAATGCTGGTGAGCGGCCTATGCTACTTCACGAGGAGTAACAGGCGTAAGTAAGTAAGTAAGTCGATTCGTTGGACAGGACTGTTCTCTGAGATTGTTTATTGAGGAAGGGTGTGCCTGAGAAGTTTATTAACATCCTAAAGGCTCTATATACAAACACCTCAGGCAGAGTGCGGGTATACAATCACCTTTTACCATTGTTCCATTCGAGCAGTGAGATTAGACAGGGTTGCCCAATCTCACCATTCCTCTTCAACTTTGCCATCGACGACATTCTGGAAACAGCTCTGATGGATGTAAGTAATGGCGGTGTGAATCTGTTACCTGGAGAAAGACTTTTCGACCTTGAGATGCGGATGATACTGTCTTACTGTGCGATAATGCCCAAGACATGCAATCCGCACTTAATCAGTTGGCAATCAGTGTCCGTAGGTATGGTATGTGCTTTGCACCTTCGAAGTGCAAAGTACTTCTACAAGACTGGCAGGATTCCAATCCTGTACTCACCCTGGATGGTGAGCAGATAGACGTAGTCGAGAAGTTCGTGTATCTGGGTAGCTGCATAAGTGCTGGTGGGGGTGTAAGTGATGAGATCAATGCACGTATAGTGAAAGCCAGAGCGGCTTATGCTAATCTGGGCCACCTTTGGCGCCTTCGTGATGTTAGTCTGGCTGTAAAAGGTCGGATCTACAACGCGTCGGTGAGAGCAGTTTTGCTCTATGCTTGTGAAACCTGGCCTCTCCGAGTTGAGGACGTTAGACGACTCTGTCTTCGATCATTGTTGTCTCCGAAGGATTGCTGACATCCAGTGGCAACACCATGTTAGTAATGCAGATGTTCGGCATCGTGTGTTGGGGCACAGAGATGATAATGCAATTGGTGTCACCATCTTGAAACACCGACTTCGGTGGCTTGGACATGTTCTACGAATGTCGTCCCAGAGAATTTCACGTCGTGTATTATTTGCCGACGCTGGGACTGGTTGGAAGAAGCAAAGTAGTCAATGTATGGCTTGGTGTCGTGGGATGAAAGAAAGCTGCAAAGGACTGGCTTCTGTTGGTCCTTCCTCCCTGGTTGGGGTCCTAGAAATGGTGCGACACAGTGGCTAGAGACGTTATCAGATATGGCTCAGAATAGAAGCCAGTGGCGATCGTGCTGTAACCTTCTTTTACTTTCTTCATAAAAAGTGGTTGCTTCTTCCTGAACTGAAAGATTTCTTCTGATTGTACCTTTTCGTTTCCCCGATTATTATTATTACACTATCTTACACTAATCTGTACGTCATTGCTTTTTTTACGCTCCTTACTTTTTTTCCTTCCTCTCTTCAAATTCTCATTGTTTTGTGGTGCATATGTATTTGGTGCCCTCTTGTACCAGTATTTGTGTTCAAATAAATAATAAATAAATACAATGAGGATCAAACCAGAGCCTTAGGTCTCGTGGTGAACGTTTAACAACTAGATCACTGAGTCAGCATCCAATAATATGCATCTCTAAGTTCCGTTAAATAGCGATATTACACAACCACCTTCCATTCTCATTATTAATAACATTTAGTAATCTCCTCAAAACCCCCGTACTTATAAACACCACGTGCTTACTAGTGGTTAGTTTCGAGATAATCCTGGGATTATAATGAGAATTTGTGACAAGTGAAGTTCAGATGTGCGGCAGTAACCTACTAAAGACAATCGAAGATGGCTATTCACTATCGGGAATTGAGTGAAATTAGACCTGTACACCATTAGACGGCAGGTCAGTGGTTTTTATGTAAAGCGTTTGTTGAGAGACTGGAGGTCCTAGGTTCAGTGTCCAGTGATATAGTGTATACACATTGGCGAGCAGCTCATACTAGGGAGAAACAACTATCTAATGCTTTCTGCTTTTCAATAGACGTCTAATTCCGGTCGGTTCGTCGTATCAGCAACATCCAATAATCTTCACAAACCTCCCATACTGACCTTTTTTGTTGCCCTGATATGAAATGAAGTAAATTGGGTGGATGAACATTTGTGCGAGGTTATATGTTACTTAAGATTGATAAACTTGAGATTTAATTAACAATTAACCGTTTATCCGCCGATTCATTAATTTTTATGATCTTATATACTGAAAAAATGATTTACGAATAAAACCAAAACTTTTAATATATAGACATATGTACAAAAAAAGTCAAATTTACAGTTAGTACGTACCATTAGTCTGACCAGATTGTGAACGATATAAAGCTGTGTGATCAGTGAAATACATCTTAGGTTGATACTGATATGAAGTGTGTGAACCTCTTGCAACATCCATAATTTCCTTGGTATAAGAAAATAAAAAGACGGTAATTTCATTTAAAAGAAAGCGCGGTCTTATTTCGCGATGGTTGATGATATAACAGAATTAGTCAACTTTAGGTGACGACAAAGATTGTTGATAGAAACGATTACTTACTGATAATAAAATCATACTGCGAAAACGACGAACTATATTGACAAGAACTTTTGGGTTTTTATTTAACAGTATTCAATATATTAATCTTAGTAACAGATTTGGTAAAGTCGGATTTATGGATCAACAGATTCTGGTTCAGTGCATCTAAAGGTAATGTGGTTGCCTTAAGACACTATATCTTGATTCCAATATAGGACGAATTTGCAATTTTGAAGAATCTCCGGTTAAAACAAAGTAGATGTTTAGTTCTTCCAAAATTTAAGTAGTAATCAAATTGGTAATGAAAACGTTTTTATACTAACTGTTAACTCTAGAATATCTAAGTGGATTATTAATTTACAGGAACAGTACTTTGTTACACGTTTAGTTTTGCACTCATAATTTTTAGTACCTGACAGATTACTGAGATAAATAACAAAAGATAGGTCGAAAAATCTTATATTATGTACATAATTTGTCTTCTCCTAAGGAATGAATTCTTATCAAGCCATTTAAATTAAATAGCGATTACATCAAATAATCAGATCTTAGATCTACATTTAATTCCAACATAATTGCTTGAAAGGGATCAAAATGATATTAGAATATAATCATTTGATAAACTAATGGAACTTTTACTGAAACTTTGTGGAACACTTTAACTAGTCCAAACGAAGGAGTAAAGGTAGTTAGGACATTGACTCTTACAAATTATCTGAGAGCTAACAAAGACAAATTCATAATAGAAAAGATGTGAAAAGTTACTGTTTTTCAATATTATACATCTTATTGTAACAACAAAATGATTACATCACAGAGTTGCCATTTAGACAAATCAGTTGACACTTTTGGGGATCTAGAACAACTTTGATTAACTCTACGTAAATGAATAACCTGTCGTGGTAGATACATTGTATAGTAAAAAGCGCCTCTTGGTAGTTTAGGTAAGATATGGCTAGTAGAAACCAAACCCTTGACTCAGCAAGATTACAGAGATCTTCAGCTTTGAGTATGGGTATCTATTCCAATTAAGTTGACCCTTTATTGCCAATCTCATAAAATAACCTCAATTCATGTCTATTTCGAATATACATAATATAACAGAAATACTCAAAAGACATCAAATAATTTGTGACTACCTCACGATATATAACTCTGTCGCGAGCTAAATACACCTGTACTTGGCTTAAGCGGCTGTCCAAAGAACTTCCTTTTGCCATCACACGTAAGATTGCCGAGCAAACTGAAGCTGGCCCGCACCATTCTCCTGGTTTCCTATCACTCATTTGAACTAAACGATGCAAAGATAACGGAGAAAATGGTGACCAAGAATCATTGAACCATTTGATAATTTGAAGGCTGAAATCCGAATCCCTGAAAATATGCGAACCGAAAACTACAAAATAATAAGTAATTATAAGGAGGTTATACTGAAAATAATATGATTGTAAGTACATTTCGTTAATTTTATGATTATCTGTGTAAGCATAATCAAAATTACCATAGCATCAATGTAGAAGCTCATTAATAACATGCAATTAGAATGATTAAAATGAATATAAGCAGCATATGGTAGGAGGATGAAACTTTAAACTTTACTGAATTATTTCATTTTGTCACAATTCACAACACAAGATCGACATAAGAAACTGAATTGAAAGTTAAGTAGAACTTTCAATTACTAGTTATTTTACTTTTAAGTTGAGCACCGATGAAAATTAACTTCGGAGGTATAGTACATAAAATGAATGTAGTGTCACATATTCTCAGGTATTTAAGCACAATGTTTAAAAGACTTCATGTAGTTGCTGAACTATATATAAATTAGTCTCGGTGCAGAGAATACTTTTGGGCAATAAAAAGCAGAACGCTACAAACTCTAGTACTTCAAGCAAAATCGCGCCAAGAGCAAAAATAGACAGACAGTGAACAAGGTTAGCTTTGTTCTACTGGCTGTTGTTAACTCAAATGGTAATTCTACATAAACTTTTGATGTAAATATTAGGTTTGGTGAAAGAATTTGGTAATTGACTGGACGGTAAAGCGTGAATAATTAACCAATACGTTTTCAACTGAGTCTAAAACCTGTTTGGTTCTTTATGCAGATAAAGTGGTGCATGAAGATTTCATTCCGAAACTATTTAATAGGTTTTAGAAACGTTAGTGGCCTGGAAATACTTCTTTTTCACCAGGTTAAAGAACAATAGTTAGTATAGCTATCATTCTGCTCATGCTAAAATTCTACTATGTAAAACATAACAACAACTGTATTTTATACTTCTGATCTTCAACGAATTTTATTGAGACAGCGACAAGCAACAAATGTTTCATCAGTACACCTCTACTTATCCAAGTGGTTAAGTCAAAATAGCATTTATTGGTCAACTGTTTTTAGACCTACAAGAAAGGTTATGTTTTAATGTGTTGTTACCTCTGAGGAAAAAATTTATATCCGCCAACTCAACGTGACTCAAAAAGTAAAAAATAGACAGGAATGAACAAAGACTATTATGCGAATGATACCTTTTTAAATTTTTTAACAGAACAAGAACAGAGAACAATAAATTCAACTTTGGTGTCAATACCTGCAAAAGCGCACGATTAATTCTTCATGTTACCGTTTTCGTAATTTTTTTCCCAAATCCATTGACATGCTGGTGGTTAGTGTCATTAGTTTTATGGGGAATTCATATTCTCCTGTATTTTAATCTTGGTTTTTGATGGTAGACTAAAGTTTAACCATTTGTCGGAGGAAACAAACATAATATAACAGTAGGGCTTTGACAAGTAGTATAGTGTGAACCAATATTTAATTTGCCGGACAATCTGTAAGGAATTGAATGACATGGCTCAAAATCGTTTGCAATGGTACAGGTGCATACACTCTTTGTGTTCTCCCAAATTCTAGTTTTCTGAGTTCTTCGTGTCCCCTTTTCCTCTTTCCAAATTTATTTAACTGGATTATACTCCTCGAATAACATCTTCAAACCCTAATCTTTTCGATTACTGCTTATACTCTTACTACCTCTACCACCACGGGATTTGAATCGACAACTGCATCTCTGCGCTAATGTGGTGTGGCAACTCTAACTGATGCAAGTACGTACGAAATCTTACGTTGTTACTGACTGACTGACTGTGAGGAATTTGGAATGAACATATATACGAAAATAATCCATGTTGATCGAAAATCAGTTATATATTTATGCAACTTAATATGTTAAAAGTCTTTTTGGGAAGACATTTTATTACTTTACACTTCTGTCTCACCGTAGGGAATTTATTTTGGACGGAAATTACTGCTGATATAAAAGGATATCAGTAACACTACTTTGGTAGGAAGTGAATACAATGAAGAGAAGGCTCACTAACTTTATGGTTTTAGTCGCTGTTCGCTATGCCACCAACACGTTCATAAAACAAATGTCCGGTACACTCATGAATACTACCAATATGTTAATAACGTAAATAAGACAGGTGAGTAAGCTTTATAGGTTTTTGAAAATCATTAGTGAGGTTTAATGTGTACTGCTAAAAGATATCATAAACAAACCTTTGATTTTTTGTTAGCCTCCAATTTCTGCCTAAAAAATGAACTACCAGAGCTTGAGCAAGCAACATTTGTCCACATCGAAACATGCATCCCCATCCACAATCTGATGTCTGAACAGATAGAGGAATATATGGACTCGGGATATTCGAGGATTTCGGCCCAACATGGTTTGTAGATAGTGGAATAGAATGACTACTTTTGCTGTAAATTGATAAGTTTTCTGTGTATACATATTAAAATAAGTGGGACATACTTGATTGAGTTTTAAATAGGTCAACTTTGGCTTGGATACTTTCACAGTCACACGAAGCTGGTCTTTTGGTAGATAGTGAATACGGCATATTATTGGTAGAGGTACTAGAAGGACTTCTTAATAATGGGGGGAAGTTATCACGATAAGTAAACCATAATCTACTTGCAAAGTCTGAAGCAAAATCTGAAAAATTTCCATCCAAAATTATATCCCTCGGGATAGTTGGGGAATTGTCTGAAGTATGAAAAACGTAAATAAAATTAGCTAAAAAAAATTATTTTGCTCATGTAAATAAAACTACCACAACTTGGTGTAGATGTTAGCGAATGAACAAGGACCTTTCGTAGTTACATTTCTAAAGTCTAACCGATAACTTATTCGGAAATACAACGATACGGAACACTTGTGATGAATTTGCTGGAAATAGACAATAAAGTTATCCTTTAGAGTTCTGAGTCTCCTAGGAGCAATATTGAATATTCCCCCCATATAGTTAGCATGTAGTTGTATCGGGTGTGAAGATGTGGGTGTCCACTGCTGAAGAGTTACATACAAGGACGAAACGGCCGTCCAGGGCTTCCAAGTTTTCAATGATTGTCTAATCTACGCCGGTTTTTTATTTCAATAAAACTCAACAAACCCATACAGACATTGCTTCATCAGTCATTAAAGTTTTTGACCTAACATCAACGCCAACATGGTCATAAATTTTAGGGTGTCAGCCCATTCGAAATGACAAAACAATAGAATGACACTGCCCTATTCACTGACTACTGTAAGATAATTAGATCTGTGGGCACTACCTACCGTGATGACGGCTAAAAGAATCTTTCCAAAAAATTTCAATTTGATTACTTAAAAAATCATTTTTAGAGAATGAACGTAAACTGTAGTTGTATTTCCGATTATTTGGTAATGAAGTGAGTAGCTATATCGTATTACAAGTCATTGCATAACTGGTGTAGCTCATGTTCAGTACACAAAAGTGCTCATAGTTGAGTTGTATTACTTTTATTAACTGTCTAATCACCTCCACCCCCATGTGACAGAAGGAGCATATGATTTTATCGTTATAACATAAACACCACAAGCCTAGTTCCCTTCAGCATTAGGTATTTGCTCAGAGACACCAATGTTACATAGCTTACAAATAAGGAAGACAGATACATGTAATCTAAAACATAAGATTTCCTATTGACCAAATTAGTTTACGGTTTAACTTGAAATACTTTCCAACACTAGGAGAAAAAATTGCATGATGGATTGTAAACTAGGATGAAATAACTGGAACGGAAATTGACAATAATCGAATATGGTGATGAGATAGCTAAGAGACTACAAGAAATTCAGCCTTTAGGTAACATACTCTGCAATTTAGATGGTCATCTAGAACTCGGAACTACTGACGGGAAACAATTCGTTAGTTTACATTCTTACGAACTGGTTATTACCAGGTCAATTTCCAATACTTGTAGTCACAACAATGTGGACACATTTACAACAGACAGATATATAAGGAAACACCATAACAAGCAAAAAATCGCGTTAACTAACCAGAAGTAGAAGCGAAATAGCACCGACCGAGCATATATATTATTGCATTTTGATCGAAATTCGGCCAGAACTGAATGGACCAACCAAACTTTAACTGATTCCACACTGAACGTATGTGGTCAAGAGTTGTGAAGCTGGATCGTGTAACTGATGCTGGGTCTCTGCTGCGAGAAACTCTCATCTGAGTGCAAATGGTATTTCCTTCACCTCGATTGATTTCCAGGATGATCAAGTGATTCTTTTGAGCATAGCTACTTCCTAAAACTCCCAACAAATATGTGAATCCGGGTTTACATTGGAAACCCAACAGGACTCTTTTAACTAAATGAAACAAAATACTATAATTCATGGTAATGATGAGCAGCTAAAATAAGTGTCGAAAACAAAAAGAATGATGTCAGATATTTATTTGTTAATTTACTGTTATCAAACAAAATTATTCATACAAATTTCTATTTCCCGGGACAACAGGCAAAGTTAGCAACCCTTGGGTAATAACTCTTTGAGGCGAAGACATGTTGGGGACAGATACTCCCTTTTCAAGATGATATTGTTTAGACAAATCGACCAAAGCCTGAGAAATACAACTGTAAAGAGCGGGACTTACTGAGAACGTACGAGGCTCGTAAATAGACAAAATTTGTAGCATGTTTTTATTAAGAGCGATATTTGACTGGGCTAAGCCTTCACATAATGCTCTTGCACTGGGTAGACCACACTGTTCACTAGCTATTTCCAGACGCTCCATCCACAACGATTTCATTTCTTTCCTCCGAACTTCTCTTACATCTTTCATGTACTGGAAAGCCCTGATAACACGGCTAGTGCCTAGTTTATGACATCGGGCCGTTCGACCTTTGAAAAACTTCACTCATTACTAAAATGTTGTGCATATCTTACGAAAGCGAATTTCATTAAATTGTCTCTTCGGAACCACCTGTCACACGGCATAAACGGGACAATTTTTCTGATGGAAAGGATATCTGTTAACTTCATTTTCTTGAGGGCTGAAAAGTCGGGACGGCAAGAAATGTCAGGCTCACTCAAAGCCACCCGCAGTATCGTCCCAACGACCCTGAACGGTTTGAAATGAGGCGGCCATTCTGTATTTCAATTACTTTCGGTTTGTTGGGTATCCGTTAGGTTGCACGAATATTAACTGCTCTCATATTTAAGTAGTCTTTTGCTGCAGTAAAATCACAAAGTGATAGCGAAGATCATTAGTGTAACTTTATTTGTTTTGTAGTGTACATGTTATCTCTATTGTTGTTTCGTAACTTCAACCGGGATAGCAGTTATTCTACCGAACCTAACTACCTTTGTTTAAAACTTGGTAAGGCCCAGAAAACAACGCAGTGAGGATAAGAATAACTTGACAGCTCTATACACACGAAGTCCGTGTGAATCGCTGTTTTACTCAAGGATTAAGACGAAATGTCATACAACCGGTAAGTCTTGAATGTTAGTACGACATTCTTCATTTAGTAAAGTATTATTGCAATGAATAACGTTTTTAATAATTACTCAGTGTTATAGTTTTTCATGTTCAAGAGATATTTTAGTCGCCATAAGCGAGGTGTTTCAAAGTATAATACCGAAAAGGCATTTCAGAAGCTGGATTACATTCGATAGTGTGCTAGCGGAATTCCAAAACGTAGGGGGGAATAACTTTATCTCTTCCCAGACTACCCATAGTCACTAAGTTTACGCTTAAATTAAACTTCTGAAGGACATGAGATTTAAATACGTATTTGGATTGTTTCATTTCACATTTGGTCATAAGAGTAAACCACAAAGTCAAAACAATCAAGTGTTTGTTTTATAAGTGTCCGTTTCGTTATGAAAACTTGTAGTACTGCATCAGTCTAAACGTTTCTCCAAAAATTTGCATTTTATATATAAGTTTCTTAACTGACATTATATTCAGATGAACACTCGTAGTTGCACTGGTTCCTATTCACACGATCTTTGAATCCGAGCATATAATTAATGAAAAGACGTATGTTTAACATTCAATACTTGGAGAAGGTCAGCGATGGTGAGCGCGGAAACATTCATTCAATCGGACGGAATGGCTCAGCCTCGCAGACGTGGGCATTCTGTATAACCTGTCTTTATTCGCTTTAAATATATTATTCTATCCTCAGCCGAAATGTTTTCTTTAGAAGTACTAGGCGTCATATTGCTAATTCTCACAGAACGATGAGTCGGTGCAAATAACGATGCGACTTCCACGTAAGATCTTACAGATCAGACTATCGCATCATGAAAATTCACCGTTTTGGGATTAGGTCTATTATCAAAATAGTATTAGTACCAAAATAGGCTATAATTCTACATACTGACATGATTTACAGTGCAAAAAACTGAGTATAGTTAATATATATATATTTGTTTATTTAAATAATTCGTGAGATGAATCAATATGGTAGTAGTCAATATAAAACAGTTATCGTCAGCTTGTAAGTTGTTTCTCCACACAATCTCTCATATTCAGAAATTCTTTAACGTGTTCACCGGCACAGACTCTATTATTAGAAAGATTTGAGTCTTTCAATTTGTTGACAGAGGCCGTAAGTTGCATATCGAAAATCGCATAAAGATCTTCTCAGCTCAATGCAATTCTGAAAAACAATAAATATGTCGTGAAACAAATGATTAAACTATGTCATCGGCATCAAATTCAATAAGTAAATAAAATAGCAGCTAACAGAACGTACATTTAAGTGTCTTACTTGTTGTAAACAGTGCTCTTCAGTTTCTAACCCCTTAGAATTTCGCGTAGTCAGTTGGTATTAACAAAGGAACTGCAAGCACCAAATAAACGAATTCATAATCTTCAATTACTAATGTGAAATCTGAGAAAAATCGAATTTCAACGTTCATAAAATTATTAGCAATTTACTGTTTAATACCATAATGGCATCATTGGTAGTCACTTTTTAGATATTACTCGTCGATGTGCATTGAAACTTCGTTTACAATTTGATCAGTGGTTTCGGATTCTGTTTACAAAAATTCTTTCGTGAACCCTACAAGAGACACATCATAATTCATTACTAACCAACGACATTATTTAGTTACCATACTCAAAACAAACATGCATCGTTTTATTCATTATGAAGAAAGATTACGAAAATTGACCGAATAATCACTATTAGTGTCTGGCAAATAACGAGCATTTTTGGCGATTCGTTGGCGTGGAGCAGGACTCTAAGGGGACTAAATCTGTACCTTGATAACTGTACATTTCCTACATTTATTTAGTGTCTTCAACCGCATATAGAATATAAAATCCAACGTTGTGTTGCACTTGATATTTCTTGTCAAAGAGATTTAACAGAGTTCCTCAATTAAGTACTCTAACTCATAATTTACTTAAATCTTCGGAAGTTACGTAGAAATTTCAACTCGGTCTCAGTCAAGCTTAAGCTTGAGCAAAAAATCTTTACCATCATGTATTGTTTAGTCCAACGCTTTTACTTCTGGTTTTTCTATAGTTCGTCCTACGAACATGAAAAGAACGTATCATGATATGCTGCCATGTGACTAATATTTGTACCCTGGTGGGCCCAGGTAGGCCAGTTTGCTTTTGATTTGTTGAAGAAAGCGTTCGCCATTTCTAAGTTTCCCTTATCATGAAGGTTTATCAACCTCACACCATTTGTCTAGGTTTAATTTCAAATGTTGATATCCTTTTCAATACTATTTGGAGGAATGTTACTATGTTCTGGCTCTTTGTGACAATTGAAGTCTCCTAAGGTGAGTATAACATATATCGAGTTTTAAAGGTGTTTTAATTTTTGTAGAAGCTTAGTATAGAATAGCTCTTCTTGTTGTCACCAATTAGTACATTAGTCCAGTTGAGCCAAAGGTTTGCGCAGTGATTTCGTTGTACATTTGAGTAGTCACTATTTGGTTGTCTATTTCAGTCTAGGTGGTTGGTGTAAATTTATTTTGATCATTGGTGTAAAAGCCTACACCAGTATTGCAATAGTTATTTATTTTTGGATTGCTATTTTGGATTAATGTTTGTCCAAATTTAGATGGTAGTCCAGTTTCCGTAAACACAGTTATGTGACATCAGTGTTCAGTCAACCGGTGAACTATCTGGTTGAGTTTACATTCCTGTGCTCACCTTCGGACATTCCACAAACCAAGTTTGATTTTTTCACTTCCGCTCATTTTGTTCTTTTTGTGGACTGCGGATGCTTAGTGGGAACAGGTGTTAAGAGTGACTTATATTTGCCCATAGTTTGATGACTATCGCCACATGTAGAAGCTGTGTTGTGCTTCAACGTATGTTTGGTTTTCAATGAGGGACAGCATCAATCTCCTCAGCCTGGTTTACCGCTGACGTTGGCTCATGGGACGAAGCCCAAATATCCAAGGAGCATGACTTGGGCGTGCAAGTGAGACATTTCCTATTACATCATTTTGTAATCTTTTTCACACTTTCGCTGAGTTTTCGTGTTAATAACGTTTATCATTTACGCTGCCTCAGAAGCTCCGATGAACGTTCACTATATTTTTCATGAAATTATCTGCCCAAGTTAAGAACTCTATTCTTACTCATCATCATAATAAGGGGTTGCTATTGTGTCCAACTGGTTTCAGAGCGGTCAGGTTATCTTGAGGTCAGGAGGTAAGTAAAACGTTAGGAACCATACTCCTATCGTTGGCTTTTCAGTCGCATATTTAAGTGTGAGAGGTTTATCGACGAATCGTTACACTGTTTTTACGTCCAGCTATAGGTGGCACAATATTTCCACACAAACGCATACACGAAGCTACATAGATCTCACCGGACCACACCACAGAGAACCAGACCTATCATACCCGCATCAGTAAAAATTCACAAGGATTGTGGAAGACATGAGAATCAGGAGAGGGGCTGACACAGCTTCAGATCACTACCTGGTTATTGTCAAGATGGAGCTAACGCTATAAAAGCACTGGACAAATGGACAAACAAAATCACGAAGGTTCAGTACAGCCTTCCTTCACGAAACTGTCAAAATCAACGGATTCAAGGTAGCTCACAACAACTGGTCACAAGCCTAACAGGATCTACTGAGAGAAGAAACTACCATGGATAATAAATGGGAAGGGGTCAAAGAAGCACTAACTTCAACATGTCAATAGGTGCTGGGCCGCAAGAAGCATCATCGAAAGAATGGATCCTAAACGAAACCATGACCAGGATTGAAGATAAACAAGAAGACAGCAATTAACAACAGCCGAACAAAAGTAACCGAATTCAAGGCTCAAGTTGAATACACAGAAGCAAACAATGAAGCGTAGAAGAGCATTAGAGCCGACTACCAGAAGTATGTCGAAGAGCTGGCAATGGCAGCGGAAATAGATGTAAGAGGAGGAAATATGAAACAATTATATGACACGACGATGAAACTGTCAGGGAAATATAGCATACCTAAGAGACCAGTCAAGGTCAAAGAAGGCAAACCAATCAGTGAAATTCAAGAACAGAGAAACTGATTGGTGGAACACTACGAGGAACTCTTGAATAGATCATCTCCATTGAATCCATCGGATATCGAAGCAGAACACACAGACCTTCCTATCGCTGTCACTTCACCAACGATCAAAGAAATCAAGATGGCCGGTCATCAGACAAATCAAGAGTGGAAAAGCAGCATGACTTGACAATATACTAGCAGAGGCACTGATGTCAGACATAGAAGTAACTGCAAACATGTTTCATGTTCTATTCAGGAAACGTTTGCGAGGAAGAACTAGTGCCACTGACATACTGAAAAGAATGACAACTCAACAAAACACAGAAAAAAGGGATCTTCATTGACAATCAGAATTTCAGACAAGGCTGCTTGTTCTCTCCCTTCCTCTTTATTCTGGTAGTTAGCTGGATTATGGGGACCTCCACATTACGGGGGAAGCACGGAATAAAGTGGACAGGTTGGATGAGATTAGACAACGTGGACTTCGTAGATGACCTGGCTCTCCTATTCCATACGCACAAACAAATGCAGGTGAAGACAACCAGTTTAGCAGCATCCTCTGAATTGAAAAGAGCAAGAACAAAGATTCCAGAAGAATAGCATGAATTCATTTTATTTCGTAGGTTCTCGTCAGCTACTTATAAACTGTGATATTTAAAAATCATAATTGCATAATGGATTTAAATTGCTTACTGAATATTGTAAATATATACCTAATGTGAAAGAATATTCTACAACAATAATTGTGGCAACAGTTCAAAAGTGTGTTAGAAACAATTGATTACATAATGAATAAACATTGATAGGAACATAGGGATTAGAGTTCAGTTGAAAGATTATTAATTTGAAAGATAGTTGAAAAAATAAAATAGAATCAGTGATGTAATAAATGCAACAGAAAAAAGAAAAAAAATTTAAGGTGCAGTGAAGGAATATTTGTCACCTTGCCCTGGTGACAAATATATTGTGAAAATTATCGAACGGCATCACGTGGTGAGCTGTGGTTTGGAATCCTGAAGGTAAAAAAACGAAGAAGACCAAGGAACACACTTCGCCGAGAACTGTAAGCAGATATCAAGATGATAAACAGGAACTGGAAACCACTAGGAAGGATTGCGCTGGACAGATTTAGAAGAAGAGAGGGCTGGCGGGAGACCTGTGCTCCCCGACGAGGGGAAACAGAAGCTAGTAAGTGGGCATAAATTTATTACCAATTGTATGGGACGTCAAACGGTTGTAAAAGTGTATGTGACACCAGTCTAATCGCTAATAATCAGTTGAAAATATATATTACACTAAAATATCGATCACTTGGCTTGCCCCTGGTGTCAATTATTTCAGGTGATCCTTATAAACATGATTTCATGAAGGTTATATTTCACCCTGCAATGTGTAAGATGCTTTGTAGATAGCATTTTGCTTTGTGAATGTACATCAGGCTAATTTAAGGAGTGAAATCTTGACTTACTTCTTCTCATATATACTTATAGAATATAGTGTAAACCTTACAATAAGAATTTATGAGCATATGCCATACACTATAGTTGTAATGAGCTTGTAACAGTTTAATTTGGCGCTTAGTAGTTTTCGGACAACCTCTATTAAGATTAGAACATTTATTCCCTTATTTTGTTAAGGCATCTTGTTTGGATTAGCACCTTGCTCTCAAAGCTTTGTCTTAGATAATATCAAAAGTTTATCATAACCACTGTCGAGTTTGTTCTGTCACTATTTAGCTATGAGTAAATAAAAGTTTTACGACTGGTAAGCCTTCGTTTTTAAAATGCTGTTTAACTTTTATTTGGTTTATTTGCCTTATGATATTTTTTTGCCGTATACTTGGTGTTAGATTTTCTCATTCCATATTTGTATTTCGTCAGGATATTTGTTATGTGCCACAGGATGTCAGACTAGGTACATAAATAAACCCAGGAGGATGAACATAACTTGACACCTACAAAGAGAGATGTCATTACTACGAAAGCTTGACTCCTCCAATTTGATGGTGGTGATCTTAAGTTGTTGTTAACTCACCTGGAACATTGGTCCACGCGTCACAACATTAAATCTGAGAGGATTAAATTACATAAGTTCACATTCCGTTTTTTCTCTCTTTAGTTTTCAAAGAAGTCTAAGACTTAACTCTCAGTCCCTGAGTGCCAGACAGTTAACTGTCTAACTCTGTGATACAGTCAAGGAATCTCAAGGCGTTTATAAGGAGAAACATCAGGCTATAGGTCGCCAACATAGTTCCTACATAACCTCCAAGTTTTATTAGCGACAACACAATCGATCGAGAAGTCCTAGAGCAAGGCTGGATACAAGCTCACCCATGCTACGTCCAACACTGGTAGGATGCCCAAGACCAAGACACCTCTGCCCCACTTGGCACTTATTGTGGAGAAAATAATGAAGAGCAACCCTATAATCAGATCATCGAAAGATTTAATGATAGAAAGACTCATAGACAGTGTTAGTTCTTACAGGTATTATTGTCAAAGTGCAACTAGACCTTTGAAACAGAAACAGGTTACCACAGACAGTAAGTTCCAAGTCCCAGAGCAAGTCACTAACACCCAGATAATCTGCACAGTTCTATTGGTAACATTAGAAGTTTGGTTTTAAATCAACCAAGTGCTGTCGACCACGTTCCTGACGTAAACAGTCCCTAAAGAACATGGAAAACGAACAACATATCAGATCGCGAAGGTTGTAGGGGGTGCCTAAACAGTCACTTATACAACGTTAGAGGCAGGAACTACGGACTGAACATTTTTCATCAGATCGTTGCAGAACTGAGTATCGTTCCTCAGAACAAAACCGAACTGATTCAGGCTGCCGACAAAACTAAAGTCGCGATGTTTTAGCGGAAAACACTGACTCAAGATTTGAAGTCTAGAAAACAAGGCCCCAGAGTGTTTTCTGTAGAGTATTTAGGTCTGAGAATACTAAGAACGAACTCTTTGTAGGAACATAAATTCCTAGTTGAAACTAAGGAGCGATGTTTGAAACTTGAGGTAAAGAAAGTCACATCACTTCTCATAATTTGGAGCAAACTCTGCCAGTAACAGCTACGAGGCTTCGTGGTGTACTCTAGGAATTTCTAAACCTAGCCAAATCTAACAGTCAACCTTCCAAAAGTAGGCCAAAGGCAACTTGTACGAACAAAACTGAAGGCGAGTCCGTTTTTGCAAGACTCATGAGAGTGGTGTTGGGTCACAAATTCTGACTCTTTTTACTTATCTGTGATCCTGATATACTCCCAGCAACGCTCTTTACAGTTCAACAATTCATAAGAGAATGGTGACTGATTACTCTCATAATAACGTAACAGACGATTAGAATGGTAAGGCATATAGGAAACGTACTATAAAAAACTTAAGCGAAATTTAAAACAACACTACCTGGATGGCATATCACAAGATCACAGTAGCAAAAGAATTTATCATTAGGTCAGTTATTACAACGCCTTTTGGACTTTTCACGTTTGGGCTGAGTTCAGTCTGAGGAGCAAAACGCAAACATTTCATTTCGGATGCGCCTCTTGCACAAGGTCATATGGACCATTTGTTAATTACCAGTCAAGATTTACCATCACACGAACAACAAGTGACAGCCATGTTAAGACAGCCCAATAAAAATAGAATGAGAAAACGCTAGTGTTTTCGAAATTCAAACTTTAGGATTTATCGAACTCACGATGAACCCAGAAGGAACTAAACCGACTAGAGGATAAGTGTACACTATTAAGCAATACTTCATACCAGGCCCTTTAACATGACTTACAAGTTTTCTAAGTTTAATTAACCTTTACTGTTTATTCTCACCTGGTTGTAAATAACAAATGCAACCGTTGACTGATTTCATTGGGGGAAAACGTAAACGTTTCGAGTTGACTTCTGATGCTAATGAGGCTATTGAAACGATAAAGAATAAACTATCTGGGCAACTGATTGAGTTCATTTCAAAACGACTATATCTCGCAGGGAGGGATACTGTTTAAGCACGGCTCATTTGATCTTGTACTAATATTTGCCGTTCCAGCATCATCCTATAATATTTTGGTACCATTTTACATGTTATTGTACAAGAAACACCCTCAATCTCGTCTTGAAGCTGAGGTACGTGACTAAATAATTTTTTGGACAGGACCGTTGAATTAGTTGTGGCTTCTGGAGTCGACACCGTTCATTTAAGAACACATGGGTACATGTTTTGCACATGGTTGATTGAAAGAATAACGGTGGTTAATATTCAACGGGTGATTATTAGTGAAAATCACACCCTGTTACTACCCGTTAATTCATATTCCCAAACCAACAGCTTCCTTGAAAGGAATGATTGTCTTTCAAAACTAGCCTTGTTTAAACCATGTGATCATATCTCTAGCCGTAAACAAAACCCCCATCATCACCTTATATATAGACGACGAATTTTCGCGTATGCCCTTCGGCTTGAGAAAAGAGGCTCAAAATTTCCAATGACGCACTAGCAACTTTTTCAGATATCTTGGATTTGTTCAGACACATGTTAATTATTGTCTATTTGCAAGTACAGACAGCGTATCTAACCTCAAGCACCTGAGTCCTGCTCTTAAACGACTCCGGAAAACGTGGTGTAACTGAGGCATTTAACACACTAAAGTTGTAACAAACTTTCTCAACTATCTCAGGGATTTCATGCAATTAGTTCCGTTTATGAATTTAAGTAAAGCCAGAACAAGCGTTGATGTAGAACAATATGAATTCGTTATATTTCGTGGTCTCTCATCAGCTGCTTACAACCAAATATGTGTTAGAATTTTACACTGAAGTAAGGATACATATTTGGTTGTAAGCAGCTGATGAGAAACCACGAAATATAATGAATTAATATTATTCTGCATCAATGTTTATTCAGGATCTATTTATCTCAGGGATACTATCACGGTCAAGATATCTGCAATCTGTAAAATAATGTGGCAGCCATTCTGCCATATCCATAGATGATCACAATCAAGCAGATGCGTGCATTCAACTAGCTGTTAAGTTGTTGCCCGTGGTTTACACTGAGTTGTGTTTTTTAAGGCTATCGACAGAAAAACTTTGTGGAAACGCAAAAATCATCAAGTTGGACGATAGTCCAAACAAAGCTTCTGTCACAACGAAGCACATTATCTCTAATTCAGTTATGGCTGCGTATCGCGACACCAAAGCGCCGACTGGTATCACCAAACATGCAACCAAACAGCGATCGACTCAATCTTCCGGGAAAGAGTGAGCAACATTTGACGAATCTTAGCACTCCTCTCGGGGTTTTGAACCAATGATACGAGGTACGGCAAACTTGGCAGGGAACTTCTAACCTTGTACTGTGCTGTATGACACCATCAGCACCATGAAAAGACTGCAATCCACCTTGTTTACTGACCACAGGCCTTGAACCTTTCCTCTCAACTCATCTTTAGGCAAGTACTCTCCACGAGAGTTGAGACTGAACAAAACTTTACCTGGTGACATTTGATCGTGCCAAAATATTATCGACTCAACGTCTTCCATACATCAAAAAATCTCCATTCAAGTGTTCAAGCAAACATCAGTTTCATAGCACAACGATCTTATTGGCCTGGTATGAATAAATATGTGAGAAAGTGGGCACGCTCCTGTATAAGCTGCCCAAAAGAATGGGGTGTTTGAGCACAACAAATGTTCATTGAGCTTTTTCAGAAGTCCAGATACTCGTTTTAACCACTATAATCTTGATAGGACTGCATTGAAGGTGTGCTTGGTCGACTATACCTTGAATTGTTTAGTTTGAGTTCGTTCTGTCGCATTCCTTTTGGCTGATTATCACACTAGCGATTGCCATGTGCAGCATGTTGATTTTTACCCCTTTATCTACTTTTAAAATGGTCGGCTCTATTCATAAATGTGGTCAGTCAAATTGTTTCTTCCTTATGGAGAAGGAAACGCAATGTGATGGGCGTGAATGTGGCTCCACAAGATATGTACCAGTTAAAATCCCCATACCCACAAAATATCCTCGAAGCCTAACTCCCACTTGCATTGTATGTTTTGCTGTTCGAGTAAGACATTACTAATCTTAGGGGCTATTGACCTCATGGGACTGGCTAGTAAGGACGTTGACTTGGAGTGGACTGTTATCATGAGTACTGACAGTGAATTGTAGAATTATAATCCACGTTATTATCAGTATTACTGTAGTAATCGACCTAACCCTAAAATTGTAGATTTGTCATCATGTGGCTGCCTAATCTATAAGATCTTACGTGGAATACACGTCATTGTCTACACTGACTCATTGTTTAGAAAAATTAACAACATGATGTCTGGGGTTTTTGAACAACACATTGATCTAAAGGTAGACTTACATATTTAATGTGAGTAGAGACAAGTTATACAAAATGACCACGACTGCAAGGCTGAGCCATTCCACTTAACTGGAGTGAATGTTTCCGCGTTCTGTATTATTAACCTTCTCTTTGTGTCCATTGTTGAATATAAAACTTTTCAGTTATAATATGCTCGGCTTCAAAGAAGGTTACGGTCCAATGCTACTACACCACTCTCCTATCAGAATCAATGTGACGTTGATTCGACACCAAATTTAGTAGGATTTTCTCAGGCCGGAGGTTGCCAAGAATAATAAGAATCCTCTCGGTATTATTTAGCCGGAAGATAAATCAGAAAGAAAGCGACAGCAACTGATAGAGAAATACATGTTACAATTCCAAAATGTTCGATTTATTTCTTAACACGCGCAAAATGGAAATTTAGGGGAGGATTTGTAGAATTATGGTCTACTATGATCTTAGTACTGCTCTAATAATAGACCTAATCCTAAAATTGTAGATTTGTCATGATATAACTGCCTAATCTATAAGATCTTACGTGGAAGTCACATCATCGTCTACACCAACTCACTGTATCGTAACAACTACCAATACCTGATGAAGAACAAGCTTAGGCTAGAGAAAGAACAATATATTTAATATGAATAAAAGATATAAGGTAATATTCAGCAGGGACCACGCCTGCATGGCCGAGCCATGCCATTCGATCAACTCTAATTCATTCAATTCATTCTTGTTCGCGCCTTCTCCATCGTTAGGTATTTCTCCGCGTTAAATATTGAATATCTATTTTCCGGGCAATCTCGTATTCAGCTTTGAAGATTGTGTGGTTATTGTCCAATGCCACTAGAGATTATTTAGGAGTCAAACAAAGCGAGCTCATTATAATTAAGGGGAATTTACCACAGACATATATTAACAAGTCATATATAGCCAGTACAATCATTTTGTCCTGTGAAATATTTAAGCGGCCAATATTGTATAGATGATATTTGTCAATTAATGTTCATGTCAGAGTGTTGCCCGTATCAGTTTCCATTGGCATCTGCACTCGTATGCTAACTGAAAGAATAAAAGTATGAACGCGGAAATGAAGAATTTCAACTAATGTTGAAGTTAGTTTGTCAAGTTCAATGCAGTTTGTTTATTTGTGAAGATTTTCCTGACCTCATTATTATGTAATCGTGATAGGATCTAATAAAACAACTAATAATAAAGAACTGTCTTAAAAAATTCTCTAGATACGTAAACAATAGGGATTATGAGAGTTTCGGACAGAAGGATCATAGCAATTCGTTAGATATGAATGGGTCCATGAGAGACATGCCACATACCATATGTTTTGATATACAATAAAACAATTATTTACGTGCATATTTACAGATAAGGGACATCATGCTAAATAACGCATTCAAATATCTTAATTCCGATATACGTATCCGCCTGGTTTCGTCTCTTGAGGATTAAATCAAGCGGAAGAATTCCGTTAAATGAAAAGTGAAATGGCAAAACAAATCTTTAGACTAAGGGTTTCCGGGCAATCAGGTCTTGGAAGCTAGTGATGTCGAGACCAGTATTTGTATAACGAGTGATTCCCAAAACACCCTAAACGTGTATTGCCCAAAATATCAGAGTCTTAGGAATTAAACGTCCGAGCTATAATATAATTATTGTCACAGAAACGTAGATCATCGTCCAAGCAAACAGTCCATGTCTCATTGGGGATACTGACACCTTCGAGCGTGTTCAGTGTGTAAGAACAAAATCACTGAAGAAACTGTTCAAACCTATCTTTCCCCTTATCGTACTGTATAAAGCGAGGAAACCTTACTCAGGCATTTCATATCTTTAATAGTGATTTCTGTGTAGATATGTCTTACCTTTCTGCCTCTTCTGGAACTAATCATCAACCAGGACATAACAGGAAGATTCAAAAATCTCGATCTAATAATGTCATAGTAGGGTTCCTTTTTTATCGAGTAGGCAGTTACTAGATTGAGATAATTAAAAAATGGTACCAGCACCATCAGTGAACACTTTCAAAGAGAAACCAGAACCTCACTGGAAAACAAGCTGATGGTATTAATACAGGCCCAACGACCTAATGCACTTATTATTGAAGACAAAAGTCTGACTGAAGATCCGTAGAGTTACGGCCTACTTCGTTATTAGTACTACTCTAATAATAGACTTAATCCTAAAATTGTAGATTTGTCATGACGTGACTGCCTAGTCTATGAGATCTTACATGTAAGTCACATCATTGTCTACATTAACTCATCATCTCAGTATATGATGAAGCACAAACTTAGGCTAGAGATAGGACAATATATTTATTATGAATAAAAGATTATGTTACAACACTTAAGAGTGACCACACCTGCAAGGCCGAGCCATGCCATCCGATGGATTCAAACTAACTCAATTCATTGTTCCCGCCTTCCTCATCGCTGGGTTTTTTCCGTGTTGAACGTTGAATATCTATTTTCCCAAATGTCTCGTGTTTAGCTTTGAGGATCGTGTGATTAGGGCCCAGTGCCATGACAAACTCTCACAAATGATGAAGGAATCCCGTTAGACTCACCGTGATAAGAAATTTTCAGGGCAGCTATGGTCTGCTTGATGTTGGTGGTATAAAATCAATTTTGGGTAGGTGTCTGAATGTCAACATTGGATATATATTGATAGAGGTTTCAATTTCAGTGTTGTACCATTGCAAGAAGTGCTGGCTGAATTGTTCATCAATAGTGTCAGCGTCGTCATCAATGTTTCCGTTAACTACCAAGAATTTCGTCGTGCCAAGGGAATTCGACTTCACACGGGATTTAGAAAGCCAAAGTATTGATAAGTTTGGGCTTTTACTACCTAGGGCTTTATTTTCTATATTCATAAAATACTTGCGTTTAGATGAAGCATTTCTGTCGGTCAAGTTAAGTATGCTCTGAAGTGCATACACGTCATGATGCTCACGGTAGCGGTGTTTCAATTTTCTCAGCTTTCTTTTAAGTGTTAAAATTATTCTGGCCCCTATTATCGTTATAAACAACATGGCCAATAATTGTAGCAGTGTAGTTTAGGCATTATATGAGGTTGCAGTTGGTGCGAAGCAATGAAAAATATGTTTGTTAGCAATCTATCAAAGTTAGTATCCGCACGAGGTGGTCTGTATATGCATCCCACCGGTAGATAATTTTGCAATCACAGTTTACAGCAACCCAAGTGAAGTCTATAGTATCAATAGATTTATCCTCAAATTTGCACACCTGAATGTCCGAACGGACATATATAACTGTATCGCCTCTTATTCCATGACATACACTGTTTCGAAAGAAAACGTAGTTATCTATGTGCAAAGAGTGAACGGACATAAATGATTTGCATTACGTTTCCGTAATAAATACAATGGTTGGATTCACAAGCAACAAAATGTCTTTAAGATGAGTAATTTTATTGGACAGACAGAGGGTATTGAACGAAAGAATAAGGAACTGAGAGTTATCATGGTGAAGCAGGTTACAGTATGAATCACAATTGTTTGTTCCTTGAATACTTGTAGGATTGGCTAAGGTAAAAGTTGTGTTGCGAGGGAAAATGGATTCAAAGACTGCCATCATTTGTAATATATTTACCGTTGCCGGCAGAAAAGCCTGCGGAATTACAAAAAAGTCATATTGCTATTGAATATAACATCTGATAAAGGTGTAGTGTACACATTGGGAGCCTGACCATGAAAGCTATCAGGTTTATGTTTGCAGCGTATGGATAATATATTCCAGACGTTTATTCCTGAGGTTTGCGGTTACTTTTGGCTCCTTCGTAATTTGGGGAGAATCGTGTGTTGTTAAACGTAATAGCGATGGTTTGAAAGGTCCAAATATATCGACGTTAAGTGTGTGGTGTGTTATATAAATGCTATGACTAGTTTTCCCGTTATCCGTTGCACAGCTACTGTACCCGGGTGTTGCACTGACAGGAATTTGGACTGTGTTATCCCATTCGTCACCAGCACAACTACTTAGAGTTAGATCTAAATCAACATTCTTAAGAGGATTGATACCACCTACATCGGAATTACTTTCTTCCGGGTTTTGAACTTTGGGAGATTCAGGAGAGTTTATCAGTCGTGGCACATTTATTAAAGTTAGATATCCTCTTAGAATCGGACTTAATTTTATGAGCATCAGGATTACGATGCACCTGGCAGTTTGACGCTGGTGTTCTCGTGATGGGATACATATACAGGCAACCTCGTGCGGATACTAACTTTGATAGATTACAAACAAACATATTTATCGTTGCTTCACACCAACCGCATAGGAGACGATTTTAATCTTTCAAACACTGAGTGCAGTTCGACTTAGGTACCAAGTCGATATACCAAGTTAGTTGAAACATTAGGTTTTTGTAGATGGGTCCGACAAGTTTGAAAACCGACTGGGAGGAATAATATACTTGATTAATTATTTATAATCAACATAGACTCTATCTCAGTGTACATCAGTCATGAGTTTTTTTATGAGTGATCACAGGGTTGTATTGAATATTATTCATACTTTAAACACTATACAATTGAACTCTAATGCTGCAATAATGCACCAGAGCAGACATTTTGATCAACAAACCTGGAAACGGACTGAAACTCCTATTCGATGTTTACCATGAGAACCTTATTTAACTCACTAAAAAAACACTAACCAGAAAAAAATTATTCCGATTTATACCACAACCTGATATATTGCCTTGACTGCACTGCTCCAATTATTGGCCATGTAACTTGTAACGTCAATAGGGGTTGTGCACCTTCCAAGAGTAAAGTATGTTCACATGACTGGCAGTATTGTGAACCTTCACTCACTGTTGGTGATGAGCGGACAGAAGCAACCGTGAAGTTCATGTAGCTGAGTAAGTGCTGGTGGTGGCATGAGCGATGAGATCAGTTCACATACAGTGAGAGCCAGAACGGCTTATTCAAGTCTCTGCTATCTTTGTGATGTTAACCTGAATGTAAAAGGTCAGATCTACAACGCGCCAGTGAGAGCAGTTTTGCTATATAACTGTGAAACTTGGCCTCTCCAAGTTGAAGATGTTAGACGACCCTCTGTATTTGATCATCGTTATCACCAAAGGATTACTGACATCCAGTGGCAACACCGTGTTAGTAATCCAGAGGTTTGCTTGGGCACAGTGACGATAATTCATTTGGTGTCATCATCTTAAAACACTGGTCTCGGTGGCTTGGACATGTCTCACAAATGTTTTCCTAGAGAAATCGACGTCGTGCATTATTTGCAGACTCTGGGACTGATTGGAAAAAGCGGAGGGGTGGTCAGTGTATGACATAGTGTCGTGGTATGAAAGAAAACTCCACAGGACTAGCTTTTGTTGTTCATTCAAGACTCTGTGGTTGGGGTCCTAGAGAGAGTGCAACACTGGCTAGAGACATTATTAGATATGGCTCAGAATAGAAGCCAGTGGCGATCCTGGTGTAACTTTATTTCATTTCATTCAGAAAAAATGGACGTAACTTGTTTAACAGGAAAAATTCCTTCTGGTTGTACCTTTGCTCACTGAACTGCTTCTCCAATTTTTATTATTTTACTATTATAAACAACTTTTTGTTCGTTATTGTTCCCCTTATTCGTATACACACCTTAAATTCTCTCATTATTATCGTGTAACGCATATGTATTTGGTGTCCCCTTGTATAAATATTTGTGTTCAAACAAAATAAACAGCTATCTTTAGTTTCCAGACTAAGGTCAGATCTCCATCCTTACGGAACTACGAAGTTAACACACAAGCTTCTGTTGTTATTATTGTTATTGTGTGGCGCACATTTATTTGGTGCCCCTTCGCTGAAATAATTAGGTGTTCAAAGAAATAAACAATAAAGTTCACAACAATATACAATAATAATCAACACTAAAAACTGAGGTTTCTGTCTATAAGTAAAGCAAAACGGTAGCAAATTACAACTAATATATAAATGGTATATTAATTACCAAAATGATAACAGTTGTTGTGAGATGAATGTTACTTCTTAGCTGCTCTCTGAGATAACAATCACGGATGAGTTCACTTGGTCAATAAAGGTTCCTTTGCACGTAATTGTACCAATGGCGTAATGACAAAGATTGAATCCAATAGTATTGTTCAATCATAATCTGAGCCAAAACTCCAACGCAGTGTAGAATGGCCGAAAAGGATGTTATAACACTATTATGATCTCCAATAAAAGGTTATAGTCAATAAAGCGGAAGGACAGACGTCAGAGATACTGTTTCTTTTTAACAAAAGCGGTAGTGTGTGTTTACGATCAAGCAATCATATCTGATTCTTTGCCACTGATACAGAGAAATAAAAGATAATGGATACAAATGTAACTATATACAAATTGTGACAGATAGAGAAAAACGTGATCTTTATTTTGTCGTTACAAAATCACTGAATATACACGTCAACATATAACTCCCCTCCTAGGGTATATGTCAGTGGAGGTATGCCCGTCGTAAGCTTATGATGCTTTGGAGGAAATAAAATATTATATAACACACGACGAATAGGAGAATAAATAAATATATATTCCTTCGAACAAAAACCTTTTCGCGCTAAAATATATTTTGTGTTTATTATATATAATATATATATTATTATGATTCGTTAAGCTTGAATTGCTATTACTGATTCGTCTTACTCGAACGGAACGAAGGGTCAATGATTCAGAGACTCGATAGCTATTCTGTTTCGCTGTCCCCGGCTCTGCTAACCCGATCAAGAAGTCTGGGTAAGGTGTAGAAAGTGTATTCTACAGACAAACAGCAGATAACAAGTCACGTCAAACACACAAGTCAAGCGTATTTATACAAATATTTACAATCGATATTGTCATAGTAAATTGTTTTTAAACATTAATCGATAAGTTCATCAATCGACAGGCATTCAAATATTTAATCGATAAGTTCGTCAATTGACATCCATTCAAATACTTAACATTTAATCGATAATTTAATCTATAAGATGAAATTACAGAATATGAGTTTTGGGGATATATCGTCCCCAACATATATAACTAATTAAATTAATATTCTGCCATGTCATGCATATGGTTAGTAATAAAGTGAACGAGTACGGCGATGTTACACATTTAATAATACATATCATGGGAAATGCACATTCATATAGGGATAATATAATGAATTTACCGACAGGAATAGTACACACGAATAGGGGTTTTACCAAAACAATTGTCGGCGAAAAATGTTATTGGCAACTCTGCTAGTATCTACCCGTACCACAAAAAATAACAGGAGGAATATTAAGTAATGAACGCAACATAATATCCTGGAATATGTGCCTGTTTTCCTGTACGAGTGGTTTTCAAAATGGATGAAATGATAAAATTAGGAACCAAATTTGTTGGCGCTGTAACATCAGCATTATTGATTGCAAGAGGTGCTGATTTCACAGAAGTTGTGGAAGAATGTAGCGGGTAAAACATAGTATTGAGACACACAAATGACTTTTTCATGGCAAATAATATTAGTTTTTTTGTTATAATGACTTGTATTAGGTCACGAGTGGACTCCATTTTAGCGTGCTTGTGCTGTTTGGCTTGTGGTACGATTTCTCTGCGGGAAGTGCAACCAATTCCAGTTTACGGACATGAGTAGAAGAGGTATTCGTCACAGGAAAATAGCATCACATTTGACCACAAGGAACTTTGAGTAAACAAGCTGTTTTGCACTACGGACATTTATGGATTAAAGTTATGTTTCCACCATAATGCGTGCTGGTCATGAAAATTACCCCCCTCCTTCTGAGACGTTAGGCTCTCTCACACTTGTGGTATATTTGAACAATGCTGAAATATAAGCTGCAGTTTGCTTACATCGTTGGAATGCACTGTTTCTACCAGTTTAACGCCACAATCAAATCAGATGGCTAAAGCTTCTACATTTTGGGCTAAATATTCATTTAGTATATCACTCTGAGATGGTGGAGAAGAGTCATAGCTCAGGTGGATGATTTTGGTGGAGTTTTGTTCTCTGAGCTGGATGGTTTGGTCGTGGAGTTTACATCGTTCTTCTGGACGACATCATCAGCACAAACTTCAGATAGAAGTGAAGTGTTCGAATTACTCCATATGTGTTTCACAGCTTGTTCTGTGCACCTCGATGTTCATTGGTTCTTGTTGACCTTAAATTTATCATTGTTTACTTCTTTGTTTTGGTTGTGTCTCCCATTGGTTTGATTTTTGTTCCTATATTTATGCATGATTTTCCTGATTGATTGATAAATTGGATTGATTTCATTATGTTTGTTGATTGCCGACTGACCTGAGTGCCAAGCTTCTAAAAATTCTCTGGTGTTTTTGGAGTTTCCTCTGTCTAAGATTTCTACATTTTCCCAATCGAATGAGTGTCCGTAGTTATCCACGTGTATTGATATAAGTGAAGAGATATCATGGCGTTTGACTGCTAATTGATGTTCATGTTAGGCGTAGGTGGAGGGGGCGTCCGCTTTGTCCGATGTAGTGTTTGTCGCAGTTGGTACAATTTATTTTGTAGATGATGTTTGATTTGTTTTCCTTTGTTATTTCATCTTTTGGTTTGCATAAGATTGATTGTAGTGATTTTGTTGGTTTGTGTGCCACTCATATCTCGAAGGTTTTCAGCAGTCTCGTTGCGGTTTCTGATATTCCTTGTATGTACGGTAGGGTGATCCTTTTGTTGATTTTTGTGCTTGGCTTGGGTTCTGATGCTGTGTGCCGTTGGTGCTTTTTGATGAAGTTGATATGGTAGCCGTTCTTTTGAAATGTGTCCTTCAGGTATTTCTCTTCATTTTTTTCGTGCTGCAGTGTGTCCTCGCCCTCTTGAACAATGTGTGTACGCAGTTGATTTTGTGAGCTCTTGGGTTGTTGCTGTTGTAATTGAGGATTTGATCTGTATGGGTCGGTTTCCTATATACTTGAGTTTCCAGTTTTCCTGTATCAGTTCTAGTGATCAATATATCCTAGAATGCTAGTTGGTTGTTTGACTCCTGCTCCATTGTAAACTTGATGTCGTTGAAAACGTTGTTGATCAGTTTGTATGTGTTTTCCAGTTAATCCTTTCTGACGATGACAAAGGTGTCGTCTATATAGCGAATCCAAATTTTTGGCTTGATCACTGGTAATATCGTGGCTTCTAGTCTTTGCATCACTACCTCTGCGATCAGTCCTGATATTGGTGATCCCATTGGTGTCCCTTTTGTTTGTTCGTAGATTTTGTTGTTGAATTGAAAATATGTTGTTAGGCATAAATCGATGAGTTCCAGTAGACTTTGAATTTGAAGCGTCGTGTATTTGGTGAGATTTGTGTCGTTGTTGAGTAGCAGGGATATAGTTTCTTTTGCTAGCTGTGGTTCAATTCAGGGGAACAGTGCTGTTACGTCGAAGGATATCATGAGTTCGTCGTTGTTGATTTGAATATCCTTAATTTGGTCCAGGAATTGTGTTGGGGATTTGATGGAGTGGTTGGATGAATCTACTAGATGTCTCAGTATTCATGAAATTTCTTTTGACAAATTGTATGTTGGCGTTCCGGGGAGTGCTACAATTGGACGTAGTGGAATGTTTGGTTTGTGTATTTTGGGTCTACCGTAGAATCGAGGGAGTACTGGTCCACTAGATTTCATTCTCCATTGTTCTTGTTTTGTTATTTCTCCTGCTTTGACTAGCTTGTTTAAAGTCTTTGAGATTTGGTTGTTTAATTTTTTGACGGGATTTGTGTCCATCAGTTTGTATGTGCTCTTCGAGTAGTTTTTCGGCTTCGTTGATGTATTCTTCTTTGTCCATGATTACTGTGGTGCGTCCCTTGTCCGCTGGTATTATGATAATATCTTTTCTATTTCTGAGTTCTTTCAAGGCCTTTTGTTCTTGTGGAGTCAGTTGCCTGTTTCCTTTCACCTGTTGAGTTATCGGCACTATAGTTTGCCTTATTTCCTGTTGTGTTTCTTCACTGATTCCGGAAGTTTTGAGTGATGACTCTAGTACTGCGAAGAACTCCAGCTTTGAGGCGTCGCTTGTATTGTAGTTTAATCCACTCTGCTACTACGTTAACAAATGATACGAAGTCTAAGATAGTGATCAGATATTTGGTCTACCGATGGTGATGATGAATAACTGATCGAACAGAATAGGAGAAAACGAAATTCGGGTTCTGAAGTCTGCGAGTAAGATGGTAAATAAAACATTTGAATGGTGACAAATTAGGTTCTAAAATTTTTTAACTGAAGATGAACTAGAAGGAAATCGTAGTGTTCTTGGTGCCTAGCCATACGATCTTTGAAGCTAAAATACAATTACCGAGAAGACTTACATTCAACGTGTAACGAGCTGGCATGGCTCAGCCATCTAAGCATGTAACGTATGTACAACTTATTCCTTTTCACATTAAATAATAATAAAATATTTCTGCAAGGGCAGGCACGATCTACAAATTACAAAATTTAGTGGCTCTTATGTATCCCAAGTAGGGTTGTTAGATAAATATATCTGTAAAAGTGAATGTCAGTTCATTTGTGCAGATGTCGTCGAGCGTTAATGATTAGGTTTATGCTTAAGTGTTACACCGGGTAGTCTTCAAAATATTTTCCAAAGTGGCATCGTGTCCACGTTACACACCGGATCCAATATATTATTCTATCCCTAGCCCAAATGTGTTTTTTAGAAGTGCTTAACATCATATTGCTGATTATCATGATACGACGAGTCGGAATAGACAGTGATGTGACTTTCACGTGAGATCTTACAGATCATGTAGTCACATCATGGCAAATCTATGGTTTTGGAATTAAGTCCATTATTACAGTATCAAAGATAAATGTACTGGTACGAACATGGACCATAATTTTACTAACTCACAATAATTTTATATAACCTGATGATCGACTACAGCTGAGCAGCATCCCTAGGTTTATCGAATTATTCAGAAAATTGTCTGGCCCATCTTCGGGATTATTTCAACTTGTTCCTAGCATTCGCTTGACACCTCATCCGAAAGCACAATTATCAAGCCCTCTTCAGTCTTTAAGGATATCACATTCTTGGAATAAGTTCAAAACGGATTTTAAACTATAAATGAACTCCATCAGCCTGTCCTGGTGGCATTAGATCGATAGTCTAGATAGTACTGAAGGAGAAGTGGGGATGATTATGTTATATCCACTCCAGTAGATCGCATTTTTGATTCAGTGCTCGACCACATTCATGAGGAAATCCATTTAAGATAAATAAAATTAGTAAATCGCGTAATTCTTTAGTTACATAGGAACTTAGGAAAACCACTCTGGATACTCCTCCTAACTCAAATAACTGATAACTAAATAATATATTCGCCTTTGAAATTAACAAAGAAAACAGAAAGAATTCAACCTCTATGTGACCAAGAACGTCTCCCAAGATTGCTGCGAGTGGTTTAACTTAAGGAGTTAAAAGACTTGAGCATTATTTGGTAACAGTCATATTGTTAGCTTTCAAAGTACTTGTGAAAACTGAGTTGCAGAATGGATACCAATTTCAAATTCTCCATACTTTGATTACGTCGTCCATAAGATTGAAGTTTGTACCCGAATTATTCCAGAGATTTCTTTGACCTTGGTTGTAGTTTGTGGTGATTTCAAATCATCGCGTGGTTTATTATTTATGGCATCTATATCTCTTTTAAATCCGAAAGCAGAGTTCGCAAAGGCTCAGCATGCATTCAGTATCAATTTGGCCGCTGCAAGAGGACTCTACGACGTTTTGAAAACCAATCTTGGCCCTAAGGGGACCATGAAAATGTACGCTAATAATGCTGTCTAATGTCCGTTTTTAGGCTTGTTTCAGGTGCAGGTGATATCAAGATTACCAAAGACGGTAATGTTCTTCTTCATGAAATGCAAATACAACATCCTACTGCAAGTTTGATCGCGCGTGTAGCGACCGCTCAAGATGATATGACAGGTGATGGGACAACTTCAAATGTCCTTCTGATTGCTGAATTACTGAAGCAGGCAGATGTTCATACTTCTGAAGGACTTCACCCGCGTTTGATCACGGAAGGTTTCGATATCGCCGCAAACAAATGTTTGGATATACTATCCAAGTGTCGAATCGATTGCCCGTCAGAAATGCCAGATAGGAGCACACTCATATCAGTTGCATCGACATCCCTCAATACAAAAGTCCATTCTGATTTGGCTAACCTCCTAACTGAGGTAATTTTTGGTTTACTTGACACCCGTAGCATGTTGTAGATGCAGTATTATCAATTCGGCGACCAAACGAACCTTTAGACTTGCATCGGGTTGAACTGATGCAAATGCAACACAGAACCGATATGGATACAACACTTGTTAAAGGGCTGGTATTAGATCATGGAGGTAGACACCCAGACATGCCTAAGCGTGTAACTAATGCATTTATTTTGACTTGTAACGTCTCCTTCGAATACGAAAAAACGTAAGTTAACTTTATATATATCAACAATTAGTGAGGTGAATTCCGGATTCTTTTATAAGACAGCAGAAGAAAGGGCAGCTCTTGTAAAATCCGAACGAGAATTTATTGACTCAAGAGTTCAGAAAGTGATCGCTCTGAAAAGAAAAGTATGTGGTGAGGATAGTAGTGGTGACAAACCTGGATTCGTAATAATCAATCAAAAAGGAATTGATCCATTTTCGTTAGACGCCTTCGCTCGAGAGGGAATACTTGCTCTACGTCGTGCTAAAAAACGTAATATGGAAAGAGTAACTCTTGCATGTGGTGGATATGCGCTGAACTCAGTCGACGAAATGACACCTGATTGTCTTGGACATGCTGGCCTTGTTTATGAATTTGTTTTGGTACGTTGTTTTGAATGTCGACGTTATTTTTAGGGCGAAGAGAAATATACATTTATTGAAGAATGCAAAAGTCCGCAATCAGTAACTTTGTTGATGCGTGGTCCTAATAAACATACACTCAACCAAATCAAAGATGCGGTTAATGACGGGCTACGTGCTATAAAGAACACATTAGAAGATGGTAAGCAAGTATTTACATTAGTTTTCGTTTATTTATGAATACATACAATACTCGGCATTTTGAAATTTTCACGTCAAGTGGTAAATCGTGCCTCATGAAATCTGATTCAGCGCCACACAAAATCTTACTAATATGTCTCTATTGGTGACTTCCATTGCAGTATATTTATTTTATTGATTTATGTTCTCTAAAGTGTGGCTGTCCTGATTTGTGTGTGTTGACTATCAGGCAAGTGTAACGTTTGTCAGTTTATTCGCTGTCTTTTCAATAGTCTTCCGTGTATTCAGTATAATGGATTGATAAAAATAGTTGGTTATAGTGAAGTTAGTTGAGGCGCCAACTGTAAGCGTAACTATCTTTAAAATAAAATAGGACTTTTATCTACTCCTAGACTTCGGTTTGGGCACCCGGCAAGTATCACAGCCCTCACACATATCAAATGAGATTTGTGTGGCGCATATGTATCTGATGCCTCCTTGCACCAGTATTTGTGTTCAAATAAATAAATAATAACTAAAGACCACCCAAAACATACGGAACACTGTCATTTGCCAACTGCTTAGGTAAAAACGGCCATCAGGTCTTTGACTCAGCTAAGTTAGAGAGACTAAATTTTTGAAAAGAGTAGCTGCTCGTGAGTGTTTATTCCTAAGACAATTTAGTTTTAAGAGTCAGATTCCGAAACTAGTGTTATATGCATTGTAGGACCCTGCATATATGCGTCAGTTCGTCCCCGTACCATAGTAGCACAATGAGATAAAATTGTCATAGCAAGTCGCATGGTAACAGTAGGAGAAATTAAACGTAGAAAGGAACTAAGATTTCCAAATTCAGACTGATATGTTAAGAAGGGAAAATCATTGGACTTTCAACGGTTTTCTCACCTATCTGACCCAAGCCCATACAAGGAAATATAATCAAACATCAACATTATCGAATATTAATAAGCACATAGTTCTTCAGTTAACTTTATACTAAACAGGTTATCTAAACATGTTAGCAACGTTAAAATTAACAATTCGCCGTAGTGCGTATGAGACATCTGGTGTGTAAAGAAGTATTTTTCATAATCCGAGTTGTTTATATCAACAGTGGTGTCACCTCTGTGTGGTCTCGTAATAACATCTTTTCTGTCTTTACGCAGCTGTTTTAGAACGTTTATTTCCTCCTTAGATAGATTAGAAACGTCAGGCTTTTGGTTTAATAGTACAGCCGAGATTTTAATCCTCACGACATGCCTGTTTATCTGAAATTTCGCTCAAAGCAGGTCGATCAACGTAATAATTTCAGAAGTCAACAGTTCTTGTCTGTTCTCTCACATTAGATCCACTCACATACATACCACTGCTATCTTAACACACCAGGTGTTTCATACGCACTACGGCAAATTCTTATTTTCAACATTGCTAACATATTTAGATAACCTGTTTAGTTTTAAGTCAACTGAAGAACCATGTACCTATTAGTATTCAATAATTTTAGTGTTTGATTATATTTCTTGGGATTAGCTTGGACCAGACAGGCGAGCGAAACGGTGGATTTACTTAAAGTATATAGCATCTACCAGGGAAGTCCTACTCACTGCCTTCTCGTGGCGGGGGTGTTGTTTACGAAATTGAGAGAACGAAAAGCGAATGCCCGGTGCTTTAACCGGGTTGGTGGACACGAAGAGTCCACCTAGGGGAATTGGAGAACTCTGATTCCAAACCAATGGTGCACATGGGCTCCAGTACCCTGGTAGAACAAATGGCGTATGAACCAATCGTTGGTCACCGCCTACCATGGGACTGCATCTCCTTACGTTGCTCCACTGCCTTGTGGATCAGGCCCTTAGATCAAAGGCTCCGGGTGTGGCCCCCTATGGTAACCACCTGTTTCGGTTTGGGCACCCGGGCAGTACCACAGCCCTCAGACAAATCGAATGAGACTTGTGTGGCGCATATGTATCTGGTGCCCTCTTGTACCAATATCTGTGTTCAAAGAAATGAATCAAGTCCAATCTCTGAGATTTTACAAATGTAATTTTTCCTGGTGATTAACTAATGTAGCCTAAAATATTAGTATCCGTAAGCATATGATACTAGGCTGAAGCCCGTAAACATGAAACCTGAGAAACTTATGTTGACATATCATGCATGTTTCAAATGTAAAGGTGGATATATAAGTAACATTCACATTTCTTTAGGTTATTATGTCTTTCAAAAGACGAGGTATCTGTTTACCAATCAAATTGTTTATATACTCCACAACAATCATCTCTGTATTGATATATTTCTGTTGAACAACAAAGCGTAAACATTACCTACACTATGGTGCCAATAAATTCAAGTATAACTTTAAAGATGCGTGTGAGCAAATGGTGGCGACTTACGTATTTCGTCTATATTAATAGGCTGTTTCAGGCAGTTATACTCAACGTAGAGCCTTGCGAAATTTACGTCGATCCAGTTTACCTTACGACATTCACCCTTCAAATCTTAACTTCAAATTAGTCGATTTCGTTTGCTCCTTTTAAAATGTTAACCAGTTGTAAGCAAAACAAAACTTAGCACAATTGTCCATCAATCCAATCTACCGCACCATATCAACATAGCAAGATGAAATCAACAAAATGAATACCGAGATAGTAAGAGTTTTTGTCATGCTAGTGATAATAAGAAGCACTATGTTTAGAGATTGTAGTTATAAAAGATCAAATAAATTGACGAAATGAAAAGTATGAACTAACATTGCAATTCAATGTTAGTTTAAAAAAATGAATGCATCTACACCACTTCAGCTGATTGTGAACAGTCTTTCAAGTATCCAAACACAGTGTGCACCTACCAACATTGCTAAAATAAAGTCGATTTTATTGATTGATATTACGTCTCAGTTACCCCACTCCTAACTTGCAATCTATATTTATTCCAGCCAGCATTGCACATTGATATTGGCTGTGAATGAGTATGTTTGGCATATCTCAACCACATCCACCTAGTTTTCACCTTTGCCTATACCTGCTTTACTCGGTTCCGCGTAACGCGAGAAACTCCTTTGTTTTAATTTCCATTGTAGTCGAAATCAACTCCACCTCTTTCCGTCTTATTGATCTCCTCTTTAACCCTGTCGATATAAAGTGTAGCAGCCTCAGCAGATAGACATACTGTAGGCCTTTGGTAATAATTGACGGCGCTTTAGATGTGTAAGAAAAAATCTTTTTGTCGGCTACCACTTGGTGACTTGCATAAATCAAATATTCTCAGGATTTGCTTCTTTATTAAGTCGCATTTTTCTAAATTTTAGAGTGCGTTATTCCAGGAGCAGGAGCTTTTGAATTAGTTGCTTATCGCGAGCTATGCAAATTTGCACAGTCTGTTAAGGGTCGTGCTCGTCTCGGTGTTCAAGCATTTGCAGATGCGTTGCTTGTTATTCCAAAAGTCTTAGCTAGGAATGCCGGTCATGATGCTCAGGAAACAATGGTGAAATTGCATGAAGAAGCGACTAAGGTGGATAATCGCTGCAACAATATTATCCCCACACAGCTTGTAGGAATTGATCTTACTACAGGGGAAGCGATGATCCCTGCTCAAGTTGGGGTTTATGACAACTTTATTGTGAAAAAGCAAATAATTAATTCCTGGTAAGCTTGTTGAGTCGTATTTCGTGTTTTGTGGATAAACATCTGTTTAGCTATTTTTTTTACTGATCAGTAATTTTATTTTTTAATTATGTTGTGACTTGAACTTGGATCGATTTTTACCCCGTGCCAATTGTTGTGTCCTTGACCGAAAGATTAGAGAGCAGTGTATTATCGATCGGACCAGAGACGCGTAAAACACGTAAGAACGACTTAGAGTTCTGATTGGCCCTGCTTCCCTGTCTAGCCCAGCCAGTTGAGTCCGGAACGCAAGTCTCAGTCTCTGAGATATGAATCATTGTATTTCAAGCATACTCTGTTTATATACCAATCAACCCGACCACAACGTACCAATAAAATAAGAAATAACATTTGTACAATAATTAGCCAGAAGTGGCTGTGAATGAGGGAGGTAGCGATTAACAAATAGGGAATAATTCATGAATGGTAAATCGTACAATAGTAGTTCATAGGTCAACATAAAGCTCATAATAAGAGGGGTATGAATATGAACAGTTTAGTTGCATAACGATTATACGATAAAAATATACTCATAATATTGGTCCATAATTGGATCCCAAAAATTACCATTCATTATTCTTATCTGGACACAACAAATTATTTAAATGCTCAGTGAGATTCAACTAAAACAGTATACTCTACAGTATTTTGAGTTGTTCGTTTGTTTGCGAAATAACTGATCATTGATAGCTAGTAAATTCAAAGTTCAGTTATAGATGGATATTTCAAAACCGGTTAAAATTAACTGATCTCGCTAGAAAACAATAGAAGTTGAATTATTTTCTGAAAGTTTGAAATATAAAGAATAGTTGTATAGCACGTTCATTTTGTTCTTAATTAAAAATGCTCGAAAATACTTTCGACAGCTATTGCTCCAAATTTGTCTGTAGGTTGGGTTAGGGATGTAGTACTAGGTAAAAGTGGCAAGTCGATTAATGAAGTAGTAAGTCTTCATTAATTGAGGTGGTTGGGGCATGTTTCACGTATGCTCAACCACCGCCCACCTCGACGAGCAGTGTTGTCTGGTGTAGGATTAGATTAGGAGAAAAATAGGGGCGATCAAACCAAGACGTGGCACTAATCCATGAAGTCGTTGATAATTATACTGAGCCATCTCAGCAGCAGATGTAGACTACCTGGTTGTAGTCCACGTGATTATCGTAACCAATCGCTAGAGGCTCTCAATGACATGACTCGAAATCGATTTTAATGGTGCACGTGCATCCACTCTTTGTCTTTCCTCAAAATATGAGATTTTGAATTCCTCATAATCTTATTATTTCACTGACTCGTATTTACTAAGGGATTTTCCCTAAAAATTTCATCTCTTTATACCAATGGTGTATGGCAACTGGAGCTGATGTGATAGGTACTACGTTTATTTTGACTCACTAACTCCTTGCATAAAAATGATCCCGATTTCAACCCAACTCTAGCCATCAAATAATAGCCACTATCCGCCTGAAACTATAATTTAACTACTTATCCTATCGTTAGTACTGTGATGCTAATTTTGTATTCGGAAAAAGCTGTTTTTAATTCGTCAAGTATTGTTGACACTATCTTCGTCTGTCTCTAGAGAATGAACTCTTTGGAGATTTTCTTACTAAAATACTAAAGGGAGATGGCAAATAGGTTGATGAAGTAGTGAATATTTGTGGAATGAGGTGATTGAAATGTGTATCATATATACCCAACCGTCATCTACTCCGGCGCACTTTGTTAGATGGTTTAGAAGTAGTTTGAAGTGCAGTTAGAGATGGCCAAATGAAGATGTGGAATTAGTCCATGACATCATTGGCTGTTGGACTGAACTGTGTTGATAGATACAGACCACGTTGATAGATTCCACTTGAAAATCGCAATGAGTGATTGTAGATGTTGAGTAACAATGGTCAGAATCAGTCGTAATGTCGCAGATACATCCACTTTTTCCTGAGCTTATCAATTGTTTTATTACTTGAATCCATTCTTCTGTAGTCGTTTCTAAGCCTCATCTTTTTATTACTGCTTGTACGACTCCGGTAATTTTATCTATCTTTTCAAATGGTGCTGGAACTTCAGTTGATTCATGTCCACGTCCCTTACAACTGACTGAATCTTCATAAAATATATGATGTGTTGATCGCTGCTAATAATTTATTTGTAACTACGCCTTTTACTATATTCACCTAAACCGGTCATCCAAACAGATATAATTATGGGACCGATCGATTTTTTAGTTTATGAAGTTATAATTTTCGTCAAGCAAATGTTGACATACAAACTAGACGATGTCTTCTTAGTGAAAAGTATCTTTTAAGCTTCAGTCATAGTCTGATCCTCCACAAATATTCAAGTTGTTTATTCCTATCTCATCCTTAAAAGACTTGCAGTATAGTAATTTTTGTTTTATTAATCTTAAATCTATGCATGCAAATTAAACGAACAGCGAAAAGCTTTACCATAATACTTTGAAAAGTGGTACACCAGCTTGCAATACAGTGTTTATATCTTTTTTTCAGTTCTGTCATTGCCTCCAACATATTGCTTGTTGACGAGATAATGCGAGCCGGAATGAGTTCTCTCAAATGTTAAATTCTTGCGTTTGTGAATTAATTAAATATATTTGTTTATGTGTCTGTTTGTGTTGTCCTTAAACCATTTATCAATTAGTCTTTTTCTGCAAAACTGTACAACTCATGTCTGTTAACAATCTCAGCCTTAAAAACAATAATTCTTTACTCAAATGCGGTTGTAAGATCCCTCACCTTATCATGCAATGACATGGCCTGATGCTTGCAATCAGTAGGTCGTATCACGCAACTTTACAAACATGCTTCAGTTGTTAGATGCCTGTTTTAGTACGCAGTCAGAAAACACTCAGCAACTACAAATACTGTTCATGCAGAGAGAACCACGTGCATATACCGTAAGTGTTGAAGTACTACAGGTGTTGCGGCAAGTCTCATGATTCAAGTAGCGTTTGCTTAAAGCGCCATTGAAAAGAAAACCCTTAACTCCGCGTTCAGTCCTAAGAGACTGATTAGCCATTACACGCTTAGAGTGGGCATTTTATTGAGAACGCGGTTCAGAGTAATAAGTAACTGTTGTCGTTCGTGATTACCAACTCTTCAGTATGAGCTAGGTCTAATAAATCTGTTGTATATGGAAAGTCCTAAGTTAACTTCCTTCTCACAGCTTGCACAATGCGTAGTTGGAACGTGTTTCTTGTTTAAGAATATTGTGACCTATAGATAATTGCAAATTTCTAAGAAAAGCTTTCCGGCAGTAAATTAGTTGCTGATACTTGAATAGAAGTCAGTTGAGTAGTTTGCTATCAACCTACACTATTATGTTGTATTATTGCTACTTATATTAAAAGGTGAATAAGGTACCATTGGGTTGTAATAAATGACATCTTCAGGTTTGACCCATGCAGCTGAATACTTTCAACCGATTTTTTAGACGTTGCGGGCCAAGTGATGTACGTTTGGCTACCTGATTCAAACTTTTTTTATTTATTTAGACACATCGGTACAAGAAGGCACCAGATATATATGCGTCACATAAGGCATTCGATTTGTGTTGGAGCTGGAATATTATCTGAGTGCCCAAACCGAAACAGGTGGTTTTGTTAGGGGGCACATCCGGAGCCTTCCACCTAAAGGTCTGATCCAAAAAGCAGTGGAGCAGCGACAGGAGATGCAGTCCAATGGTATCTGGTGTCCAATATTTGGTTCATACGCCATTCGTTCACTCAGAATACTGAAGCCCTTGTACACCATTGGTTTGGGGACCGAGTTTTTCACCTCTCTTAGGTGGGTCATCCATACCCACTAACCCGGTTTGGGCTCCGGGCATCCGCTTTTCGTCCTCCCAGTCCTACAAGCAGCACCCCTGCCGTAAGGCTGTGAGTACGACTTGGGAGTGGCTGTATATGTGTGGCCATGTGAGAGCATTTCGTGAGGGAGAGCTGACTATCCCCCCTCTCAGCCGTACCAAGGCATTTAGCGGCTCTTGATCATTAGTTTATCGATACAGTGCTACGTTGCGGTTGTAATTACAAGGCCACCATGCATTTCCGTACGGTGGAATGAAACTAAATCGTACCTGTGTTTGCTCTGACATGATAACAAATCCCCTTTACTTGGTTACTTGTGAGAATATACATAATAACTAACAACAAAACGAGTTTGTAGACACGACATTCACAAATCTACCCAATCGTATAAGTATATGGAAACTACAGTTAAATTACTATCTGGGTGATATCCGCATTCTTTGCAATATAGTGGGACCAGTGACAAATTCACCAGGGTTATTAAGCACATTCAAGGTCTACTGCGTAAAGTAGATACGGGTTGTCTGTAAAACTAAATATATTAGTAAATGGGGTTTTAGTGCGATGCACTACACGTGAGAATGAGTCGAAACCACTCATCTTATTTTAATCTGATTTGGCTATATGTAATACTCAATATTATGAATCTTGATATTTCAACATATCAGAACTGATGTCGAAACAGACAAGTTTTAAGATCAGTGTGTGATACTAACACTACTAACGCACGCCTGACACCTGGGAAATGTCACATATCACCGGTACTCTTAGATGGTGACGTATGGCGAGGAATTTTCTCAATAATATTGGGATAAACTGAAGTCAACACAATTTATTCTATTAGAAGACATATCAATATGATAAGATTTGGAAATAATAGTGGCTTTTGTCGAGAAAGGTATGAATCATGTACAGGGAACCACTAGCGGTTCATCCTGTTTGGAATTCATTACAGTGATATTTGTAATAAAATCAGACTACATGAATAAAATTCACAAAAGTGAGAAACTATATATATATATATATATATATATATATATATATATATATATATATATATATTGCAAGAGCACGTTTTTAACAAATGCAAACCATAATATTTCCTCACATTAATACTGTAGCAATAAATCAGGTTTTAAGTGAAAGACTTTTACTTAAATATTGTTAGAATGCTATAAACACAGTCTTCTTATTTCGAGCATTAAAGAGGAATGAGTAAGAAGCGTAAAATAGAATATCTCCACGTAGTGATTTGATGGCATTCAGAACTGCCCAGAATTCCCGAGGAAATCACTTAGAAGGTCGACGTTTGAAGTGGTCGATGGAACCTGGAAATATCACACACAGTATTAGTCTATGGTGAAAATAATTTAATTCAGATTATTTCTAAGTAATTGCACAGTTCGAGTTAAACCACGACACCTAATTCATGGTTCTACAAGACAAAATTTCATGTGAAATATCTGAGATTTAAATCAAAATAATATAGGTGAATGAAGTCATTCTAAATAAGTTGAGATGGCGTACTGTTGTATGCTTATAAACAAACCGAATAGTTTGAAAATAATGAACAGCAAAAATCTAAGATGCTGCCGATTGCTGTTTTTTAGGTGTGGGAATATGACTGTGTTGGAATATTCAGGAAAATATCCCAAAAATCATTCTGTTAAGTCTAACGCTATCCTTGGACTTGAGATGGTGTCATTTTCTTATTGGTCAATATTGTACGATGTTGTTTTCTATTTTATGGTACGATGTGGTCTGCTTGATTGGTATATAAACAGAGTATGTTTGAAATATAATGATTCATATATCAGAGGTTGAGACTTGCGTTCTGGACTCAACTGGCTGGGGTAGATAGGGAAGCGGGACCAATCAAAACTCTAAGTCGTTCTTACGTGTTTACGCGTCTTTGGACCGATCGATAATTCGCTGCGCTCTAATCTGCAATTCAGTTATAACAGACTGACTACTGTACAGAAATTTTAAAGGATCGAACGGACATAGCATGACTAGCGAGGTGTTATCACTTATAAAATCCTATCTGGTTCAATGGATTCTGGTGGATAATTATCCATATTTGCATAAAACTAAATTTGAGACAGCTAATGAACTGGAATAAGGATGTTCGTCGCCGTTTACTGCGACAGAAGTAATTGTTTTTGATTTCACTATGAATACGGCTATGACTTACTAAAAGGAATTAATTGTGATATGAAAACAACGCATTTACATAGGTACATGTATTTTCCAAGGCCTACAAATACTCCCAAGATGTGTGGGAATTTGTTTATATTTAAAAACTTTTACAAATATAAGATCAGTTATCTATGACAATTTAATAAACAGATGTTCACAATAATGATACTTAAATTATCCTCAGCACTACAACAAGATGAATAACTAGGTGACCAAATCATTTTGCTGTCTTTCATTACATAAATCTTGTTTGTCGAGATTATGTCATCTAATCAAAGACAGTTTAGGAGTAACACTTTACCGTTGAAATGAATGGACTTGGAGTGCTTGTGAAGAAACGTATGATGATCAAATTTCAAGACTACTACCAATGATCCATAGATATTACACGTTACTATTAAAATCTATATTCTACAGAAATGTTTTAAAAATTTGTCAAGTATCTTTATCTATTTTAGGTTAAAGTAGGTAAAATTACCACTCTAAAACAAACCAATCTCCTTACATGGTACACACACCAAAAATACCACCGAATTAACGGTCGAAACCTAACTCATCTTTCTCATTACTAAAGTGGTAAAGATTGATTTGGATATCTTGAGATGAAATGAAGGGTAGTTTATGCTCAACAAGTGAAAAATTGGAAAACAATCATACGTTAGTAGGATAGTCACTCGACTCCTTTGGGGTGCAGTATACTGTAAACTATATGGGAACCTTTTGCGGTGCAAAGACTCCTATATTGTACTTGATTTATTGTGAATATATTAGGAAGAACAATAAGCAACAAACATTATTACATAAAAAAATCAAAAGGGGATTAAGATTTTTTCAAATTATACTTACGTTCGGTGTGCACACAGGATTTGTATAGTTTGGTTGTGACGGGTCACTGTTAAATAAGTTACCGGATACTGGGGCGGTATCTCCTACAACGCGACTACCACGAGACCGAGAAACTGCCGGCGGCGGAGGAGGGGGCAGTAGACCACCCGATAATCCAGAAGTAAGGGGGCGTGTAACTTTTGATTTGGGATTTGGATCATCCCCTGTACGACGGGTATTCAGATTTAATTTTATTTTTTCCCCTTCTTTGAAACTCATATCTTTAGCTGGTTGGTTGCCCGCGTTTTCTTCCATTTCTTTAGCTTCTTTTTCCTGTTTTAACCATCTACGCAAAACGAAAAACATAGTTTAATTACAGTTGAATCCTTTAACATAATGAAATTCATATTGAAGAAAAATAAGTAGGAATTTGATATGCTTTATATTATTTATCCTAAAACAAGACTAAATGCAATTCAGTAAGCACGCGCAAGCTTCGAGCTAGGTGTTTTGTATGAGGAATACTTACAGCGAAGAATATGAAGAGGCATTGATCGATACAACTATCTATATTTGAACTCAAATTGTATTATCTCTACAGAAAACATGCTAAAATGTAATAACCTAGAAAACAATTGTTTTTAATCAATAAGTAACCCTGTCAGTCAAAGGAAAAAAAGTGTAAATATGGTTTCGTATAACAAGACATCGTTTTAAGCCACTACAATTAATATGACAGGGTAAATTCAGAGTGACATGAGACAAAGAAGAACAACCGTGGCATTTAGTGGCTAGAGATGTAGCAATAAGGTAGTGAAAGTAGCTATTTTCTCCACCAGTGAACTCGACTTTAAGTTACTAATCATTGCTGGTTTCCACTCTCACGCTGATCTGGCCCATTAAGTCTAAATCTTTTGACAAAACTCTAACAAACAATGAACTAATTTGGTTTAGATTTCATCAAGAAAGAGACATTATATCGATGGGGCCTTTGTATCAAATGACGCGGCAAAAAATGTCACTTATTATGATTAGAAACTAAAAATTTACAAAAGTCCGGCTAACAATATATTTGATAATAAAAAGAATGATAAATATGGCATCAACTCATTACTGAAAAAAATTCATACACAGAGAAAAGCAATTCAATTTGAGAGAAGTAATATTATTAACTGAAGCGGTCACCTGACTGTGTTAATAAATCATTAAGAGGTAATATCAGTTACAGCCAAGTACATAGCAAACCAATGAACAAAATTGTTTTGAACTAAATATGTAACCTATATTATACTCTTTAACAAAGACGATAGAGAGAATGAAATCCGCAGTGTATCTAGTAAATATCGTATATGATTTTAAAGAAATCATATTCTAAAACGATAAGATAGAACTAAATCATCTTAGGTGACTTGGTCAAAATTAGTTACGGTTTAAGGAAACTTATTGCTATAAACTGAATGGAGTACTAACAGATAAATCAGTAGAATGATCAACCTATTACTAACATTTCGTAACTGCTTTGCAAGATAGAATGAAGTAACCATTCAGTATAACTATTTTGAATTGTTTCTAAATTATATTTCATTAAAATCGCTGATTACTGCTCGTGGTATGTATGGTTGTGAAATAACTTCTTTCTGCTACTACTTATTCAACAGAACAAGATTAAAATGATGTTTCATCATTATTTTGGATGCCGTAGTTGGTAAACAAGTAAATTCTTATTTAACAGTCTTGCTTCCTTCATCGCATCCATCCATTTCAAATGTCTGATCAAGAAACAAATTTGAATGAATTGAACTAACAGTTAATTAAGAATTTAATGAGTGTATACAATTTATAAAATCGAAATGTGAAAATGCTTAAACTAATAAATATGACTAAATTATTGAGCTATATATTTTGCTCCTTACTAACAGTTTAATGTAAAACTTTAATGTTATATTATTCCTATGATCTAAAAGTTTAGAATGTAAGCGAAGGCTGAACTTATAGAAAATAGAAAGGTAAAACTATACCATACAGAGAGCCTTGAGTGATCAACCAAACAATCGAAAAATGTTAAGTTTTAAGGCAATTTATAATAAAAAGTAATAATAATAATAAAGGATGGAATAACATGATTAATTAACGAAAAAAAGTTAGGGTTGGGAATCAGGAGTTGGAGAAAATTTAGGAGTTAAGATTAGGAACTAGGATTAGGAGTATTAAGGTTAGGAATTAGGGTTTGGGTTTTATCACCGACTGATATAGACTATTATGAAAGGACAAGTAAAGTCAAAATATTACAGTAAGCTCAAAAGACAACTTAAATGACCTAACTGGTGACCGATAATGCTAAGGCTAGGATTTAGGTTTGGTATTATTGTTTGAGATTAAGATTTACGGTTAGGATGCAGATTATAGAATTTACTGTTATGGTTGAGATTTAGGATGAATATCAACTAAGCGCAAAACTTAGTACCATTCCTTAAATTTTAAACCGTAATCCTAAATTCTACATCGTAATCCTAAACCACGAATCCTAAGGAATAGTCAGCCATATGACTTAAACGCAGAAAAGAACGAAAAGCTTTATGGTTAGACCATAATCTAGTACCAAACTTAATATTAGATTTGCAAGAAAATTTTGCGTAATGCATGGCAAATACATTAAATATTACTTTTGTTTAGAAACAATGCTTCAAATGCATTTTAGCACTATGCAAAATATTATTAATCACAGGAGATGGAATTATGAATCTGCCCAGGTATAAGTTATTTCAGTAGAGAACATAGGGTTCGCAAAACAATAAAATAAATATACGACAATAAATCTGATTTTAGGGGACCCAATATGAGATCTAGGAAAATATCTACTAATTTTACGTAATACCCTTCTGAATAACACAGGAAATCAAACGAAAATAAAGAACTGGTAACTAAAATATCAACTCACTTGAAATGGTCTTGAATTGCTACATTAAGGTCAAAAGAATCCGCACGTTCTGCGAAACCAATCCCTACAAATTTAGTTTCCCCATTTTCATTCATTAATCGAATAACAAAAAATCGACTTGAGTCAATAACTGGTTCAACGGATATCCCAGGAAATGAGTCCACTGGGCATTCAGCATATAGCTGTCCAGAATTCTTATCTTCCAATCGTATTACGAGATCTTTACCTTTGGCGATAACACGAAGTCTTCCAGTCCACATAGGAGTTTCTAGGTTCCAGTTATTAGCCCTGTAACCCCGATTAGACTGTCTTGAAAGAATCTGATAGACGAACACTTCATTTTTCACAAGTAGCACGTTTTCATAATCCATAACATTCAACAGGACGATATTAAACAATGAATCAACAAACTACTTCACTGGGACACAAACTAAGAAAGAAACACAAAAATGAGCATGAGGGAAGAATAATAATTTCTGACTTCAATGTAAGAATATTTAAATAAGAATCAAATGACATTTTACTTGCCACAACAGTTGTCACTCCAAGATCAATTTCCACATAGGAAGAAAATTTGAGACGAGAGTTTGATTTTTAAAATCCCGACATATCTCACCGATGAGAGAGCTGATTGACTAAGAGGATGGTCGTATTCTGAGTTATTTCGGTCTTTGGAGTGGGGGTTGAGACATGACTGATAAGTGTGGAGGATATAAGCGTTATACATTATGTCATACTTATTAACAACTCGTACTGTTATAATAAGGTCTGTACCGCCACCACACATAGTTGGAGATAATCAACAAAAAAACCACCGCTAATTATTATTATTATTATTAATGGCTTTATTCAATATTATATTTTGGTACAATATAGAATTCTCAGCACAAGGTATTTCAACAAGTTTCTTTTACAAAAAAAACAAAAACAAAGACAAAAAAGGAAGGAAAAAAGGTTAGAAAAAAAATCTGAAAAACTGTACAACTTTCAAAATTCGAGACATTTTAAGAATGCAGGTTATTGACTAGGTTAACTTTAACAATCTGTTCGTCACAGAGTATATTTGCTGGGTAAGGTATTATAGAACTTTTATACTTTTGCTTGCGTGCATGGATTTTAATGTAATTACGTCTTGTTCTACCAGAAGATATACAAGGAGAAAGATATGAGTGAAGGGGATGGTTAGTATCTGATAAGATAACACCTGTCAGGAGTTTGCCTGATTTGAGATGTCTATCCACAACCATATTAAGTATGAACTCGAAAGATTCACTACACACCTTGTTAACTGCCTTCAGCACTCTCCGCAATACAGCAAAGTCTTTTCTCAAAAGTCTGGGAAAGAATGATGGAGAACAGTAAGGAATAATAGGTAATATGCAAGAATTGACGAATTGTAAGATCAAATCACGAGTAACCCCAAGAGCATGCAGTTTCTTTATGTAGTAAGTCAGACGGAAAACTTTCTTCGATAACAATAAAACGTGACAAGACCAAGAGAGATCAGAGGAAAAGGTGACACCAAGATAATTGATCTTCGACATTGTGTTTATCAAAGAGTCTCTAATGTCACAAGCATTATGGGATCCCAAAGTGGAGTTTAGATGACGTTTATGTTTCATGCTAAAGTTAATTTCAATCAATCTGTTGTACAGAAAAATTCCCATACTATAAATTAAGACAATAGATATTTACAATTAGTTATATCCATCGTAGAATGACACGTATGAGAATCACCAAAAGTTGTCAAACCACAGCTGGGCAGCGAGGTAAAATTATTAAGACGAGGAGAAAAGTTGAAATAATAGCAGTATCAATGATAGCAAGAGAGTCAGAGGATTGAGATGATGGTTCGAAATGAAGGAACATCGGAATTCAAGACCTAAAGGAAGATAAAGAATGAATACATCTGACACTACAACTGATTCTGACCATTGTTACTCAACATCTACAATCACTCATTGCGATTTTCAAGTGGAATCTATCAACGTGGTCTGTATCTATCAACACAGTTTAGTCCAACAGCCAATGATGTCATGGGCTAATTCCACATCTTCGTTTGGCCATCTCTAACTGCACTTCAAACTACTTCTAAACCATCTAACAAAGTGCGCCGGAGTAGATGACGGTTGGGTATATATGATACACATTTCAATCACCTCATTCCATAAATATTCACTACTTCATCATCCTGTGTTGTCATCTCCCCCTAGTATTTCTCGTCCAACCTCAGAATTTCTGAGATATCTACAATAAAACGTTTGTAGTCTACGCATGTCTCCTACTTCCAAAAACTGTATCATAAACATCGAGTAAAACAAAGAAGATTGCTCAAAGCAAACTCCCTTTTTCTTGACAGATTGACATCAAAAGTGACACAAATTGGCGAAATTCAGTTGGGCTTTCCGAATCCATCTCGAAGTTTTTTCAGTCACTAACCAATTCACCTGGGCTGGTGAGACTTCTAACTTAACGGAAGAGACCGACGAGCTCGACTACCTTATCCCTGATCATCAGTCTAGGCATCAACGTAGACCAGTCCTGAAGCAACATTTTTCATCTAAAGAGGGAGAGAGGAACGCCTTCTAAACACGCTCCCATCGTTACTTGGAGAGATTGGAAGACTGAGTTTTGTCAACGTCTTCACCAAACAGAGTAATGTCGTTTGTCGACTCTGTATCGGCAAGTGAATTTCCTTGCAGGAGATCAATCCATGAGAAGACGAACGAAGAAAGGATCACTGATAGAAAAATAGCCGCAACAAAACTATATAAGAGTAAGGACAATGAACCACCCTAACGAACATCACTTAATGTTTCTAACTGTTAACTGTTTCCTCACAAACCCTGATTAAACAGATGGCTTTTGCGTAAATAATCTATGCAAAATATATGTATTCCTTCGGTGCATTGCTTAAAGACAACAATTGCCACACAAAGTTCAGGTGAAAATTGTCAACAATACTCAATCAAATAAACTGCCTTGTTCGAACTAAAACCAGTCGTTTTCACCAGTTTTCAGTTCAAGAGCCCCAGTTCAGCGTTGGATTAGTATAGCTAATATTTGAAAAACACTATTGGTCAAAATGATTTCTCTGTGGGTAGCACAAGAGGATTTCAAATCTTTCTCCTAAACTGAGATGATCAGCATTTGAGAACAACCATAAAGTTGGACAGGACTGTCCTCTGAGACTGTCAATTGAAGGGTGTGCCTGAGTTTAATAACATCTTAAAAACTCTACATACAAACACCTCAGACAGAGTGAGAGCATACAACTACCTCTCTTCATTGTTCCATTCAAGTAGTGGGATTAAACAGGGTTGCGCAATCTCGCCATTCCTCTTCAACTCTGCCATCGATGACGTTCTGGAAACAGCTTTGATGGATGTAGGTAATGGTGGTGTAGATCTGTCGCCTGAAGAAATACTTTTCGACCTTGAGTGTGCAGATGATATTGTCGTACTGTGTGATGATACCGAAACCGTGCAATCTGCTACTAACTGGTGGTATGTCGGTAGACGAAGTTGCGAACGATGATCGATTGAGACAGGGAGAATATGTGTAGATCCAGTCTAATCACCCCTTAATCCATACCATGCTGGCTACGATGATATATGATGTCATAAGGGTTGAAGTATCATCAGAGCACAGTAGTCAATTGCTGATAAGAGTTATCTAAGGTTTAGACTTTATAGATGTAGCTCATACGACAACCGTAACATGACTAAAATTCCTGTGATGGCTCTAATTCAGTCACATTGGTCAGCATTTATTCTTCCCCCAGCTGATGAATTGTCATTTATTATTATCTGCTGAAACACATAAACATTGGTATAAGGAGTTACTAAATATATATGCGCCACAGTTTATCATCCGATTTGTGTGAGGACTGGGATATTGCTCGGAAGCCCATTTTAAACTTCAAATTCCGTATATAACTCAAGAACCATCTTCAGAAAAGTCTACATACCGAAGTTTAGTGACGATTTAGGTCAAGTGCAACTGATTAGGGAGTTTTTCACTTTTCCTGAGGTAAGAATTGTTGCCCTCTAAATTTTCGTTTCGTGACATTTTTGTCCAGGAATACAAAAAATGTGGGGAACTAGATATAAAATCACTAGCTAATTTGGAGACAGTGGTGAGATCACTAATAATACTTCAGTATAGTAAAGGGAATATGTTTTTAGGTCTATATCTTGTCATACACCAGCTTCGAGATTATAGTTAACTTAGTCACAGTTCTCTAAATCATTTCCAAAACACCACCATCTTTTCTTACACAGTAACAAATCAATTGTGTGTGATACTCAAGCTTCAATCGTTAAAAAATGGCACACAAAGCAAGGCATGTGATATCTATGGTGCTGAAGTTTCTGGTACTAACTGTTCTATGACTCAATAGTTATTGCGAAAGTACGCAATGGACATAAACTTTTTTATCGAAGACTCCCTAGTAATCGTTTGAATGCTTTGGTGGCCAATATGCAGCATGATGAACTTACATTCACTAGTTAGCAAATACAAAATTCAAGGACTAACTGCCTTACAAAAATATACACCGATTGCAGTTTCTGTAGACATTTCTGGCATTCTAAACTAGTTTTTCCACTTCGTCTAACTTTCTACATCATAATTTTGTCAGCATATAACAAGATTAATGGTAATATGGGAGTAAAAAGGTAGTTTGTATGCGGAATCAAAAACACTACTGAAGACTGAAAGCTGTGCACTGAAGTGCCCCACTAAGCACTATCCCACAAAATGAAATATTAACTTTACATCTATAGCCACAAATAAGCTCATATAAATGAAATTTTATATGGAAACATGGTATTCAACCACTGCTTACACTAAACGGATAACGCGATAAACTAAAGTAGTTGCGAAGAACTTCAATGTACAATTAATATTTACTTAAACCCTAAACTACGTATACTGATGGGCAGAAACACTTAAATGTTAGTTCTTTGGTATTTATGCCGTTCTTTGAGCAGAGGACTTTCCTTTGTGGACTAGGCCTGTAGCTCTTCTAGGTTAGTGCCGGTCTCAAGCATGGATAAAAGGGGAGGAGTCAGCAGTTCCATCCCATAGAAAATAACCTTCTTAAAAAACGCCAACCAGTATAAACAAATTAAACCATTTAATCTCTGCCCTGGGAGTTGATGGAAGAATTATGACGCCTCATGGTGTAAGCCGAGATCGTTCGGAAGTCACGAGGCAGGTGCTCCTTTTAACAAGCAGAGAAATTATTAATATAGGCTCATGAAATGTTCAGACAATGTGGGAGGTCAGAAGGACGAGGTTGAAAGGTTAATATTATCTTTCGAAGAGAAAGATGCTTTTTCTGAGGCAAAATAATTACTCAAGTCTCAAACAGGACACGACACTTACTTTGTGTACAGATGCGTTTCAGGCAGCAGTTGGTTCAGTCTTACAACAGTTAGTAAGTAATGAAATCGTGGTGTTTGAATGCACTAATGATTCTTTTGTACTTGTCGAATTCTTGATTTCGAATTCCAAATACAGTATCTAGTACTTCTTGATCCAATTGCGTTATTTCTGTGATTCGGTTTGTACTATAATTCAAATACTTCTAATTATCATATTGGCGTCGCGATGGAACAGTTAGATATTCATTCAACTTCCGAAGATTTTGAGGATTATTTGGAAAGGTTTGAAATCTGGAGCATGACCAAGAAAGATGTTAAAGGTGATAAAATTGTGGCAAATCTCCTGACATTCATCCGAAAAGAAGCGTACCGCTTGTTAAACAAATTTGGCATATCCAGAAAAACCCATCTCACTTCCTTATGTAACTCTTAAGGAGCTATTATTAAATCATGTAAAGTGCACTAGTTTTGAATGCAGTGAAAGGGAAAAATTTCATAAGATGATGCGTCGAAATGACCAAGAGGTTAGGGAATTCATCCTTGAATTGCAGAAACAAGCAGCCAAATGTAATTTCGGTGATCAACTTCGTGTGCAACTGAGAGATCGATTAATTGCAGGAATTAACATACCGGGTTTGGAAAGAGAGCTGTTAAAAATACCCAACTGTTTCTTTCAAGATGCTAGAACTGCGTGTATTAACTACGAGGCAGTGAATGAACCTGATATCCAATCGATGAACATTTCTAATACTTTACTTACTCATCATGATGAACTACAATCTCAGGGTCAATCAAACTTGCGCTCGTTTAACAGTGATTCCTATTCTCGTGTAAATATGAAAGGTGTTTCAACAAGGAATTACAAAGCAAATGACAGAGGTGAGATCAAGTTTGGTAAATGTTTATCATGTGGAAAGTTTCATTCTCGTAATTCATGTGCATTTCGTAATGCTAAATGTTTTAAATATGGTAAGATAGGACACATTCAGTCAGTATGCAAAGCTACTGTTCATTTTGCCTCAAGTAGTACTAAACCTTGGAATTTATATCCCATTAATTCAGCTGTTCCTAATGACCGTTTATCTTTGTCTACCATATCGAAAGGTAATGCTCATATTCAAAAGCGATTGTATACATCGCTTGGTCCATTTCATGACTTTATTGTGGACACAGGCAGTATAGAGTCCATTATTTCATTCAAGAACTTGAAATCTTTAGATCCTAACGTTGTAGTACGACCCAGTGAAGTATCAATATTGGGGATTACTGGACACAGACTGCCCATACGAGGATGTTGTGAATTGGGCGAGACTCTATTTTTGGAACGAGCCAATCAAAAGCGTCTGAGCAATTTCAATTATTAGCCAATCAGAAGACAGTTAGTATAAAGTAAAAATATATTATAAGAAAGTAATGAATTACAGTGGATATTCTTCTTTCACATGATTTAGAAACTTGTTAAAGTTTGATAAAGGTTCAGAGGTTCTGAATTCATAATGCATACGGTATAGAAACTCGTCCATAGGGTTAGGGTTGTAGCCTCTCAATAAATACCTCTTCTCTAAAATCCGCTGTAAACCGATCGTATGTTAGTATCACGTGCTGAACTTGGCTCCGTGACCTTGAAATTTCTAAAACGCTTCGGTTTGACTCGTCCCTAAATTAGAATCTCGCCACCCTAACCCCATGGACGAGTTTCTATACCGTATGCATCATGAATTCAGAGCCTCTGAACCTTTATCAAACCTTAACAAGTTTCTAAATCATGTGAAAGAAGAATATCCACTGTAATTCATTACTTTCTTATAATATATTTTTACTTTATACTAACTGTCTTCTGATTGGCTAATAATTGAAATTGCTCAGACGCTTCTGATTGGCTCGTCCCTAAATTAGAGTCTCGCCGTGAATTGCTAGTCAGAGATCATGATTCTTCATACATACCTTGTGAATTTTTAGTTAGCGAAACAGGGCTGTCAATATTGGGTTTAAAGAATTTGAAAAGGTTTAAAGTGGAGTTGTCTTTCCTAGTTTCTAAAGAAAATTCTGATACTTTACTTAAAGATTTGATGGCTATGTGTGCTAAGTGCAGTGGAGGTATGAAAATTCAGCCTATAAAACTCCAAGTACAGGGTGAACCAGTCTTTCTTAGAAGACAAATAATTCCTTATGGTCATCGAGAAGCAGTACATAAGACTTTGAACGATTCGTGTGCGAAAGGCACAATTGAACCGATTCAGTCTTCAGCATGGGGAACTCCTATTGTTACGCCACTGAAATCGGACGGCAAGACCCCTAGAATTTGTGGTGACTATAAATAACATTGAACTCCTGTTTGTTGAAGCAAACGTGCACGACGGTAGAAGCTGAAGATATTCTAAATCGACTTCACGGTTCTAAAGTGTTCTCGAAGGTTGACCGAAAAGATGCTTATCTTCAAATCTCCTTAGATCAATCTTCATCTATTTTGACGACAATGAACACTACTTTTGGTCTTTTCAAATACAATTTCCTTCCATTTGGTCTAAGTTGTTCTCCATCCATATTTCAGGAAGTTAAGAATGAGGTAGTTAGTGATCTTGAAGGTGTTGAAGTTTATCAAGATGACCTCATTGTTCATGGTTCTGATAAGGTAGTTCATGACGAGAGACTTATTGCTTCATTGCGTCGTTTAATTGAGAGGAATAACCAGTGGTGTTGTGCAGGGTAGTGTCTTGGGTCCATTGCTATTTATAATCTACATCAACAATACATGCAAGTGCTTTGGCACAGGTAAGACCTACCTATATGCCGATGACTTAAAAGCCATCTATAAAACTGACATTTGTGATTTACGTAGTACTATGCAAACAGTCCAACATGAAATCAACGTGGTAGACGACTGGTGCATACGCTGGAGGTTAGAGCTCAACATAGAGAGATGAGGCTGGTTATGTATAGTAGACACGTCTCTTAAAATAAAACTAACGCTTAGCAACAACACACTGCCCAGACTGCCATCACTGGCTGATCTGGGGGTACGTTACTCACAGTCTTAATTTCTCTGAACACAGCTCAGCCAAAGCATCTAAAATTATTAGCTTGCTTGGCTTCATTCTCCGCAATTTCTGTCAAAATGAATTTATGATCCTTCTTTGTAAAGTTTGCGTAAGACCTATCGTTGAATACTGCCCGTTCTTATTTTCCAACCTACACGTATCTGATATAGTAAAGGTGGAAGGAATACAACGAGACTTCACCCGTAAAAATACCTACGACTGAATGAGTCATTGACTACAGTTAGAAATAGAACCTTTTTGGAAAGGAAGGCTTGGGTCTAATTTGATTCTCCACTTCAGACTACTCAAAAACCCTACTTATTCAACATGTAATGTAGTTATTGCCCGAGATTCACGTGAATACGAACTTCGAAACAAAGTATCTACGGTCAGAGTTGAGAAATACAGATGAAAACATCGGGAAAACTTCTTCCTCATCAAGTGTGCATTGGTATGGAACAGTCTTCCCTCCGAAAAACGCACGGCAGATGAATTACATACGTTTGTAAAACTCCTCGATCAAGCCCTCACTTGCACTGATCTTGCACGTACGAACACATCTGCGCCCCACTCTGACATCATAGGATCTCTCCATGTCTAGACCAAAGTGGACTTCAAGTTCAGTTTGCCTCATTTTTTAAATTTACAGCTGTATTGTTTTTTTCACTCTATTTCCTCACTTGAAGTAGACAGGTAACTCACTGGACCTATCGATACTGTTCAGCTGAACTCGGTCGCTTAGGGACACTCACCACCACCCTAAAAAGTCAAGAGAACCGCACAATCGACTGCCTACTACCAGTGGTCTCGCATCTATGGAGCCTGTTACCCATCAACTGGTTAGGACAACACAAAATAACATCAGCACGAAGTTAGTGTGAGTTTCTACCTATTTATTCTTTATTAGATTTTTACTCTTCTGTACACTATGTTGACTAGCAATTAGTATTATTTCTCCACTCGTTACCTTATCTACAACTCATGTACTTCTATACTTCTCCGCCTGCCTTAATAAACAACTAACCTACATTACACACTTCTTGATGCTTATACTCTGATTGGCAAACTATACTTTATACTATAGTCAACAAAAGCACTGCATCGGTGCCTTACCCGCAGTCCATAGCTTGTAACTGCCTGATAAGCTTGCAAAATGGTACTAATAAATAGTGCTTTCCAACAGGATGTGGAACGCAGAGGATTGCGTGAGGTATGACATACATACAAAAATAATCTTAAATGAGCCTAACATCACAAAAGGAGGGAGGGTGGAGTTACTGACCAGCAAGCATTGATGGTGAGGGCGATAACTTCAATCCACCCGTGTTTGTGGGGGCAGAACATTTTGTATGTATCAGGCTCTTTATGATTGAGAATAAGCCAATCAATCTGTGATATAGATTGTTTTCCTACGCTCACCACTCAGACTCACGTTTCCAATATTATGCTGGATTAGCTATTCTACTAAGACAACCTATAACATGCTAAACCGGACTTTTACACTAGTATTGTGTGGCTGGCATCGGATGGACAAAAAGAAGAGAAAGAAAAAATTAGACAATAGAAGATATAATCATTGGTATTCTTAACACGTTACCATCTATATACACACTCCCTTCTAATAAACCGCTTTCTTTGTACCAACCTGGACTTCCCTTCCTTCATGTGAGCTTACTCCAGCTTGTTAAATGTCACAAATCATTGTTCTTTATTACTACATTCTCTTACATGGAGCATCTGATTCCATTTCACTCTAACAAGAGGTAATATGAATTTAATTTGATTTATTATACCTCTATCTGTTCTACTACACAATGTTAAGCAACGTTTGGCGTTCATATCCAAGTGCCTTGCTGCTTTTCCGTTTCTCCTTTTTTCTTCAGAATATTGCTCTGAGTGCACAGCTATGGAACTTCTGACTTCTGGAACAAACTTGATGTACGCGTCTCGTCAAGGTCATAGTTTACAGCAAGCGCTCCACGAGTCAACTTTATAACAACTATAAACTTAATAAGTTGAAAAACATGCTGTGCTCCAACAAATGTCGTAATTTATGGATTATGCCTGTAAAAAATGGCGTGTACCTGCCCATGCAGAAATATGTCATTACTATTATTATTATTGTTATTATTACAGTGAATCCAAATCGGCGTTCATTTTGTGTATTTAGTATCGAATATCTTGGATACCTAGTTGATGGTAATGGTTTGAGACCAGATATGAAACGACTAGCTCCACTGACAAATGCATCGTCTCCAAAAAATCTTACTGAACTACGTTCACTAGTGAGTGCTCTTCAATACTATTCACGTTTTATTCCTAATTTTTCTTGTCGTGCAAATTGTTTATTTAATATTTTGACATTCAATTCATTCAAATGAAGTGAAGAACAAGAGTCATGCTTACGAAGTCTACTAAAGTTCCTTCAAAATGATGTTGGTCTTCGAACTTACTCCCCGAGCGTACATTCTGTACTCATTACTGATGCATCGTCTGTGGGTATTGGCGCAGTTTTGGAGCAGGAAGGTAGACCAGTTATCTGTGTTTCACGCAAACGTACTGTTACTGAATAAGATTACTCACAGACTCAGCGAGAAGCATTATCTGTGTTTTGGGCTGTTAAAAGACTTCATAAATGTGTATTTGGAAAGAAATCTACTATTGTTATTGATCATTAAGCTTTTAAGTTTATTTATCATCCTGAAAAATCCTTAGCACATTCCTCAGCTGTTATGGTTCAACGATGGAGTATTTCTTCGAGTGCATATGACTATACGGTTCAGAAGAGAAGTGCCAAATAAAATTCAACACGTTGACTACGTTTCTCGACAATCATTACAAGATAGACCGGTTAATACTTCGGATTGTTTGTTAGTGCAACCTTTACCAGTGAGATGTCCAGATCTCATTAGTGAAACTCGTAGATACTTTGGATGTGTACTGAATGCTATACGGAAAGGTTGAGATGCTAATCTGAAACGTAGATTTGAAAGCGGGATGAGCTATTTTGTGTTTAAATGATCGTGTTGTTATTCCTCCTTCATTGTGTAAATCCTTTCTTGAAGATCTTCATAGTGGACCTCTAGGTGTTGAAAAAATGAAGTCCTTGGCAAGGCTCATATGTTGGTGGCCAGAGATAAATGAAGATATATGTCGTAAAGCAAACAATTGTGAAAAGTGTCATAAGTTGAAAAATCATCCTTCGAAGTGGACTCCATGGCCAGTATCGTCTGATGCCTGGCATAGAATTCATGCTGACTATTGTGGTCCATTTCTTAGCAAATACTATGCACTTGCAGTCATTGATTCTTTTTCAAAGTGGCCTGAAATTTTTTCACAACTTAACCAAATTCTGACTTCACAATTCAAGCATTAAGAAAGGTGTTTGGTCGAGAAGGGGATCCCATGGTGTTAATGACTGATGATGGCTCTCATTTTACTGCAGATACAGTCACTACCTGGTTGAATGGTGTAGGGTTCAAACATCTGTTTACTGCTCCCAGACATCAATGTTCTAATGGTCAGGCAGAAAATTTTGTCAGGACATTGATAATTGCTACTGATTTTATTGCCGCCTCAACATTTAATGAGCTGGAGAGGGGAGTAGATACCTTTGTACCAGACATTCTGTGACGAAAGCGACTCGATCAAAACTATTAAAAGGAAGAATTTTTCGGTCGAATATGAGATGTTTGGAGTCTATCTATCTAATCTAATCTAATCTGTGAATCGCGTTCCACTGTTACACTGGCGTACAAATGTTTGTGAAAAGCCGACTAATTAACACTGTGAACGGTTTGGATTCATTTCAATACAATGCGGATTAGACCAGTCCAATGCAGTCCTGCGTTTATTTCACCAACTATTTGGGTGATCGATTACTGTATTATTCCAGTCCAGTTGTGTTTATTCAATTCTATCACACTATGATCGTTTGTTACTACGATAAAGGCTAGTAAACTCAACGACTTAAACATACTTTCAGACAGAGTTGTATACCAGTCCTTAATTAATTTGTCGAGTATGAAGGTAGCGTAAGTGATAGATGGTCTCTGTTGCTGGGACCACTGAAAGTGAACATCAAGACTCTCACTTGTCAAATACCAGTATATTTTCAATAAGTACTTATCAGCCATATATTTTTCATCTGGTTGCAACGTTTCAAGTCTAGAAGTAGTTGTGCAAACTTTGGGACATATTCTTAGAACAGTGTAAATTTTGAAGCATACCTCTCAACCCTAGTGAGTTTTGGGTCAAAAACCAAACATATGTAAACTGACATACATTTTATACATCATCTAGACTTTATAGTCATTTGGCGAAACAAAATCCAAATGGACTTGTTAGTTCATTTCACTTCATATTAGTTCTCCTTAAGACTTATGGGATGAAAATTTAAATTAAAGGGTTTTACGCTGCATCTAAAATACACAAGATTTACTTATGAACTGCTCTATGCACCCTTTTCGGCCAACAACCCAGTTTCGTACATGCTACGTAACAGGGTCCTAGGTGTAAAACTAGAAACATTCTGCCGCCAGACATTTCACTTTCGATTGATGATACATACTACTTATATCTGTCGATATCAGTAGCAAATCACAATACTTTAGTAGACGTATAGATCGGTTATTAAAAAGCAATGAGGAGAAAAGTGACTAGAGGACGGAGAGTTACGATATTCAAATAGTCATTTTAACTTGACAACATCATGTGAGTTAACTGGTTATCTGGTTAACTGGTTTATCCAGTGTGAGTTACGTTGTGTTTGCTCATTGAAATAACTCTGCTGCAAATCAGTCTCATTTTATTAAATGATTGTACCGATCAATACCTTGAACATAGAACAGCACATAATATTCACTACCAGCTTTCGAGATAGAACGGATTAACGGACAGGGTACAATCATTACAATCATCATTACTCGTCAACAAGCACGAGAGGATAATAATCACCAAATACTGTACAGAATCAGAATAACAGTTTTTGTCATCAACAGCTCAATGTCTAGACGATTACAGATAAAGGATAGGACAGGTACTTCTAATTTGTTTCACAACGTCCATATCTTCTTGTCTAACCCCAGTAAACGTATGAGCACTAAATTAATAAAAACCAAACAACGATCAAACGTGAAAGTGCTCCAATTCCTCGACATCATTTTGTGCATTCACCAAATCTCAGATTAAAAACGTCCATTCTGTCCAAGAACGTGGCCAAACTGATTAAAAGTAAAGGAAGCTATCCAGGGTTTACTATTTCAGGTCAATCAATGTTAGGAAGGTTAGTGCAGCTTATGGAGCCTTTCAAAATGTATTAAATATACTGTCCATAAATGTTACCGATCCAACATATGGCTGGAGAGGCAAACTAATTATCTTCCCGAATCAAGGCAGCCTATAGTCGACATTTGGTGTAGGGGGTACAGATCAGTTGGTGTGAATAAAACTTAAACCATTGTTTATGATCACAGTTTATACCTGTAGCATGGAGTCGAGTCGTGATTGACTATGAACACCACTACAAGAAGACCACGTGCCAGTTAACCGATAAAATCCCCCGTAAGCCAAATATCAGAAGGCAGTTGATGGCTGTAGTCGAGATGTATTTGTTGGCGATCTCGTGGTATCGAAAAGATACCGAGATCGTGCTAAAGGAGTACAAGCGTGGTAACCGAGCCCAACCAAACCCGTGCAAGGTCACAATCAATGGAGTAGTAATAATATGGCTGTCTTTAGCACAGTTAAACAAACGAGCACAGTAAAACAATCACTGGTACAATTGGTTATAATAATGATTGTTTCCACTAAATCAATCGCGTTCTCTTGGTAAAAGTAGGTCACTGCATACCTAAATATGCATCTTTATAGTAACATGTCCCACAATTTCGGTATCTTCTTCTTCTATGGATGCACTGATATCATGCCAGTGCCTCTCAATACCATAGCTTTTGTCTCTGAAAATATGACACATTTGGTCGTGAATATTAACATCTGTCCATTGGAACGCCTGACTTTAATTATAGCAAGCTTAGTAAACCGCTATTTACAGAGATGATGTAAACATATGAATAGTTCAATGGTGATTCAGGATGTAACATTATAGTTGGACGAGTACAGACGTAGGTAAAGTAGCATTGTCAAACTAGCTAGCGAATGTGTGGAGGAAGTATCCTTTGTGCAATAACACTAGTTAGACAACAAAATGACCCAAATAGAATGGAACATGTATGGCAGCCGTGAACAGCAATATTAGATCAGAATGAGAGACAGTTTTACAAGATTTATTTACTAGTTTCTCTAATCTGAGTTTTGAGTAAGTTCAATTAGTCCACAAATTTATGTTCACGAAATGTTGCTTCTAAAATAATACGTAAATATAAATGGTAGGGCGTTAAATCGAACAGATAAATGTTGAAACACTAACTGAAAATATATACGATAGACTTCTTAAAGACGTGGCAAATTAGTTGAGAAAAGCAGAACGAGGAGAGGGGAGAGGGAGACGTGCATTTAGAAAGTGACAATCATTTTAAAATGTCCGATATAAACAAACTGTCTTACAATAAGTGACAAGAAATCTGCAAATTGTGTGGAATAAAAATATTAACAGAAGCCATTTATGTATTAAGTATTGCTACGAAAACAGATTGCCACACTTTTTTGATAGGGGGTCAAGAAGAAGTTGCAGCTGGTAATATTTTGACATAATTTTCTTAGACCAACGCGCTTATGCTTTTTTCAGACATACTTCAAGATTATTACAACGAATAAGGTTAATTCCATGTGAAAATACAAACTAATAAGATTTTTTAGAAGTGATTAACACTAAATTAAGATTTCAATTCGTCAAAAAGTTGAAGAGAGCCATGTCTCATTAAGTTTGTTAAGGGAAATCATGCATACCAACAAGCTATTCGAGGAACTATTGTGGCAACTGTTCTTGCTGCTTTTACAACTAGTTTCACATTGTATTACTAGAAGCAGATATCAGTGATTGTATAGAATTATATATACACCTAATTCTGACATTATCAGGAAGATAATTTGCACGGCAATTGAATGATAACCTGATCCAAGCTTCCTTACATTAAGAGGAAAATCTTAATAAACTGTTAAATGTGCAATAAACTAATGAGATCCGAACGTTATTATGTATTTCTTTACACCTGATCAGTTTTCATGATCTAAAGTCAAATTGTGGAGTCATTAAAATTTTCTCATTTGATTGAGAAAGAGATGTTTTGTGATCTAAGACAAGACTCCTAGTCAGAAGAATGGACTGCCCATCCAATGAAATAAAATGCTTTTATACAAAGCACTGACAGAAAAGTAAACATGATTAGATGCTGTAAGTGATTAGAGAAAATCAGTTTCTTAGGACACTCAGTCTTTGAAAAATTGGGATCACGACTTTTGCCCATCATCAATTTGATTCTTCAGAGACTAATTAGATAATTTGAAGCCAAAACTACTTGGTAATCTCTTTCCACAGTTTCAGCGCTATTACTTAAAAAATCGAGTCGTGTTAAACTCTAGGAAAATATACTGAAGACAGTTGAGCTATTTAAAATTTATCACTTGGATTTATTTTTCAAAATACATAGTCTAGACAGCTGTAGTGTGAAGATATTTATTAGCTCCAATGTGGAATAGTAACACCTATTATTTTCTGGTAACCGATAATTACTACATTTTCTTTCTTCGAACAAATGACTACTTTGAAGTAATCCTGTGTTTATTGGCTAATATGATTTTCTTAAATAAATTTCAAACGACTGGATGCAGTTTATAAGATATAAAACGTAAAACATTTTTGATTATTTATATTCAAATGATGTAAACGATAACGTATATTTCTGAAAGTACCATCAATTCACTAGATTATATCAATTATTCTTATTATTAAGCTTTAGGAGTTGGCTTAAAAAGCATAAAATTTATGCTTAGATAAATTGAACAGTTGACTTCCTTATTTTACTTTCCAAGTTTATAAAATTTTATGTATCCCTTTGTATAGAAACCCTTATTAGGCAATATGGAAAGAGAAGCAAATTAAACATCTACCAATCTTATGATAAAAAAAGCTATATGTTATATTGATCAGATTATTCTTAACCATTCATTTAGTTGAATGAAGTCCTTATTAGTTATGCAAATCAGATTTTCTTGAGCTCTGATTATTCAACCGGTATTTTATCTTTCTTTCTCAACAATTTGCTTAGTTAATTTATTCAGAAACATCAAGATTGAGAAGATATGAGTACATATATGTAAGCTTAGGTTTAATTTGTTTCTATACATGTGTGTGTGAGTAGAAAGGATCTGTTAATCTTTAATTATTCTTCAGAAGACAAAATTAAAATAAGAACTTTATTGCGAAAGGACAAAATGATATAGTTAGAAATTTTAAAGGTTCACCAGAAATGCGAATAATCCATTTCGTAATTTGTACGTTAACTAGATCAAGTGGTTGATTTCTTTAAAGTCACAAAACTGTTTTTGTGGACGCTGCAGATAATTCAATCTCTATTTGGTAGATTTCACTCGTACTGTAGTCATTGGATCGTAAGTAGAATTACTAACAGATCAAATGAACTCAAAGGAGACATAACAACAAACATGGAGGGATTCTGAAACCAAAATGTATTCTTTGGCCTTCCTCGCTTCCGCTTCCCTTCAGGATTCCAAGTTAGGTCTTGCCTCGTGATGCAGTTTGACGATTTGCGTAATATATGTCCTATCCATTTCTATCGTCTTTTCCTAATTTCTTCTTCAGCTAGAAGCTGATTTGTTCTCTCCCACGAAAGGCTGTTGCTGATGGTATCCGGCCAATGGATGTTGAGTATCTTGCAAAGACAGCTATTTATAAATACTTGTACCTTCTTGATGGTGGTTGTTGTAGTTCTCCAAGTTTCAGCTCCATACAGTAGAACTACCTTGACGTTCGTATTGAAGATTCTCACTTTGATATTGGTTGAAAGTTGTTCTGAGTTCCATATGTTCTTCAATTGTAGGAATGCGATCCTTGCCTTTACGTCTGCATCTGAGCCTCCTTGTTCATCGATGATGCTTCCCAGGTATGTGAAGGATTCTACATCTTCCAGAGTTTCGCCATCAAGAGTGATTGGATTGCTGTTCTCTGCTTTGAATTTGAGGACCTTGGTTTCCCCTTTGTGTATGCTGAGGCCTACTGATGCAGAGACTGCTGCTACACTGGCTGTCTTTATCTGCATCTGTTCATGTGTATGCGATAGGAGGGCTAGGTCATCTGCGAAGTCCAAATCGTCTAATTGATTTTGAGCTGTCCATTGTATTCCGCGTTTTCCCTCAGGTGTCGAGGTCTTCATCATCCAGTCGACCACTGGAAGAAAGAGGAGGGGAGAAGTAGACAGCCTTGTCTGACTCCGGTCCTCACCTGGAATGCATCTGTCAGCTGTCCTCCATCCACGACTTTGCATCGTAGTCCGTCGTATGAGTTCCGGATAATATTGACAATCTTCTCAGAAACTCCGTATTGTCGAAGAAGTTTCCATAACGTCCTCCTGTTTACACTGTCGAATGCCTTTTCATAATCAATGAAGTTGATGTATAGTGATGAGTTCCACTCAACTGATTGTTCGACGATGATCCGTAGTGTTGCAATTTGGTCTGTGCAAAACCGATCCTCACGGAATCCAGCTTGTTGATCTCGAAGTTGGGCGTCTACTGCATCCTTCATCCGGTTCAGTAACACTCTGTTGAAGACTTTCCCTGGTATTGACAGTAGTGTAACGCCTCTGTAGTTTCCACATTTGCTCAGATCCCTTTTCTTTGGAATTTTGATGAGGTGTCCTTCTTTCCAGTCCATCGGCACTTGTTCCTCCTTCCAAATCTTTTTGAATAGAAGGTGAAGCATGTTTGTAGTTACTTCGATGTCTGATTTCAGTGCTTCAGCTAGTATATTGTCGGGTCCTGCTGCTTTCCCGCCCTTGATTTGTCTGTTGTTGAATTTCAGTGATTTGCCCGCCTTCTTTGTGCTTGACCGGTCTCTCTGGTTTACTATATTTCCCTGCTAGTTTCTTCGTTGTAACGTATAGCTGCTTCATATTTCCTTCTCTTGCAGCTTTTTCTGCCGTCGTTGCTAGTTCTTCCACGTATTTCTTCTTGTCAGCTCTAATGCTCTTCTTCACTTGAATGTTTGCTTCTATGTACTCAGCTTGCGCTTGGACTTTCTCTGCTCGTGTTCGGCTGTAGTTAATTGCTGTCTTCTTGTTCTTCCTTTCTTTGATCTTGTCTAGTGTTTCTATAGAGATCCATTCCTTATGATGGTGCTTCTTTAGGCCCAGAACCTCTTGACACGTTGAAGCTAATGCTTCTTTGATACCTTTCCAGTTGTCCTCCATAGTAGTTTCTTCTTCCTTCAGTAGATCCTGTAAGGCTTGGAACCTGTTGTTGGGAGCTATCTTGAATTCATTGAGCTTGTCAGTATCTCGAAGGAAGGCTGTATTGAACCTTTGTAGTGCTGTTTTTCCAGTTGTCCAGTTCTTCTTTAGCTTCAGTTTTAAATTGGCCACAACTAGGTTGTGATCTGAAGCTATATCAGCTCCTCTCCTGCTTCTGACACCTTCCATTGTCCTTCGGAATTTTTTATTGATGCAAATATGATCTATTTGGTTCTCTGTGGTGTGGTCTGATGAGATCCATGTAGTTTTGTGTATACGTTTGTACGGAAATATTGTGCCTCCTATGACCAATTTGTTGAATGCACACAGATTTGCAAATCCTTCTCCATTTTCGTTTCTCTCTCCCAGTCCATGTCGTCCCATGATATCTTTATATCCGGTGTTGTCTATTCCGACTTTGGCGTTTAGATCTCCCATCAGAATGGTGAGGTCGTTTCTTGGGCACTTCTCAATGATTGACTGTAGCCGCTCGTAGAATTGATCTTTAATGTCGTCGTTGCTATCATTGGTGGGTGCATAACATTGGATAATTTTCATTGTGATCCCCTCCTTCTTTGTTTTGAATGATGCTTTGATGATTCTGGATCCGTGAGATTCCCATCCTACAAGTGCATTTCGTGCTACTTTGCACAGCATTAGAGCAAATCCCTGAGTGTGTGGAGCATTTTCCTCTTCGTGACCGGAGTATAGCAGCATCTCTCCCGTATTTAGCCTTTGTTGTCCAGCTAGTGTCCAATGGGTTTCGGTAATTCCCAGTACTGCCAAGTTGTATCTCCTCATTTCCGTTGCTATTTGACTGATCTTCCCGGTCTCCCACATTGTCCGTACGTTCAATGTGCCTATAAATATTGTTGCTTTGGTTGTTAGAAGGGGCATCGGCCTCGTGACTTCCAGAGAAACTCGGCTTTCACCATGAAGCGTCATAATTATTCTAAATGAAGACCTTCTAACTCCCAGGACAGAGTTTAAATGGTTTGAATAAATTTTTGTGGTTAGCGTTTTTTTAGCGAGTTCGTTTTCTACAGGATGGGGTCGCTAACCTCATGCCCAACCATCCTCCTTTACCCGGGCTTGGGACCGGCAGTAACTCTAGAAGATCTACAGGCGGAGTCAATCCACACCCACGGCAGGACATGGAATTAACAGTACCAACTCCTTTGAAATAAAGCATTGTACATACTTTATATCAAGTATATCAGCTATTTCCATCGATGAAGATTGATGAAACAACAATCAATGTAGGAGAATGATGAGATTTGTTCGAATGGTTGAAATACTTACGATAAATAATACGAACATTTTAGTAGGAAATCTTAGGAGGGTATAAAGAAAGGGTGATGAAAATTGACATTAAAGGCTATGCAATAACAGCGATAACGAAAGCAGTCGTTTATAAGATTTAAATACATGAAGCTTATATAATAAGAAAGAATGAAGAAAAATGAATCTACAATTGTAAAAACAATGTTATACAAATACACGTTAGAGATTGAAGTCACCTGGTCACTTCAGGAGTGACAGTAGTATTGGTGCCCAGTAGGGTTGTGTATAGAAAGTGTTAATCAGTCCCACACTAGAACGAACCAGCTATTCAATGCTTCCTGATTCTCAATGGTGATCTAGCTAAAATCAGTTCGTGATTCAAACTATGGAAATTCTACAATCTCTATAAAACCTTATGCTGTGTATAATAATATGACTTTACATTCGCATTTCTTATTCGTCTACTAGTTACGTTTGTCGTTCATTTTATTTTTTGAAAGTGAAATACTTCTATCTAAACTTACTTTATATTTTAAATGGCATAGAGTTCAGTTTTTTAGAACAAGTAGTGACCGATGTTATTTATCTAGTCCTTTATGTTCAAACTAAAAAAACAAACACTTTGTCGACCGATTAAAAGAACCAAATAAACAAGATTTAAATAAATCGTTAATTATAATTTTCAGTTTAGGGGTTGTGGAAATTGTTAAGTTTTTGATTGAGATCATGAACCGGTTGTTGTCAGCCGTGACAAGTGGAGCTAATCAGTGTCGGGCAGAAACAGGTGTCTACCTCAATACAATGGAAGATGGTCGCGCAACTTTGTGGATTGGTTGAGGTCAGACATTACCGCAATCGGATGCCGGCTCAGTAGTCCAGTAGGTTAGGCGTTCGCGCGCGAGACTGAAGGCCCTGAGTTCGAGTCGTGGATGAGCACTGCTGAGGAGCTGCACAATAGGACGAAACGGCCGTCCAGTGCTTCCAGGTTTTCAATGGTGGTCTAACATCAATCGGTTCATGATCTGAATCGAAAAATTGTAATTTTAATATATTGAAATAGAATATTTGTTAATTTATATATTACGTCCTTGATCTGTCTACCCACTTTTAGTGCTGAGGATAACTTGACGCGATAGGTTGACTGGCTTAACACTGAGGCTAGTACGCGTGAGTTCGAAGTGGGGTAGAGAGAAGAAAATTATTCTATCACCTGATTGGCTGACAAGCACGCGAGTGAGAGAAGACAAGTCAACTGAAACATTACTTGATTTATTCTCAATTCCGATCTGGTTCCCGATTTCAGATCAGTGTAAAAAGATACATGAACAAATAGATGACTAACCCGACCCCACAACGTACAATAATTAGGAAAATACAATTATGTCCAAAGCTGGGAATTAGAATAGAAAATAGAGTACAAAATAATACGTTTAAATTACAATAGCATTGCAACAAAAAAGGCTATGGCAGTGAATCATACATCCAACGAAAGCTTATGTTCTGTAGAATAGACTAAGAACAAAAATAAATGTTACTTCATACGAATATTCGTCAAGATTAGAACGAATAGTTTGACAGAAATTGGGCGCCGAGTATAGAGAAGTCATTATATGTGAAAATTATATTTGAAATATTCTCAGCGATTGAAATATAACTAATTCCAACGTTTCGTCCAGCTAACTTGTCTGGACTTCTTCAGGGTAATAATCAAAATCAAAATTAAAAAAGCTATATATTTCTTTGATAATTTTGATTTTGATTATTACCCTGAATAAGTCCAGACAAGTTAGCTGGACGAAACGTTGGAATTAGTTATATTTCAATCGCTGAGAATATTTCAAATATAATTTTCACATATAATAAATGTTACTGTTTCCCAAACTCTGAATTAAATGAGATAACATCCCGAAAAAATAGCTTTCGTAGTTTGTCAAGGCTTCTTGTTTCCCTGTTCATATCATTATTCTACTAAACAAATTATATAATGGATTAAAGTCAATATTTAATAACAAAAAATACTTTTAATTATTCTCATTCTTTTTCTTTTGATTATTATAACAGTTAGAGAATTCTTTTATTTATTTATTAACATTTAAATATGCTAAATAATAAATGAAAAATGATTAAAGAACAACAATAATAGTTATTTAACTTTTACAAATTAATTTCTTTTTTAATTCTATTGGTAAATATTTAAATTTTACTGGTTGAAATCATGAGTCAATTAAAGCTAGACCACCATGGAAAACCTGGAAGCACTGGACGGCCGTTTCGTCCTAGTATGGGACTCCTCAGCAGTGCGCATCTACGACCCCGCACCTCGCGGGATTCGACCCAGGACCTACTGGTTTCGTGCGCGAGCACTTAACCACTAGACTACTGAGCCGGCATCCGACGGTGTTAATGTCTAACTTCAACCAATCCACGAATTTTAATGAAATAATAATAATGAAGTATTCATTATTCTTTTTATTGGTTTTATTGGAATTTGAAAAAAACTTAGTCTTTTTTTTAAAAGAGATGCTTATTGTATACTTGAAATTTAAATGAAAATGATTGTCATTATTTCTATATTAATTTATATTCATTATTGATAATTTAGTTTCTTGGAATTTCTTCAAATTACAATTTTACAATAAGATATTGATTATTATATGATAAAAACAAAATTTCATAATATTCTAACAATAAAAGCCAATTAACATATAAGATTAAACAATACAATGTTATTTATAGTTTAGGAAGTGTGTATACTCTTTAAAATATTTTAATGATGAAGATGTATTTATGGCATTCAACAATGGAACAAGGGTACGAATTATTATTATTATTATTATTATTATTAACGATAATTCGATTGACTATATACTCATCTAAGGCTAAGTTGGTATTGAAAATCTACACAAATAATAGACATCCGAACAACAGGAATATGTTTGCTGTGTTAGTAAATTTTGTGTGTCATATTGTATTGTAATCTATCATGTGGACTAATCTATAGGCGATGAATATGCCAACAAAATGTTCGAAGGAATTCGAATCAATGGCATTTCAAATTGCGTTTCATAGGATATCTGTCTTTCAAGGGGTTTACTTTATATGACATAATAAAATTTGAGAGTCTCGGATTGATAAGCTTAAAAAAATACTAACATACCAAGAAAATGACTTTTATTCCAAGGAAATTTCTAAGTGAATGAAAAAAATTATTTCGAGTGTTTAGAAGTTGATTGAGATCAAAATAAGGTTTCTAACACTAACAAAATATCATGGGAATCACGAGCCGATCAAAGTTAGACAACTATTGAGAACATAGAAACGCAATGCTTTAATGTTTTTAATGGTTGTTTAACCTTGTTTGGTTCGTGAATTCCATGAAATTCAACAATCTCTACGACTCCGCACTGAGGTGTACAAAATAAATTAGTTTAAAAATTGAATTCACCAGCAATTCACACTTGGTTCTTGTATAGTAGCTGTATATTGTGACTGTTTGAGTACATGAATAAAGTTAGTCTCTTAGATTCACTGCAAGACAGCAAAGAAGAGAGTATTAGTTCCCATAATATTGTATGTACCCCTTATTGATGAATGCCAACTTACATGAAACTTAGGTCGAGGGCTATCTGCAGACCACCTCAAACTGCTTAACATAAAAACTTAATGCATGAGATTTTGAGTCACCTAGACTAACGGTCACATTGCACTTGATAGATAGACTTTATTCAGTATTAAATCAATGAAGTCAGTTTCCAGTATTTTATCTCCTACTATCACGCATCGTACGAAACTTGTCAGCCGTACTAAATAAATACAAAAATAAGATATTGGTTACTCTGTAATGATCAATCAATGTATTTTAAATTGTTCTTTGTACCATTTAGACTAGTTTTACCTTGGAAACGTTAGTTATTTTCTGAAGAAGTAATTTATACTTATTAGTACAAGAATGAAAATTCGATTTCTTACTCATTGGAATGCTAAAAATCTACCTTTTTTATCGTGAACATTTATTTGTTTATCTATCACTGTGTACGTATTTATTTGTATGCTTTTGATTCCTTTTAGTGTTCGAATAAACAACGTTTTGTTTATGCATTGAAGTTGACCACCTTTATTTTACGCTTGTCTCTCTGTTAAATGTAAACAAGTTTGTTCTCAAAAATAAAAATGAATAAAGGTTAATTCCATTAAAATCTGTCTTAGTTCTGAATGACAAAATCGAAAATTCAGAAAGTTATTTCTAGTTTTAATTAACACTTAAACTAAGTTTTTGCATATTGTACGTTAGAAATATGGTATCGTTTGCTTACAATGCTTGTTTTTATAGATTTCACGTCGAAAGTTATTTCTTCCTTACACATTTTCTTGAAGATTGAAATGTGTTTTCTTCGAAAATAGTATAAATCACAGAGTATAGTGCACATCTTTAGACAATTCAAATGGATTACCTTTCTTTGCAATTCTTGACACATGCCCGACTACGAGAGACTAAAAATTGCAACGAATTAGTCGTTGAATTTTTTATCCACTTATTGTTTCTACATGTTTATCTTATTATCATCGGAAATTTACCTTTATGGGTTGTGAATTCGATGTAAGTGATTTGAGTATCTAACTAACGTAAAATAGAACTTGATCGTACGATTATTAGGAACTAACTTCGAGGCTGATTTTTGTAAGCTTTAATGAAAAACTCTGATCTGTCTATAGCGGGAGAGACAGTTATCTACGGATGATATTGAATCGTAGTCACATAAAATCGTAAATTAAATAAAGTTATAAAATGAAGATAGTTGTATATTTACGCAGTGATATGATTTGCCAGTGTTGATTATTTTGTAGCAAGTATATCTGAGTTGGTTTATTCAGATTTTGTACTCATTGACTAAAGAGTTTTCATCATTTTTTTCGATAAAAGTTTCCAGTCTTTAAGATTATCGAAGGTATACCTACTACCTTCAGTGTAATTAAACCATAATGATATTTGAATCATATAAAATAAAACTTATTTGATAGTTAAATCTTATGATTACTTATTTTAGGGTTGACAAATACATTTATTAAACATCATTGTAAAACTGAATAGAAAAATTTATTTTACGTTTTCATCAATTATTTAGTTTTCAAAATCACAATTGGCCATAGAAACTGTAATGCATTATTTGCTAGAAATTTTCTTGAAGGACATGATCACATTATTTTTTAATAAAAACATTATCATGCTTGAAAAAATGATCTTTGTCAATTTATACATACTATAGAACAATTATTCTGTTTATTTAATTAAGATCATTTGTATTTTAAAATTACTTACCAACGTATTATTTAGAACAGAAAAATGTTATTGATCTTAAAGATGTAATACAAATATCAAGATACTAAATATTTTACACTAAACGAATGTCAAGGGGTTGTCTCAACTGTATTTAGTAAATCATTAAATAAATTAAATAGTAAGAATCATGGGTTAATTCTGTTATCAATTTTTAAATTAACTAAACTATTTTAAGGGTTAATGTTAAGTTTGTTCCTACTCGCTCCCTTTCCACTCCTTTGTATATTGTTTTATACTGCATATTTACATATATTATTCACATATACTTATAACGTTTATTGTATTTATCATTATAATCACTCTGTCTTAATCACTGTAGCGGTTATCCACAGCTTTGTGCATTTGTTTAAACGCAACAGTTTCCATATTGTTTTGCTCTTGGTTCGGGTTTTGGTTGTTCATAAACTGTTATTAAATTTAGATACAGCTATCAGCTGTCCTTTGTATTATCTTATGTTGTAATTAATCTTTATGTTACTATTACAGGAAGCCTTTTTATTGCATACTTGAAGGACACGTTTAAACGCCTCAGACACCTCACAAGTTGTAACTAAATTTTGTGTATTATTCAATAAAGAACCGCTATTGTAGACAAATCGTTGTTTTGGAAACTTCGATTTTGCGCGTATCTCAATCGGGTGACTTGGACGCTTCGATAGATCTAACAGTTATCTTAGTTGATTTTGGTATAAACAATCAATTAAAATGTTTTAATTTCAAGTATTTATTTTGATATTCACTAAAATTGTTAAATAATATACAAGGATAATCTCTAAGTAAATTAGAAAATCCAGATAAAGTGATTAAGTTTCTTGATTTCATGTAAATTATGCAAAAGCATAAAATGAATTGATAAACTTACATTTTAGATAAAACAAAGAAATAACACTAATAACCCTGGGATAATCTCATCATAGATTGATGTTTGATAGAAAACTATTGAACATTAGAAAGAAAAAATCATTTTCATTAGAAATTAATCCATATAAACCTTTCAACTGAAATATATTTCTAGTTTTAGAAAAAAAAATATGAGAGAAATGATTGTAATTTTCAGTTTTATTATTATTTTTCACCTACATTATACTATTATATTTGCAAAAAAATTACCATGAAAAATAGTACAAAACAGGATGTAATTGTTAATTTCTTTCTTACAACAGTACAACATATAAACGGCTATATTGTTTCTAATTACAAGGAAATCTCAGTATTTCCATAAGATACCCATATATATATGTTTTTTTTTAAAAAAATAAATTATTTAATTTCTTCAAATGATAAATCATAACTTTTAGAAAACAAAGTCTGATTGTTTCATTCATTATAATTTCTAAACAAAAGGAAGTCATAATATCATATACATTCAAAATGTTATGAAAGTACAACTGTTGAATATTGTCCATTGAATTTCTTTTTTCAAACTTGTGAATAATTGTTTTATATGTTTGATTACTAAAAGTAGAGGTATATTATGATTTCATGGTATTGTATTGGCTTTTATTACGAGAACACGATTGGTTTAATGAAAACAATTATTATTATTATAACCAATTGTACCAGAGACTGTTTTAATGTGCTCTTTGTTTAACTGTGCTTATTTTCTTATAAAATTAATTATCTTGGTTAATCATGCTTTATTAATGTGATCCTAATTAATCCTACTAGAGAGGAAGCTGATTTTTAAAAAAAATATTGATTAAACTTTTATGTAGAAGAAAAAAATCCATTAAAAGTCAAAGCGAAACCGTTGGTGGTTCATATATATATATATATATATATATATGAGTTGTACTATATAAAAGGATATTCGTTTGGGTAACTGAGGAGTATTTCAACTATTTTATAATGTAATTTCTTTGTTGTATACGCTGACTGTTTAAACAGAAGTTAATAGAATATATAGCTCATTTTAAGAGTATTATATTATTGAAACTAAGGTAATTCATAGTAATTTACATTGAAAATAGGTGTCTTAATAAAACGTTATGATTGACACCAATACCATAGATGTTTAACGCAACTTTTACAAACACATATATTGTCAAGAAAAAAATATATATATTCATAGTCATTTGGCTTCATTAACTTAAAAATACTAGTTAGTTCTTCGGTAAAATTCATTGATAGTTGAGGTATTTCGATTGTATAGTAGCAGAAACCTGTACAAAAGTTAAGTATCCAATTCACGAGAAAAATAGGTTAGGCATTCTGTAATCATTTTAAATTATCCTGTATCATTTACTGCTATTGTAACAATAATATGTTATTTTCTATAAACATGCTCATATACTCTGATGCTGATTTTCTTCCTCGGAATTCTGAGTTTATACATGCTAAATATTTTCGGCAGGAAATAAATTGTAGAAGTAACTAACATATCTTAAAGTATTTCAAATGTTCAGAAATGAAACAATTACCACTTTAGTTTGATCAAAGACATTCGGTTATCGATAAAGTGTAAATAATAAAATCAGGTACAGCAGTTAGATTTCAAAAATGTTATATATATATATATATATATATATATATATTATCAGTCTTTATAGTTTCTTTTGATTACAAAAACAATCAAGGGAAATCATTCAAAGATTTTTGACATTTCAATTTAATTTGAATTTTCAGTAAATGACAAGAGAGAACAATTTCTTTTTAACTTTTATGAAATAAAGATGTCATAGTAAAATAAGCATTTTATGAATAATTACCTAGGAATATCAACAAATTTCAAGATATATAAAGAAATTAGGTACATTTATGACTAAACAAATGGTTAGTTTTAAAGAGATTTTCGTTACCATGAAATGATATTTTTAAAATCGAATGAAGATTTTGACTAATCACTTATTTAAGTAACTATTTGTTAATTTTTGTGTAGTGGTTTTTTTAATTTTCTCATTGATGTTCAAGACTGCAATTGATCTGTCTTTACTAGTATAGGGGTTGTGGAGATTATTAAGTTTTTGATTGAGATCATGAACCGATTGATGTTAGACCATCACAATTGAAAACCTGGAAGCACTGGACGGCCGTTTTGTCCTATTGTGGGACTCCTCAGCAGTGCGCATCCACGATCCCGCGAGCGGGATCAGTGGAGCTAACCCTTGTCGGGTAGAGACAGGTATCTACCTCATTACAACGGAAGCTGGTCGCGCAAATTCGTGGATTGGTTGATGTTAGAAACTATCACCATTGGATGCCGGCTCAGTGGTCCAGTTGGTTAAGCGTTCGCACGCGAGACCGAAGGCCCTGGGTCCGAATCCCGCTCGCGGGATCGTGGATGCGCACTGCTGAGGAGTCCCACAATAGGACAAAACGGCCGTCCAGTGCTTCCAGGTTTTCAATTGTGGTGATCTGTCTTTCTTGGAATATGTGAATCCTGTGCGTATTGCTTTGATATTGCCACTAAGTCACAAATACTTTTCGGCAGAAATGGATGATTACTTGTTAGGCTAATTAAAATGATATGAACATATATTTGAATAAAAACAATGACATACTCAACTGTTAATTACATTAATGAATCATCTTCAGATTATAAAATTAAACTATGTTATTCGTGAATGAATACATGTTTATACATAATATTAGAATAGTTTAATTAGACTGATTGCAATTACATATGATATCGTGACAATGATGGGCAATAAGAAACTTAACTTCATAAAACTAGGTATTTGTGAAACTTGACTGAAATTCTTTATAATAATTAAGTGCTCTGTTAATGAAATAATATTATATGGTGTTTATTTATGAGATTAATTTTTTTTTAAATTAAATATATTTATAATGATGTTCACCCCTCTATCATTAGTTGTCATGATAACAACGAACAAAACAATGACATACTTAATTGGCTATAAACATCTTTGCTATGAATTATAACACATGCTACAATCGAAAGAATAAACTATAAACAAATTACTTTCTTTCAGAATTAATTTTTACAGAAATTAATTAAATCATTGAAAATCATACTGAACTAAAGTTATTATCACTATCAAATCTGCACTAATAGAAATGATCAATGTACAAACTCGGGTAACTAAAGTAGAATTCACTTTAGTTAATCGATTTAAACATTAATTTTAAATATAAAATATAAAAGAGATAATAGTATCATATAGTCTCTTATATGTAACTATAATTTAATCAACTTTTATATAAATAACCAGTTTCAAATATCAATATTTTTCAACTTTTTAAAGTATATCCTTTTAGATGCGTATTCAGAATGACAAGTAATTACCGTAATACTTTAATTACGCAACTAAATGACTGAAAAGTACTATCTTTTCGTTCAATTCTTACTGCTAACAGAATTTCGTATACATAACATCTGCCATGTAGTTAAAATATTTTGTTACTAACATGTACTTGATAAGATAAGTGATCTAACTAATTCACAGCATATTTTTAGAAAATGTTTGGATAGTAAATAACTTAATGACTATAAATGAAATTTAATTAAGATTTTATTGAATTACCATTTTCTGTAGCAAACTTGGTTGTTCGTTGAAGTCAAAGAAACAATGGCAGTATTTATAATAATGTGGTATTTTAAAATTATAAGCTCCGGTGGACATACATTCTATTAACTATATGAGTAAAATTTTGAAACAGTTAGTATAAAGTCATATATTGCGAACACTGGTCAGTCAACTCAGAATATGGTATGTAACTTTATCTGTTAAGGTTACCACACTATATTAGCGCAGAAAAATAAAATCATCAAAACATACACTAAAGTAGTACAAATAGAAACCATATTAGTGTTAGTGGGGAAGATTTGATATTAATAATATGATTCGAGAAGAGAGAATTAATTCGAGAAATAATTGGTACAAGACAAATTTAAAACTCATCACCTAAGGGAAGATCAAGACTAAATTAACCTCCTATCGATTCTTGGTCAAGTCATCCAGTGTCTGTAATGCCTTATTACGGTTGTCACATACATCTTAACAAGGTAACTTGGATCTACCAATATGACCCAACTAAACAAATAACTACTTCATAGAGTGGTCTAATGTCATTGTGTAGTTGCCCCTAGCTATATATATCCCTAATATTATCTAATCTATTAAGTTTTGAGTCAAAAATAAACAATAAGACCATTTTTATGTTGTAGGTTCTGTGGTTTGTATTGGATATTATGATCTATTGACAGCTACATGAATGTTACTGAAATTGTAATTTAGGATTATAATTGTAACTAAAATGCTTATTATAAAAGAACAAAGACTTTTGAAAAACCTAAAGAAAAATGGAGTTAGAATAGCATTATAACATTTGAATAATTTATTATAGGTCTTGAACTAATGTCTAAAGCCTCAAAACATTCATATAAAGTCATTGCTGAGTTTTAAAATAGTTGATTTGATTTAGTTTTATATGATGACAACCAATCAATCAAGCTACAGATTGTAGTAATTCATTTGATGAAATAAAAGCAAATTCTGGAAAAAAAGTTCACAAAAGTATTTAATAAAACTACAAATATACATATGACAAATGTATTTGTATATGTTGCGTGTTATTTTCAGTCTGTAAAACATTTTCATGAGGGATGTGTTAATGCTCACGTACTTAAACTGAAAGAAAAACGTTTGTCAGTCAGCACTAATCAAGAACGTTGAACTTAAATTATTCAATTTATAATTGAGTGGATAGAATCTTTAAAGAATATTCTAAAGACTAAACCTAGCCTTTATAACTGAAATGTTGCTGTAATTAAGTATGAGCTTATATTCTGTGTCTATATCTGTTTTCGATTTGGGATAACTATGTACTTACTTTGTGTTAGCTAATTTTGTGTTTACTTTCATATTGTAGAGCAATGATTTATCAAATATTAGATAATATTTTTCTTTACCTTACTAAAATAGTAATATTATTATTAAACTCATACAAGAATTGAATGATAATTGAATGATCTTTAATAGTTGCTTCAAATTGATCAGAATTGCAAAGTGTACAAGTGACTCAGTCGACAAATCGTCAAAAACTAAAGTTGGGACTTTAGATTTATAAAAAAAATGTTGAAAGTCAACATGATCAAGGTATCGCACACCAGTATTAAACAGCTGCATAATACCTACTTCAGAATGTCTACTTTGCTGTTCAGAGAATAATATACAGCTAGCTATAAGAAGTGTCACTTCAAGTAACCACTTTACCAGTTTGTAAATGATTATCTTACTGTATTATATTGTAATTCATGTGACTTAGTTAGTAATAAATATATCACCCTTTTTTTTCAAAAAACAACACTGATGTTTTCAATGGCTTCATAAGAATTTTGATTCATGCATTAAATTCTAATCGATTAATGCAAATATATAACATTTACATTATTTCGTGTATAAATCATATTGAACTTATTGCATAAGTCAAGAAACAATGAGAATGAAGTTATAGATTATCTATGGTTATATGTAATTCGTTTAAGATGATATATTTGTTTATTCTATCAAGATATATATATATATATATATATATATATACTAAACAAGCCATTTTAACCTTTTTAAGATAGGTTAAGATTTTAAATGTTTATATCATCAGTAAATCTTACAATAAACAAAAGGATATCCGTCCCTGTAAGAATTTTACTTTATATAAGTTTATTTCATTTTTGTGTACCTACTTATTTGTTTTGATTTATACAAAGAATGGGGAAAACTCGTTGGAATCTATTTTATGCTAAAGATTTCGTATTGTAATAAACATATAATACAGAATCGAACGATTACTAATTAATGGACTGTACTAATATCAGTAAATAATATCCTTATTTGAAAGTTTCCGTATGGAGATTCAGTATTGAAACTCATATAGCTGTAATTATTGTTTGATGATTAGAATACATTACACATATGCTCTTTTTGAAGTTAAATAAAATATATTTATCAGGATAAAGTTGTTCTAAAAAAACAAAGAATTTTACATATATCACTTAAAAGGTAGTAGTCAGTATCTTTTATTATGGCTAAGTTTTAAATTTATCTCTCATTAAAAGTCAGATAAATGTCCTACATTTTAAAAAGTGCATGTGTGCAATGTATTCTAATCATCAAACAATAATTACAGTTATATGAGTTTTAATACTAAAGCTCCGTACGTAAAATTTCAAATAAATATGTTATTTACTGAAAATAGTACAATCCATTAATTATTAACCGTTTGATTACGTATTATATGTTTGTTACTGCTTAACTATATCTTTTACTAACTGAATTCACATATTGATTTTATCATGAGCTGTAGTATAAGCATATCTTAACTGTCGATGTTTTAACTATTAAATTTCATTGTTTTATCTATTAAGACAGGATTAATTATTTTGTTGACATCCATCTCAAATAACTCTATACTGAGCCCTTCAAGGGTTACTGCCGGTCCTGGTCCCAGACAAAGATGGGGAGTTGAGTGCGAGGTTAGCAACCCCATCCTGTAAAAATCAACGTTACTAAGTAAACGCTCAACGCTTATTATTCTCAGGTGAGTTTGAAAAAGAAAATAATTTTACAGAATTAAAAATTTTTGATACCACTCTTAGTTAACCACATTTAAAAGCTTCTAAATGTGAAGAAGACAAAGCGAATAACACAGCAAGTTGTGTAAAACAGTTTTAATAATACTCAAAGTAATTTGTTGAAGATACTATGCTTGTTCAATACACAAAAAATTACGCAACTAAAGAACTTCTGTAGTTTATTCTGATGGAAAATTTACATAACCTAATGAATCGTTGTAAAGCAGCAAACATCAAAGAAATTTCGAGCCCTAATTTGGGACTACTCAGCTTCTTCTTTAACCTGTAATACATAGATTTCTTGATGAGTACAATATCCTTATACTGCTAATCCAGCGGTTCGTATATTTTTTATTTATCACGACTCGCATTTGACGCCACTAATAAATATTTCACTCACGACTTAGTTAACTTGCAAAAACAGAGCATAGATCCGAGTAAATTTTTCAATACTAATCATTAGTAAGGAGATAGTTCTACTTATTAGGTTGGTTACGTAAAACGTTCATACAGTTTAAAAGAAGGGAAACATTTATTAGTTGTAGCGAGTGCGTTAACCTGAAGCAGCAGTCTGATAATGATTATAAAATGTTAGCATATAATAGAACATTTTCAAAGTTTCAAGTAAAACAATCACTCATTTTCGTTAAAGCACATTATTTAAAATATTTTGGATTTTTAAGTGACTTTTAATGTAAAATGAAAGTAGTAATTATCATCAACATCATCATCATCAGTATTTAGTACTTGTTTAACTGACGGTAAAAGTGACCGATTACATAGACTTGGCCAAATTTTAGTTCATTTTAAAGTGGCACTGTAATTGGTCATGCACCAGGGATAATATTACATGATTCATAAGGACGAACATACATTACGTATGCTTCCTATAAAACAATATTTTATCATAATTTTATTGAGTATAACGTCGATAACTTTTCATCAGTACGGCACAAAACGCTTCATTATGAAATCTAATAAGTTTCCCTGTGAGTACATCTAAGTAATCTTTAAACAAAGATGAAAATAAATTATATTCTACGTTATGTATAGTAATTGTATAACTGTTTATTGTATACATTTAAAAATACATTATTCTATTTAATCTTTTTTTTCTCTAATGACATTAACTGACTTAACTTGTATAAATTACATTATTTTACTACATCTATTAACATTCACAACATGTGTATAAATTAGAAAGTGCATAGAGCACATGAATGTGCAAATGTTTTATACTTAACACTTTTTCTATATTTATATGAATATTTAACTGAAGTCATTATAAACGTTACCAATATGCTTGTAATGTATATATATATATGTCTTCATACTATTCTACATAACTTACAATTTCCGGAATATATTATTAAATCATCTGACTATTTATATATCGAAATCCTCCTTCTTTTCATTGTCATGTGTTTAAAAATAATATTTCTCAGTAAAGAGTTGATGTAAATATGAAAACGGTAAAACAAAAATTAATACACTGACCAGAATAGAAACAGTTTAACAACAACAACAACAACGGCAATTTCTAATATTAAATTGTTTGTTGTAAACTGTATACTAACTAATCTAATGAGATAAACATTTTTATAATATTTCTTGTTAAAATTGTTAATTAAAAAAAAACAAAATAAAATAAGCAAACTGAATAGTTTCTAAATAAGAACTTTCGTCTAAATTTGATCGAATAGTTTCACAGTATTTGGGCGCCGAGTTAATATGAGATATTAATTTTGAATAGTTTCTCTTTCTTTCAATAGATTGCATTTTAAACAAAATTTTACGTTCTGTTAAAAATTCATCATCGTTATTGAATATATGGATAACTAAAGTCTTCTATTTTATCTCATTCGAATGGTGAAGGGTTTAAATCATAATGATTGAAATAATTTATATGCTGATTCATGTAAATATTACACACATTAGTTCATAATTAATGTTACACTAGTTTATATGTTATTTATTTATTACTTATTATAACAACCTTATAAGGTTTAAAAACAATTATGATAATCGCTTTATTTATTATTATATATTTCTATGTAGTAGGGAAATATCAGCACGAATAGTGTAATGTCTTACTAATGTTTTTAAGAAGTTGAAAAAATATATAACAATATGTACTTTAACAGAAGTAGTTCTTTTCTGATTTTCTTTAACGGTAGGAGTTTTTCACATTTTTGTTGCCTACTACATATATGCTGGATAACGTCATGTGAAACGTTTGCATAGTTGAGCCGCATTTTGTAAGTAGATTAGTAAAGAAAAATCATATTAACAACTATTTTGTTTTCTCTTCGTTTTTGTGCCTTCTATCATGAAGATAGTCTACTTAGTTCTTCAAAAAAATGTCAGTAAATAATTTTGATAACGGTAGTGGACTACTGTAATAATTAAACTGTTGAGTAATAAATTATCTAATGAAGCTATTCACGATGTGTAGTTCCACTGAAAGGTGTGTCATATGTATTATGTTGTATGTCACTGAGTTATTTATGCTTTTTTTTAACACTGTAATTATGTCACAAAAAAGTGATCTATGTTTTGTGTCATTGCTTCTTGAAGTAACAAAATTAGTCTGACAATTTAATGAGTCACAATACTTTAACGAATTCCAAGCATCAAAATTCAGTTTTGAGTAGGATAGTGGGTGTCAAATTAGTGCTTCCATGTATGGAAATAAAACGCAGTGTAATACGAAATGGCTTAGTAAGATAGTAAAAAAGGTTGGACGACGCTTGCCCTGCTGAAGTTTCGAACTCGCCGGGCTGTGATTACCATCAATCACATCCTTGCTTATATTTTCTGAAAAAGATTTTCGGAGATAGAATTCGAACACGAAGCATTCTCAGGAGATGGAACCAGTTACTTGATAAATAGCAACAATGGAATCAGTACATAAAATGGGAAATGTCTACTTGCGTGACTGGCTTATTAGTTTCGGTAGCACCATTAAAAGCGCGTGGAATTCATCACTCTACGTCAACTTCATTGACTACGAAAAGCCATTTGATAGCGTGGACAGAACAACACTATGGAAGCTTCTTCGACACTATGGCGTGCCTCAGAAGATAGTCAATATCATACAGAATTCCTATGATGGATTACACTGCAAAATCGTGTATGGAGGACAGTTGACAAAGTCGTTCGAAGTGAAGACCGGTGTTAGGCAAGGTTGCTTACTCTCACCCTTTCTCTTTCTCCTGGTGATCGACTGGATCATGAAGACGTCAACGTCTGAAGGGAAGCGCGGGATACAGTTGACATCTAAGATGCAGTTGGATGATCTAGACTTCGCAGACGATCTGGCCCTTCTATCCCAAACGCAACAACAGATGCAGGAGAAGACAAACAGTGTGGCAGCAGCCTCAGCAGCAGTAGGTCTCAACATACACAAAGGGAAGAGCAAGATTCTCTGATACAACACAGAATGCAACAATGCAATCACATTTGACGGAGAAGATTTGGAAGATGTAAAACCCTTTATATATCTGGGCAACATCATTGATGAACACGACGGATCTGATGCAGATTTGAAGGGGCGGATCGGCAAAGCAAGAGCAGCATATTTACAACTGAGGAACATCTGGAACTCAAAGCAATTGTCAACCAACACCAAGGTCAGAATTTTCAATACAATTTTCAATACTGTATGGGGCAGAAACCTGGAGAACTACGAAAGCCATCATCCAGAAAATACAGGTGTTTAGTAACACTTGTCTACGCAAAATACTTCGGATCCGTTGACGAGACACTATTAGCAACAACTAACTGTGGGAGATAACAAACCAGATCCCAGTGGAGGAAGAAATCAGGAAGAAGCGCTGGAAGTGGATAGGACACACATTGAAGAAAGCACCCAACTGCGTCACAAGACAAGCCCTCATATGGAATCCTGAAGGCGAAAGGAAAAGAGGAAGACCAAAGAACACATTACGCCGAGAAATGAAAATAGACATGAGAAAAATGAACAAGAATTGGATGGAATTAAAAAAGATGGCCCAGGACAGAGTGGGTTGGAGAATGCTGGTCTGCGGCCTATGCTCCATTGGGAGTAACAGGCGTAAGTAAGTAAGTATTAAAAGCGCGAAAAACATTAGTTATGGTTTTATGAAACGATAGGTTACTAAGATTATATTGTATAACTTATGGATTAATATGTCAGTTTGTGTTTCATTTTCAAATCTTACCGACTTGTTATATTTAGTTGGAAAATAATTTTGGTAATGATAACTTTGTTTATAAACATTCTAAGATATCAGTTTTTCTTAAAAACATCGCCTCGATAGCCTTATTTTCGAGTCATATAGTCTCATTTATTTTATTTTTGTACTAATGACGTATTAAACAGGAGAATTATCTGTATTATTTAGTTTGTATTACTTTATACTAACTTAGATGATTAAAACACTTAACAAAGATTATTTATTTTTACAACCTTCATTGGTTAACTATGCATTCAAATGTATGAATAAACTGTTCAGCACAAAGAACAAATTACCTTCGAAATACTCCCTCTGAGCTATAACAATTAGTTATTTTTACGTAGAACAAATATTGTCATTCATAAATAAACAGTAAACTATAAATTTCATAATTGACTGTTAGATGAAAGAGTGTTTTATTTTATGGTAAATCAATACATAATTTTCAAGTGATTAGTTGATCTGGTTATTTACTCTTTGTTAATTAAACCAATTCGGATGGAAGTCTATTCCTTAAAGTGATTGATTAAAATATTGAATATCTTAGATACGGTGAACTTTTATTGTCATTATAACAAAATTCTAATTTTGTTATAATTTTTTCTAATTTCATTTATCAAAATTACTGAGGTTAATTCAATAAACAATACAGTATGTCTTCATTCATTAAACTAACTAATCTATTATTATCCTTCATTATTTTCTGTATACTCAAAGCCGGGAAAACAAACAATTATTATACTTTGAAATGTATGTTGTAATAAGTAAACATTGATTTTAAAAACATTTTTATGATCATTCTATTATAGCTAGATCCATTTATAATCTTTTGTTTTACATAAAGTTTTTATAAAATAAAATTCATAATGAACATTTATGTTGTTCTTTGTAAAGTTTTTTCATATATTTCTCAACACCTTTCATATAACAGATGGCATCATTTCATTCCAAGAGGTGAAGGGCCTTAAGAGGTACTAGCATAAAAATAAATCTCTGTAGACAGTTTAAGCAAGATTCAAGAAAAGAATAACAGTGAACACATATACAGTTTTATAATATCCTTTGGGTATAAAAGTTGTTTTACGAAATGCTAAGTTCTATATATAAGAATCCAAGAAGTGTTATTTCTTGTAATTCATTTTCATACAACTGATAGAATGCTGACTTCAGTCAGAGGAATAATTAACCAAACACTCATAAAGTGCATAATGCGGATTAGTTTGACACAAAGATTCATTGGTCATTCTATGCAATACCTACATATGCATTTGTTAATTTAACAGAATTTCCTCGGTGATAGGGATTATAATTAGTTAGCAAAAATAAAATAGTCACTAGGATCCAACTTCATACTCTTCACAAAATTTCCAGTAAACAACTCTGAAAATATTTATACAGTTTTTTTTTTAAATAACAGGTGAAAATCTTATTTGGGATGAAAATGACAATTTACATGGATTTTCAGTATAGTTTATTGGATTACTTTTTGATAGTTTCAGTTTTAGCCTTACGACAGTCATGATTCCACTGCAAACTACGCCATTTTAATCATTATTAACTTGTATATATTTGGTTTTATGTATACTTACATTTATATATTTATTTGTTGAGGTTTACGTGTGACTAACTTATGACAAGCCTCTCAGTAGTCTGAGATACAGTTGTAATCAAAGCAATTTATTCATAGTTTACACATTTACGTTTTAAATGGTAGTTGAAAAACCGATTTAATACAAGAAACTATAAGTTTACCTGTTACTCTTTTAAGAATACAACTATTCAATGAATATATATTAATTTATGAAGTGGATATTTTTATAAACAATAGGAACAATAACAGCTTCAACAGGTTGGACTATAAAAATTCCGCATGATAATGGTGAATTTTATGTTTTAGTTAATGCTTATTCGTAATTATAATAATGTCGTCTACAAAATTCTTAAACAGAGACGCTTATCCTTTATCAAGTAAGATGCAACTTATGTATGTATGTTTTTAACTTGGCTTCGAATTGGTGTTATCATTACTTGTTACCTATATATTGTACCTAGTAAATTTCTTCAACCCAAATTATTTTCACTATCATTCTACTGATTTTCCCCAATGTCATTAGTTTCCTCATGATGAGACAAGAATAGTTTAATTCAAGTAGTTTTTCTGGTCTACTTAATAAAAAGTATCATTATGGGGGCATCGTGGAGATTATTGAATGTTTTTGACATAACGGATTGACTTAAGTTAGGCATCCACTTGAAATCAGGAGGCAATGGGTGGATGTTTTGTTCTAGCATGAAGATCTCCAGTAGTGCGCATTCATAATTTTTGTGGAGATCGAACCTAGGACCTTTGGTTTCTTGTCGAGCGTTTTGCCTCTAGATCACCAAGTTATCCGATTATGTCAGAGCGAAAATCTGATTTTTTCAACAGGTTTTGTTAACCAAAATTCGACTACTAAAATGTAGATGTCAAAAATTGTAGACTAAGCGTAGAATTTTTAAATGTTGGGAGTCATTTAATTAACGAATGCTAATTAGAACTGATCTTTTCTACTATTTGTTATATTTCATTCCTAGGTAAACAAACCACGATTATATCAATATAAACTCTTGCTTACAAGTTGATAAGCAATTAGCATAGAATATAGGAACAGTTCTTGTCAATTACTGAACTACAAAATAATTGTGCAGTCACATAGTTGACAAAAGTGTGCACCAACTCACTGAGATCATAAAGCCATAAAGTTTTTAATGGAGATATTTCAAAATACACAGACAGTTTTTATAACTGAATACAAATTTTAGTTCGATATTATCTAAGACATAGTTGTTATCACAACAATGAACTGTTATCGCAATGGGTGATGCAATGGAATACTATGAATCATGAAACATGATATATTTTGTTTACCACCTTTTACATATGAATTTTCCGATGTTCTAGAATACTCAATTTTTTTTTCAGAAAGTTTAATTGTTGTCATATTTATTCTCGTAGGACTCATTTTAAAAGTTGAAAAACTATACATAATATTCAAAAACTAAATACATACCTGATACTGTTCAGTTTTTCATTCATTAATAAAATTCATGATTGAATCCACAAATATGCTGTAAAAACATTAATTTTCCTAAAGCCTTTGTTTTAATGGTGCACTTTTCATGTAAATTTTGCATAAATACTTTCAATTATTAGAAATACTGTGTAACTAATAACGCTGATACGAAATATCATTTTAGCGGTTAACTAATTACAAATACATTAATAGTGATATGTTTATTCCATTATAAATCAGGAAACGTTTTAATTGTACCTAAACGAATACCTAGAACAAATGTAAACCAAAATGTTTACTATAAATATTCTGTTTTAATTGTAATGCTGTACTTTAGTTGTTAACAATATTCTGTTGAATAAGGTTTTTCTAAAATGAATTGTTCACCTGATAACGTTTTCTACATGATTGTAGTTGAAAAAAACCCAAGACAGTAACAATGCTTCTTAAAAACTAGCCTATTTCTTATCTTACCTAAATGCATTTCAAAGCATACTGTTAAAAAATGAGTGAAAACGTTTAACGACCATGTTATATTTGCACATCCTTGTGGATCTATAAATATCAGAGCAAAAGTCAAGAAATGGTTTGCAAAATAATAATAAAAATAATAATTAGATCCATTTATCTTTAAACACTGTACAATAAAGAAGTACATGTTTATGTGTAAGTTTGGAAAAAAATCATAATTTTCTAAAAAATGATCCAATCGTTAGCGTTACAACAGTTCATCGTGGATGAATTTTAATGGATTAGATTCGTAAACATAAGTAACGTTATTTATTCATGAACGAAATCGGTTATTCATTGTTCATTTGTGTATTCGTTTTGGCAAAGTTAAATTGAACTCTTATTTGGTAAGTATTTGCTTAATGTGCGAAGTTGCGGTAAAGTAAATGTCCATTAACTGTACACTATTCATAGGATAGCTAGATCATTGAGCCCACTAGTATTGATTCCTTGAGATGGTCGATAAGATTTGTTGCTTAGGTGGATGATTTAGGTGACAGGTCAACAATAACCAGTCAAAATCGAGGTCGATGGAACAAGCTACAACTGAAGCGTGGAACAATTCAAACACTTCACTTCTACATGACGTTTGTATTGATGACCCGCTATCCTTAATGCTTAATTAGATCACAAAAGTAGCTCGAAAACTCACAGGAAAATCTATGTCAATTATAGAATCACAATGCACCATAAGTAAAAAATCATAATTTCTATGTGTCTAAGTGAAAACTAAATAACATGTGCATAATTAGTTAACTGTAATTTACGAATGGTAAGAAACATATCTAAAAGAAAGCTTATATATAAAATTATATAAATATGCCGTAAACCGATTATTAAGTGAATGCACAATGAAAATATATAATTCGCCTTTGAACAATTCTCATAGTGTCATCTTATCCATTTATTCGTTCATATTCAACAGTGGAATCTGAAGAGTCAAACTAGAACATAGTGAACACCCAGTGTTTCGTTGGATTTCTTGAATCTTTAACTGATTTCAGTCGATAATAATTATTCCTAAAATCATTTTGTGCATCTGCTTATAACTTTATTCATTGTTACATACTAGCTAAGAAAAGATGGGATTATTGAAATGTTAGAACTGAATTATTTCCTGATGTCAAGTGTATACCCCACACGTGACCAATTTAATTAAACAATGAAATAATGAAAAAAATCCAGAACAAATCTAAACTGTAATATATTACCCGGAAACAACTTTATATCATGGATTTGTAAACTAGATTATTTCTCAATAAATAAATAAATTTATTTTTAGCAAACTACTAAATACCATAGCACGACGTCATCCTTCAAGTGTTGTATTACACTGGGATGAATAAAAAAACAGTTACCATATTGAATATTCATAATACATAAATGAATATTGATTATCTTATGTTACGTTTTCAGTTTTAGTTCACTACTTACAAATCTATTGATCAATATAAACAATTTATCATAAAGGCAAAATATTATTCACGATTACAAACAAACTGATGACGAAACAAACAAGATATCAATACCAATTTTATATCATGAATAGACTATCAAGTAAATAAAGTCGCGTAAGTTTATTTCCAAGAAATAGCATTATACAAACAAGCTTATGTTTAGTGTTTCACATACTATTTGTTTCTAAAAACTCCACAAAAGACGTTTAGGGAGTTGAGAAACTCAGTCTGTCAAAGTGGAACAACAGTCAGATTATCTCAAAAATTTGCTTTTCAACATAAACTTTATTTTGTGTTATACTTGTTATACTTGTGTTATTAGTGCATGAAAGTAACGATTTGTAGCATTCAACTTTTGGTTTGTTTGTATGCAGAATGCAGACAGATTGTGTGCTGAAGAGTTGTATAGAATAGCATGTTGAAAAAGGTGTGCCAAGTAGAAGAGTATGAGAAAAAGTGAACCAACGTTATAATGAGTACAAAAGAGGTTCTTGTGGTTACTAAGGAAAAGAGTAAATACCAATTAACAAGGACACTAACTCAAAATCACGGTAGTCTGATAATCAAAACTAGATGGTTTCAAATGAGTTACAAACTTATGTTCTGATTAATCAGGTAGAAAATTAGTCTCTAATATCGCGTATAGCATTCAAATGTTTGGTTGCTTCTAGGAATGGCGGTTGATTTTGGTTTCTCTAAACTTATTCAGTATAAATAAAATATTAAGCCTGAGTCTTTCTAACATTTAGAATACCTAGATTCTTAAACGTTTTATCAATAAGCGTTACAGATAGAGGATGAATCAGTGGTTTAAAGTAGTGGAAAATGATCGTAAAATGCTGTACAGAAATAGAGAGGTATGATAATTCTTGATGCAAGGTTAAATTTAGTGATAAGACTGAAATCAGTTTGCTTTACAAACTAACATTAATGAGGAGATCATCAAAATCCTACTGAGTTGAATTTTTATTGGGGAGGAGTAGGACAAAATATATCTTACATTATTGAATGTTAGACCACTGAATTTTGACTTAGTAATGTAAAGTTCTTATCCTAATTGGGAAACATAGATGTCTTAAATTCCCTCTCATACAGTGTTCACTATCAAGGAGTCTCAAGCTGGATACAACTCTTTCTGGTAATTCTCGGTTTTCAATGATTCTTCGATTAATGTAAACTGACTTCAAATTTTATATTGTCTACAAACTTCTTGATAGTGCCAAACAGTCGGATCATAGCTTGTTGAATATATTATATAATAATTACTGAAAAACCTTTCACAATATTTTATCTTTTTATCACTTTATTAATCATTACCTGAATTTTTTGTACATGAATTTCTTTTATTTACTTTTATTTAACAATGTTTTCAACCTAAAAGTTTCTTCTTTTGGAGATAAATTCCCCTATTATAGGATTGCAAATAATCTGTCTTTAGTTACTTTGATTATTCAAATTGACACTTGATTTCTATGGAAAAAATGGGTTTTGACAATACGCGGAAAATGAGTGTTAACTGACGATAAATAAACATAAGTTGTATATTATCCAAAGGTTAACTGTTATTATAATTTACATATTTATTCGTGATCCATAAATCTGTTATTAAGACATTCATTTATTCTTTATTTAATATTGAATAGAAATTATCGAATAAAACATGTAAAACAGTAAATACATTACATCTCATTACATAAAACTAATTTATGAAAACCAGTTCAGTTTATCTTTGTTTAAGATAAACATAAATGTGATACATAAATGTAAGGATAAAAAAAACTTGTCAATATCTGTATGAAACGAATTATTTCTACTTTATATTTCATTGTTTTCTGTTATATTACGACATGTTTATGTTGCTGGGTGAAAATTATCATTGAAGATAAAAAAGTTGCTTAACTTTTGATTAATATTTTAAACTGTACAAAATCTACTGATCAGTTTGAAAGTAAAATTAGAAATTTATTGATGAAAAATATGCTGCAGAAAATTGCATGAATTAATGCCACTGTTTTTTGTTTATTTGTCCAAACTTAGACTTTTGTCAATGGATTCATTTATATTTAGAAATATATCAGTTAAATTATTAGTTAACAATCATACAGATACATAAATAAAATTAATTAGTGAGAAACCGGATGATGATTAACCACAGTAGGTGACCTAATTTAAACCCAACAAATCCTGACCAACGTTTATAGCTTCGAAATATCAGATTATATTCAATTAACATGAATTTCTGTATCCCATGACAGTATCAAACTGTTTCTCAAATGAATGTTACTTAATTGTTTGAATATTTCAAATTATAGGACAACTTATGCTTTACATCATGGACTGACGATCGTTAGATAAACATTGAAAATCACGAAGCACTTGATGTTGTCTCATTCTAATATGAGATTCTTTATCAGTCTGCATTCATAAACCCATCGGCAATCAAAATCCATTGGATATCGTTGATATTAAATTCCATTGTAAGTAATGTTGAATAAAGAATATGTAAATTGAGTGAACATCTTAAATGTTTTATTGACCATTAGTACTTGACGTTTATGAATAAGTTGAAAATTACGATGATCGATGGACAACATCAAATACTACCAATAATAGATAGATAACTAATGTTCGTTTATGCATCACATGTTTTACTAAGATACAGGAATATCGATGCTATTTCAAACATATTTAGAAGGCCCTACAAATTGTTTGTTGATGTGTCTACTAATAATAGTCCTACTTATGTCGAGCTTGGCCAAGCGATAGATCTGGAGATAGAAAATTAAGTTAGATGTCACGGACAGACATACATTGTGTTAGTTTATGAGTAGAAATTGATACGAAATATTTAAGTTCTCCGTTAAGCAGACAAAAACATGATTTGTATGATAACCAATCTTCTGACTGAACGCTTGAATATGTTTCCTAAGCCCTTCTAATAACCCCAGGCTAAATCTACACGACAACTTGAACACGAGAGGAGACGCAAAATATGGAAAGAACGCTTTACCCCAAGGTTAGATTATGTACAGAAAATTGAGGGTATTCATAGCATTTCAGAGGGTCTTGAGCTTTTGGAAATTTCTGTAACCCTACTAAACATAGTGGCAGGATATGTAATCATTCAATTAAAAAAGTGGCACGTGATTTTAATTTCTAAATGTTTCAAAGAAGTTTCTGTTCAACGCTGATTGAGTAAAATGTTTCTCAGCGTTTTCAGTGTCCCTTTAGCTTGTTTTCGAAGAATTTTCTGGGTCTCGCCAACACATGTCAGTTAGCCAGTGGATTATTGATGACCGGAAAGTTATCTTATTTACTAAATTGAAGTTTATATCATCGACGGCTTAAACCGAATAAAGTGAGGCGGAATCAAATCCTTCAGTTTCATGAAAGTCAAATAATTTACTCACTGAGTAACCACCAAAACAAGTAAAAAAAATGTAATGAATACAAAAATTTCAAATGCTAAGCTTGTGTGGCACTAAAATGATCAGTGAGTTAGATTATACATGATCAACAAAATCAAGCTTATGAAAGCCAATATGTTTATGAGTACGTTATACCATCTATAGATCAATTTATTGCTTATTATGTAGATGGGTTTTTTTTCACTTAGTGGATACAGATTCCTATTTGAATACTGACTCCAGTCATCTATATTTAAGCTCAATAATTTTCATCGAAAACTAGGATAATAACCAAAGTGATGTTTGGAGGAAAACTATCAATTATGAAATAATGGAAATAGACATTCTAGTTATGAAATTGATAAGTCATAAAATCGTGCAATTTTTTATTTTGTAAATATTTTCAAAAATCTCTTCAGTTTTTACCTAACTCTTCTATCTAATCTTAAGAGAGTTCTAATTTCTTAAGCAATCAAATATATTATTGGTTTATCTCAAAATATCAGCTTACTAATTACTGCATGGAATACATAAAATAAAATCGAATTGTTATTTGAAATTACTTGAATTGCTCACAATTTAATGAGAAGGGTTAACAATGTAATGAATGACACATATATTACTTGAGATAAAAATCACAAAACGAAATATGAAAATTAAATTGTAAACAAGATGCTAAGTTTATGGATTTTCATAGATATGTTTTTCTTTTATTACTTCTTAATGTTTGGTAGTATGTTAACCAATAAATAATAATTAGTGGAACTATGACTCAAATAACAAATAGGGAAATATTCTGATTTCATTATACAAAGTAAAAGTAATCAAACCAAACGTAATACTTTTTCCATTTTTTTTTATAGATATACTTTTAAATATTTTATTGATCTACCAAATGAAATTAATCAAAATTCCACCTGATTCGATACACCTTTTCCTTAGCCTAGCTGGATATTGGAGAATTGTTTATAAGGATTCTGTGTACTTTACCTCACAATCAATAAACTTGTAATTGAAAATTGATTTTTTTTCTTCGTTATGACAAGCTTCTTTGAAGATGATTTAATTCAAGTATTCATCCTACCCAAACGATAAGCTCTATTTAAAAGACTGTAGGTCAAAAAACATTAGGCAAATATAACCTAAATATCATCAGACATTTATACACAATATATTGTTTTTATGATTTTTTGTATAAAATGGTTAACGATAATTAATTTTCCGTAATGGGATATAATAATAAGTTTTTGATAAAAATTTTGTTTTTGAAAGTGTTTCTCTCGGAAATTTGTATCTACTTTACAGTAAGAAAATATAGTTTTAAAAACAAGAATTCTTTTAATTTCATGTTCAACTCACAGCCATCATTTGGTATGTTTTTTAGAAGATTGATACAATTATTAGTTTTGCTTAGTTTTAGTAAATAAATTGTAGATAAATTAGTTTGGTGAAACAAATATAATCAATTAAAGATCATATTTATTTTAAATAAGAAAGTTAGTCAGCTACAACGTAGGACCAGGCACATATGTGCATCGGTCCAAGTTACCATACCTCATTGACTCAACGAGATGCACACTAAATTCATAGAAGCAGTTAACTCAGTGGTGGTAATATACAAAACAAAGATTGCAGATAAGGACATAGTACAGGAAGAAAGAATTAGTCCGTAGAAAGAAAGATATGAAGTGATTTTAATCTCTTGGTTTAAGGGAACATAGAGAGTGTATACACCGACGCCATTGTGATCGATTCTGAGCCATGTCACATACAGCCTCCAACCATTGGTTACGATAGTCACGCAGACCCCAACCAAGTAGTCTGCATCTACCAACATGGCTCAGACTAGAAGTTAGTGACTTCAAGCACTGATGCCACGTTTTGGTTTGGCCGCCCCTAACTTTCTTCCAACCGACCCAAACACAGGTTAGCATTGCACGTCGTGGTAATCGGTGTTCAGGCATACGTAACACGTGGCCCAACCATCTCAGTCGATGAAGATTCACAACCTCATCAACTGATTTACCATCATTCCCTAATACTCTGCGTCTAACCTCACTATTACTTACCCGGTGATCCCAGCAGACGCCAGCAATATTTCTGAGGCATCTGTGGTCAAATACTAGTAGCTTACGAGTATCTTTTACTCTTAATGGTCACGTTTTGCGGCCGTAAGGTAAAACAGAACGAACTGCCGCGCAGTATACTAGTCCTTTTATTGATAGACGGATATCTCGCCTTCGCCGTAGGTGACGTAAGTTGGCAAAAGCCAATCGAGCTTTTCGAATCCGTGCTGAGACACGTGCTCAGACACTAATCCATTAGGGCTGATCAGACTTCGAAGATAAGTGAAGTTGTCAACGCGTTCGACTACTTCACTCCCTATCCTTAGTTCAGGTGTTGACGCAGACCAGTCCTGAAGCAACAACTTGCATTTAGAGGGAGAGAAGCGCATTCCAAACACCCTGGCATTGTTGCTCAGTGCTACCAGAAGACTCTGCATTTTGTCAGCCTCTTCACCAAACAGGACTATGTCATCTGCGTATTCTAAGTCGATAAGTGGACCTCCTGGAAGGAGATCAATACCCGAGAACTCAGTCGACGAGAAAGTTATTTCCATCAGTAGATCTATGATGAAGTTAAACAAAAATGGGGAAAGTGGACAGCCTTGACGGACACCACTTGAGGTTGCAAAAATGGATGACAGTTCGCCATAAGCTCTGACTCGACTAGTAGTGTTCGAGTAAAGAGCCTTTACAAGGTTTATGTACTTCTGGGGTACACCTTTCAATGACAGATACTGCCACAGAATCTCGCGGTCTCCCGAGTCAAATGCTGCTTTTAAGTCGAGAAAGACCACCATTGTCGGAAGCCAATAATTATTTCTTTGTTCTAGAACCTGACGAATGGTGAATATGTGTGGGGTGCAGTCTAGACCAGGTCTGAAGCCAGCTTGGTTCTCTCGTGTTTGCAGTTCATGAGTCTTAGTTAGGCGTCTGATAATTATCGAGGCTAGTATTTTAGATATTATATTAGTTAAACTAATCCCTCTGTGGTTGTCACAGGATGATTTTGACCCTTTCTTATATATTGGGACGATAAGTGATTGTGACCAGTTAGATGGAATAACGTCTAACTCCCAGATTTTAGCTAAAATATTAGTCAACCTAATCGCTAAAATTGGACCACTATTCTTAAAGACCTCTGGAGTCAATTCATCTGGACCAGCTGCTTTATGAACTTCAGCGAGAGTTGGGGGACCTACTTCAATGTTCCATTCACACTGTCTGGGAATGGAGGGTAGTTGTAGAGTAGCTGAAGGCCAACTGAACTGCTAATTAAGAGCCTTTACCTAAATTCTATTTGAGGTTTACATACAATTAACTTAAATTCCAAAAACATAATTTCAAAACTCAGAAGATATGTCTTGTGAGTTATAGATCCTGTGAATATTTGGTTCACTTTACTATTTAGAACAATTCATTGATTTTCACTACTATTAAACTTATTATTTGTAATCTAAACAAACTAGGTTTATATGTTTTTCGATAAAAATTCAACAGAAATGAAGAAAATAATTTGTTACTTCTGATATTCATATCAAAATTAGTGTGTTACCTTAATCCAATAAATTTCCAGTGGTGTAGTATTAATCGTCTGGTAAAGTCGTTATACGCAATATAAACTAAGCATGAACATTGAAGAAAAGGAGGCTGCAATATATGTTTTATTAAACCAGCACAGTTAAAATGTCGTTAATGAATAACATTTTCTTAATGAATTCTGAAAATCCCAATTTTACATACCTGGATGTAAACTAATGAACCGTCAGTGAAGCAGAACAAGTATTTATAAACAAATATATGGTAAATAAGGGGATAAATACTGTCAAGTAATTTTTTTACTAACATCTTGGTTATCTAAAATAATTAAAGGTATTTAGATCGCTGATGGAAAAATTATGTAAGAATAATTATTTATCCTTACAATAAGCAGGCTTAAGCCAAAATTTAGTTAATTAGTATATGTTTTCATCAATTGTGATATTCTTCACTTTCTACATAAATTCTTTGAGAACTGTTATTTCTTAATATGAATCTATTCATTCCTTATGTGTTTCAATACATAATTTAAATGAAATGAAAGTTATTCTACTCGCATTTGCTAGAATAGAAATGACCTAATAAAAAGAATTTAAGTCTATCATAATTAAATACTCAGTATGTTCAAAATTGAAAACATATCGTTCTGAAAATCATTTATGGAAGGTTATTGTCTTAATTATGATAAATTAAATAAATTTCTTATTTAGACTGGGGACTAAACCTACTGATAGGCTGATCGTGATATATTTCTGGTTAGCGTTTATTTAGCGAGTTAGTTTTCTACGGGTCGCTAAACCTATGTTCAACACTCCTCCTTTATCCGTGCTTGGGACCGGCAGTAGCCCCCGGGGGGGATATATATATACGGTGTGTTCTTAACATGAAAACCACATTTATAAAAACATTTGAATGATCTAACTCATTTATTCTGGATTTTTTATTAACTATCTTCACCATCATTAATTAATTAGTTCATGTTCAAGTTAATTTTCATAAAAGTAAAAAATCATTTACTTTTTACTATTGATTAAAAGCTGAAAACAATGTTCACTTGTATGTAAACTTATTTAACCAATCATATCCTTATTTTTTACTGACCAATTAGGATTAAGTATTTTTAAACGTTTGTTTGTATATATTCCATCGTTAAATTAATTGTTTTGTAACTTTAATAGATATATTCAAATTTATATATAAATATATATATAAAATTGTTTTTTGATAGTCATCAGTATTATGACAGTATCTATTCATATCAATAACAGATTGCAACTATCTATTTCAAAACAAGACATAATATATTAATTCAGAAGAAGTTATGTAGTGAATTGTGAAAAAAAATATTTTCTTGTTTTAACAAAAATGGCAATTGATAAGCCTGACTCATCTAACTTTATTGGATTTCCAAGAAGTGTTTCAGAAATAATTTACGATTGTTTCGATTATCATCATAAACCAGGTAATAATAATTTTACAAAATTGGAGAATAATATGACTAATTCCATACATGAAGACAGCGTTATGATTCATGGGGATACAATTGAAATTACTTATTTAAATGAAACATATTCGAGATCAATTAACTCTTATTGTCCGATATTACGAAGTCAATCAACAGTTGCACATATAAGTATGGCAGTAGCTTCAATTACTATGTTCGCTCACTTTATCATGGTGTTCTCTGTAAATAAAAGTTTGAGAAGACTTTATGGGAATTGTTTGTCGCTTATTATTTTATTCAATTCACTACACAATGGAGTCTTATTTTCTAGTGCATACATGCCATCAACAATTAGTTTCAATATGACTAATAAAGAAGTAACTTATTTTACTAGAGAAAATATGTTTTTTAACTGCCGATTCATGGATTTCCTAACACATTATCTTATTCTGTCTATATATCTTGGAATATTTTTCGGTCTGTTTGAGCACCATTTACAATTGAATCATTGTTACAAGCATTCATCCATCAAAACAAAATCATGGAATTTCAAATCACCTCACTGTTTGTGGAAAAAACAGAAATGTCCAAGTACATCTTGTCAAAAAACAAAGTATAATGATTGGTTTACTAATTCATGTGCAATAACTGGTGTTCCAAAGGGCAATTTTGTTAGAAAATTTCAATGTGTTATAACACAACCAGAAGCTAAATTCAAAACAGTTCGATCATTAGAGCGAATTAAGAAAGATCAAGAAAGAAAAACAAGATTTGTAGCACTGAAAGATGGATATTCCAGTCATCAGAGCAATATAATTCCACGTGTCATTAATAATGATGTAAGGATGCATAATAATCGTATGCGGAATTTGATTGTAATAAGTGCTATTGTTTGTTTACCAATTTTTCCGACAACCTATGGAATTTGGGCTTCATATTATTTAAATTTGAATAGCATATGGAATCCTGCTTATGGAATTATTACATGCGGCAATCTAGGTGGTTGTTTAACTGCTTACCAATGGTTAATGCATATACCAGTTGCTTTTTTATGTTTTGCATCTATTGTTCTTATTATTTTAATATCAATTAAAACTGATACAAATTGTCTTATACAAGCTCATTTTTCATCACAATCAGTGGATGTGAAAGCACGTTTTCGAATGTTTAGCAAAATGGCGATAAGTCATACCTTCTTATGGATACTTGCATTCATATCAAATTATATATGTCATACTATGGTATGGCAATTCTACGGAATTTTTATAGCTTTACAAAGTCTTTATATTATTGTTAGTTTTACATTTTCACGACCATTTTTAGAAGTATTATTTAAACGTGATGATCCATTAGGACGTTTAAAACTAGATAATTTAGCTATGCAATTACCATTGGGTGTGTTTCACAGTCATAGATCAATTCCAATGTCATCAAATGTAGGTAGCTCAATTATAAGTCCACTTAGTAAATAATTTCTTATATGCCTGTAAAATCACGAAAATGTAATAGAAATATATATATTTTTTAATAACTGATTTCTATGGTTATTTCTAGAATATGGTTTTTATTGCTTAACTATAACTGCATGTACTTTTTTACAATATGAGTAATACAAGCAATAATTACAATGTAAATGTTAAGATTCGTTGAATTCTTTTTTTTAATTGTTCATATGAGTGAGATGAGAAGAAAAGGATTAGTTTTATTCATTATTGTTAGCGAATTATTTTTCATTCATGTGCTATATACTACTGGTTTCGACTTATAAAAGTCCGACTGTTAATCTGACTATAAATAAGTCATACAAAATTAATGTGTTCAGACATTATTATTATTTATTTTTGATGTCTAATAAATCTGTATCTGAGTCCTTCGCATTCCTACTTATGTCGGCTGATTCACAAATTTCCAATACCAAGTATTAAATCAATTACGTTTTACGCACATACAACATTGTTACATAATTGTACCATAAAGTTTGAAGTCATCGAGTTGCTCTTCTGTGAAGAATTCGATCAATTTTGGATTTCATAATCACCGATAAAATTTTCCATGCAAGTAAAACATTTTCAGTGTACTTTGATCTATCAATCAAAGAAGCTATTCAATAGAGTAAATTTTTATGGGAAACTAACTTGGAAGCACGAAAAGATGAATATACACTGGTTGATTACTGAGTTTCCACCATTTGTTTACTACAGACTGTCTTAGTTACCATGATAATTTGTTATATTTTTGTGATATGTTAATATAAACAATACTATTAGAACTGGTAATTCCAACTTGATACATTTAGCTTTTTATTCTTTGATACTACTAGTTTTAATTCTTAAATTTAGAAAAGTGTCTGACAAATTAGTTTATGCAAACTGACTGATCTCCAAATAAAACCATATTTTTCCAAAATGACTATAAACCAATAAAAATGGTAGGAGTTACCGTGAACACTTTTTACCGATAGACACTAGTGGTTCGAAATTATTATTAAAGTTTATCCATATAGAACTGTTTATGACTAATCATTCTGTTGGATAATATCAACATCTAAAATTAATTAGATAAGTGAAAACTTTTGATAACTGGTTGTTGCTGAGCCGACATGAAAATGGCACATATTTCAGGACCAGTCTAACACTGCAAGTAGCACTTATAAGCAAATCGCTGAATCTGCTTAATAACTAAAAAAATAATTTTCCGTTAGGAAAGAATATTTAAATTAATAATAATTTCGTAGGATTAAGTTAATAGTAGTTGTTCCATTCAATGCTGTGTGCTTAGACACGAAAAAAAATCTAGTTTCTTTCAAGTTACACTTTATCAAGCTAATCTACGAATCTTCAATGAATACCGAAAATGAAGATCAAAAAGTTTCATAGTTCACTTAGATCCAATAAGATAACTCACTATAGTACATTTGGTTTCCTGTTGACTTCTCTGGTTCACAGGGTTTCCATTCAGAAAAAATGGATTAATTTAAGCTTCTAATACAGAAACTTACATGCATTTTTGTATTATGTGAGGGATAAGAAAATCATACTATCGTAAAACACTTGTTCACATAAATTTTATTACTTTATCTAAAAATATTTTTTAGTGCTTCCAAGCCTAATTAATTCTGAATAAAAAAATGAAGTATACTTTTAAAGTTTCCAATGCATTGTGCTCAGGTTCATCACAAAGAGTTATATTTTATCTTTACCTGTAAAATATGAAATGTAAAGAAATTTATTTGTCGAAACAATTAGTTTAAGTTGGACAATCTGACAAAACATAAAAATTATCTATACCACTCTCAATTTCCTTTTGATTCTAATTTTGATTTACAACGTTTATTTTGAAAATGTCATTGCAACTTAAAACTGTATAAGCGATAACAGATCGTGTATAAGTCAGAATAAAAAGGTAACATTGAATTTAAAACACTTCTTTTTTCCATTTCTCAAGCAACAGATTAGTTTTCACATTTCTGTCAGATATTCACTTATCATACTTTTCAATCGAACTAACCTATTCACTTATGACAGTTTATTTGATACGTTGCATTTCTGTAAACTATTCAATATCTTCTTAGTTTCAAATCATCTGACATAATTTATATCAAAGCCATGAATTTCACTAAACAAATCAAAATTTATATATAACCTCCTAGTTTACACATTTTCACTTCATCCCATATTTCATTTTTTTTAAGCAGATAACTACATTAGTTGTCAAAAGTTTCTAACAAACAAAGATTAGAGTTATTCTTTTTTATTATGTTAAATAAATTACTTGTGTTGTAAGCAGAGAATATGGTACTTCACTTCCAGGATGTAAAAGAAGTACAGATTGATCAAGAGACATCTTATTTCTTCAGCAAAGAATTCATACGCTTCATTTCGGCAGGTCAATTAGTAACAGGAATTCTTATACAAACAATATAATTCAAGTCCGAGTACGAAAGTTTACACAAGTGATTGATCACTAAGTAATGACATTTCCCTAGCCTTTCATTGCAGTTCGGATTCTGTCGATTAAGTTGCTGATTGGTCACTCGTATAAGTGACTTCACATGGTATCTACTATGTTGAGGTGTTAGTTGATTAAAGAAGAGTAACAAGAACTTCTAGACCTATGCTTCGTGTTAGTTTACTCACGTCACCTATAACCACTTAAATATCCTATTTTTAACTGAATTACAAACAGCATTAATTTGATAAACATCTTCAACTTCAAATTTTATTGTTGTTGTTTTTTTGGTGAAACTGTTCAGTCTGTTCCTATACAAATTTACCTGAAGAAAATACGATCAAATTTTGTATTGTAAGTGAATATAAGTTCGTCTTATGTCTTTCAGGCTTTTTTTGAATATATTTTGAAACTTATTTACAGGGATTTTAATATATATGAGACTGCTTGTTTCAGGAATCGTATGAACATACAACCTAGCCTTAGGAACTATCATTGAACTAACCTTCATAATAAATCATTCATGCAAACATGTAATATGATATAGGAGAAATTCATGAACACAATTTCAAATACAATGTCTCTTTAATAAAACTTAAAGTTCTTTCTGCTTTTAAGATAAAATGTATTTGTATAGGTTTGTGTGTTTGAATTTGTGATTAGTTTTGTACTGCAACCAAGTTCGAAATGTATAAGTATTGGGGATTGGTGGTACAATTAAATAGTGAACCGAAATTTTCATCATATCTAGTTCATGTGATATAGTTAGTTCTTTTTTAAATTGTTTCAAGCCTGTTCATCATGCTGTGATACGAACTTAGTCTTTTCGTTCTATATTATTTTTTAAGTTGAAAAACACTTTTTTAGAGAGTCTTTATCACAAATAAATTTGTATATATTCAGGTAATTGAAGTTCAACTGAATTCTTCAGAATTATATCTCCGTGTACTTACATAAGTAGCTGTATACATAGAATGACCATGTTAAAGTGTCTGGGTCATATCAAACTAAAATCAAAAGAATGTAATAAGTAAAATTAGTCAGTTACTTGAATCATGCTTTCTTCCTATACATATTACGTTATTGGTTTATTGAATAACAACACCTTATATTTGAAACTTTTAAAAAACTTATATTATCCATAGGTTTCTTACCACTAGTTTATCGGATTACACTACACTGAATTTTATCAAGGCGTTTGCTTAGTGGTAAAAGCAATCAAACTTTAATTGGTGTTTTTGACTTTGTTTCATGTTTTCCATTAGTTTCTATAGCCATAGAATATATAGTTAAGTCCAAATATGAGTATACGAATATATACTACCATCAGATTAGTAGTCATACAAAATTTGGATAATTTTCCGTCAGAATTCTTCTGTTTAGATAAAATCCTAATTGAGTCCATTAATACCTTTGTACAAAAAAAAGTCTATAAAATTATGAGATTATCACGTAAATTACTGTTTACGTTATAATATGTCAGACAGTATATAAACGTGATAATTAATTCTTAAATTTACAAACTGATGATTAGCGTACGAAATCAGAGGATTGCAATAACATACCTTTATTTCTGCTTATTTTGTGCAAAATATTTTGTGTATAAGTATATGATTTTACTGCTATAAAATTGTTTCAATCCTCCAGTTATATTAAAACATAGATATATGAATATAGAATATTTTTTAAAATAATTTTTATCCCATTCTAAAGTTATTAGTCCGTTTTATTATTAATCTGAACGTATAATCGTAGAACCTGAAGAAAATTTACTCAAAGGAATATTTTTTGTTTATATATCTGTGTGCTAATCAACTTTTAGCCTTTTAATATCCATCCAATCAATGATCTGGATTTGTTGGTAATCATCATCGCCTACACTAATCGTAGATTATTTCTTCTGTTACAACATACTAGTTGCATTTGATCAAAAGTGAATAAAGCACTGACTATCCATAATATTACTTATATGAATTTGTAAAACATCTGAAATTATTTAGAGAAACGAATCAGATTGCTCTTTATTAATTCTTTACTAGAGGGCTTTACTCTCATCGCTTTTTCAGCCAGTCGGTGAGAATTCAGTTGTCCGAATCAGATTTTACAAGTATCAGAAAAAATTCAAAACATTTGTTATCAAATTCAGATCAAATCTTTTATTGTTGAGCTCTATGAGTACAGAGAGCCTGAATTAATTTCGGACTATTAAAGCATTCAAGTCATTAAGCATCCTACTGGTACATGAACAATTCTACAGCTAACAGTCGACTTAGACAAACAACCCAGTATTTATATTTAAATAACTCAGTATCACTATATGGTTTTTATTTGTCTTAACATAGGCTATGAGGTTCTTAGCAGTGCATGTTACTAAGCAACAGGATTGAGAAGGAAGACAAATACATCAACATTTCAGAATGTGCTAACAACGTTTACCAAATAATGGGTGTTCAAAGACTTTTACAGCTGTAAGTATAGGGTTGTGAAAATAGTTAGTTTTCATCGAACTCATGAACCGATCAATATTAAACCGCCACCGAAAGCTCAAAAACACAAGACGGCGTTTTCGTTCTAGTATGGGACCGCTCAACAGTGGGTATACACGACCCCGCATGTCGAACTCGGACCTAGGACCTTTGGTTTCGTTCGTGAATGCTCATTCTATAGTTCACTGAAACAGTATGATGGTATTGATATCTAATTTCAATTAATTCACTTTACTAGTCTCGACTAATACACTGGAATTAATAATTACCTAGAACAGAAAAACACTTTGAGGAGAACTTGATTATTGCGAAACTTTTCAAATACTTATTATCTTATACAATTTAGTTAGATTTTATTTTTGGTTTTTTGAACAAGTCAACTTATTTCTGTACTATTCTATATGAGTATTATTCCCTAGAAAATTGTACACTATGATAAATCCTATTTGTTTACAAACTTTATAAATGGAGATAAAAGTTCAAAATGAATTTAAATTCAGATTTGTTTGGACTTTAATTAATTCTCAAAAGACATACAAATTTATACAACCAGAAAATGAAGAAATGTAAGAAGTAAAAAACCTTGTTTTTCTCTTATTGAAATTACTGTGTAATGTTTTCTAAATGGATAGCGCTTTTTAATTATTTTAAAATTTTATTATAGGATTAAAGTTTAAATGTGAAAATATTAATTTGGGTTTTATTCAAATAAATCTAATTCATTAGTTGCAATCGATTAAATCCAATCAAGGAGAATAGAAATAATTGTTAATTGGTTTATTCAGTAAAGAAATAATTATTTATAAACCTAATGTTTGTAGTGAATCAACTTTTCCGAATTTAGAATGCATATGTATAGATCAATTCACCAATTAATATTTGGAAATGACCGACTATTTAGTTAAACAGAATTTTAAAAATATCATTGTTATACTTTCATTTTGATATTACGGAGATTGTCAAATTTTATTAAAGTCATGAACCGATCAATCGTAAGTCATCAATAAAATTTGAAAGCATTGGACGTCCGTTTCATTTTAGTATACGACTCAGGATTCGAACCCAGGACCCGCGCAGGGTCATGTATATTCACTGCAGAGGAATCTCATACTGAGATGAAACGGCCATCCAGTGCTTCCAGATTTTTAATGGTGATCTAACATTGATCGGTTCATCATAGAAATGAAAATCGTCGTTATATATGATCATAAAACAGGTTACAGCATCGAACGCTTATAAATTTAAAAAATAAAAATAATTGATAAAGCCAACAGAATAATAAAGGTAAATAACACACTTATTTTAAAATTGTTTTTTAGTCACTGTCGATTGAGGTATATAGCTTCTCACTCTAAACAACTTTACGGTATGTCCCGACATAACTTTTTTTAAAAGTCAATACCTGCTGCGTTTCATTTCATGAAATTGCAATAACTGATAGGCGAACAGAAGAAAACCCGTTAGCCTATTTAATAAATCATAAAACCACATTTTAAAATATGATTGGTACCAGCCTTTGAGTAATTTTCATTTATTTATTTAAAAGTTAAAGAGTGTAACAGCTAGTGAAAGTAAATCATATTCAAGTGCTGGACACTTATATTACTAGAATCGTAAATAATTTCGCCAAAGCCGTACAAATGAAATAGCAAGATCTGTAGTAATTGAAATTTATTCGACCTGTTCCTTCTTGGTTGTATTGTTATTCAAAATTACATAACTTGAACATTCCTCAATGTAAATTTATCTCACCTCTTACGATAACTGTTATATCCTAGTAAAGTAACTTCTGAGAAATGTTAATGAACCAATATTCTATATGTATTCTTATTGTATAACTATTCAGTAACTAGATTATGTATATCAATATTCCCCTTATTATAAAATTCATTTTAACCTATAGGTTATTATTGTACGATTTACTGTTCTTAATTTATACTTAGTTTATTGATTACCATCTCCCACGTTCACAGCCACTTTGGGGCTTGATTTTGTATAAATGTTATTTCCTATTTTATGGGTTATGCAGTCTGTTTGGCTGGTATATAAACCAAGTATGTAGGAAATAAATGATTCGCATTAAGTAAGCTATTGTTGGTGTTCTGGACTCAAGTGGATGGGCTAGGCGAACAAAAGACCCATAAGGACGCTAGGCTGCTCATACTACTCGAGTGTCATTGGTTAAGCACAATACTAAGATTGAATAAGCCGCATTTCGACTGACCTTAAAGTCACAACAATAACTATATACGGAAAGACACTAAAGATCTAAAGATTACCCAAATATCTGATGTAACTGTGCTTTCGGTGTATCAAGTCCAAAATACAGTATATAAAAATATTAGGGATATTCAAATCTTTTTTATTGTAAGAATGTATACATTTATTTTGACTTCGTTTCACTCATTTAAAAATAAAATTAATAGTCATTTACTTTTTGATATTATCTTGATCTTTAACAGAAGGGGTTTTGTGGAGATTCTAGTAATTTCAATAGTTGGGATCATGAGTCAATTGAAGCTAGACCACCATGGAAAACCTGGAACCAACTATTGAAATTACTAAAATCTCCACAAAACCTCTTCTGATAATAATCATCTGCCTAATAGTGACTGACTTCAAGAGGAATTTCCTGGAGTTCTGGTGAGAAGCCGTGATCAGTGGAGTTCAACCAGGTCTGTTGTGAGGTGTCAGCTCACTGAAGACAATGGTGGATGAGTCACTCAATTTCGTGGAATGGTTGAAGTTGGACATTAACACTGTTGGATACCGGCCGGCTCAATGGTCTAATGGTTAAGTGCTCGCGCGCGAGACTGATAGGTCCCGGGTTTGAATCTCATGGGGGGGGGCGGGATCATGGATGCGCACTGCTGAGGAGTCCCATACTAGGACGAAACAGCTGTCCAGTGCTTTCAGGTTTTCCATGGTAGTCCACCTTCAACTGACTCATGATTTCAACTATTGAAATTATCTTGATCTCCAATGTTTAAATAATTCGAGTAAAATGTTGTTTATTTGAGTTGAACATAACAGGTTTAAAAACCATTTCCAATTAACAAAAGTTGAATAATTTTAACATTTATATTAAAACTTTTAGAAATTAGCATATTCACTTAAGTGTTATAAATCATCATCATTAAAGTTAATGAAATTATTTTTGTATTTGTATCTATCAACATCTATGACATTAGTTATTTCGGTCCATTATCTTTTAAAATACTTAATCTCTAGAGTATATCTGTTGGGTTTTCTTAATGTTTATAATTAAAATGTAACATAAATTTAGTTTACAAATTGAATTATAGAAGTAAAAAGTCATAATTATAATAAATTATCAATAATAAGAGAATAAAAATTTGACTGTTTCTAATTTGACCTTTAAACAAATATACTCAACATAATGTTGTTAGGCAACCGCAAATTATGTCGCGACTTCTTTCATAACTGATTTGGTGATAAGTACTCATAAATTGTAAGGTAAAAATCGTGGCTGAATGAATAAAATGTATATAGAGTTAGGTAGTTTAAATCTTCATCTGATTGTTTTTTTAACTCAGAATAATATTCTCTATTTCAACAAAGAAATGATTCTATTCATGGAATTAATTTCATTCGAGTCAGTGACTCTCTAAAATATGAATTATATCCGTCCATTGGGCATATAAAATGTGAATGATTTAGTATATCCGAGTTAACCATATGAATACTCTTAGCATCTAGCTTTATTCAGGGTCACTTAAGTTCTGATTTAATTTGTTCTGTAAAAAATTATTTGATTACTCGCAACAAGATTTGAAACAAACTGACACCTTCATGTTCCTACATTAGTAGGCTAACAAAATTTGTGTTCTAAGTAAAATTGGATAGTGGCTAGTAGTGGAATACAGGAAGAGAGTTTTGTCCTATTTGGGTTTCGTCACCTGCATCTCAGAGTTGATGTTCACTCTGGAACTAAAACTCAGTACCGTCGGCTTCAAAAGCCACCGCGTTATCCACTTAGCTACTGAGTCGTGATAGCCACCTGCTTGTGCAGGTTGAAGTTTAAATTCACTTGGTACTGTTTACTTGAATGTTTTTATTGATGTTTAGGACTGCAATTGATCAGTCTATTATTGGCATGTGTACGTACTGTGCATATTGTCTCGATATTGCCTTAGTTAAAGTAAACAATATCAAGTGAATTTAAAATTCATATTCCTTTAAATTTTTCAAAACAGTTTGAATGTTTTGAACGATGCATAAATTTTCCCATGTCAAATAGAACATTTTTTAGTGTAAAAAAACCACTTCCATTGGTTACCGTAGTTGCACAAGTGAGGTTATTGAAAACACTTTAGATATTGTCCATCGAACAAAAATTCTATCCACCAGTAACAATAAGACTGAGACTGTTAAAAAACCATTTATATTATGAAATTTAGGAATATTCTTCAGTCAACTAACCTTCGATTGTACTCGGAAACTAATCGTCAAGACTAAATTTCCCTTCTTTTTTCAGTGGCTTTTAAGACTTCTTCAATATGTTTTTTTTAAATGATTATGGGGATCGACAAATCTATTCTGAAAATTCAACCTGACTTAATTTACGTCCAGTCGATTTTGTTCCTGAATCACTCACTGGTTTTCTTAACTGAAAAACGAAATAAAAGTGTGTTTTATGGAAAAGAATCCTTACATGTGTGTTTTCCAACTTATTAGCCATGGTTTAAGTGACTTTGGAACAGAACTACTGTGAATCAATAAGTTTGAAAGTGAAACAGTCACTTTGTACAAATAAACATTTCTTATTTTGAATTTCATCTCTCTTTTTGCAGAAAACTATCAAATTGTACTTTGCTAACTTGTCGTCAGTTGTATACAACCTAAAGTAAATATTTGATGACTATGTTTGAACAATTTAAAATGAATCCAAATATAATGAAAATAAAGTAGTCGGTTAATGGTTGAATTCAAATAAGTAGATTCAAATGTAGAAACCTTTATTGTTCATGATAATCAAATGTTATTACAGATAAGTAAGAGAGCTGAAAATTATGATTTTGGATGAGTTTTTGTAAAGTAATTGGAGTTTAGGCACTGTTGTCAGATCTCAAGTAGTGTCATGACGGTGATAATGTTGTCTACAAAAGATATTCTTGTTGAGATGCCTCTTTTTGAATTATATGAGGTGGGAGAAAAATATGCAACTCCATCATTCAGATGAGATTACATAACACCATAACATTTAGAAATGATTTTCATATGATATATTATTGGTTGACAGAGGATTAATTACTGCTTAGAAATAATGTAAAACTAAGGTTTCCATAGTAACAACTTTTGATGTGTTTGCCTAAAATGTATCAGTAAACGCCTCAAAGTAGACATTCTTTCTATGGCATCTGTTGATTACATAAGCTTTCTGTGCAAAGTGTTCCATAAACAAATCTCATACACTTGAAGGCTTGAAATGTGAAAAAATATACTCACCAAAAAACAGCCACTAATGTTCGTAAATGACTTTGAAAATTCAGTCGTTAAGTTAGATCAGTTTCTGTAACTAATAAAATGTTTTATCATTATTATTTTACCGATATTAACATGATTATTTCGAATGGTGCATTTAAAATTTTTTATCCTTGCACTTACTTCATGATTATTTATTGTAAGATAATATTAGTAAACCACTAATTTTACTCATTTTTTAGGATAAAAGTTGGTGAAGATTGTTGAATATCGTAATTTTACTTGGTTCTACAGTTTGAATAGGATAAATTAATGATGAAAGTCATCAGTCAAAAAAATCGTGTATAAGTTATTGGATTCTCAGCAATTGATATAAAGTGCTTAACGCATAACCAGAAACGCTTATCTAAATATCTAGATAATAGAAAAAATCAACGTCAATATTGTCGGCAAAAACAATAGTAATGAAAACCGTGTCAAAACGAACACTTAGTAGCTTAAAATCAAACTGTTGTTTAATGAGTGGTAACGCGTTTCTCCTTGTTTTTATATTCCGAACAAAGTAAAGTGAGAGTTGCAAGACGTGAATATTTCCGATAACTTTCGCCCAGTGATATTATGAATAATTAATTTTACCATACCAAATTTATGAGGTCTTTCCCCATTTGATTAAAATACGCCTCACAGTTATAAATTTAGATAGACAAATAGAATTTGTCGAAAGTTATTCCGTAAATACTCAACCGTTGGAAGATATATGTTGACTGTTAACAGTGTAGTGAATGAGAACACAAGTGGGAACAATCGAGTACACGTGATTACGAAATTACAAAATATCTTACTAAAATCTGAGAACCATATATTGAATACTTCATTGGCAACGTATTAATGAATTGTCTCAACTTGACTGTTTCTTTTACAAAATGTCTATCAATTGTTTTCAGATTTGACTGTTCTTTCGTTTCCACACTAACCATTCTTTGTTTTGGTTCACTTCTCTTCGATCTTCTTAACCTTCTGCAACCAGGTATTTCTTTTTCGATTGATGATACATACTACTTATATCTATCAACATCAGTAGCACACATCACAACAGTATACAAGATTAGGCGTTCGACGGTTGATAAAAATCAATGATAGATGGAGTTCAGCTGCATCGGAAGTGATACAGATATTGCTGAAGCTATTGGGTGGTGATTGCACTATATCATGAATTAGCTTAATTTTAAAATATGTACCATCAGATTTCGACATAATGACCTAAACCTCCCTTTCCCACTGAAGGACCTAAAAGCTTTTTCTTCAACCTAATGCAGAATCATGGCTGCCTGTGCGTGAGGAGTAAGAATCAAAAACAAAAAAGTACATTCATTGCCCTCTGATTTTCAATATTTTTCTAGCTAATGCAATGAAATACTCACTTTGAACTGATGCTTAGTCCCGAAGAGTCCCATGCTAGAACGAAACGGCCCTTCAGTGCTTCTAGATTCTCAATGGCAGTTTAACTAATATCACTTCGTGATTTAGAGTTTGATGATCAATTTCTTTATCATTTTTACTAGATATCAAATAAAGGCAAATATCATCATACTACTGATATGACCACATGATTACAGTCTACATTTGTTCGGGCAAATAATTAATAAGCCTTAGATCAACAAGCATAAATTATTTAACATATTAAGTTTACAATTAATTTTGTGAACTTTGTAAATTTACCATAATTACTAAATAGTTTATCAAAGTTCATCAAGATTACTAAAAACTGGCGAAACTAAAGATGTTATGTTCATGTTTCATTGTAAATCTAATTTTTCAATGTGTTACGTTGCGATGTTTCAATACATGAGATGCATTACAGGCACCAAACGTGTCATAGACGTACCCCACGTAAAACTATATGCCACAGATTAATAGGTTTCATACTGTCTGTTCTAGACTTACCCGAAAATATATCTGACAGGAATAGACTCAACGAGTTACACATGGCTACTTCATCAGTTTGACTGTATAAAACACTATTGAACACAGACTGAATATATAAACAGTCTTAATTCATCCTTTGATGGGAGAATTAGGTTGGCATACTAAAAATTTATTTGCATGGTCTGTTCCAATGAAGTCGTGGTAAATCATTATGATACATCAAATGAAATCATAAACAATCAAAGATTTCAACTTTTTCTAGCATTTGAGTAAGCTGAATGATGTCGTTCGAACTATGGAAAGATAACTTTGAACGGATCTGTTCTAATTTATTGGCCGACGATCGAACAAGCTTGTGAAGTGGAGAATCGACCACTGATGATATTGGTCCGGTAGGAACATTTGGTTTATATATCTGCTACAGGCAGATATTAGAACAATGACATGGGTGACTAAACAAAGACTTGGTATTATTCCATGAAGACAGTGATTGTTAAGCTGAGCCATATAGGTAGGTGCGAATTAACTGACTGAAGTCCGCGGAATAATCGTACCTGTTTAGGATCTTTGGATTACGTTATTCATAATCTATCTCAATAGCACAGGTGCATTCAGTCTTCGTCTAAGTTATCTCATAAAAATGTATTTCCATAAAATTACATCTCGGATCGTATCTTCTATGAATATAGTTGCTACCTCAGCTACTCTGGGTTGTTCCTTGAACCAATGGATACGTAGGCCAGTTTCTGCATTGCGTATGACTGGCTGGTGTAGGCTACCGAAAATTAATATACCAGACATCCCTGTCAAACCAATATTATTCATGATCAATTCTCCATTTCATAATTTTGCTCTATGGCTAGCTATTATATTAGAACCGATTTGCTCAAAATTATCTGTTTATAGTTTACGTGCATGTGCAAAAGCGAATACACTGGAAGAACAGAAAAGAGGGTTAGTATCTACATCATTGAGCACATTCTACGGAAGCGTAGACTAAAAGGACAGTATATATTTAGCAACAAAGTTGCTCGTCATTTGCTTGACAGTGAACTTGATATCGACATTTCATAGTCTTCCGAGATAACCAATAGAAAAGTAACGTGAAGTTTATTGCGAAAGCAGTTGCCAAAAATTTAAAAATATATTTGTGTTTGAAAAACTCAGTTATTAGTCTTACTTAATCACGGTGGCCTCGGCTACAAATATCTGTTATGCAACTTTTTCCACGACATTAATTAGAACTAATTACTTCTTGTCTGGTCTGTACTCATCTGGTTAATTTTATTTCATTTTATTCTTTAAAAATCGTACAACTGTAATATTAAGTTTTCATTTGATTACTAGAAATTTTGTTCACATGCTTTCCTCATTTTTTCTTACAGAATATTCAAATATCCAGCCTAATAGTAGATAAGTGTTTTAACAAACCCTTTCATTCTCCCACAACTATTGTCTTCTATTTATCTACGTATACTTGTCAAACCTAATTTTAATCAAGACTTGTGTCACACCACGTATATACATCTAAGTAGTTGGTTGTTTCAAGGTTGTAAGCAGATGAAGAGAATCGGTGACATAAATCGATTCATACTATTATGCTACATTCTTTATTTCTGCTTTGATTCCACTTATTAGTGGGAAAAACTTTGGGGAGAAAACATACATTAACGGTAAAGTATAATAACTTTCATGAGTTTAACTACATAAATATATACGTGCATACAAATTTCGTAAATCATTGGAAACTCTCCAGAAATGGTAAAATGACGAAACTAAAAGTTTTGAATTTTTAATCTTAACTCAATAGTTAATTTACATATAACATGATGATTAAATGTTTTCGTTCGAAGACTTAAGTAATACTTTTGGATAAAAAATAACTCAACAAACATTGTAGCTACTTACAATGATTGCATTATATGTATTTCAATGTTATCATAGTTACATGTTAAGTGTTATAAGCAGTTAATTGTTGATCTGACAAGTTATGATCTTAGTACATTTGCCAATTACTACGGTATCATCAAAATGAATCGAGTGACTTTATATATGGAACTTTTTAAACGATCAATATATACAGAGATTTATATTTTTGCATGATTTATGTTTCACATTTCTTCGGTATAATATTAAATGTTTTCTACACAAGTGGAATGATATGAAAATGTGAGATACACCAAAGATTCGTAAAAATGATTTAAATTAATATTGTTGGTAATAAAGGCGAAAGTATTATTAAAAATTTCAATTAACTAGAAGGATATATATACATATATATTTCATAACACTTTCATGTGAAATTTACTGCTAAATTTTCGGCTTCTTAGTATTCATTCATCTGTTACCTTTGTTTCTACACTGCTTTCTTCTTATTCATTTAACCTTTATAGCCTGAACTATAGGTGTGACTAAAGTTATTCCATTTCTCTTGTTTAAATAGCAGAATTAAATTTATTGATTAATTCTCTTTTATGATTGGATTACATGCAAGTGTAGTTTCTCTAACGCTATATTTTTTTAAAATAATGACCTAATTACACTAAAGAAGTACATATACATTTATCTAAGTACATATATTCTTATATACTGAACAAGAATGAATAGATTTATCTTAAGTACAAGTGATACACCAAATTATCCAGGCAGAAAGTAGCGAAATAAAAGAAGGAACAAGAAATTTCGACCAATAAAACCTTATTTAAGTGATTTTTAATTAGTAGTAGATTGAAGAAAATGAGTTAGTTTTAATGCAGAAACCATCACAAATTCGTAAATCATGGTCTTCATTTGGTGTCTTATAGAACTATGAGGAAAAGTTATACCAGCTTCCTAGGATTTTTAGCCTGGAATATGAAGAGGAAAGTATTGTTCGGATTTCTGAGTATCAAGGGTGTTTTCCTCACTGTTTATTAGTTAAGGTTCATTACATTCTCGTTTTTCTTAAGTTATACTATCTGAATTTACCTTTCCATACTTTTAAAATCTGTGAATAAATCATTCATAAGTAACTCACTGGAATCATATGTAGATTTAAAAGTATTTAATTGAGACTGTGAAAGTAGAACTCTAAATGACAACAAAATGACACGCATGGACTACTGATATTATGTCGCAGCACCAAAAGCTAAATAATACTAATGTCAAGCAAAATATTAGCATTGTAAACAAAGAGTCAGTTACTACCCACCAAATAGATCTAACTTATTGGTTCCTGCGTAAAATTAATCAAAAATTCTGTTTTAATAGGTAAAATTGAACTGTGAACCCAGAAGTAAATCATCTTTTGTTTAATGCCAATACATTACATGGATTTCAGGACTCATGGTTTATTCACAACTATCAAAATACTTGTAAAAACAAAAGGGATATTAGTTTGAAATGGTTTAGATTATCTTGTCGTTTATATTTTTGACTAAGACTTGGTCAATCATGGTTGGTATATGGGCATCTTATGCGGATTGCCTCAATATAGCGATTATTACACAATTTTAGATAAAATAGATGAAATATGGATAGTAGTGGAATTTAGTATATGTATTTTATCCTATTTGGAATTCTTCAGCTAGATATTTTTGCATCCTAGAATTAATCTTGATTGTAATGGATTTGAACTCCAGAGTTAACATTACTTCAGATTCAGGTACATCCAAAATGGCTATCCTGGATTTCATCGCTAACCCGTATTCCATCTATTCAATATCAAGTAAGAATATCCGATTCCCAGTTGTTCTGGAATAATATCGATTTTAAGTTTACGACATATTATTATCGCGTTAACCCTAATAGCCCTGGTCACTGGCTTACAATAATAGAAATACCAATATTTAACAAACAACGAGAAAATTTACCATTTCATTTAACACGTTTATTAAGTGGTTAATTCAATTAAGTTAAACTTAACTGTGTCAGCCACTAATTATGTTAAATTTTTCAATATAAATCATGTAAATCGAAATTTCCATTCTTTAAATAAATTCATGTGAAACCCACAAAATATAATGATATTAACTTTCTCTAATAATAATAACACAAGCAGATCCTCATTGTTCTAAATAGATTTTATACTAAATCCATACTTGAAATATCATTAAAAGTCTTCATTAGTAGATATTTTCTATTTGTAAACATACTACAAATTTCAATTAGTATCAATCCAATCCTCTTCTATGCTTACTCTGGTTGCTTATTTTTAATTTCAGAAATATTTCCATTAATACATAAGATTAGACTGAGATATTACTATATATATGTGTTTAGACTAAGTTGTTAAAATTTACTGAAAGTATAATTCCTTCCATGATGTAAGTTATCACTTGAATTGTAGCATGGGATTCATATTCACTAGAAAATCTAAGCCGTTTTATTTTCTTATCTCAGGGAAGATTGAATTGTTTTCATTATTAAAATAGTTTTATTTAAAAATATTCTTTAGGACTAATGAAATTAGCCCGTAATTTCTAGATTATTCGAGTCGAAAAAATAGTAAGGGCAAACCTGAAAATATTATACTTCTACTAGCTATTCAAATAATTGTTCGATGAAACTGTAATTGAAATAAACAAGTCATCTTACTCTGGATATTCAATTTATTGAAACAGTGTAACAAGATGATGACATGGCAAAAAAACAGGTAAAGTTAGTAAATAATTGTGATTTAATCACCCAGAATAATATAATTATCGTGAATTTCTAATAGTGATAATGGATTACGGTTATTCAGATAGTTGGTATGATTTCGGCAGTGTAGCGCCTGTTGAATCAAATGGTTTGATAGTCAAGCCTTCGGTGAATTTTTAAATGACATAAACGGCAAGAAATTCATAAGGAAATGACGCATTAGATTTCGTCCGTTCGTAGCTAACAGCTTATTTTGTCAAGAAGGGACTGAATTAAGTGGATTCGATATTTATGTTGTCATTATCTGTACATCCATTCACAGTTGCATATTCTTTCTTCATTTATTGATATATTGAGTCTATTTCAATATATCTATAGATTCGTGAGTCGATTGAGTGCCAAACTTTAAAAAATTCCTCTATTTTGTTTGTTTTACTCCTGTTCACGCTTCTGACGCTTTTTCAATCAACGTCATATTTATAATTATCCCAACGCATTGGTATAAACAAAGCTATATCCCGACGAGTGACAGTTGGTTGCTTTTACACAAACGGAGTTAAAGAGAGTAGTCAATTTGTTCAACATTGTATTTTAGTAGGTTATGCTTTAGACGTTAGCAGATTGTTTGCTACTTGAGCCAGTCTTTGTACATTTGAAAAATTTCACTAATTGTGTTTTGCTTCCTCTTGTAGTTGATTAAACAGCGTTTTAGATTTATCATTTACAATGATTTACACATTATTATCCTTGGTTTTTTCTACTAACAGTTATCTGATATATTATTCTCAAGCTATAAACACTTTTCGTATAATCGTCTTTTTTACTGATATGCTCATAATAATAGTTGAAGCTGTATTAGATATCACTACGCTAAAGTCTTATATAAAGTGATAGACAGTTAACAGTTCCAAAAAAGAGTGATCTTATCAAGACTTGTTATCTTGTGATAATCTTGAGAGCATCTAAGTGAGCAAAGAAATCAAAGAATAAAAATCGGTCCGGAAAATTTAGCATTAATTAAAGATCAAACGTAAAACTACTCAAGTGAGCAATTAATTTAGTAGACAAGACTTTTTCAAATGAGAGGATGAATAGTTATAGAATTGAGCTGTATGACACCACTAATAGTTACCACAAAAATAAATGTATTTATTTGATGTGTATATCTATGTATATACTAATAATAAGTTAAACACAGACTTTCTAGGTTAACTAGGAAAAACGGTTTATAGAAATCATCAGTTCTAAAAGTCATCTTAAGATAGATAACAACATTCTAATCTGGACATTGATTTTGAAGTTGAAGTGGAATATTTTCCATGAACATCTGTGAACGCAACTTCTTTTAAATCTGCATGAAAATAATACGATATAGAAAAGCATCAGTCAAAAGACTAAACTGTCTTTCTAATCCTCGTTGTCAGGTGCATCCCTTGATACTTCTACCATTACCATTTTTATTTGAAATGTTGCATAAAAAGTTGTAATAAAATGCTTTGATACCATCGAGGTTTCTTTTTCATTATGGGTCAACTAAAATAGAGACTTTATAGATCACTCTTCTTCTTATATACTTGAGAACATTAGATTAAGTAGAGTTGCTGATGCTCACTCACTTCTTGATATTTATTTTGAATCATTATAATTATCTTATCAATATGATTGTGTAAGCAATAAGTCATTGTCTAATTGGTAATTTACTTATATGTACGCAAGATGAACCTTAAGACAAATTATAGTCAGCTTGTTTACATACTATAAAATGTGTGTTCAGAATAAATGTTAAACTATTTTGTCAAGAAATTTTAATGGAATTATTCTAATCAAAAATTAAATCTCATTACAAACTAGTATCAATTGATAAGCTAACGAAAACAGATTTTAAATTAAAGAAATTTACGCAAATCACGTATCTAAATAATTGAACCCACTTACTAGTAACTCATTTTAAGAGGTATTCTCAAAACCTGAATCTGTGTATATGATTAGGTTGAACACAAGATAGTTATTAATTCAATGGTTTGGATGGTGACTATTCTAAACTTTGAGCAGATTAAATTTGAAGCTATAAACTTTTATACTATGATTCCATGGTTGTGTATAATTGTGGTCATCAGAAATCTAAATATTTCAGTTTTTCTCCTGCATAAGCTCATCAGAATGGACTGTTGAAAATTTCATACCTCAACGATGTTTGATATGTTTTTAATGGTTCATCTACTATTTTTAGTTCTTTATAAAAACTATTTGCAAATGTTAAACTAATCCTATTCCCTACAGTTTAAACAAAATGAATAAAATTAAATACTACTTTATATGTTAATTTATATCAACTGTCCAGTTTAATTGTTATTTTGTAATAAATTTGGGATGAAAAGTTTACAGATCCAACTGCTTTCATTTCTATTCATCAACAATAATCAGTGAATAATTTCTTCAATAAAGTATGGAGTTACATGAGTGTTAAATTAGGGCTACATATTAGAATATTACTTCTAACTAGAGATTATCACTAACTGATAACTAGAATCACTATTAATTTTGTCTACTTCTCTGGGCAACAATTTAATAGATTAACAGTTGGTCTGCTTTTTTTCTAGGAAATCTTTTTCATGACTTCTATATCAATTTTAATATTATATATATATATATATATATATATATATAGGTTGTTTCTACCTTAAAATATTAGCTTATTTATGATATTATTAACTTGACGGTTGGAAACAGACCAAGATTAATCTTCTAGTAAACGTACGACTATAAAATTCTCATGTTCTTATTTCCATACAAATTTCATTGATTTCTTATCTACTTTTCTGTTTCATGGTCGTCATTCTACCTACCTCTTTAGAACTGTGGTAATCTCGTAATACAGTAATGCAAGAACATTACATGAACTATGTTTTAGAGGACCCGAGTTTTATCAGAATATGTGCCAGTCATTTAGTTCCTATAACTTTTATCGAACATCAAGATTAGAGTGTCAAGATTTAAATTCGGAACCAGTAGCACAGCTTTTGTTTGTATGTCTTTCACGGTATAGAAAATATGGAGCGTGGATAGTTAATAGTTCATCCTTATTTATCTTTTGAAGTAAAATATTCCAAAAACGTTTGATGTAGTTACTAAGATCACTAGGTATTCATTAGTAGTAACAAAATAATTTCAACAGTTATTTATCTTTAATTTAGTATCAAATTGAAGTTGTTATAGATTATGAGATGTATCAACAAAAAATACCAACCGCACGCAGCATCCGAACCCAAGTCAAGCAGAGAAATCAACAAAAGGATCACCCTACCATGCATACAAGGAATATCAGAAACCGCAACGAGACTGCTGAAAACCTTCGGGATAGGTCTGGCACACAAGCCGACAAAATCACTACAATCAATCTTATGAAAACCAAAAAATGAAATAACAAAGGAAAACAAATCAAACATCATCTACAAAATAAATTGTACCAACTGCGACAAACACTACATCGGACAAAGCGGACGCCCCCTCCACCTACGCCTACATGAACATCAATTAGCAGTCAAACGCCATGATATCTCTTCACTTATATCAATACACGTGGATAACTACGGACACTCATTCGATTGGGAAAATGTAGAAATCTTAGGCAGAGGAAACTCCAAAAACACCAGAGAATTTTTAGAAGCTTGGCACTCAGGTCAATCGGCAATCAACAGACATACTGAAATCAATCCAATTTATCAACCAATCAGGAAAATCATGCATAAATATAGGAACAAAAATCAAACCAATGGGAGACACAACCAAAACAAAGAAGTAAACAATGATAAATTTAAGGTCAACAAGAACCAATGAACATCGAGGTGCACAGAACAAGCTGTGAAACGCATATGGAGAAATTCGAACACTTCACTTCTATCTGAAGTTTGTGCTGATGATGTCGTTCAGAAGAACGATGAAAGCTCCACGACCAAACCATCCAGCTCAGAGAACAAAACTCCACCAAAATTATCACTAGTTTTTTTTCCTGAAGGTTGAACTTTAGAATCGTAAAACTGCATACATGAAACATAAACTTCCGCAATTTTGGATTTGTTTCAACAATTGTCCTTTTCAATACTTCTGACATCAACACGTTGTTTGATTACTTAGCCTATATGTGTAAATAAAGTTAATAATTTTATGTAAACGTTTACTGAAATTATTTACTTACATGACGAACAAAGTTTACAAAACCACTGAAATTTTGATTCGTTAACGCAGTACGACAATCTCATTTGAAATAGGATCATATTTAAAGATTTGGGAGAATGTATACAATTTCATACTTAAAGTCTCTTAATGCATTGTGACAATTGTTATTAATTTTTACACTTGTTTTATATAGAAATGAGAAACCTTTCCAAAATGATATTGAAGCGATAAATAAATAACAGAACATTCATAATCACTCAAATATTCAACTTTATTTAATGAATTAGATTTCTGGCTTTTAGTAGCAGAGTTGTTTATACTACTCAAGAAGTCTTTTATACTACAACTTAATACATGTGAATTTGATAGTATAGTTAATAGACATTTACGAAAGTAATGCGAGGATTGGTTTACTCACAAGCTTCTTTTAACCATTGACTTGGCCTCCACTTGGTTCAGTTGAGATTTAGTTATTAATTTATTCTTTATAGTTTTCTCTTCTCTTTTCAATTAGCTTTTTCGTTGCATTCACCTTGGTAATTTGAAGCTAAATGAGACTAAATTTCATAATCACCACCGATCCAAAGGCGGCCTGTTTGAATATCTGGGCTATCCGTTCCTACCATCTGAATATTTCAACAAATTATCTGTTTCCATGTTTGTTTTATCACATGATTATTCTTATTAGTCTCATAACCTACTCATGTGCATTTGTGAAAAGTTTACTATATTTCACTGTACAACTTACAAAAGAGCTTAATTAGAGACACCGTGGTTGCTGACAACATGCATTGAAAGGAACATACATTATTTAGATGTCGATTCCTGAACTTTCAATATCTAACTGGTGATCACTCAATATTGATCGCAAGAATCGGTCAAGAAATAAGAAAAGGAAACTTGTTGAAATATTTTATGCTAAGGACTCTATATTTTACCAAAAATACAGTATTGCATTAAGACACTAATAATAATGATAATGATAATAATAATAATACTAATAATAATAATAATAGTAATAATAATATCTTTTGATCAATTTATCTTGCACCATGTTAATTAGACGAGATTGAATTTTTCCGTTCCCCGGGTTTAATACACTTTTATTTGATTTAAGTTCGACCTTTATGGGTTAAGCTGACTCAATATTTTTCTCCGATTTTTAGCGACAACTTTCTTAATTTATTTTGATGTATTGTTTGTAAAGGCTTAGTGTTCTCACTGAGGGGTTTTTCTGAGATGACATTTTTTAACTACTTTTATTTATACGGTTCTATTACTTTGTGTTTCGCCTCATATTTTACAGTTTTCATTCTTCTTTATTTTATTTACTTTGAATAAACGTTTAAATCAAAAGTTTTCTTCATGTGGTTGTCTCATTTTTACACGTTTATGAATAACTTTAAACCTGCATAGCTTTTGATTATTCATTCAAATGAATACTTTATTACAGGGAATTCATTTTTAGGCTTTCAGTTAGTATGTTCCAACTTCAAATTTTTGTTATTATAAGCTAAAAACATATATGTCGACATGTGGTAAGGCATATTGATCTGATGGCATCATTTTTAATCTCTATCCATTGTTCATTGATGCGTTAAGCTTATTACATGTAAAATAAACCATTATGATAAACATTTTATAAATGCGTTCATTTGATTCATCATATAGTTTTACGTTTTTACATATGATTAACATTTCTTCATGGTTGAAATGAAGTTTAAGTGAATTACGCCAGGAAATTAAATAATACAAGGTTGAATGACTTGTAGTAAATAAAATTTTAACCTATAAATTTAGTGTCATAGAAAAACTGTCATAAAAGGCGTTTACAAAACACATGAACATTCTTAGCTGAAAGATTGTATTAGTAACTCTTCTGAATTATAAACTTTTGGGATGAGATAGTCCTTAATCAACCCACAAGTCCCTTGTTAACACCTACAACAAATTCATTTAGGTTAATTTGTCTAATAAATCATTATTTGTATGGGAAAAAAATGTTCCCATGAGAAAAAGTATGTTCTATAAAAATAAATTTTATTAAATAACTTCACAATTGATTCGGTTTATGTAATGAAGTTGTTAAGCAAAAAAAAGAAAAAGAAAAAAGAACGAATGAATTATGCGATGCTATTCAGTTAGTAACAAATGCAAAAAGAAAAAAAAATTTCTCTCCGTAACTATCCCTTCATTATTACAAAAAAAGTATGGTTGAATGTCAGTAAAATGTTTAATAAGCCTAGGAAAAATTTTAAAAAAAGCTTTTCCAACAAGTTCATTATTTGCACAACGACAAAATCAGAAAAATAAATATAATCATCATAATTAAATTATTTTTGTTAATTTTGAAAAATAAAACAAATATTTATTAAAACTTAATACTGACTGTTCAATTTCTAAAGTTTATATTAAATGAACTAAGTGGTAAATTGAATTTTTTTTAAAATGCATATTGGATGTATTTTGTTCTCTGAGATAGGTGATTGAATTGTGAAGAATTTATTGTTGTTCTATACAACATTATCATTGCATATATCACGTAAAAGTGAACTGCTGATAAGTTAACAAAAATTAAATCGATATGTTCAGATGATCTTGTCTATGAATAACCCCTTTCCGAGGCGTTGTTAGAATGTGAGAGAAAAAACGTTACTTATTTCTGCAGAAGAAAAAAGAAAACTGAACTATATACATTTAAAGATTCCACAGTAGCAGTCTACATTACATGGTGGTATTCTTAAAGTTTTTGTCATAACAGTGAGTGATGCAACAGTGCTTTAACAATTATTACTCATTAAAAGTGAAATATTCTATATCGAGGTTTACAAAACATTAACCGGTCAAGCGTTAGTTGATTCGTTAGATTATATTTTGTATCAGTACAAAAAAAATAAATCCGTTGCTAAGAAAATAAGGACGAAATGGCCGTCCAGTGCTCTCGGGTTTTCCATGGTGATCTATCTTCAATTGACTCATGATTTCAACTATTGAAATTTCTAAAATCTCCACAAAACCTCTTCTGATAAGAAAATAGGAGTAGGTTTAATATTTGCGTGGTGTTTTGAAAACACAATCTTGAAAATTATTTTGTGTAATATCAATTTTCCGGTGATGTGAAATGGAGTGTTTTAACAGACTGGTAAAAATTTCTATCTCTTTCTTAGAAATCAACATTTTTAAGCGAAACAAGGTCAGTAAATGTTGTAAATTATATTGTTTCAGAATAACAACAATATTTAATGTTGACAGATATTTAGGCATAGTTTCTCATTTGATATTTAGTATATATTATCAAATAGATGATATCAAATAAAGCAGATCAATAACAAGTGTTGGAAGAATTCAGTATAACTAATATTTTGATAACTCACTACACAAGCCACTTCACCCAGTTGATCGTATTTATGTCAAGCCTTAGTCAATATACCTTGTATTTTGAAAAGTTCTCTTCAATAAATTCCCAGTATATATTATAAATTCACCCTTGTGATGTAAATTTCTATCGGTATTGTCAACTAAAATTGTTTTCAAGTTCTAATTTTTCCAACCACTGATTAATAAACGTATTAAATATCAATTCTGTATAGTTTTATTAATTGATAAACAATTTTGTAAATAGATTATAACGAATAAGATAAACCAAACAAAAATAATTCATAATTAAACAAAAAAACATTATTTCCGATACTGCTCATTTTTAAACTTCAAATCAAAAATTAACTAATCAAAGCATATTTATCATATGATATAAAAAACACTCTTTTTAGCAGCTAATGTCAAGCGTAGAAAAATAACTGTTTTATTCTGTTGTTTTAACTGACAGTATGTAATCCATGATAATAAAGTTCATTACGTAGTTGCAATTAACAACATATCTCGTCTTAGTATGTTGTGTCGGTTTCTACGTTAAGCCCAAATAACTTATTCTAGCTTTCGAACAGACCAGCTTATTCATTCTTCTTGAGTCACATTTTGACCTTGTCAATTATTCGCTTATTAACCTTGAATGTTTTTATGTGAGCATATGTGTGTGCACTTCTTGTTCTACTCATCACATGTCTGTGACTTATTTTTGTTGGACGCCTGATTAAATTGACTTAGCTCACATGCATTCTCTAGGGGGTGTCATTTAGCTTCGCTCTCGTCTCTTCACTTCACTTCCTTCGCTTCGTCCATCTGATTGTCCAAATCAATGAATGTAAAAAATGTACGTATTCAAAAATCCATTCTCGTATTTAATTTATTTAATTTCGTTATTCACCAACGCGATTTAATTCGATGATTATATACGAGGATAGGTGACATGTATATTTCGATAACAAGCTATAAATGGTCGAATTGGAATCAGATCCGGGCCACGAAAAGCACTAAACACCTGAAAGTAGATCTTTTAGATTTCCATTACACGTAGCCCAAACATGGATTTTATTTAATTTAAGTGGTTGAAATTATCCCAACTTCAATATTTTAACTGAAATTAAATCTGTTTTGGTTGATACACGTGGATCCCGGAACGATTGCCTCGATATAATGATTATCACACAACTTTATATACAATAGATGAAATGTGGTTAGTAGTGAAGTCTAGAATATGTGTTTCATCCTATTTGGGACTTCTCAGCTAGATATTCTTGCATCTCAGAATTGATGTTGATGGTACTGGGTGTGAGTCCTGGATCCCACTACTAGCAACATTTCATATATTCTATGAATTTTATTTCCTACTTTTCGTTTTAAACGTAGTGTGTCTGTAATCTTGAACGGAATGGTACATGTTCTAGGATCCAAAGACGTACTGACATGACATTATTTATCACACTTATAGGAGTTAGTATTGAGACCAACTTATTCGTGGGCTTCGAAGTATGTTTGTGAACATATCAAATATTCAAAGTTCGAATCAGTGTATGGTGAAATAGCTAATGGTAATCTCAAAAAAGTCAGTTAACTTAATAAATTACTATCAATAATAAACTAGTACATCATTTATGGAAATATTAAGACAACAATTTTATTAAACTCTATGACCAATTAGTGTAAATTAGTCATGAATAAATCGCTTGGCCTAAAATTAAGTATGGTGAAAAGAATCGATAAAAACGTCAATAAATCTATAAACCCTGGTACTGTTATTGCAGAAAAGGTCATAATTTCTGTTTCCTTGCCAACGATTCTAAAATATAATACAGTATATCGAACACATGATGGCTAAAAGGTTACAATTTAAAAGTGGAGTTTATTTAGATTATTCCGTTTAAGGTTTATTTTTATTCTAAAATAACGTGGTTAATAAAACCTTGTTAAGTGGATCCCAGAATTCATACTCAATGGTCTAAGGTTATCATGCTCATCCGAATGTCATGTTTTCTACACCATGTGATGTTTTTGTCGCACATCACTTAGAAAACACAAACTAAAATGAAATGACTATCAAATGCTCCTTAGACTATATTGGTTCCTCAGTTGATGACAGCTGGCGGCAAAAACTAAGTCCTTATATTTTTAAAGTATCATAAGAATCTATAGCTACCGACACCTGAATTTCATATATTTGGGAAATAATTATAACTCTCGTCTGCAATATTTTATGTAGAATGTTAAGGTTATCCAAATATTCAGTCAAACCTTTTATAAATATCTTAATTTTTAGATAGCATTCGTCATGATTAATTAGTTAGGGTTCCATTTAAAATCACTCAAAACCTAGCCAGAAGGCGCACTCCTTAGGAGTCTCATACTAAGACGAAACAGTATCCCAGTGCTGTTTTGTTTTTGGTAGTGCCCTAACTGCTGGTAACCTGTGATAAATAATACTTATAAATACAAAAGTTTTTTCTGTCTTTATTATACTCATAAATTTAGCATTTCCTAGATAAACTTAATGTTGTATTTTCTCAAAGGATCTACCTATAGCAAAGAAGTAATTTAACAACCTTATTGCAGTAGACATATTTTAACTAAATATTATTAAATAAATTATAGCGAAATGTAAATATGACCAGAATATATGCCTATCAAAGATACTGCACATAAATTCATTTAGTGTAGGCTGAAAGATTATACACTGACAATATTCAGTTAAAAAATATTTTTTCTGTGTATATACATAACAACAGACAAAAGAATATTTATGACAGTTAAGCTCGTATGCTGATAAATATCAATTGTCAGCTGACGCTTGTGTATCTAAGTGTCAAATATTACATTTAAAAGTTTATTTCTGCAAAGGTAAGTAAATCAAAGAGTTAATAAAAGCCAGTCAAGAAATCTCATTGTTTACATGTGAATACATCACTAAGAAATAAACTGAAATTAAACTTGCTTAGTAACATGTAGACTATATATATTGGTAACTAGCGTATTCACTAGTATTTATACCGATGTATCATTCTATTAAAATCTGAACACATGTCAGCTAGATATATAAGTCTAGATTCCTTTCATCTTTTTTCTGATGGTTTATTTCTTAGAGGAATTCGGTATCATTGCTTTGTCCCACTTAGATGGCATAATCTTGACGTTTACAAAGAAATATTCACCTGACCAAGTCAAGATCATGGAAGTAAAGTAGTTTTTCTTATGGAAATACTTTGCAAACTAGCAAAATAAATACAAATTTAGGAATAAAAAACTTTATTAATATTTTCAGTTGTATCGGCCAATTGAATCATAGAATTTGATTCATCTTCATGACCACTTTTATCAAAAATTTATTTCAGCTGGAGAGCCACTCTAAACCAAGAATTTTCAAACAGCTTTTTTGTGAGACAGATTTCACTGATAATAATGAATAATTAATGCTTTATGCTGTAAAGTTAGTGTAGGTGGATATCTGTACACTGGATTCTAACTTCATAGTCTAAGTGTCAAAAATTTAAGGTTTCCAGTTGGCCCAGAGTAATATCTTGATTATAAACTGCTTTGAATTCTCAAATCTGAACAAAAATGGTCTGTAGTGTTTCATAGCTTTCGGTAACTATCTATGTGAACTACACCGTAAATCTAGTTAATGTAGGTCAAATTCAGTGTATTCTACAGTGTATAAACTGACCTTTTGAATTTTTTTGTCAACAACTTGCCTATTATAGACGATACACCATTTGATCTCATGATACATTACACAGAAGACTTTACATAATCAATGAGTTAGTTTTCAAGGTCAGGAATCTGTCGGAAAATAATAATGAAGTAAATGTACAGTAGTCAGGATTTAATGTATCTATATGTAAGTGGACGGAAATAAACATAATCTGTTTTCGACAAATCAGTACTTAAAAATACTTTTAAAACAGTTAACCGATCAGGAGAAATCACAGCATATTAGGTGTTGAGCTTTATTTTTGCGAACAAAGTTTAATGAATATTTACCATATTACTCTTTCCTTACCTGGATATACAATCTACTTACTGTTAAGCACTAATATTTGTACATTTTTCTATTTGGTGAAATTTCAAAAAGACCGCTAGAATAGATAATAATGGTAATGAAGTAAGTCTGTACTTTTCCGTTTTCTTACACACCAAATATTTATAAACGTCTTCTTGAACATTTATACATGGTTTTTAGAAAAAATTCAGATAAATGATCAGTCATAAACGACGTAGAAACTAGCACAGAGTCACATCAGTCTTTGTTGTCGTACCCAACATCAGCATTTTCGCAAAAGATCAAAAAGTTAAAGTAATAATAGTTTCACTAATAGAAAACTACCAAATAAAAAGAATACAGTTTTAAAGGAAAAGTGGGAATGAAAGTATGAAGTAATATTGAAACCCAAGATTCAGCAAAAAATATGAATGATTAAGCTAAGTCATCTTACTTAAGATTTTCGACTGTTAACCATGACCATAGTGTGGGTTCAAAAAGAGTTATTTATACCTACTTATTCATGTTAGATAAACACCCAAATGAATGTGAAAATTTAAAATAAAGTGAAAATGATGTAGTTAATCTCTTATTTATAAGATGAAAATAATGCCAAATGTAATGTTAAAGAAAAATAGTTACAATGAATGTTTTTTTCGGCATGCAAAGGTAGCGAAATAGAGAAAATAAGATAATCTATGAAAATAGGAACAATTCAAATATCAGTCATGACTGATTTGCTTATCCTTATATTCTACGCAATGAAGCCATTTGAAGATTAAAAACCTAAAAATGAACCAAAGTGTAAATTGTAATTATTAAATAGATAAATTTATATGAACAAAAGTGAACCAATAAATCATTCTTCTGTTTACCTCATTCATTATTTAACATTTGGTCTGACTAAAAGTCTTGTTTGTTTGTTTGTTTTTTTCTAATAGATTCTGTCAAATTTTGTTGACATTTACATACATTAATAAATCATATGTAAATTTGTAATTTTTTGGTCTTAGTAAATCATTATTAACATTATCGAGCAAGTGACATAATTTAACTAAATTTCTAATAAAGAGAAATAATAGGAAACGTATAAATGAAATATATCTCTCTCTCATTCCATTCAAATGTTATATCACTTAAAAAAAATTTGAGAATTTTTAATAGAATCTGTTGATAACAAATATCATCAACTAATTTCATTATCTTTAATATCAGTAATTAATAATCTTATATGCAAGTTACTTGAAAATATCTTGTACTATTAGGATATTGACTAGAATCGTTATTTTGTCCCAGAGTGAACATCAACTCTGGGATGAAGGTATATCCAACTAACGAGTCCCAAATAGGATGAAACACGCGTCCTGGATTAAATTGCAAGCCATCATCCATCTTTGTTTATAAAACTTGTGACTTAAGGCAATATCGAGGTCATCTGCACAGGATACACATATATCAACAACAGACTGATCAATTGCAGTCCTATATAACAATGGGAAGATACAAGCAAACAATACTAATTGAATTCATTATTTTTGTGTTTGTTACTATCAAAGATGTATAAATACTGTCCATGTAAGCTATTTCAGAGGGTCAATTGAATTGGGAGAGGGCTCGTTTCATGAACTGAGAACATTCAAGAAACCATTATACACTGATTTACATCAAAATTGTGTTTTCATCGGTCTCACTTTCCCTGAGATATGTAACAATAAATATTCTCGATTCAGAAAGTATTCTATTCATTCCATTTAAAACTTATCAAATTTTTGATTGAGATCATGAGTCGATCGATGTAAGACGACTATTGAAAACCTGGAAGCACTGGACAACCGTTTCTTTCTATTATGAGACCTCTCAGCAGTGTGCACGCATGGTTCGAATTGAGGGCCTTCAGGTTCGCTAGCTAGCGTTTAACCTCTGGACCATCGATTGGTTTATGATCTCAATCAAAAACTTAACAAGCTTCGCAACCCCATACTGATACTTACCAAATTAACAAGCTTTTATGCTTTATAATAATCTGAATGTGTGTGGAACAGTAGAGTCAGTAATTGGTGGACATTTGCATTGTTAAAACAAATAACTCCAAAACGGAGTATAACATTTGGTTGTAGATACCAGTCAAATGTTAAACATCGTAAAAATATTATTACCTTATGCAATATCAGACAAAATGTTTTAAAATATCACTGAAATGTATATTCTGTCTTTTTTAAAAACTTCTACTATTCCGTGATTAGTTTGCGGTATCTAAATCCATTTTCATTTAGGAATAAGATCGACATCTTCTTGAATATTGTTTGCTAATTAGCTTAAGCATTAAAAATAACATGTTGAATAGTAAAAAGTTTTTGAATATAATAGCAGTGCATAGCAGTACATACGAAAGAATGTAGTTGACAGCAGTAAGATGTGATATTTTGTATTCACATCAAACAATATACTGTTTTTCACAATTTCTGTTAATCATTTAACAGTATTTCAGGGGAACACTTACTTCTAGAAAATGCTTATTCATATATATGTTTCTGATACTTCTCCCAAATTTTATTAACTTTAAATTAATGGAAACTTCAGAAAGTTTGATAAATCTATAAAATAATGATTTCATAAAATATTTCTAATAATGTCTAATAAGTTATATCATTCAAACTATCTAAATACCAAATTTTTTACAGGATCTTATTAATGTAGCTGTTTCTCAATGAAAATTTATGTAATGGCTTTAATGGTTGTTTTTTTTCAAAATTGTTTGAAATATTACTGAAATGATAAACATTCTATTCTCAAATAAATACACTTTATCTTTTAAATAGTACAATGTTATAACTTATTAAGGTAATTTTTTAAGACATGGATTTATTAGAATTTTATTTGTAACAATTATATAAACGAAGAATATTCTTAAATGAAAACTTCCGTTTAAATTTGATCGAATAGTTTCACAGTATTTAGGCGTCGAGTTAATGTGAGACATTGAAGAGAAAAAATGTATTATAAAAATCTCACCGAATAAATTTTGAAGTAAATCCAACGTTTTGTCTGGCAACCTGATCAAAGCTTTTTCAAGGAAATATAATCAAACATCAAAATTATCGAATATAAATATGTAGATGGTTCTCCAGTTTACTGTATACTGAATAAGTCATCCAATCAATGTTAAAAATGTTTAAAGTAGGTATTTACATTAATGTGTACATGTCTAATTGTAGAACTTGATGAGAAATTATTGAAAAGAATATTCATCGTTCATATAATTGTATTTTAATATAATGGGAATTTTTCCAAAAATTTTATTTGTAATTGGTACTTTTAATGTTCAATGTTTAATCTATGTGTAGGATAATAAAATTCTTTAACGTTACTTTGTCAATTGATTATTGAGAATAATACTTTTTTCTTGTTTGTTTGTTTGTTTTCTTATCATCAGAAATTTATTGATTATTTATTTACATATAAAGTTTTAATTTGAAAGTTTAACAATTATAAATTTTATTTTTCGATGCAAATATGAAAATTTCTTTTACATAAATATACAACACTGTACAAAATATTATATTGGTTGAAGTTAGACATTAACACAGTTGGATGCCGGCTCAGTGGTCTAGTGGTTAAGTGATTGCGCGCGAAGCCGGCAGGTCCTGGGTTCAGATCCCGGGGGGGATGTGATTGTGGATTTGCGCTGCTGAGGAGTCCCATACTAGGACGAAGCGGCCATCCAGTGCTTCCAGGTTTTCCATGGTGGTCTAGCTTCAATTGACTCATGATTTCGATCTGTGAAATTTCTGAAAATCTCCACAAAACCCATTCTGATAAATATTATCATTTAGCTATAAAAATGAATTGTAATTGAGAAAAGAAAAGAGATAATAAGTTGTTTTCTTTCTGATTATACAATATCTACTTTTTATATAGTTTCTGTCATCAAGTATCCAGTAAGTGAATATTAAATGATTAATTTTAATGAACAATTTTCCTATCATCAAAGTAACTATTTGGACAGTCACCATCTTCATCACTTTTTTTTTAGAAAAAAATGATAAGTTTTTTGCTAAACCTAAGTGTAGAAATTACGTCTGTTGTATCATTAATACTGAACATACATGAGGACATGAAAAGCTACCAATGAATTGAATTTCATGTTTGTTTAAATTACTTTATTGTTGAAATCTACTCAACAAAATAATAATTTCACCAGTTAGTAATATATATATCGATGCTTTTTTGTTCTAGTTAGATCTAAAATTTGGACGCCAAGAAATCGATTATAACCTAAGTACAATTTATTTTAACAAAAAAGGTTTATATTGATAAAATAGTATCATAATTCTCCCAGTAGGATATTAAAACTAAGACTTCAACAGAATGATTTTCGAAACATATGGATTTCTTGTTATTGTACACTTATTTAACAATATTACAAACAGGTTTTTACTAGAATAACAATATAAAGTCAAGATTTTAAATTTGAATAATATTAAAAAGAAAATAATTGAAATTTTGAATTGTTTATAGAATATGTATAAGCGAGAAATAAACGTAAAGCAATAAAAAAGAAATGAAAATAATACTTAGTATGAACCGGCTCCATCTAAATAATCATTATTAACTAAAAACTAACGTAGGTTAATTTTGTTCCAGTTTAAAGTCAAATCAAGATTCACTCAAGGAATTTCGGTAACCAGAAACTCTCTTAAATATATTACTTACTTAACTACGCTTGTTACTCCCAATGGAGCATAGGCCACCGACCAGAATTCTCCAACCCACTTTGTACTGAGCCCACCTTTCTAGTTCTATACAATTTCTGTTCATTCTTCTCATGTATGTCTCCATTTCCCGGTTCAATGTGTTCTTCGGTCTTCCACTCCTCCTTTGGCCTTGGGGATTCAAAGTGAGAACTTGCCTCGTGACACAGTTGGGTGCTTTCCTCAACGTGTCTCCTATCCACTTCCAGTGCTTCTTCCTGATTTCTCCCTCCACTAGGATCTGGTTTGTTATCTCCCACAGTAGGTTGCTGCTGATAGTGTCTGGTCAACGGATCCGAAGTATTTTGAGTAGACAAATGTTAATAAACACTTGTATCTTCTGGGTGATGGCTTTCGTAGTTCTCCAAGTTTCCGCCCCATACAGTAGTACTGTCTTGACATTTGTATTGAAAATTCTGACCTTGGTGTTGGTTGACAATTGCTTTGAGTTCCAGATGTTGTTCAGTTGTAGATATGCTACTCTTGCTTTGCCGATCCGCGCCTTCACATCTGCATCAGATCCATCGTGTTCATCAATGATGTTGCCCAGATATATAAAGGGTTTTACATCTTCCAAATCTTCTCCGTCAAATGTGATTGCATTGTTGCATTCTGTGTTGTATCGGAGAATCTTGCTTTTCCCTTTGTGTATGTTGAGACCTACAGCTGCTGAGGCTGCTGCTACACTAGTCATGTCCTCCTGCATTTGTTGTTGCGTGTGCGATAGGAGGGCCAGATCATCTGCGAAGTCTAGATCATCCAACTGCATCTTAGATGTCTACTGTATCCCATGCTTCACTTCAAATGTTGAAGTTTTCATGATCCAGTCGTTCATCAGGAAAAGAGAAGGGGTGAAAGTTTTAAATATATTATAAACCCGAAATATTTGATTTAAAGTTTAAAAAATATATTTTGTTTGTAATAAAAGATGATTATATATAGATAGTTTGTGTATATAAAGAGATTATCATTATTATCGTAAACGAACAGAAATTCAAGGCATCAAAATGCTACTCAACTAAACAAACATTAAGGAATGTTAGAGAAAAAAATCTGCATTTATCTGATCCTGAAATTTGTAAATTGTCCGAGAGAATAATTAATAAAAAACTTCCAGCACATCTTCGAACATAAATAATTCACCTTCTTTTAAATTGGTGTTGATAACCAATTTCCTAACCCTTCACATAACATTTCGATCAAATTAAGTGTTCAAGGTGAAATATATGAGACAAGCCATCCATCTTATCTGAATTCATCACAAAAAAAGGAAAATTAATTGAAAAGTAGTTCGAGCGTTTACACTGCGATGAAAATTAACCCCGTTACCAACAATTATATTCGTCCGATTTTTTAGTAATTTTGAAAGATACTAAATGATAATCCTGTTCTTCGGTACCAAAAGAATACATAAAGTAATAGCTACCACATTACAAGCTTCGGAAAATCACAAGAATATGGACAAACGGAAACTGACATGTAATGACCAATTTATAAATTTAGAAGCACTGGATGGTCGTTTCGTCCTAGTATGGGACTGCTCAGCAGTGCGCATCACGGGTTTTCAATGGTAGTCTAGCTTAGATCAACTTATGAATTCAACTGTTAAAATTACTACAATCTCCACAAATCTCCATTCGAACTAATAAATTTAAGTCTAGCGATTGAACATAAATCTCCGATTACAGATGTATTTAAACCATAATCTTCAAGTTTGTATTAGAATTCATCTAACTCTTTATAAAGTGATTTTAATTTCTATAGTGAATAAATAAAACTACCGCCCAGATTATTTAAACTAGCGAGTAGCACAAACCAAATAATAAGATTATGGTTCTTAGATTCCAGAAACCAACAAACTGAGAATATTGGTCCTCATTCAAGCCACTACCTGTTAAGCATGTTTATCACAAGAATTATTAAAGTAAAAATCTACTCATCAATGTGTGCTACATATATTTAAACTCAACTGATTACGCTTATATCACAAAGAAAACCTTGCATGTAATTAAATCTTCGGTAATAAAGTATATTTCTAGTCAAACAATACATTACATAATCGACGAGTAAATTTTATATCTGTTTCAAGTATCCACAATCAATGCTCAAAACAAGCCGAAAAATTATGCTGATAAACCATCAGACTAGTAAAATAAGCTTGTTTTTCAAAAATCGCAAACCCCCATCTTTTTAACTTTGTAATGTTATCATATTATTTTCAATTTCATAATCCTGAAAACTGTTATCATATCAGATACCAACCATCCACTTTGTTCATATCTTTCTCCTTGTATATCTTCTGGTTGAACGAAACACCAATACGTTAGAATCCATGCCCGCAAGCAAAGGTACAAAAGTGATATAACATCTAGCAAAAATACCATCAAACAAACAGTCTGAAAGGGTTGACCTAGTCAGTAACTTGCATTGTTAAACGTTTCTACCTAAAAGCTGTACAGATCCTAATCTTATTTAAAAAATTTTCATTTAAATCCAGGTAGCGTTATAGAAACTCTCCTACAATTAATTTTGTTTATGGTTAATTTTGTCTAGCCCTTCAAATAACTTATTTAACAGACAGTAACAGTTTGTCTATTTCTTTGTATTATTATGATGAACACTATCATGTCTGTATAAACGTATATGCTCGATCATATGTGACAGCCTACGCACATATCTCAGCTCAAATGTTGATCGCCTACATATCGCTCGATGAATGTTCCCTTTCTCACATTTATATATACTTGAATCTTATCGCTTGTTTCGCTTCTCGATTTGACTCTGAATCCACATCTGCATTCGCTTTCTCACGCACATTAGCGTTTATGCTCAAATTCTCTCGCTGTGCTTGTAACTTTGCTATTTGTGCTATCCAATAATAAACTGTGGTTGCCTCTTAGTATTGCCTTCTGAATGCATACACCGTTGGGATTTATTTAATAACGGTTATCAGGGTGTTTGATAAACGAAGTCTAAGGAATTACCTCGAAGCCAAGCCGCTACAGGTGGAGATGTGTTCATAGAAATTAAGACTGTGTGAATAATGCATTTCTAGGTCAGTTACTGATGTGAGTTTGGGCAGTACGTTCTTGTCAATCTAATCCATTGTAACAGAGGGTAAGTAATTCTAACTGACTGAAGTCTGATGATTAGGAAGTTATGAAGTACCTTATCAAAAGCTTTTTTGATACCGAAATGTAGTATCAGCACTCATTTCTTTTGGTCAGGCACGTACTTCAGGATCTTGTTCTAATGAAGCCGTGTTGAAACGGGTCGATTAGATTAATCTTGTTTCATTTTCCATTGTGCATGATTGGTCTGTAGTTTTGGACCAGGTTTTTCGGTCCTGATTCGTGTTTTGGGACAACATACATGTTCTTCTGTCCGGTCTTGCCATTTTTAAAAGATCGATGTGATGTTATCTACACTAGAGCTTGCATTCTGTTTACGTGTTTTGATGGCGGCTTTTATATTACAACGACCAAGGTTAATACTACTAAGATTATTTTTGTTGATGAACTTGGTGTTAATATCTACTACAATAATCAATGACGAAAAATTATTTCACACAAGAAATAGGTCTTCTTTAAATCCAATCATAATTGAACTGATATGAATGTCAGATGGGAGTTTATCAGCAAAAATCAAGTCTGGAAACATGTACACTTCGTTTCAAGTTGTACATTGTTTGCATATCTAAATTCTCGAAGTTGTATGTTCATTTAAATTAAAATCCAATGTTGTTTCGACTTAGCTAGTCTCACTAAGAATGATTCCGTTGTGGCTAACCTAAAAGATCTCTGATAAATATAATGTTTCCAACTTAAAACAAAAGTAGCTAAACATTACGATATTTTACTATTATCTAGAAAAGAAAAACCCACTGGGCAAACTCGGAGTTTAGAGACAAACTACTTACAAATATATAGTAGTATTGTAAAGATTACAAACTGCAACTTGAGTTCAATGTACTTATGTTAGCCTGTTAAACAGACCCCTATACAGTTATGTGATTTATCATAAATGAAAAATACAACAACAAAAAGATGAGTATCTTATACTTTTTTCCATTGTAAAAGTTGATGATAGGTTTGAATAAAGAATATTCACGCTATCTGGCACATAAACATCCAATCATTTGAATATAATTGATCTTCATTAATGAATATTTCCTGGTACTACTTTGTGAATTTGTACACCGTTTTGAAATAATCAATACTATTAATAGATTGTGCGCAGTCGAAGAGAATCAACAAAATAAGTGGACCCATGGTATTTTGCTTCAGTTTTTCTTATTTCACTTAAATCTATACACACATAAATTTAGATGAAGACATTTTATGAGAATTTCCACCAGTTTCATAACAACTGGAGGCCAAATAAGTGATATTAAATATAAAATTACGTGTTCAAAAACCTCAACTGGAATCAAGTAGTTCTTGTGTTTTGTTCGGTATTCCACCCCAGATTTCTTTAGTTACCGAAATTATCCAGAACAACTAAGGTCACAAAAACAACTATCATATCTAAACATAATCACGTGTTGAATATGGTTTGTGTAAATGAGTCATTCGGTGCAAAATATGTGTTATGGTGTGTGTGTTGATTTTTTATTTAAATTCAGCTATCACATTATAGCTTTAGGTTTTGTTTAGGATCAGATGAGTCGTTCTCGAAGATGAAGATAATTTTGAACATGTCAAGGCGCTTGTAAATTCTTTGGTAGTGATTTTTGTAATATATTTTTAACTTTGACGAATTCTACACTGATTGTTAAGTGAAACGCTGGAAGAATTTATTTCTAATCGTAGAGACTTTTACATCTAAGTAATTTAAAATGTTCGGCATTTTATACATAGCTTTGTAAATAAAAATTCCTATAAAGCAAAGCCATTTTGCATGGTCGACAGAGATTTGTGAATGGACCACATACGCGATATTCGGTAGAATAATAGATGCAAATGGTTTTTAAGGATGCAGAAATCCCTCTCTAACCGAATTCGTAGTTTCATATCATGGGCTGTGATGTAATGTCAAAAAATGTCTTGCTACTTACGCACTTGATAATAAATTCTACCACTGGATACTTTAGATAATAAACTAGGCATACTAGATCATGTGGTACCCACCAAACAATTTGACCAACGACTGATAACCACAATATAGACCAGTCAGTCAGTCAGCTACAACGTAGGACCAGGCACATATGTGTATCGGTCCAGGTTGCCATACCGCATCAGCACAACAAGATGAACACCGGATTCATAGCAGTGGTTAGGTCAAAGGTAGTAATATATAAGAGAAAGATTGCATATAGAGATATAGTACAAGAAGAAAGAATTGGTTCGTAGAAAGAAAGATATGAAGTGATTTTAATCTTTTAGTTTAAGAGAAGACGGAGTGTATACACCGACGCCATTGTGATCGACTCTGAGCCATGTCACCAAGAGTCTCCAATCATTGGTTACGATAGTCACGCGGACCCCAACCAAGTAGTCTGCATCTACCAACATGGCTAAGACTAGAAGTTAGTGTCTTCAAGCACTGATGCCACGTTTTGGTTTGGCCGCCCCTAACTTTCTTCCAACCGACCCAAACACAGGTTAGCATTGCACGTCGTGGTAATCGGTGTTCAGGCATACGTAACACGTGGCCCAACCATCTCAGTCGATGAAGATTCATAACCTCATCAACTGATTTACCATCATTACCTAATACCCTGCGTCTAACCTCACTATTACTTACCCGGTGATCCCAGCAGACGCCAGCAATATTTCTGAGGCATCTGTGGTCAAATACTAGTAGCTTACGAGTATCTTTTACTCTTAATGGTCACGTTTTGCGGCCGTAAGGTAAAACAGAACGGACTGCCGCGCAGTATACTAGTCCTTTTATTGATAGACGGATATCTCGCCTTCGCCGTAGGTGACGTAAGTTGGCAAAAGCCAATCGAGCTTTTCGAATCCGTGCTGAGACACGTGCTCAGACACTAATCCATTAGGGCTGATCAGACTTCGAAGATAAGTGAAGTTGTCAACGCGTTCGACTACTTCACTCCCTATCCTTAGTTCAGGTGTTGACGCAGACCAGTCCTGAAGCAACAACTTGCATTTAGAGGGAGAGAAGCGCATTCCAAACACCCTGGCATTGTTGCTCAGTGCTACCAGAAGACTCTGCATTTTGTCAGCCTCTTCACCAAACAGGACTATGTCATCTGCGTATTCTAAGTCGATAAGTGGACCTCCTGGAAGGAGATCAATACCCGAGAACTCAGTCGACGAGAAAGTTATTTCCATCAGTAGATCTATGATGAAGTTAAACAAAAATGGGGAAAGTGGACAGCCTTGACGGACACCACTTGAGGTTGCAAAAGTAGATGACAGTTCTCCATAAGCTCTGACTCGACTAGTAGTGTTCGAGTAAAGAGCCTTTACAAGGTTTATGTACTTCTGGGGAACACCTTTCAATGACAGATACTGCCACAGAATCTCGCGGTCTCCCGAGTCAAATGCTGCTTTTAAGTCGAGAAAGACCACCATTGTCGGACGCCGATAAGTATGCCTGTGTTCTAGAATCTGACGAATGGTGAATATGTGGTCGATGCAGCCACGACCAGGTCTGAAGCCAGCTTGGTTCTCTCGTGTTTGCAGTTCACGAGTCTTAGTTAGGCGTCTGATAATTATCGAGGCTAGTATTTTAGATATTATATTAGTTAAACTAATCCCTCTGTGGTTGTCACAGGATGATTTTGACCCTTTCTTATATATTGGGACGATAAGTGATTGTGACCAGTTAGATGGAATAACGTCTAACTCCCAGATTTTAGCTAAAATATTAGTCAACCTAATCGCTAAAATTGGACCACCATCCTTAAAGACCTCTAGAGCCAATCCATCTGGACCAGCTGCCCTTCCTCGTTTCAGATTAACCATAGCCTTTTGAACTTCAGCGAGAGTTGGGGGACCTACTTCAATGTTCCATTCACACTGTCTGGGAATGGAGGGTAGTTGTAGAGTAGCTGAAGGCCAGCTGAACTGTTCTCTGAAATGTTTCGCCCATCGTTCTAAACGTCTGGACTGGGAGCAGATGAGAATATCGTCTTTTTCCGATATAATCTCACTTACACTTGACTTATTAATTCCAGTTTCTTTTATTAGTCTGTAAAGCTGTCTTGTGTTCCCTATAGTCGCCGCCTTTTCCATCTCTTTTGCTTTCGTTGCCCACCACTGCTCACGGTCGTTTCTTAGACTTTTTCTTAACCTAGATCTGATTTGTTGTCGCTCTTCCTCATGTTCGGAACCTGATGGGATGAGTTTACGAGAATCCATCAGTGCAATAGACCTAGAGGAAATCCATTGGTTCTTTGTAACCATGTGGCTTAAATCACTGATAGATGTCACTGCTGTTTCCACAGCTGTTTGTATAGCTTTCCAAGCAACAACTGGGTCAACCTCGTTTTCAGAACTACCTAATCGTGACCTCAGTTGTTCCTGGAACCTACTTTTGGTTTTCTCGCTACTCAATTCAGTTCTAATGGGCCTTTTTACTGTGGCTTTTTTGCGTCCAGTGAGGCGCAAGCAGATGCGTGCCCGTATCAGGGCGTGGTCGGAGTCCAAGCAGGTACTCCAGAATGAGCGATAATCTTCTACCGACCCTCTCCAACGATGACTGATGGCAATATGGTCTATTTGAGTCCATCGTTGGCTTGGTGCAGGCGGTCGCCACGTTAGACGATGTCTCTCCTTATGCTTAAAATTTGTGTTTGCTAAAAATAAGCGATTGTCTGAACACAGTTGCAGCAGACGGTCACCATTATCTGTTCGCTGTGCTGGAATGCTAAAATATCCACCTAAATGCCTTTCTGTTTGGTTTAAGCTACCTATCTGAGCATTAAAGTCACCCCCTACGAGTACTATGTCTGAGCGTTTAGCTTTCTGAAGAAGTTCGGACAGCTTTCTGTAAAATTCATCTTTCACATCATCTGAGCTGCAGTCAGTGGGAGCGTAGGCAGAAACGACGAAAAAGCAACGACGTGTGTCCCTATCCTTCCGAGTTCTTACGGAGCCGTTTAGCCGAACAGCACATAGACGACTGTTGACGGGGATCCACTCTAGCAGTGCTTGTTCCGCCCTCATGCTTAGTGCTATACCTACACCTGCCAGTCCATGAGAACTGGCCATCGGGTCACCAGATACACAGAGGGTGTATCTCGTTGGCTCTCCGTTTTGCCGAGGTGAGGTCAAGTGAATGACCACACTGGAATCCTGTGTGCGTGTTTCGGAGACACAGCATACATCAATGGAAAGAGACTCTAGGGTTTTAGCCAAGGAAGCCTGCTGACCGATTTGACATAGAGTGCGTACGTTGAAAGCTCCAATGTGTAGATTGGAGCGAGGTTTCAGTAGACCTGGGACAGAGTTTTGAGCACTAGAATCGTTGGCTATGGTGACACTTGAGGAGGAAGCCGAAGGAGGAAGTTTAGGGTTGAAAGTCGATGTAGGAAGAATAATAGGAATTGAAGAGGAAGGTTGATTATGAATACAGTGGTCTCGAGTGCTGTTAGAGGTATGAGGGCGGTTATCACTTCCCGGTTGCCCACACCGTGGAAGGGTTGTTCTGGAGGTACCTGAAAAGGAAATTGGATTAGAGGTGGTCTCAGTGACCTGAGAGCGTGACCGCAGTGCCCAAGGGACAACTGCTTGAGGCCGGTCGCGCACGGCCTTTTCGTGGGAGGTTTTTGACGTGTTAGCTCCGTTCTTCAAAGGGCCTTACCGCCGGAGACGGAAATCCGTGAGGTAAGGTGAGGTGCGCATTTTTAGGGTCGACCTTTTCTAACCCCACCCCTCCTTGTGGGAAGGCAGCATCGCTGCCATGCTGGTTGTCTGAAGGAAACACCTTACTGCTGTCACACCTCTGCACAGTCAGCAGTACGACTTCGCCTTCTGACCTTGGGTTTGTTGCTTTTAGTCTTACCGCTCTTCAACCGACCTGTCTGACATGGTAGGACCTTGAGGAACGGTTGTTCCAGCCAGTATAGCTCGGTTGCTTCATCACGATAGGCAAGCCCGACCACCACGTCAAGGTAGCAACAACAGTGAACCCTGAAGTAATCTGTAGTAATCAGAATTACAATATAAAATTAGTTATATATATTACAAATTATAGATTGGTCACTAGTTTTTTATCAGTATCCAGTCGCGGCTCATTTTCACCAAACATGGACTAGAATTAGCTAGACAATCGTTGAAAAGCAGAAAGCATCGGACCTTGATGCCTGGCGGTGAACCTCATATATTGGAAGAAACTATTATCCAGTGAGTCTTGGTTTCCAATCCTTGTCTAACTTATGACAGCCTGTGATGTAAATCTAAATATTCAGTAATCTTCATAACCACCTAAACTACAAACTCTATTTATCAAAAATCTCATTACAGAGACCAACATAATACAGTACTATTTTCTTCGAGCTATTTATTTCGGTGTTACAACAGAATGAATTTGAGAAACTATAAAACTGACAGCCCTTCAGATTTTGTTTAGATTAGTCAAACTCCCCGAACAAGCACCACAAAAGATTGTTTTGAAGAAAATACTCCATAACATCATTTAGACAAAACATTTCCAAGGAAACGTACTTTTTACTCTGGTGAAAGATGTTCAGGATAATAAAATATGCAGGTCCCTGTAGGTATTTAGTACCAAAATAGTAAGCACTAATATGGATTACATAAAGTGGTACCGAAGCTGATTTAGTAAAATTACCTCAATTTAAGAAAAACTGATCATGCTGAAACACAACTGAATATGAAAATTAGCGCTTCTACCACAAAAACAAGTCCCAGAACACGGATTTTTTCAGAAATCAGTCTTTTCCTTCTGTTTAGTGTAATAACACTTAAAATTGTAATGTCAGATGGCATATTTCTTCTATACGAAATGAGATACTTAAATTTTACAGAAAACGTAGATAAATCAAACGGTACCTACGCCAAAAATGAAGTTCTAATCAATACTCTCTTCATAGTTTTTTACAGTGAATTTAATTTAGAAACATATTTTAAGACATATATATATATTGGATATATTCGGGTCAATGATGTTAAGCATGACATAATGGATTTTCGAAATGTTTAATTATCGCTTAGTTGAGTAAAATATGATAGAACCAATATGGTATTCTGAAATCCCCATAACCATTAAAATTCTTTACTATGTACATTTGATTATCATATAGGAGTCTTGAATATTGCAGTAACAATATGCTGCGTTTCTAATTCATATGATAACTTCCCGATCTTACTTAGTCACCAGGTACATGATTACGCAGTTAATTTCAAGGCGTAATCTGAACAGTACGGCTTGAAATACCAACTTCCTACTCCTACTGAAACGAAGCGAGTTGTAAGCCAGTCGATAGCTCACACCATAGAGCTGCAGCTCCGATTTATCATGGAACTACCAAGTTTATAAAGTAAATCAGTTACAAAGTGATTCACAAATCTTTTTTCAGTTTCAACCGGTAAGTCGCTGGTGCAAACTACGCTCCAACTCGTTAGGATACTATTTCAAGCATTTATAGAAAATGATGACTCAAAGTTGAGTACACAAAATGTGTACTTTGCAAGTTATATGATCTTTTGTTAGCCTGGTGATTAAATGCTTCTGAATTGCTGCATCCATTATCACCGGTTACTTTGATCAACATTGTCCTCATTCCTTAGTTATATATACCTAAGATGGCAGCTAAATTGAAGTAGCAGCATACACAGATAAGTTTCGTAGCTACGAAAACTTATCACAAAGATCAACGTTGAAAGAACAGCTACTGCCTCAGTGATCAGTAATTATTTGAAGAGAAAGCAATAATAAACTAGTTCAGCATTGTGTAACTATCACAACTACCGAGAGTGTTTATATAGACGTGAGGTACGTATAGATCGGTAATCCTGTTATCATTTCTGGTGACCGAATGATCATTAAACTAACTAGCAACAACCTATTGGAGACGAAATTCAACTTGCATAAAGCATACTATTGTGTTGATTAGACACAATTAATTTCAAAATATATCCCACGAACTAAAACCTTCAGCATCCTACTTCGTTATTGATGCTCGTTCTTTTAGTTTTCTCAACACTACGAACGTGATTTACTCTCTTGTACTCACGTTGTAAAGTTCAAAACTAATTATGACTTAAGAATCAATCGAGAGTAAAGCAATATTTACACTGAGAAACTATGAAGCCTCATATTACGTTTTACAAAAGTTGTAAGTTGAACAGAGTAAGAACTTTGCCAGAACAGTGCATAACGTTTAGATTTTCAGTAACTTATTCATGAAAGCCTTTACAAAGAAGCTCTATATGAGATAGTCTGCAACTTTATACGTCAGATGATTAGATGTATACTTGCGAAACGCCCGTGCCTTATAAAATTCGCCATATACTAATTAAAGGTATTATTAAACAATGTTAGAAAGGTCAAAATGAAGACATGAATGTGAAACTTCCCCGCATATACCATTTTTGACAAATTTCATAGTCGAAAAAGATGAATAAGCGTATCCATTCACTAGGAAATGCTTTACAATAAATTTAGATTTCACAGATCAACATGTAAGTTACAGAGACATGAAGAAATCTAGATATTGATACTACTTTTAAAATTCCGATGGATCGGTGTGAATTAACAATTTCGTAGTGTTGTGGACAACCATGGATGAAATCAGGAGTGCAATCAAAGTGTACAAAATTTCTATCAGAAAAATGTGACTAAATTAAATCAGATTCACTTTGAAAGAGGTAATGCTAAGTATAAACGACAATGACATTGTGAATTCAGTCTGAAGAATAAAAACGGACAGAAAATAAAACGGAAACTATTGATTAGTCGGTCGAGTTATTTTCTTAGTCGCTGCTCCAGTCCCAGTCGCATTTGTTTTCTGTACATCCGCTGAAACTGGTTTGTTGGACTTCCCATTATCTACAGTCATTTTTGTATTGGGATCATTTAAATTGGAGGAGATTGTTCCGCATTTTGGGATGAGACGCTCTATCATTTCTTGTGCGTATCTCAATCTGTTTGCTAAGTCCTTACTTAAACCGAATTCCCGTAGATGTTTGAAGCGGTACGTTCTGAACTCCCTGTTGGCATCGATATAAGTTACGGCACGCATTAAGGGACATAGAATGATTTTTGCATGATCATCAAAGAAGTTTATCTAAAAGACAGTGTGTAAAATAAAGTAATGTTAGCTTTAAGAAAAAATCCTAACGACTTTGACGATGACGAAGATATAAGACAATAGAAAATTACAACTCCTGAAGCTTTTTAGATAAAACATAACTATCTTTCACAATGCGTACGACACATTGGTGTTAAACATAAACCGATAAAATCTATGGAAATCGATGGATATAGCAAACTGTAGCCTGTTCTAAATGAATGTCTTGATTGTGTTGGGAAATTCCTTTCTTAACGAAATTTGACCAAAAAGTGTTACATGGTTTTTTGTTTATCATACGTGGAGTCCTGAACTTTAATCCATCGAATTTTATTCTCACCCAATGACCTACAAAATCACTTTAAAAACTGCATAAATTTCTGCTAAAATGATTACCCGTATTACTGAATCACAAACCCGATTTATCTGACGATTGATAATATATAGTAGTTCAAGATAGATAAATTTTGGGTTGGAAGTTCATCTGAATTAGTCAGTCGAAGTATACTGCAATTGTATCCCCAATCTATTTTACTTTGGGCATCCGAATATTAATATACTTTACAAAGAGAGGGTAGTAAAGTGACATGTATTTCATAAACGTGATGACACTCAAAAGATATTCTGTTTCCAATTTATGAATTACTCCTATGCACACATTATATGTATTATTATCCATTCTCTTTTTAGGCTGATCTCATTAATTAGCAGATTACATTAATAAGTGTAACGATGTTTAGAAGATTGGCGAATGAAAATATGACCAATGCATCCACCACCTAAACGAAAACTTAAATGGTCTTCGCGAGTCATGTTTTCAAGTATTCCACGAGTGTTTAAAAGTGTATCCAAAATTTCATATGCTACTTGCAGCAAACTTACAACCCGTTAATTGCACGATTTATATACAGCTTTACAAAAGATGTGTGCAACGATCGCTTGATTTCAGGACGGTCAAAGCTCTCATTTGCATACTATATTTAAGATAAATCATTTGTAAACTAATATATAAAATTGAACGAAAATTTCTGAAGTTTGTCATCCCACAATAGTTCTTGTCCGCAGAACCTAACTTTTTAAGCGCCTCCAAACAACAAACCATGTTCTGAGTACCTGAATAGGCCAATATAACTTTCCTTTATTCATGTCATAAACTGACAGTCTCTGATTTTTCTTTTGTTCATCTAAATCACCTGCAAATAATTGAACGACTAACATGTTAGCCCACTTCGGTCACCTACCACCGTGAGACTATGTATGCTAACGTTTCTTGCATTAAATATTCAGGTCAGAGCCTCAGAGTGTCTATATTAAAGTATACACTATCGTGAGGGTTAGCATGCAATATTACAACATTTACAATGATAAGTGATGAGGAAACAGATTTTAAACTGAGGATCACAAGGTGGTCAAAGAACTTTTCAATGAGTTTTTACACAATGCAATGAAAATGTGTTATGGCAACCAATCTGTGATTGAATTGAACCACTTAATTTGAAAACATAACTAAATTAAAAAGAAAATATCTCCAGTTTTCACTTTTCTCCTGATAAATTTAGGCAAAGCGAGAATAAAAATATTACCAAGATAGGAAGAAATTCACTCAAGAACCCTGGTTACAACCAGACACAATTAATTCATTTAATTCCCCAAATAACGTCTTTGCACTGGCTATGCTCTCAACTGGTCATACTATTGTATAAGTCACATAACTTCCAATCATACTTGTATCTAATTGGCTTGCTACTGAACTGCTGTTGTGAATATAGTAAAGTAGTGATCCATTTGGTTAGAGAATTCGACTTACATTAGATTATAGCCTCAAGAGGATTTCAGCAGGATTCCCGCAAAATACAAGACTTGATAACTTCACAAAGAACCACTATTTCGTCACCTTTCATCACGTCGTGCTGGTAGGGTATGGCAACTTTTATTCCAGGGTGTACGTTGATGATGGCTGACCGACTAGTTAACTAACTTTCTATCAAGCTCAAAAATATTTATGTATAACTCTCTACAATCCCTAACTCAAAGCAGGTACTTTGATATAATAACAATGTACATACTAATAAATTATGCAAACATGTTAGGATGATCATTCTATCAAAAATAAAAACTTTGTCTCATGTTATTTATTGATATTAGAGATATTTAAACTCACTTGCAACGTTCCATTGCTTAAATGCAGTACAATAGCTGAGCGTGTTCTAAACCATCGGCGAAGAAAGGGTAGACGAGTCATGGCATCAGTGTCCGGTCGCGCAATATTCTCACCAGCCTGGGTTAATTTAGAAGCACATCAAAATGATTGGATTAACCAAAACTAATAACTACGCATAGTGTAAACCAGTCCTTATGACTGAAAAGTTTTAAAAAACGTGGTTTAAGAAATGAATGTACACCACAGTTTATTTCGAACAGAAAATAAGACGAAATCAACCCGTTTGGTAACTAATAGTAAGCATTATCAAATTATCTTATAATGCAATACACTTTTAACCACGCAGTGGGGTGAATTTAGGGTTCACTGTGTTTGATCTCTAACTACAAGATATGTATGACAGAAATCAGAGTTAATAAACTAGGTATCAATGGAACATGTGCAGAGTTTAAGTAAGATTTTTCATCAAGAACTAATCATGGAAGTCGAAATTTGAAGATCATGTATTAAGTAACTGAGGAATCGAGGTTTTCGGGAAAATATTGCTAGTGTTTTCCTGAAAACCAAATGACAAATTAAACATTTTGACAAATCAATATTTCAAGCAGCTTAACATGTACGCAGAAAGAAAGGCATTTGGTACATGATAAAGAATGATGAAATTGTTTTAATCCCTTAATTTCCGTATTGTAGGACAAGATAATTATGGCCCTGTACCCTGAATAATTATGATGCGGATGCCCTGCTCCTGAAAGTAACCAACTTGCATTTTAGATTGAAGCGAATGAGGTATATTATTCATGACTATCTTATATGAGCATCTAAGTGCCATATAAATTGACTGAAAATCTGAAGGGAGGAAGACGGAACTATTATGTCAGTCAGTCAGTTGCAATGTAGAACCTAGTACGTATCTACATCGGTTCAAGTTGCCGTACAACATTAGCACAGAGATGAAATTCTTAGAACAAATATTCGAGTAATGGAGGTAATAACAGCATCAGTGTTAATAAAAAAAAACAGTCATCGAAGACGCGATTCAAAAAATATAATTAGTAAAATAACATTATAAGGAACTAAAAAGTTTAGAATCTGGAGGAAGACAAAGAGCGAGTCCATTGCAAACAATTTTGAGCCATGTCATTTAAGATCTCTAAGTATTGTTTACTGTAATTACGCGAACTTCAACCACGTAGCTTAGACCTGCTAACATGTTTGGATCCAAATGTTAATAACTTCATGGGTTGGTGCCACGTCCTGGCTTGATCACCCTTAGCTTTCTTCTAGCCTACTCCTACACCAGATAGCATCGCCCATCGAGCTAGGCGGTGGTTGAATATACGTAACGCATGTCTTAACCACCTCAGCTGATAAATGTTTTCTGCTTCATCAACCGATTTCCCATCTTTACCTAGTATCGTATCCCTAATCTAGGCATTGCTCATTCGGTGGTTCCCAAAATAAACGAGCAATGCTTCGAAAATACCTATGATCGAATACTAGTAACCTACGAATTTCCTGTTATTATTGGCCATGTTTTACACCCATAAAGTAGAGCATAGCGAACTGCTGAGCAGTAAACTTGTCGTTTAGTTGACACATGGATATCTCACATATACCACAAGTGACGTAAGTTGAGGAGACCCCAAATCTGTGCCGAGACTTCGTCAGACATCGTACCATCAGTACTGATGAGAATACCCAAGATAAGTGGAGCGATCGATGCATTCAACTACTCCACTCCCTATTATTAATTCAGGTGCGGACGTAAGCCAAATTTGAATTAAAAATTAGAATTTGGAGGGAGGGAATCGCATCCGAAAAATGCTTTTATTGTTTCTCAAGATGGTCAGAAAACTGCGTTTTGTCAGTGTCTTTATCAAACAGAACTACAACATTTGCGTAGAAAGGTGAGTCTGTTCCCTAGAAAAACGACAATAGATATACAACCAAGTTATTGTCCAGAAAGTATAGGTCTGAGTGGACATATTATGAACAAATAACCTGACGAATTCAATTAGCAATCCGATAACTCGTCAGGTAACTAGTGTGAATAAAGAAACTTGTAAACTAAAAATCAACCGGCAGATACAATTAGGGACATGAAAGAAAATCTCTAGTCGAGTAATACTAAAAGCTGGTAAGTATAGAGATAAACTACTATTCGATGGAGAGGTAATGTTTAAAAAACTTCCAAGGAACCAATAAACTACCAAATTTAGTTAGACACCGATAAATTATTTGTTACTGGACGTTCATCATTTGATGAAACTGCAGCACCTATTCATCCAATGTTTGAAAAAAACCTAAAATAAAGTTCTGTGGATAACCAAACAAGAGGTGTTTGTGTACTCAACTTTGGGTCATCGGTTTTATTAAGTTAATACAGTCCGACCGAGCAACATAATGGCTGAAATCTTTCAACCACTGATCGCACGATCTTATTTGTTTTATTTAAACATAAACTGGTACAAAGGGGTAACTAAAATATATATGCACCACACAAAGTAGTTATTATTTAATGTGTGCGGGTTGGGACATTGTCTGAATACCCAGCCCGAAACGTGGTCTTCTTATGAGACCACCTATCGAGTCTTTGACTTGGAGATCTAATCCAAAGGTTGGTGGGGCAACTTTTGTAGGTGCGACCCCACGATGACCAAGGGTAGGTTCATACGCCATTTGTTCTCTACGGACCCTATGTAAACCGCTAGTTCGGAATAAGAATTTTCTAACTCCCCCAGATGGGTTCTCCGTAACCGCTAACCGAGTTTAAGCGTCGAATATGCGCCTTTCGTTCCCCCGATCTCGTAACCACCCTCGCTACGAGACAGTGAGGACTTCTCTGAGAATGGCTATATAAGCGTGGCCGTATGAGAATTTCGAGTGGACCCTCTACACCCTCGGCTGTACCAGGGCATTTGAGAGGGCACAGAGCAATGGACGCAGGGAAACCCCGAAACATGAACTAGTGAATACATTTTGTCTGTGTATGTAGCTTCGGACGGTAATTTCCTGGGGAAAACAAAATGCAACATAGTGTAATGAATCAAGATGAGAAATACGTACCTTCCATACAAAAAAAATTTACTCCACCGGCATATCATACTAAAAGCCAGTAATTACTTAACTCAAAAATATTATACTAACATCCTATGGAAAATGTGTACTCAACTAAGTTACAGTCCAATATAAACGGGTACAAGTGACGAAACGAGCACACCAAAAGCTTACCTTAAGAAGATTCTGGTGCATATAGGCTTTAAAGCATGTGAGAAGCGTCACTTTTTTTGACAGATATTCCGGATGCTTTGACAGAGTAAACAAACGTTCAGTCCCATGTTCGTCGATGTACTGAAGATTCTGTTCATTGGTTGTTAAAAGGAGTCTTGTCACGTCATTGAATACGACACCATATGAGTTATCACACAATTGATATCCCAAACCATATTTATCTGAATAATCAACCCATTTGCTGACCCAGTATATTGGACAGGCTGCTGGAACTTCACTTTCTTCCATTGCTTTTGGTGATGAATCGTCAAATTCCTTGGGTTCCTCTAATACACGACCTAACTGAAAAGCACTAGATTTTTGAAAATGTATGACTCACTTTGTGCTTAAGTAACCCAAGCCAGCAGTCATCCGGCTGAACGGCTTTATCAACTGCAGCACCGCCAACGTTACCAAGGGCACCACCACCACTGGTAATAGGAACATCCTCAACGGGATTGATGTCAGACAATGGGCGACGTCCGGTTTGTGGTCGATGCATAGTATCAAATCTGGGGCATGTTGAAAGACAACTTACAGGAAGACCACTAGGTGTAAAGTCTTTAAAGAAATCATGATCGAGTACATTGAACATATTTGGTCTTCTTTCTGGATCGGCATGTAAGAGTGAGCGGATGAGCATTGAGGCATTCGTTGACACACGAATCGGAATGCGGTACTCATTTTGCTTAATGCGTGCATACGTTTCTTCCAGTTTGGTAGTTTCGAAAGGGGGACTCCCTACTAGAAGAGTATAACTAAATAAATAAAAATAAAAGCAAAAACTACATACAGTATACAACCAAGAGACCATGAGTCTACTTCGAAGCTGTGTCCGCCTTTACTTAAAATTTCGGGAGCAATATAGTTGGGAGTACCACACAACGTTTTTTTCTTCTCACCCTCATGACTGATTCTCGAGGCAAGCCCGAAATCCCCTATTTTGATTTTCAGGTTGTCGTCGAGGAAAAGGTTGGCCAGCTTAAGATCTCTATGCATGACCTTATTTTGATGAAGGTATTGACAGCCATGGACAATTTGTTTCATAAAATACCTGGCCTCTGGTTCAGTGACGTACTTCCTACGCTTGTGTAGTTCTAAAAGCGACTATTTCAATGACTTAAATGATGTGATAACCTTACTCTGCGGTTACAAAGTTCAAGCAAAATGTATATGAATTCACTATCCTCGAAGTTTCCATAGAATCTAACAACATTTTCATGTTTTAGAGAACGATGGATACTGATCTCCTGGCGCATTTTCTCTTTTTGGGAGTCTTTGACCAAGGCTGACTTGTTAATAACTTTACCGGCGTACTTTTCACCTGTTTTTCGATCAATAAGTTCATAGCATTTTGCGAATCCTCCCTGAAAACACAATGCCTAAAAATCAATAAATACCTTTCCCAAAAACCTTCCGCGGAGAAACTCCCGTTTTTTTGTAACATCTACTATAACCTCAGGAGGATCTTTTGGCTTGGTCGAGTCGTTCGTAGCCATCACATATAGCCCGGCACCAGCGAAGTCAAAGTCACAATACCGCGCTCCGTAAGTGTACAGAGTTTATGAGCAACACAACAAAGTCAGTGTCCAACGTTCATCAAGCTTTCAGTTTCAGTTTGGGAAGGACAGGAGGCTTGATGGCCTGTGTTAGTCCTGGCAACGATGGTCTCTCAGTTGATACAACTTTCTTTTCAAAGAGTCGACGGATGATGCCTCAAACACTCGTTGATGATTCGATGGGAAAGTCGATAGTCAGCTGACAATTAGTTTGTTCTAGGCTTGTGAACATTTTGGAGTGTCCTCGTAAATTCTCTGTTTTGAAAGATAGGAAAAACTAGGGCATATCATGTGCAAATTTATCACTAGGCAATTTGAAAACTGTAGTCAAGTCACCTCTAGTCCTTCGATATGACAACGAGAATAGGTCTAGCTTGCCCGATCGAGCATCACACTGAGGCTTCGCTATTCCGGGAATCAGCTTAGTCGCTGTTCTCTGAATCTTTCCCAAAGGCTCACTGTCTTTTTTAAGCAGAGGCTAGCCGCTTGTATGCAGCACTCAAGTTTAGGATGCACGAACACTGTATACAAAGTCAAAAATGCTTTAGCATCGACGTGAATAAAGGTCCTACGTATTGACCATGAAGTTCTAAAACTTTTGTCGGCTATTGTACGGCAGTGTGCGGCAGTCTTCAAGTCTTGACTAACGATGACTCCTAAGTCATTGTGTGTCTGGACAACGGGTAGCTCAGTGTTATTCATCGTGTATGTATCTGTACCTTAATGACTGATATGCATCACAATACACTTGGAAGTAATAATCGGCAACTGCCAGGTTAGAGACCATTCAGATAATTTTCTCAGGTCATTTTGGAGTTCTAAGCTGTCACCCTCACATCGTATCGCTTTCCATATCTTGACATCGTCAGGATGTAGCAAGGCCGATGATGATAGTAGATGAGGAAGGTCATTTACATACAAGGGGAATAGCACTGGCCCCAAAACTGTACCCTGGAGCACAACACTAAGTACAGTTTCCCAGTTAGACAACTATGAGTTCACCTGCACCCTTTGTTGGCGCCCAACTTGGAAGTGTTTTATCCACATCAATAGATTTCCTCCAACTCCAACATTTTTAACTTATATAACAGCCGGTTGTGTGGAACTTTGTCAAAAGCTTTGCTGAAGTCAATGTAGGCTACGTCTACAGGTAACATTTGGTCCTGAAGAGCGCACCAGCTTTCACGAGCGACCGATAAGTTAATGAGACAGAAATAACTTATTCTGAAACCGTGCTGTTTCTCCGAAAGGATCCGGTTTTCATCGACGTACTTAAACAACTTTTAAAAAATCTTTTCTGACGTTTTAACAATCACACTAGTTAGGCTAACGGGTCGGTAATCCTCAGGTTTATGTTTCGTACCTGTCTTTTGGTAAACGACCCTGTGTTACGAATAGATTTAAGCATATACTTGAAGGGTTCGCAATGAAGTTAGATAATTCCTTTAGTGGACTAGTAGCAATTCATCGGGCCCTGTAGATTTACCTATGTCCAGCTTACTTGGTAGACCAAAGACATCGAGTTCTTTAATGGCTACGTTATCCAGTGTATGTGTGGAGGGATTTGTATGGACTGACGGGAAAGGTGTTTCTATGTTATATAAATTGCGAAAGTAGTTTTAGAATACTTGAGCCTTACTAGAGTCGTCCTCCATTAGTGATGAAGCAATACTGTTCCCCATAGTGAAGGAATATTTCCTCTTCTTTTTGGTCCTTTGTTTTATATATGAATACAAGCGTTTGGGACACCCTATGGAGTCCTTGACGATTTTCCTTCTTACAACCTTCTGGACTTACGGAGGGTCGAGGCACAGGTATTCCGAGCTTTCTAATACTGAGATTTTGTCTCATTAGTTTCCAGACGTTAGGTCTAGATTGAGCTCACGCGTGCTCGTGTTAGACAATTACACAGAAGTCAAAGGTTAATACTGCATGATTACTTTTACCTGGGGGTGGCATGTAATGGAGGTTCACAACGTCTTCTTCACAGTGAGTCAACATAATATCTAGTAAGGATGATTCAGTGTCCGGGTCGTACCTAGTCGCTTCTTTCACATGTTGCACCAGGGCACATGTGATAACCGCATCAACTAGTTTCTGCTCGAAGGAATTATCTGGCGATTCAGTTCGCAGATTTTCCCAGTCTACCATAGGTGCATTAAAGTCCCCTAGGATTAGACATCGATCGCTTTGTGACCAAGTATTGAGAATGCTTAGCAAGATCTCATTTACCTCACAGCTTGGACTGCGATAGGCTAAGCCAATCAACATCTTTTGACCCTTCCATTTCAAGTGGCAACTAACTGATTCACACTTCCCAATTTCATGGGTTACACTGTCGGTAATGGTAAATGGGATAGCATTCATAATGAATAGAGCTACCCACCCTCCCTTACACTTCTGGATTCTGTCGGCTCTTACCAACGCAAAACCCTCGAAATCAAGTTTCATACTATCTATAGGCTGCGTCAGCCAAGTTTCTGTTACTGCAATTATATCTGGCTTTATAAAGTCAATCTGTATACCTAGTTCCGACCGCTTATCGAGCGATCTTCGGGAATTAGTGTAGCAGATCCGTAGCCTATTTAAGTGGCTTCGTGCTGCAGCCAGAGTGGGTTCGGCATCATTCTCTGTCGAAGCCTCGCAGCCCAAAAATTTACCATTTTTATGTCCTTTTCACCAGCGTCTAACCTTAGTTGTGGTTCTTTTTCGGCTTCCTGTCTTTTACACGGTTTGCCAGCTGTGAGCCGGCTGTTTCCGAGCTCACCTGAGTTTGCTTCACATCGATTTTCGTGTCGACAGAGCGAGTGCTGTCTGATGTGTCCCGACCGCGCTTGCTAAAACACCTTTTTTGAGGAATTTACCGCTGAGATGGTCTCGGTTAGCAAGCTGTTTGCGTCCAAACAGCACTACTGACAAAGCCATACGCAGCCGTCTTTACTAAACCGTTTGAAAGCCGCAGGCGTTAAATTCGTTCAAACTTCGTGGTACCAGCCTTTGCACTCATCGAACTGCATGCCGCTTTCAAAGGGATATCGATAGCACGGACGTTGGAAATTGCTTTTTTGCACTGTCTAGTCATTAAACAGAGGTAGAGAAAATAGTACCCAGAGAAAAAATGATCTATGACCAAAAAAAGTGGAAGTCGTTGGAACACTTTCTGCCTGACCTTTGTACTGGGATCCAGATCTCCACGTTTTTTGTTGATTGGTTGAACATTAGTGATAGATTGTATGGACAATGCATTAACAGAGTTCTTCTCAAGATCTTAGCTCGCTTTCAACTTTAACGGCGATGTATGATTATTTTTTCTATTGTTTATGACAGTTCAGTCGTCGAAATTAACCCCCTTATTTAGCACTGTTGAATTTAATAAGGCTTATCAGGAAGGCACTAGTTTACGGAGAGAATCTAACACTATCTGATGGCAGTGCCAAGTCGCAACATATGATAATAATTTATTATCGGATGCCAGAGTTTTAGATTCCTCGTCGTATAACTTATTTCATTTCTCAGTGTGGATGACTCCCGATATCTTGTCATACAATTGTAGTGGCATTGGACCATAACCACACAATTCTAAACAACACATTTGGGCCGGAGAGAGGATAATATATTCAACACAAAACAATAAGATATGTAGTGACCACGCTTGGATGGCCGAGCCATGTCATGTCGAATAATTGCTCCTGTGTTCACCATTCTGACTTTTTCTCCGTGTTAAATGTTGAACATGAATTTTCCCAGTTGCCTCATATTCAGCCTCAAGGAGAGTGTGGTTGAACCAATACTACAAACATAATGTGCATACTAAACTAACAAATATTGGGTGTATTTTACCAATAAAAGAAAATAACAGAACAATTTATTGAAAACATGGAAAAGTCGAGTGGATATTTACCGCGTTACACTAACAAAAATTCTCGAAATGGCTGCAAATACGAAAAAAAAATACAAACATTAACGGAGGAATCTCTTTTTACTGAGTCTATTATCAGGTCTTTAAAATGCATATATATGTGATATTTGAATTATTAATTCCTTAAGGAAGTTGAATAACGAATAATCATGGTCCAGTAGTGGAAAGATTGCATAGTCCGAGCAATAACAGCAAAACACTTTATGTACCTCAATAACCTTAGCAAGTAATTATAACAGGCTGTCTCATTTTTAAGCTTAAAAATAACCAACTTCGTTCAGTTTTCAATTAACCTAAATGAGAAGATATGTGGGTGATTTTCTCGTCACTTGAAATGTGAATTTCAACTGAATTGGCATGTTGAATTCTTTTCATTCCTCCCATGCCTCCTGTGTTTTCATGTTGAAAATTTTTTATCGATGTGGTTCTGAAAAAAATGAGGAGTCTTTATGAAAGTCCATCTACAGTGGACAGACATGAAACGACCAATCAACTAACTTTAGTAAATTGATTTCGCTGATCATAACACGTACTATTTGTAGTATCTAATGTCTAGAGGACGCGATTGGGCCTCCCAAAACAAAATCGAACGAAAGAGGTTACTTAAGTCGCTTTGTATAAGAGAACATGCGAGACAGTCGAAATAGTGAATCCAGAAGTTATGTCTCAACGAATTATCTTGATATGATTCCGAAGTTTTAGGGTGACCAAACTTATCGTGTATCAGAAACTACGCTATCTCCAGCTAATAAATAATTATTAGACGCGGTAAAGATACAGCTAACATCTACCATCAGAAATTCGTTTTTTGTGTCGGCAAACGATATGCTTCCTCTTCTGGTTGTCTCCACTAGCATCTGCAAAACTTTGTTTACTCGTGGCCGTATAGAGGTACAAAAAACAAGATGGCCGCGGTAGATTCCAATAAAGCGGACCGTTGGAGCGTGAGATCTTAATTTAAGAAAAAAATCCTTCATTATTCGATCTAGAATGATACGAAATTACGCGTCTACAAAAAGGTGTAAATTAATACACTAGCTATACTTCTATAATCCAAATGGGATGTTCTCGACCGGCTCCTGACCACCCAACTTAGGCTTTTACAGATCCGCGACCCTACCCGCTCCAGTGGAGCAGGATATTTAGGCAGTAGCTAGTGCTTGGTTTCAACTCTGACACGAAAACATGTCTCAGTATGGCTCCATATAAGTGTTGGGAAAGCAATTAGGATTATAGTCTTTGGATACTGATTCACAGGTGATGTTAAGTTCATGCATAAAATGCATCCAAATATACCGAGATTTCTCCGTATTCAAATCCTTATAACATCAGAAGCTCTTGCCATTTATGAAAGAAAGCCTTAACAGTATGTATAAAAGAGCTACATCTAGCGTTTGCTATTATTACGGCCTTAAGCTACTACCATTACCCTATTTTAGTTTAATTTGATTGATTTCGCGTTGGAAAATAGATCTCTTGAAGATTCGGATTCCGAAAAAGTCAGTAACTCTACAAACATGCCACCACTAATAATCTTGCCCCACTTTGTTGAAATTCAGTACACAGAAGGAAGTAACCCCTGTCTAAACGACTTTCCTTCTTCGAAAAATTTCGACTTGGATCTGGCTATAAACGTTCATTCTCTTAGTGACTCAAATAGTACAGCTAAAACTTCCGTTGTTGCAACACCCAGTTGCAGTCACTGTGAAACGACCAGTAGCCAAAACTGCGGAAACAACTAGATAACGTATCATATGTTTGAAAACGATATATAGGAACTTTGGAAACCACCGTAGCCCTAAAGTTTGTTCTGGGACTGAGCTTCAGTGGGTATTTAAGGAGATGCTCAGATATATTCAGAATAGTAGGCCATTAGGTCACCTCTGGGACGCTTATACTCTTATGAGTAAAGGTTCAGCTGTTTAAAGCACTCTTTATAAGGCTTGAAGTTGAGTCCCCAAAATGATTTCGTGGCTCGCCGTTGGATACGTTCCGATAAGGACCTAGCATTTCGGATTGGGGGAGAAAACAACATGTTTCCATACTCTAAATGGGGTCGAATAAAGCTGTTGAAGATAAAGTGGAAAATTCTACCGTCAAACTGGCCACAAAATGCACTTCAACGTTCCCAGTGCGGGATTTGCTCAAAGGCATTTTTTCCGTAGTTAGCGTAAGACTTCAGATCGTAGGGTATCAACATCCACAGATCTTTTTCGAACGACGATACCGCTAGAGGAGAGTTCCCCAAGCTATGTGCGTAATAAAGAACATGTCTCGGATGGAATAGTTTATACTATGAAGTGTTAAAAATAAGTCCGTTGTTATCCGCCCAACTTTTCAGATCCTCGTGAAGTTCCAGCTTGTCATGTTGGTTGGAAACTTCTCTCTGGAAATTCCTATTACCAGCGAAAAGTAATAAACTATATGGTGCTTGCTGAGGAAAGCCATTCACATGAATTGAGGAAGGGAGAGGTTCTAGTACTGAACCCTAAAGGGAACCACTAGGACGTGATGTAGCCTGAGAAAAAGTGAAGTCTACCCTGATCCTAAAGTGTCGACTATTCTAATTTGAAGTCAGCCAATCAATCAGTGATGGCCAGTTACACGTTCGTTTGAGCTTACTGTCAAGACATTTGTAGTTGACCCTATCAAAACTTCTGGGAAGTCAAGGTGTACGACATCAGCCTTCCTCGTTTGCGGCCAAGTATGGTTGTTCATCTGTCCACTATAGTCAGTGGGTTGACTGTGCTGGAGTGACCCTTCCTGGAACCATGCTGTTGAGGTGAAAAGAAGTTTGAGGATACTGAGTAGTCACTCAGACCACCGCATATCGGGGACTCCATAATGTTTGTGGGTATTGGGAGAATTGCTACTGTCCGGTGGCAATGAGCATCCACATCGAGTTAAGGGTGGGCTACCCAGTCCATGTGTTGTAGATTGACACATAAAGCTGACAAGTCCAACCAACTGTCATTCTAAATCACGTTGTTGGCAGCACGTTTTAGCCTAATTTTCTTGGTAAAGATGAAGGCTATTTAATCATGACCACTTTTACCCAGTGGAGCTAGGAATGAGAGGTTTGTAAATATGCAGCCTAAGTGTGACGGAGTCTATCCATTTCTGCAGCGAACTGCCGACTCCACATTTTTGAATAATCTAGATCTTCAGTGAGGTTGGAGAACCGAGCTTCAGTAAGGTTGTCACTGCCAATGTACATGTGGCCACATATGTTAATTTTAAGAAGATTGAAGTCCCCGAAAAATTGGATATGAGTGTATTGGAGACGGGTTGAACGGGATAGTCCCTTTAGCACACGGTTGTCTTACACGGTGTTAGCAGTGGGTTTCCTGCAAATGACTCCAACCAGACTTCTCGAGGTGTTCGACAAACACACTGGGCGTTACGCAGATTCATCGTGACTGATAAATTCTTAAGGTACACTTGACATTGGCAGTGATTGCTTTTTGTTTGAAACGCGTGCGCTTCTCCGTCTTGTTTTGATGAATGGGCTTGGGTGGATGGATTTATAACCTACCCACACAGGGTCTTCCGAGTTGGTAGCCTCTGTATATTCTTCGTACTTCCCATGCTCTGGACAGTCTACAATTGGGATAATCAGTTCCAGTATGTTTTCCTGTTTAGTCCTTGCATCGTATGGTCTGTCCGGATGAATGTGGAGTCCAGTTGGAAGTCGACGTCTGTTGACAAAGAATACTTCGAGAGTGGCAGCAACCATTTGGAAGGTTGGAAATGTCACGTTCGTTACCCGGGATCTAGAGCCCCCGTTATTCATGGCAAGTTGCACTACTCGTTGAATCAGTACATTCTTGCACTTGAAGGACTGTCTTATTATTATTATTGTTATTAATATTATTATTATTCACAAACATCTTATGGGTACATAAGTGTTGTGAAGAAACCATTTCGGGTTTCTTCAAAAAATGCAATAATACACAATTTTCAATAATGTTAGCATTATACTTGCCATATTTAAAAAACAATTTAGAGTAATAATAGTAGAATAATAATAATAATAAATCGGGTCTGTGTAATTGAGAAGAATATTGAATTGAGTTTAAAGAAAGAAATGGAGAAAATAAGGGAATAGAAATAAGGGAGACGTGAAATACGCAAACAGTTTAATTGGCGTGTTTATGAACATAAAACAAGTACAAACGACTATGTATATGTCGTCAAATTAGTAACAAAAAATAATTAAGAATAAACAACTTATTATTGTAGTAAGATATGACGCTAGAATAAATGTTTGTGCAGTTATAGTTTGGAGTGATGCGATGAAAGTCTCGATTGAGTGAAAAGAATAATGAAATATCAATATGTATGAGACATATATGCATAGTGAAGATAAAACGGGTCTGAGAAGTTAATTTAAGTGCAACACAAGTTATTGTTTTAATTACAAACTTCGTAATCTTAAGAATATTTATTTAGAGGGAAAGAAGAAAGAAAAGAAGTGAACACCTAGTGAAAAGTTTCATTCATGATAAGAATAATAATTGCGTAATGAGTATCAACCTCAGAAGGAAACCAACAATTTAGAAAAATAAAATAAAAATCCTTAAATGCACTTGGATGAATACATTTAGATTTATGTAATAGTATACAGAGTGAAACCGGATATTAGTATAAATATTTGTGTAATAATAATTAAGAATGATGCTATGAAAGTCACAATTAATTTCAAAGAACAGTCAGGAATTAAGATAAGAAGATAAAAAAGGAATATCTAATATGTCGGGGGAACAATAATGATATTAATAACAGTAATAATTATAGATACGAACATAAGCAGACTTCATATATCAAGATGAATAGAAATAAAATAAAATAGACGCGAAGAGATTTAAAGGTTTTATTTTGCTTTCCAGGCAATTAAATGGATGACGGACCTTGTTTGTATAAATCATTATTAAATACATTGATATTCAATAGGTGACATAGTCCACTTTCGGAAAGAAAATCTTCAAGCAGACTTCTGAACCGGGTTGTAGTTTCAGTGCAACGGAGGTTCACTGGCAGTCTGTTCCACATGGTTAAGTAGCGAATAAGGAAAAAATTCTGACGTAAGTTTGTGTGGGTCCTTGGAATCGCTAGAATATCCTCCTTACTGCGTAGATTGTGGGTTGATATCATAAGGTATGAAGGGGTGGATACCGAAGAGTAGGAAATACCGTTAATAAGCCGGTAGATGAAGACAAGATTTAATTTGATACGTCTGATCCAAAGAGGTTCTAAGTTGAGTTGTTGACATCTTTGGTGATAGTCTTTGTTATTAGAATACCCCAGAACAGCTTTGGTGAACTCTCTTTGAACTCCTTCAATTTTAATCAGGTCATCATGTCTGCAGTTACTGTAAACTAAAATACCATATTCAAGAATGGGTAAGATACATTTTCTGTATAATAACAATCTCGATTCGATATTATTAAACTTTATCATTATCAATCCGATCAGCTTTCTAGCTTTGGATACTTGAGATATAATGTGTTCAGAAAAGTTCAGACTGTTGCTATATCTTAAACCCAGGTCACGAACAGTGTTGAGAGGTTTGAATGTATGTGTGTGTACAGTCAGATTTGAGTTAAGGCAGCGACCAATGTGAATAAATACACTTTTGTCAACATTAAGTGGCATATTCCACGAAACAGTCCATTCGTACAACTTGTTTATTTCCTCTTGGATTACCGCTGAAATATAGCTTTATTTCGTAGGAGAAGAGAATGAATATACTAAGTTCAGGTCATCAGCAAAAAGGAAAGGCTTACCATACTGAAAGAGGGAACACACGTCATTGATAAAAAGGAGAAAAAGTAATGGACCAACCACACTTCTTTGTATAACCCCACTGGTTACATTCACAGGTTTAGAGTAGCAAGATCCAAAGCGAACGATTTGGTTACGTTCTTCTAAAAAAGATTTGAGCCAAGATAAAAGGGGATTCTGTATGCCAAATGAAGAGAGTTTTAAAAGAAGTTTGTGTGAGACACTGTCGAAAGCCTTACTAAAATCGAAGTAAAGAATTATCACTGACTGACCAACATCTCTTCTCTGGGTAATTTGATCAAAAAACTCCAGGTGCGATGTGAAACATGAACGTTTAGTCATAAACCCGTGTTGGGATGGGCTGATTAGACTAGCTGAAAGTAAAAATGATAATAGCTGTTTGTGGATGATTTTTTCCATAGTTCTTGAGAGCACGGATGTCAAATTAATTGGCCTATAGTTAATAATATCACTACGTAATCCTGTTTTGAATCTAGGGGTGATAAGGGATGTTTTCCATACAGATGGATAGGTCCCATATTCCATGGATAGGTTGAAAAGTTTCAAACAAAATAGTGGAAATTCTCTACTTCCATATTTCACAAATGATGAAGGTATCCCGTCAGGTCCACCATCATAAGACTTTTTCAGGGCAGCTATGGCCTGCTTGATGTTGGAGGGTGTGAAATCAATTTTCGACAGATGTCTGGATGTCAGCATTGGAAATGTAATGATGGAGTTTTCAGTTCCAGTTTTGTAGCACTGCGAGAAGTGCTTGCTGAATTGTTCGCATATAGTATTCGGGTCGTTAACAATGCTTCCGTTAACTATGAAGGATTTAGTCGTGCCAAGGGAATTTGACTTTACACAGGATTTAAAAAGTCGAAGTATTGATAATTCTGGGCTTTCACTATCTAGGGTTTTATTTTCTATATTCATAAAATACTTACGTTTAGATGAAGCATTTCTGTTGATTAATTTAAGTATACTCTGAAGTGCATACACATCATTCTGCTCATAGTAGCGGTATTTTAATTTCCTCAGCTTTCTTTTAAAAGTATTTTGGCCAATATTAGCATTATAAGCCACACGGCCAATAACTGGAGCAGTGCAGTCAAGACAATATATCAGGTTGTGGTATAGATTGGAAAGCGCAATGTAAACATTATTTGTGGTAAAATAAGTTTCCCATGGTAAACATTGAATGAAAGTTCCAGTCCGTTTCCATGTTTGTTGATCAAAATGTCTGCTTTGGTACATCAATGAAGCTTTAGAGTTCAATTGTATGGCGTTTAAAGAGTGAATAATACTCAATACAACTCTATGGTCACTCATAAAAAACTCATGACTGGTATGCAATGAGATAGAGTCTATGTTGATTGTGAACATTAAATCAAGTGTATTATTCCCCCTGGTCGGTTTTCGGACCTGTTGAACCCATCCACAAATTTCTAATGTTTCAACTAGCTTGTTATATCGACCTGGTACCGGAGTCAAGCCCCATGTAATTTTTGGCAGATTAAAATCACCTCCGATGATTTTAAAAGTATGCGGTTGGTGCGAAGCAATGGAAAAGATGTTTGTTAGTAATCTATCAAACTTAGTATCCGCATGAGGTGGTCTATATATGCATCCCACCAGTAAATAATTTTGGGATCCACAGTTTACAATAACCCAAGTGGAGTCGTCTATAGCATCAAGGGTTTTATCCTCAAATTTGCATGCTTGAATGTCTGAACGGACATAGGTAATTTTACCGCCTCCTATTCCATAACATCTATCGGTTCTAAAGAAAACGTAGTTATCTACATTCAAGGAATGATCGGATATATATGAATCACACCACGTTTCCGTAATAAGTACAATGGTTGAATTTACAAGGAATAAAAGGGTTTTAAGATGAATAATTTTATTGGACAGAGAGCGGGCATTGAGCGAAAGAATAAGAAACTCAGAGTTACCATAGTGAAGCAGGTTAGAGTATAAATCGCAATTGGTAGTTCCATGAATACTCGTAGGACTAGCTAAGGTAAAAGTTGTGTTGCGAGGGGAAATAGATTCAACCACTTTGTCATCATGTGAAATATGTTTACCGTTGCCGGCAGGAAAGTCGGCGGAGTTACAAAAAAAGTCTTCTCATTACTATTGGACACATCATCTGATAAAGGCATAGTGTACATATTGGGAGCCGGACCAAGAAGGCTATCAGGTCTATGTGTGCGGCCAAGTGGCCAATTACAATTCAGATAACTATTTATACCTGACGTATGGGTAACGTGTTTAGGACGTTTATTTCCAAGGTTTGTGGTTGATTTTGGCTTCTTCATAAGTTGGAGAGGATTGTGTGCTGTTAAACATACTTGCGATGGCTTGCGAGGTTCGAATATATCAACGTTAAGTGCGTGGTCAGTTATATGAATGTTATGATTAGTTTTCGTGTTATCCGTTGCACAGTTACTGTAACTGGGTGTTGCACTAACAGGGGTTTGGACTGTGTTATCCCATTCGTCATGAGCACAACTACTTCGGGTTGAGTGTAAGTCAACATTCCTAAGAGGATGGACACCACCTACATCGGGATTACTTTCTTCTGGGTTTTGAACTTTAGGAGATTCAGAAGTTTTTCGGTGGCGGCATACTTGTAAAGCTAGACGTCCTCTTAGAATCGGACTTAACTTTACGACCATTAGGATTATGATGCGTTTGAGAGTTTGACGCTGGTGGTCTGTAGCTATCTCTTCCTGCTTTTCGCTGGCATGGTGTTTTATCCGGAAGAGTCTTAATATCCTTGAAAATCTGTTTTTGTCTCAATGAATTGGAGGAACTTGAAAATTCACTGGCGTCTACAGATGAGTTGAATTTGAACAATATCGGTGAGTGCATACAAGGATGACTTCTTTTTAATCTTGTGCATACACATGGTACGTGTGTCATATTGCTGGCTCTAAGCAGACTAGATTTGATATTTTTAAGGGCATGTGTATCCGGTATATTAAACACAATTGCATTGCTAGATCGTCTTATTCTTTCAAATACCTCTGATGCAACACGACCTAGGAAAATATTTATGTCATTCATTTGATCTGGAGTCTCTGTGAGGTTGGGGTTGATGAGATATTTAAGCGGATTGAGAATGTTTATGTCTACTTGCAACTTTTTTATAGCATCTATATGGTTGCAGTTGCGATTATCATCATTGTTTACCAGCAGAGTTTTCAACATGTCTGGAATGGAGACAACTGCATAGAAAAGTCAGCACAGTCTACTAGACAGTACGTTCTACCAAGGCCTAAATCTAAAATTTCAAAAACTAAAGAGTCCAATGTTCCACCTCATACACACCAAAATACTGATAGATATAGTAATGACATCCGACAGCTACAAAACTCTCTATCCGAAATTAACGGCAAACTTGAGCAATTAGCACCCCTCACTCATATATGGGGCCTTGACACAGACAGAAATCTTGAGCAACTCACTAAAGCTGAGTGTATTTTGGAGTTTGTGGCTGAAGAAGTGACGAAGAGAGTGATGTCCTCCTACAATGCAGTTGTGTATAACCTCCCCGACCGCACACACCCATCTAAGTTAAGGGATATTTGCCTTAGAGCATGCGGTATGCCGAACGTTAACTGCAAAGTCATCCGCCTTAGAAAAAAGTCAGACAGATCGACTTGCCCCCTTTTGTTTATGTTTGGCTGTTGTAACGATGCTAAGCAGTTTATTAATTTGAGCAAAAATATTAGCTCACTAATTCCATACAAGAATATAAAAGTCACTCCAGACCTTACGCCCTGTCAACGTCGTGTAAGAAGACGCGAAGCGATAGAACTGAATGGGAGTGTTACAGTTAATAATCAGCCAGAGACAGTTTGCAACACAGCAAATAATTTAAAACACACGAACAATAAGCATGACACCACTCCACATACGGCTGATCACTCTGTTGATCTAGATGAGTCTACAAATCAGAAACCTTTGGATAAGATACGAACCCCAACTGACACCAAAAACCATAACGACATGACTAATCACAGCTGTTCGTTCACTAATGTACTAAAATGTAAGTCGTGTAACAACACACATCCAACTAAACCTATACACCTGAAAATTTGTCCTCCTAAAGATATTCCACAAGTAGACTTGAATGAACGTAAGTTCATCTCACAGAGACAACGAAAGATTCCAGCTCTGAAAATAAAGGGTGGGAAGACAAAACTCATGATACCGAATGGGGAAACACGTAAGATTGAACCCAACTGCTCTATAGGTATCCCAAGAACAGTGAACAGGTTCTCCCCGCTGCTATCGTATAACTTGCCTTCAACACTTCTAAGTTGCAAAATGGGTGGTGGGCTTCAGCGTAGCAAACCTTCTTACACGCAGACTAACGAAAACTACCAGAGAACTGGCCACCCAAATCACCCCCTGAAGCCTAAAACCATAAATAAGAATGGTCATAATAGGTTTCTCACTCCACACCCTACCTACATTCCCCAGGATCGCAACTGTAATTACTCTCAGAAAGAAAACTTCTCACACCCTTTAGTACCGACCCATCACATAACAACAGCCCCCATGTATAACAACAGTCGCAACTCCTCCCAGTTACGCATAGCAGACCGCTCTCACGCTAACCTAAATAGCCATAACAGGGGCTACGAGTCTAACCATCAAGACTATTTTGTAAATAACCATACACTTCACAGTAGGCCTGTACAAGATTTTTTTGGAATAAGACCCCTAGTGACACCTCTGTTGAAGCATATAGCCCAGGTTATTTCAAACCACATGCAAACCATAAATTTGTTTCCTCCGTACAGTTTCCATCAGAGAGTACTCCCACCCTTTCCTCCTGGGTAAACTCCCCAATCAACTTCACTAGCTCATTTGATACATCTCCCACTAAGTCTAGCTATCAAAATACCGATCTAATGAAGAACATCCAACCCCTCACACCCGCGAGGGTTACGACGACTTTATCCGAGATACCCTCACCCATTTTAACTTAGCAGGCCACTTGCTTAATATATGTCTTATCAACGCTCGATCGATCTGCAACAAAAAGACGGATTCAGCACTGTTTGTATCCATATATCAACCATCACTTATTATGATATCTGAAGCATGGACTAACAGTAATATTTCCGACCGAAGTATATCTCTTGATAACTATTTTCTATATAGAAGCGATAGATTGAATGGACGAGGCGGAGGATGCCTTATTTACGCTCACTCTAGCCTAAACTCACTGCTATGTGATATGCCTGAACTAAACAAACTGAAGGATTCGGTGTGGATTGTATTAAAGCCGTCGAATTCCGTTACCTTACTGCTTGGCTGTGTTTATCGTCAACCTAACGCATCAATAGATGAAATAGCAGTATTATCGGAGGTATTCACACTAGCATCATCCCTCTCATTCACAGGCAAGCTCATTTGTGGTGACTTCAATATGCCCGAAATTTCTTGGCTGCCAGTCAAAGCCCCGAGACGTTATGAATCATTTATTGAATGTCTAGAGCTTGGACAATGGACTCAGTATGTCGATAGCCCTACCAGACATCAAAACATCTTAGACTTAGTCTTTACCAGTGGCCTCATCCCCAATACTTTGTATATTGGAAAAAAGTTCCCAGGTAGTGATCATAACATTGTCATATGCAGCCTTAATGTAAAAACCACAACCGATAGAAGTAAAGCCGTAACACTTCGTAGAAACTATCGCAAGGTTGATTGGAATAACTTTGTAGCGTGGCGTCGAGTTGAGATTAACTATGAACACCGCTACCAAGAAACACGTGCCAAATAGATCAGAAAGCGTAAGAAGCTCGTTCCAAATGACTCCATAAAATCCCCGAGAAGCCAAATATCAGAAGGCAATTAATGGACCAAGTCGAGTTATATTTGCTGGCGATCTCGTGGCATCGAAAGGATACCGAGATCGTGCCAGGATACAACCTTGGTTACAGAAGGTAACCGAATTCGCGCGAAGTTACAATCGAAGTGTCAGTATAAGAATGGAAGCACAAAATAGCTGTCATTAGCACAGTCAAACAAAAGCACATTAAAACAAACACTGGTACAGTTGGTTATAATAATAGTTGTTTTTATTAAACCAGTCGTGTTCTCGTGATAAATGTGAGTCACTACGACTTCTGCAATTACCTAAGAAGCACTGATTGGAGAACTTTCTTTACCTCAAACAATACCGACACATTAACCAATATATTTTATCACATCAAAAGTATCATCAACAACATCGCACCTTTTGAATACTGTAAACCTACGTTCTCCAAAGATCTCTATATACCGGTCAGTACAAGAAGACGTCTTCAAAGACATTGTACTCGATTCCACAACTTAAATGACTTTTCCTCTTTAGTAACGATGACAGAAATACTTGTCCGAACAGAGGCAATAAGTAAACAAAAAGCAGTAGCACAGGAAAAACGTGCAGTTGAACTTAATAATAACTCCTCTGCACTCACCATACTACTCCAAAATAAACTTAAACGCTCTAAATCGAGAGGGAGTATATTCATTAAAGGCAAACAAGTATACGAAGATCCCAAACTTATCACAGAATTATTCAGTGAACATTTTTGTTTCTCACTAACTAACGATAAACCATTCAATGATTCAGAACCAATCCCAGTAACTCCCTGTGAAATTACTAATGTAGAATTCAGTGTACAAAATATCTCCAAGGCAATCAGTACATTGAAACACTCCTACACTGATGGACCAGATGGTATTCCATCTAGCATGCTAAGACGTGGAGGTGATGATTTGTGTGTTTTGCTTCTCAAACTATTCGCGATATCACTCTCTTCGGCGTGTTACCCTACTGCCTGGAAAACTACACATATCATTCCCAAAATTAAAACAGGACCTGAAGCAAACGTTGAAAATTACCGGCCTATAAACATAACTTCAGTGGTATCCAGAGTGATGGAAAAAGTAGTTAAGGCGGCTGTAGTCCAACATCTACTAACTAATAATCTCATCTCGACCTCCCAGCATGGATTTCTTAGGTCCAGATCATGCGATACATGCCTAGTAGACTACCTGAATGATATAACTCTGAAACGAGACAGCGGACTCCTTGTATCAGTCCTATTCCTAGACTTTAAGAAAGCCTTTGATAAGGTCCCACACAAAAGGCTACTCGTCAAACTAAAGTCCTTCGGAATACACAACCCACTGTACTCGTGGTTTGCTTCGTTCTTAACAGAACGTAAACAGATGGTAAAGTACAATGACTGTCTCTCGTCCCCTAGACCAATCACCAGTGGGGTCATCCAGGGAAGCGTATTAGGTCCACTTTTGTTTCTTATGTATATAAACGATATATGTGACACTATAGAATTTGGGAAACCATACTTATATGCTGATCTCAAAATAGTATACAGCTATAAGCCTGAGACACTAAGCGAAAGTGTATCTCAGATCCAAAAGGACCTCAATAAGTTAACTATATGGAGTGAAAAATGGCAATTACCATTTAACCTCAACAAGTGCGGGATCATGCACTTTGGAAAGCATCCCTATAAACCGCAACTTCACTTAAATGAATGTAGAGTCCAAACACTCGAATCAGTACACGATTTAGGAATTAACTACACAGGAAGCCTGAACTTTGAAGAACATGCATCCTCTATTATTTCTAAATCTAGACGGCTGATTGGTTTTATAATGAAAAACTTTTTCACAACAGAGGGTAAACTTACTCTCTACAAAATATGTGTACGACCTTCCCTTGAATACTGCTCTTTTGTCTTCTCTAATATGAATATCGCAGACAAGATAAGAGTAGAAGATGTTCAAAGACGTTTCACACGTCAACTACTAGGATGTAACTCGAATCTCGATTACACAGACAGATGTAAGCATCTATCTTTAGAACCTTTATGGCACCGTAGGCTAAAAAACAATTTAATATTTCTCTACAAAGCGATATATGGGCTCTCTTTTCTAACCTCCTGCCCGACTATCACCCACGACCCAGCCTATAGACTTAGAAACAACGCATATACACTACTTACCGTAAAACACCAAAAACAAATGCGTTGTAAGTTTTTTACAGTACGGTATAGTTTATTGTGGAACAGGCTGCCAATGCCTATCCGTAACTGTGATACGTTTACCAGATTCAAGAAGCTAATAACCCTATTTCTAGACTCCAAAGAGCTTCAACATTTCCTTGAACTCCCGCCCACCGACGAGGCACTTTATTACGGACCGCCTAGTATCTAGAAAGAACAAGATTATAACAAGTTCGACTGTTACTAATACGAATATAACCAAATCACAGAATATATGGCTTATCCTTTTCTATTATTCATTGTTTATTAATCATGGCCTTATGCTCCTAACCCTAGCTTTCAGTTCCCAAATCTCTACAGGTTAAATGTACATTATTCTTCCTAAAAGTCATGCTTTTTTTCTACTGCAAGTAGACAGATAGCTCAATCTTATGGATGCCGATCTACCAAGGCCGACCATACAAAGCCACAAAGTCTTGTGAGTTTCTCAATGTTACATTTGTCTTACCCTGAAATCTTTTTTTTCTCTCTACAATTTTATACCCTCTCATATCTTTTGATTTGCTATTAGCCCTTACCCCTTTAAACCATCAGTTATTTTCATAGCAGTGTGATATACTATATGGACATCTAACCCATAAAACAAACTTTTCAACTATCTGATTTGCTTGTAACATGGACCTAGTAGAGACAGTGTATTCCAACTATGGGCTTTGATTAAAGCAGTATTCATACTTACCACAAACGTAAGAGAGCCTAACATCACAAAAGGAGGGAGGGTGGCGTTACTGACCAGCAAACATGATGGTGGGGAGATAAATTCAATCCACCCATGTCTGTAGGGCAGAACATTTTGTTTAATTACGGCTCCTTATGATTTAGTGGGATGTCACGAACTTATGGTATTGATTTATCATGCAAAATACCTCATTAAAACGTGTTACGAACGTTGAATTGGTTTCACTTCCTACCCAGTAATCCTATTACAAAAAAAACTAGACAATTCGCGAATGTACGAAGCCTACTCAAGACCCTATAATACCTGAAAAAAAATACAAATAAACGAAAAGGGCTCTAATGGCTTCGATAAAAAAAAGGAAGACAGCTAATTGTATATCACAATACTGTTTCTAGCACTATATTTTATTTTATAATCACACATAACCCCATACTCTCAGCTCCTTTCCGAATCGCCTCCATTTGTCAGTTGTATGTCCACTCACACCTTGTTAACACTTATTTTCTTTAACCTATTAAAATGCTCTTTCTTAACAAATACCTTAATAAAAGAAAATTAGACTGAGTAATCATACCTTAAACATTTCTTCATGAATATTGGCTATTCTGCCTCTCGTCCTTTCTTTTACTTGCTCCCTCTTTCAGCCCACTTGTGATATGGAACGAAAGATTTCATCCTGCACCATCCTCAAAGCCTTAGACATTCCAAAGGGACATAAGTTTGCGACATTTAGAAGCTCCCATATTCAATGGACCTATCCTTGACCATCAGTTGCACATTAGCAACGCAACATCCGTGAGGCGCGCCAACTGTAGTACTGATTAAAACCATCTGCATTCATATCTTATAAATTATCAACCCAGCTATGTAATTTACTACAGTGGATAATGTATCATTTGTATCAATTTGATCTTGCCTGTAAACTGGCATGCCTCATGTAACAAACTGTTATTTGAGAATAAAATTATTATTATTATTATAACTGGTAAAAGCTTGTCTGCTTTCGGATGAACGGAGTGGCTCGTCTCGTTGAAACTGTCGGAAAACGTGTCAGTAGTGGTGTTAAATTGTGTCGTTTTCCTACGTTTGGCTGGACGCCTAGAAGGAGGGGTCTTCATTTTCTTTTGTGGCATGATAAGAAAGTGACGTATAGCAAGTGGATTGAACAGAATGTTGGAAATAGAAAGGGATAGAAAAAAATCAATTCCAAGGGCTTAAGTTAGTCTAAAAATCAAAATTTATGTTTTAACCAAGAGTGAATGTGATGATGTCACAGGTATTCAGTGTTTGACAACGCTTCTACCAGTAACACCTAATGTATTTCGTTCCCACCCAGAGAAATCAAAAGACAGAGTCGAGGAGATCGGAAGAGTGTATTTGGCGATGACCAATATATCGGAATTCTCTGATATAATCTGGCTAGCGATTGCGGTTGATGTTGAGCACGGCGTTACCACACGTGATCTGGTGCAGATGCATGACCGAGCGCCTTCAGCTAGATGAGTCCACTAAAACATATGGTCAGCATCCAATGTCGAAAACTTAGTGCTATTTATTTTGGGGATTTATTTACCGCTACAGATCACTCCCCCCCTAGTGGGGCAGTGATGACCCTAAGACGTGGCCAGCCAGAAGTTTAAACCCAACGAGTTTGTCGTTGGTAAACACTCTTCTGATAGCTTACTAAATGTAGCAGCGTCTGGTCGTCTTTCCTTACTATATGGGACGGAGGTACAACATAGTAAAAAAAGAAAATGTACAATGAAAATTTCGGATCCTCCTAAACGTCATCGTTCTTTTCCAGACGTCCTGGAAAAGAAAAAATAAAATGTAAGTGCATATCGAAATACACTCGTATGTGCGTGAAAACACAATGTCGGCGGAAAAAAAATGGAAAATAAACTCATGAACACGTAATAGCGTTAAAAAATTGTTTTTTTGTTTTTTTTTTAAATAGAAATAAAAATATATACGCATATTAAAATTGTTTTTTTTTAAAAAAAAATATAAAATGTCGAGAAGTGCCTTACGTGCAATAGTCGTTTAAATGTTCTGGAAATCTCACCCTTCTTCCAGAACGCGTCGTTTTAAGTTTATTTTCGGATACTGTCGAAGTATCATCGTATGTGTTGGTTGTCGGATGAGGTATTATAAGTGTCGGAGTCGTGTCGTTCGATTGTACCGAAGGAAAATCCACGTAGATAGGATTTCCTTCTAAATACGCTGCTTTTAAGCGATCGATGCTGATGCTATCGTTGGTTCCGTTCTTGTCGACTATATAGTACTTAGATTCACGTTGAAGAACTTTGAAAGGTCCTTCGTATGCTGATTCAAATGGTCGTCGATGCGAGTCTCGACGTACAAAGACGTGTGTACTATATCGTAAGTCAGGTTGAACGAAAACATCAGTTTATTGAGGTCGAGTGGAAGCAGGTTTAACTGAACGCATTGCGTTTGTAAGCCTGTTCGTGTAGGAGGTTAGATCCATGTTCATTGAAGAGGATGAAGGATCCACGAATTCTCCTGGAAGTCGAAGTGTCGTTCCATAAACGAGTTGAGCCGCAGTGTATCCAATGTCAGCTTTCACTGCATTGCGGATACCTAGTAAGACTAGTGGAAGAGCGTCGGTCCATTGTGAAACGTTTGCAGCTGATAGCGAAGCTTTCAGTTGTCGGTGAAAACGTTCTACCAACCCGTTTGCTTGTGGATGGTAGGCGGTCGTTCGGAAGCGAGTGATTCCTAAAAGTGTGGTCAGACGACGGAAAAGATCAGATTCAAACTGACGTCCGCGGTCTGTGGTGATGGTTGAAGGGCAACCGAAGTTTGCTACCCATCGTTCGACGAAGGTGCAGGCCACTGTTTTAGCAGTGATGTCCTTGATAGGTACTGCTTCTGGCCATCGAGTGAAACGGTCTGCGCAGGTTAATAGATAAGAGTATCCATTTGAATCTGGTAAAGGTCCTACCAAATCCAAATGAACATGGTCGAAACGGGTATCGGGAGTTTTAAACGAGCCTAGGGGACATTTATTGTGTCTGATAACCTTAGATTTTTGGCAGCTTACAATGGAGCGTGCCCACTCCCTCACGTCTTTATTCATTCCAGGCCAGCAAAACCGTTCTGCTATAAGCTTGATGGTTGCACGAACACCTGGATGCGAAAGTTTGTGCAATGTGTTAAAGACATTGCGTCGATAATGTTTCGGCACGATTGGGCGATTCCTACCTGTAGATGTGTCACAAAGTAAGGTTTCCTTACCTGTTCCCATCTGTTTGATGCGTAGTTTAAGTGTTGTGGACGATAACTCGTGCTGAAGATCAGTGTCTTCTTTTTGAAGCTGGGCGAGTTTAAGAAGGTCGATTCCTTGGAAACTGTTCAAGGAAGTTATGCGAGATAAAGCGTCTGCAACTACATTGTTTGCTCCAGAGATGTGTTGAATGTCTGAAGTAAACTGCGAAATGTAGTCCAGTTGTCGATACTCACGGGGAGAGTACTTGTCAGAAGGAGAGCTTAACGAGAAAGTGAGCGGTTTATGGTCCGTGAAAAGAGTGAATTCACGACCTTCGATGTAGTGTTGGAAATGCCGTACAGCACAATACATAGCTAGGAGTTCCCTACCGAATGTGCTGTACCTAGATTCGGTGTCTAGCAACCTTCTAGAGAAAAATGCTAAGGGTTGCCATGAGTTGTTGACCCATTGTTGTAAGACTCCTCCGATTGCCGAGTCGGATGCGTCTACTGCGACACTAATGGGTGCTTCGGTGTCCTGATGTGCGAGCATTGTTGCTTTGGCAATCAGTTCCTTAACTGTGGAGAATGCTTTTCGTGCGGTGTCGTCCAAATTAATGGATTTCGCATTTCCACGAAGTTGGTCGGTCAGAGGTTTCATAAGTAATGCGCATTTGGGTATGAAACATCTATAGAAACTTACCAGGCCGTTGAACGTGCGTAATTGCTTGACGGTGGTCGGTTCTGGGTAATCCAGAATGGCCGCCACTTTGGTCCTAAGAGGTCGAATGCCTTGAGCATCGATAGTGTGTCCCAGAAAGTCTAACGAGTCGGTTCCGAATTGGCATTTCTGAACGTTTACAGTTATGCCATGTTTTTGTAGTCGTTCGAAAACAAGATCCAGATGCTTGAGATGTGTTTCTCTGTCCGGACTTGCGATTAGACAGTCATCAACATACGCGTGTACGAAGTTGAGACCTCGAAAAACGTCGTCTATGAATCTTTGGAATGTTTGAGCAGCATTCCTTAGACCGAAAGGCATTCGCAAAAATTCATAGAGTCCGAAAGGAGTTATGATAGCTGTTTTCGGTATGTCGTCAGTAGCCATAGGGATTTGGTTATACGCTTTAACCAAGTCGATTTTCGAAAAGACAGTTGTACCTTTCAAGGTAGCTGTCAAATCGTGAATGTGAGGCAACGGGTAACGATCGGGAATGGTTTTCGCGTTCAATCGCCGATAGTTACCAGTTGGACGCCAATCGTTGCTGTCCTTTTTAGGGACCATGTGCAATGGAGATGCATATGGGCTACTTGACGGTCGTATGATTCCTAAGTCTATCATGTGATCGAATTCGTTTTTCGCTAACCTTAGCTTTTCAGGAGCTAGTCGTCGTGCTTTAGAGAAAACAGGTGGTCCTGTAGTCGTGATGTGATGTGTAACATTGCTGGTTGCACACGGTAGTTTCGGTTGAGTTTGTTGTATCCCAGGGTACTTATCGAGTAGTGGTTGATAGAGTGGGTCTATCATATGTTTAACTGTGACTGGGGATACTCTGCAACCAGTAAAAGAAGTTACGCAAACGGACAAATTAGTGTTTCCGTCTACTAGCCTCCGTTTGCGAGTGTTGATGATCAGATTGTGGTGTTGTAGAAGGTCCATACCAATGATTGGCATAGAAACATCTGCAACAACGAAAATCCAGTGAATGGGTTTGCGTAAACCCACGTTAAGGTAAACGTACCTTTTGCCATACGTAGCGATCGGTTTTCCGTTTGCCGCCTGTAAGTTTAGAGCCGATTCTTGAAGCCGATCGTTGGGATTTGCTGGGAGAACGCTAACTTCTGCGCCAGTGTCGACGAGGTAGCGAACTCTCGTTGTCACATCTGTGACGTATAACAGACGGCTATGTTCGCCGGCTACGGTTGCCGTTAACGCGTGCCGGCTTGGAAGTTTCCCGAGTTGTTTTTCGAGTCACTCGGTTTCGTGTTGGGAAAATTGCAGGGTTTTCTGCAATTTCTGGAAAACTTTCCATACTGGTTATGATACCAGCACCAGTCGGGGTTATCTGTCTCTCGTGGTCTAGAGACAGATCGCTTACGTGACATGCTTCTACGTGGGGTACCCCACGCGCACGTGCGCGATCTCTTACGGTCGGTACGAAGACTAAGATAACGCGTGAGTGTGTGACATAAGTCGGTTATATCATTCTGAGTCGTTTGAGGTTTTTCTTTGACTGAAAATACCTCGGTAGTAGATTTCGTAATTTCTAGAATGCGGTCGGCAGATGCAGCTAGCTCGTCTAAGCCGTTGTTCTGGAACGAGACCAGAACTGCTTGCACCTGTTGGGGAAGTTTTGACAAGAAGAGTTGTTTGAATAGACCTTCGTCGAAAGTTCTTAGGCCTATAACCTCTCTCATCCGTTGCAACATGTCCGTCGCAGAACCGTGTTGCAGGTCGATGTTATTGAAGAGTTGATCTAACCTTTGTCGATCGGTTAGGTCTCCTCGTTTAAGAATCGAGCGTTTTAAGATTTCGTAAGGATCGGAAACATCACTAGTAAACATACTAGGTGTTACGTACCTGTTGAATTCGCGCGGTAGTGCCTTGACTACTGCGAGGAATTGTGCACGTGTGTCGATCATGCCGTGCTCGGAGAAGTCGGCTTCTGCGTAGCAAAACCAGGCTTCGATGTTGTCGGGCCAGAAAGGCATCAGTTGAAACGAAGGTGGGGACAAAGTCTTAAGCTTGAGTACTTTAGGTGTCTGTTCAGTCATGGTGAAATATGAAGTACGATAATGAACGAGGGGAAAAAATATATATCGAAGAAAAAACACGAAAAACAATCACAATGTTTAAAAAAAGGCAACGATATATAAAAATCCCAAAAAGGAACAGACTCACAGTTGCAATTAGGTGTACCAGGTCACGTCGGTCTCACCAATGATGATGTCACAGGTATTCAGTGTTTGACAACGCTTCTACCAGTAACACCTAATGTATTTCGTTCCCACCCAGAGAAATCAAAAGACAGAGTCGAGGAGTCCGGAAGAGTATATTTGGCGATGACCAATATATCGGAATTCTCTGATATAATCTGGCTAGCGATTGCGGTTGATGTTGAGCACGGCGTTACCACACGTGATCTGGTGCAGATGCATGACCGAGCGCCTTCAGCTAGATGAGTCCACTAAAACACATGGTCAGCATCCAATGTCGAAAACTTACAGAGCTATTTAGTTTGGGGATTTATTTACCGCTACAAATGTATCGTGAGGATTAGTGGTGTCAAAAACAAAAGATGACAATGGCAGGAAGATAGTAGTGGAGATGAAGTATTTATGTCAGTATCTGTGTGGAGGCAAAATATGGAGGAGCAAGTTGTATAAATTTTAACATATATATGACACGAAAGATAGCCTTATATAGTAAAGTAATTTAGAAATATCGATAATTAGTATCAAACAATCAAAGTGAGTACGGTATGTGATACATATATAAACTGAAAGTCCGTATTAGAAGAAGAAAAGGGAGGTGCAGAGATAAGTAGTTTAAAAGATTATTACCGTCTAAGATTATTAGGCTGCTTCATGAACAAATATATGAAACAGCTTTTTGGAAAAAAAAATACTGTCAAAAATAACTATGACAGACTCACCGAATTGGACAGGTAATTTCGGAAATTAAATGATTCATAGTACTCAAATACGATTTAAATGATAGTTCATAAGATAGTGAATACAGTCCTTTAACATACACGGTTATATATATTTCTTGATATTAGGTAGAGGTTTGAATAGATCGTGTAGATACATGAAGTACGTGGGTTAAAGCATCCAAATACGATATAACCACATATTCCTTAAGAAACAGATTACAGATATGAAATGCAAATTTTCGTCAAATATGATTATATATGGTTTTAAAATGACAGAGCATAGTCTGATGAAATTCCACTCTGGAATATTGTAGTCTACATATCCAGGATCCGTGTTTCCTGAGACATCTTGCACAATGGTATTTCTCTCGAGATTCACTAAGGGATTTTCTAGTGAGATTGAGCTCAGAACACGGTATATTATATAGTATTCTTACGTCCTCCTGTGAATTCAGCAAGCGACTGGTCAGCAGAACATCGTTTACATCAGCAGTGTTGGTGAAGAATATACGAAGGAGTTTTGAATGATTTTGGTGTTTGAAATCCTTCCCATGAGTAAGCTATGTAACCACCAGTGGCTTATTTTTGGTGATATACTCTTGTTCCGAAAAGGAATTTTCTCATAGCCTGTAAATTTTTAACTACTGTATTTTTTTCATGTACTACGCTCACATGAAATTTTCTGAATGACCGAGTTGTTCGGTTCTCAGCCAATAAAATTACATCCTCTGTTTGTTAGGGTTATACTTATTCTTTAAAAAAATAAAAGATCTCAGTTTTTCGGAAAATTATTTAATTTGTGTTTTTAGGTTTTGGTCCTACTACCTTTTGTCGAACAGCTCTTTTAGCTGTATGGCCTGGTGATGTTGTTTGTCTAAATATTCAATATAGTTTATAATCGTAATGTTGATGATCGGGGCCACACCCTTTCGAAACATTGTGTTTTTTGAATTATCTGTGGGAAAGGACGGGTGTTTGCGAGAAAGCTAGAAACTATACAGAATTTAATATAATAGCGATTTCTTCTTGTTTATTCAAGTCCTGGAGTAAAACGAGTAACAGAAGACCAAGATATGGTACGATCATGAAGTATATTTTATGCTTGCCAGTAGGATACGAGTTTGTGTGAAGCATACAGATAAACTATTAAGTGGACAAGATAAAATGTTCTTAACGTTTCGTGGCAGATTCAAACAGTAACATCGTGCAATATTTATTATGTTGAGCAATGCATGGAATGGTGCTACTATACTACATAGTTTTTTTATTTTAAGGCCTTGTTTCTCATCATATCTGTTTATCTTTCTCTAAACTCACTAGTCTAATTCCGTGTGATAAATGCTGGTCCTAGCAACCTTTTATGACCTACAACATACTCACTGATAAATACGCAAGGAATGCCTTCTTGGAATAAAATGCCATATTCACTAATCTTAATGCGGCTGAGTGATAAGTCTAATGAAGAAGATATAAAAGGATAGAGACCATACTTTATTATTGTTTTTAATACTCACAAACTTGATCATACACAAGTATAGAGCCAGCGAAATGTCACTAAGCCCTAGCCAAATCATCCGGCAGTTGGGTCATTGAATATCGAGCAAATCACCAGTGTAGATCGCCATCGTAGATGATCTATGTCGAAATGATTGGAGGCCTACTCGAGTTAGACGTGAATGATGTGACAAACTAGCTAATGTCATTTTGGTGTTCACCACAATCGCAACTATACACGAGAGTTTTAATAGTGTTTACACAATATTTACCATACTTAAACAGGTTCTATATTATTTAGAAAAATATTAAGCTGACGTTAAAAACTATGTGTAAATAATTCAATATGTTAATAAAGGAGTAAACGGTGTTATGTGCATTGCAAACAGAACTTGCAAAAAAATTATCGTATTGAGATTTTATGTTAGAAGTGGTAGTTCAGTATTACGCGATGTCATCAGAGCAGCCACAGTATTAGTATATCGCGGGTGAGGGTAATCTACGATGGGTATTAACCACGAGGTGTGACCTCAATGCAAACTTAGAGGTCCAACTATTCCCCGTCCGACTCCACTAGGCCCCGACCATCAGTATAAGACACTTAAACTGGTAACTTATAGAATGCCAATTCGAGATGCTTATTAGGGTAGCTGACAATAGTCCAGTTCGCTCATTTATTAAAAATCTCCCTGCGGCGTTTCTGAGCAATAATCTAGACGAATAGTCCCAGTCAGTAGAAGGCGGTCTATAAAGGGTGTTACAGACTTATTACACTCTTCAGTCAAAGGTCAATGGAGCAAAAAGCGGAATTACGTAGACAGTGTTTCTAATTTAAACCACAAAAGTTAGGGATGTATCAAGTAATTACGAGTATAAGTTAGTCAAAACTAGTACGAATAAAGGAGACTTTGGGCGCAAATACAATCACACATATGATGTCTTACAAAAGGTGGATATATGATATTTATTTTAGCCATAAAAATGATTAAATCGACATGTTATTAGACACCTCTCTTCATTAACGGACTAATTGACATCAGCTCCCGAAAGCATCCAATAACTAGAAAAATAAATTTCGATTGAGTTAATAACTGTTTGCTAGTGTGAATGGTACATTTTTGTTCACAAAGAGCCTTTGTTAAATCGCTTCGATTACTAAAGAATGATTTTATCAAGTTGCGTAGATTTTCATTCTGCCTATTACGAATAAAATGAGAAAAACAATGTTGTTCTAATTTTTGATATAATTCCTTAGATGGGAAAAAGGTTTTTCGAAATAGGTTGCAATACTCATTATTCCATCGATATGTATTGTTGCGCGTATTATGGTATTGGCGCTGCACCCAATAAATTAATGTCGGTGCGACTCCACCTCGCTTAGGATTTCTAGTTCATTTCCTCAACCTTCTAATGGCTCTTTCAGGGTCCAAGGAGTTCGTCGATATGCTGCTAGCTCGGGAATTTACAAGGTACTTAGTTTCCTATCTTAATATGTAGTAATAGTGCTGATGATCAGGTACTTATTATGAATGGTTGTGATGTTAGTGGACATAGTTTTAAAGAGAATGGTTTCGCAAAACCCGTTTTAGTACGATCAAAAGACGGTCTAAGAATTAAGGTCCCGCTAGACTCATTCTCTCATACAGATTTAACCAGGTTTATAGGTACTGGAAGTCCATAAAAGTTATCGGTTTTAGATCCTAGTATTCAGGTTGATGTCATCGATGTTCGTCAGCAAGTCGAGATACAAATGACGCTCCAAGAACTGGTTGACCACTTTTCCTCACCTCGTCGACAGGTATTGTTAAACATGCTGAGTCTGGAGTTTTCAAGAACCAGGTAACATATGTTGTCTTTACATTAAAAGTAGCCTGGCAAAGTTTGTACATCCTCCGCATGTCGTTTCGGAACTTAGTCTTGTCACAACCTGTTGGCCGGAAGATGACCCTAACGACCTTAAAGATGTCGAATTTATCGGCGAGACTGCACCAACTGTCCAGAAATACTGTCTTTTAAGTATGAAAGGCAGTTATACTGACTTCCATATAGATTTCGGTGGATCATCTGTCTGGTACCATGTTATGTGGGTAGGTTTTTCTATTCAGAGTGAGGTCTATGAGCATAGGGTGAAAAAGTGTTTTACTTGATGCCGCCTACACCCGAATTCGTTTCTGCTTATTGGCGATGGTGTATGAGCAGCGATCATAGGGCGACATTCTTCCCAGACTTTGTTGCTAGTCTTCGGGAGAAAGGTAAGCATTCGTCTGTGCATTGTGGAACATAGCTCCGAATTACTTTTCTAGAATCGACTAGTAACGTAAATAGACCCACAGTTTACTGCCTTCACATTTTACCCGGCCAAACAATCTTCTTGCCATCTGGTTGGATCCACGCTGTTTACACGCCTTCTGACTGTCTAGTTTTTGGAGGAAATTTCCTGAGTGGATTGCATGTATCTATGCAGCTCAGGTAGGTTACTGAAATATATTTAAATGATCTTATTACTTGCTTCATATTTTAACTGTGATTAATTATTGTTTCATAAAAGTTAAGATGGTTATATTTTAGGACGTTAACTATTCACTTCGGTTTTAAAATAATAAAATGGGGTTTAGTGACGTAATTCTGAACTTGTTATTGGTCAGCATTGATTATTGTACGGTCCCAATGCTGGATATCCATGCCGATATATTGTCTGGGATTCTGCGCAAAAAATTAGGATTATACGTGCTAGACAATTGTCCCACTTCATCTGGCATTGTCTAATGTATGGTTCTGTTAGGATTTTATTTTAAAAGATAACGAGTTTATAAAGTCAATTAGTTAACATTTTCTGGGGATTTATAAACTTCGTGAGTTATGGAAAATTTTTGACTTGTTTTTACACGCTATTCATGAAACAAGTACACATTTGACTACTGTGATCTAAATCACGGTGTCAGCAAAGTATTTCGCAGCTCCCCGTATCGATGCAGTGTAGCCGAGGTCAGGTCTCAATAAAAATTCAGAATCATTTTTGTTTTTTGACAGAGATCAACTCGATTTAAGTCCAAGATAAATGTAATCCCTGTGTTCGATTTTCCTTTAAATGATTGGTTTACTAATCCTTGAAATATATCACAGCTACCCAATGTCTCAACTTTCCATATATGTGGATATACAGAGTTAGGTTTAACAAGAACAACACTATTTTGTCTTGCCGATTTAGTAAGGTAAGGTTAGTTTTCAGTTTATTCAACTTCATAGCAATATCCTAGTTTCTTGTATGCGATGGATATTAACCAGCCATAGTGAAAAACCGTTTTGTCCTGTGGCTAGATATTATACTGTTCAAAAACTGTTAATGACAAGAGGTGAGTAACAGCAATCATCCCGACTTTTCGACGAATTACTTAATCATTTTGCTGCTCTGCCCAACTCGTGGTCACATCATATTATGTCTTGATTCTTAGTAAGTTTGGTCGATTTTAGCAGGACTTGTTCGTCATATTTGAGTTCCAACTACTTTGTAAGAGATCTGAACGAAATGTCAATCAAAGCATTTTTTTTTCAAGCGCTTATTGAATTGTCTAGACAAATATCATACTAAAAACCGTTGCGTGATATTCATCTTTAAGATGAACACCTAGTCATTTTGTTGCTTCACTGAAAACATAAGTCTGTATTTACGGGTTGAGATTTTATTTGGTACATTTAGTTGTAGACAGTCACTGACAGCCGATGACATAGTTCTATTTGGTGATGACGCTGACAAAATACAATCTTCTGACCACTCTAAGGAACAAAGCAGGCATGTTCGGAATGCGATTCCCCCCCTCAAAATGCAAAATGTTGCTTCAGGACTGGGTGGCATCGACACCCGAACCAATGATAGGGAGTGAAGTAGTTGAGCGTGTCGAACGATTCACTTGTCTTGGAAGTCTCATCAGCCCTTGTAGTCTGGTGTGTGAAGAAATCTCAGCACGGATACAGAGGGCTCAACTAGCTTGCGTCATTTATGGCGTAGGTGAGATATCCGTCTACCAACCAAAGGATGGGTTTACTGCACAGCAGTTCGTTCCTTTCTACTTTATGGCTGCGAAATATGGCCGATAAGAGTAGAGGATATTCGTAAGTTACTAGTATTCGATCATAGATGTCTTCGAAGCATTGATCGTATATCCTGGGACCACCGAGTAAGTAATTCAGTTGTTAGGAAACAGGTACTAGGTAATGATGGCAAAGCAATTGATGAGGCAGTGAAACTTCATCAGTTGGGATAGCTGGGACACGTGTTACGTATGCCTAACCATCGACTACCCCGACGTGCCATGTTTCATGGTGTAGAAGTGGAATGGAAGAAAACTAGAGGCGGCCAAACCAAAACATGGCACAAATCCATGAAGTTGCTGACAAGTGGACTGAGCCATGTTGGTAGGTGTAGACTACCTGGTTGGGATCCGCGAAATGATAGCAATCGATAGTTAGAGACCTTGAATGACATGGCTCAAAATCGTTTGCAATGGCGCAGGTGCATCCATTCTTTGTGTTCTCCCAAATTCTAATTTTCTGAATTCTTCATGTCCCTTTTTTCCTCTTCCCAAATTTATTTCACTGGACTATACTCTTTGAACAAAATCTTCAAACCCTAATCTTTCCGATTACTGCTTATACTCTTACTACCTTTACCACTACGGGATTTGAATTGACAATTGTATTTCTGTGCTAATGTGGTATGGCAACTCGAACTGATGTACGTACGTACGAAGTTCTACGTTTTTGCCTGACTTTAGACAGCCACTGTATTCTGCGGGTTAAGCCATGGAAATTGTCTTACCTCCATGACGTATAGATTGTGGTAACACAATTAATTTACAACCAACCATGCTAGAGTTTGGCTAGCAGAGCTTACTGTTTCATTTGATTTAAGTTGTAAGTATTAAAAGTCAAACAGCTTTTGAAGCACTGTTGTAACGAGTCAAGAAAACTAGTTGGAAATGAAAATTATTGAAACTGGGAAATGTTGGTTGAAACGAACAGTTATTGAGAATTGGAAAGAAATAGTCTGAAGGACGTAGATAGATTACGAGTGGCCCATTATATACACTTGGTTCTAATATCATTTGGTTACTAAATAACATTTTATTCTAATTCTTTAGCTTAGTTTGTGTTGTTATTACTGTAGAATTTATCGCATGGAACAAAAATGTAAAACTCCAATGAAATTTCTGTTCCCTAATTTTGAGAAGGTTCACTGGTTCTATAGCCAATGTCTCCTGGACAGACTAACTAGTAAGTATCTCAGTCAATATATTTCAGCGATTTCGTTTATTCGATTATTGTGCCACATATATCATACTCTCTAACAACACGAAATTTTTAAAATTTTCACTATTATTGTAGATAACTTAACTGATGGCGAAAATCCCGTTATTTTCGATGTAGAGGCGGCTGAATGCTTGGCTAAAGTTCTTCCTTTGTGGTATTCTAAAAGACATATGGTAACTGAATATTTATAACAAACTACATTCCTCATTTTAGATGATGTTACTGCTCTTTTTTATTTATTCTCCATAGATTTCGGATTGTTAAATACCACCGAATGATCATCATGAAAGGTTTGAAATCTTAATTATAATAGAAAGTCTAAGTTTTTCACCATTTATAAAACTCGATGTATAGTTGTGTAATGCGGTATAATTTCTAACATGTGTTCCCATAATCAATGTAGGATTTCATTCAGAAGTTAATTGGGTACTTGGAAAATCCAATTAGGTCTTCAAAATTGATAATAGAAGAATATAATCGCACAGTTTTTGAACGATGTCAACAACTCCGAAAGCGGACCATTTATGGGACAGAAGTGGTGCGTCGCACTTGTGGTTCAGGTGTTCAGATTCGAATTTCTATATTATTGGGTCATATTTATACCAATAATGTCTTATGATGTAAATTCTATTGGAACTCGCTTAGAAACAACTTTCCACCGTATATCGTTGAGTCTGTTTATATTTCTTCAATCATCTGGTTTCACCATTCATAAGTTTTGTATTACTTAGTAGTGTCTAATAAATTACGGAGTTTACGTCTATTTATATACGTAAGTGCTCAGCTGCACGTACCTGCGCTTTACGGAATCTCATCTAAGATCTCTCGTTTCTAGGTTACACTGCTAGTTGTTAGTACATAATGGAGAAATTTTGTCAAGGAAAATATATAAACATCTGTGCAGCTAGTTGATTTGCTAATGTTCTAATCAACGCATATCAACCAATAGTAGGAAATTTGTTGTGACTTTATGGCCTGCTGGTTATCACTTAATCTGTTCGCCAATAAAAATACGACTTATTTGCTCTTATACTGTACTAAACCAGTGACGTCCGACTGGTATGATCAGCCTGGCGTCCTATTGGCCCGTTGCCCGCCTAGCCCGTCCAGCTGAGTCCAGAATGCTAATAGCAGCCTCCACTATGCGAATCACTTATTTCACACATACTAGGTTTATATATCAACCAAATAGACCGCAATGCATCATAAAATATAAAATAACTCTCGTACAAAATATAGCCAAAGGTGGCTGTGAGCGTGGGAGACAGTAATTAATAAACTGAGTATAACATAAGAACAGTAAATTGTACGATAATAATCTATAGGTCAAAATGAAGCTTATAATAACGGGAATATAGATACATACAATCTAGTTACTGAATAGTTATACCATAAGAATATATAAATAATATTAGTCCATTAATAGGTCTCAGAAGTTACTTGTAATTTAATCCTCACTAGGATATAACAAAATTCTTAGGTATTATATTCTACTCTCGTGTCTTCTCTAACTTCTTGGAGATATAATCAGGGTTTTCTTAATGCATAGTTATCTGAAATCTTTTAGTTATGTGACAATTTTCCCTTCCGTTGAAAGAGTCATCCCTTAAGAGGTCTAAACAACTTTCCATTTAAATGGTAGTAAGCGTCGAATTTTGATACTGCTTTTGAAATCATATTGTCTCACCCGAGAAACTGTGGTCTTCACAAATAAATATTTATTGAAACGGTTATAGACTGTTAAATACAAAGTTTTAAATACAACTGTTGACACTTGTTATGATAAAACTATTTTGTGTAAAAACTGCAGATTTGTAATTATCGGTGTTTTTTCTCAAGAAATCGCCAGTTTAAGCACCAATTGTTGTATAAATAAGGACATTCAGTTTTTCAGTCGTATCAGTGACTGCATACTTCATTGTTGGTGTTCATAGGTTAACCATAACTTATGATTGGGAAGTTTAAATGGATCCGTTATCTATTTTTCTGGATCTCGGACCTATCAATACCCTATAATTTTTCTTCTACTTCATTGTTTTTAACAATGTTTTGTGTATTTTTTTTACCCTATTATTTCCCTTACTGTGTTCTGTCGTGAATTGTAGCAGTTTAAAAAAAGTGCACAAATTTATTATCCAGGTGATTTATCATATTTGTTTAGAGTAGTATGGTGATAGTATATAAGTGTTGGTTCTTTCACTTGTACGTGTTTTCCTGACTTTTCTTTAGTTTCCCGTTTTCATTGAGAATCATCTTATTTTCCCGGTTTTCATTTATTTTAAGCTCCCACCAGAAGAAAGAGATTACTTTCTTCCGAATCAAAGTCAGTTAGACATGTTATGTCCAAGTCTCATTGAAAGACTGTCTGAGGTCGTAAATTCAATATTATCACATTCAACGAAAAACTCAGGTTTTTTAGCAGATTATTCCAAATCAGAGATATTTTCAAAGCATTCCAAGTAAGTTGTTACTCCTTAGTTTCTGCTTCACAAATCAGTTTACGCTTTAAATTTTCACCAGTTTTTCATTGAAATAATTGGGTGGACATGTAAGATCTCTCTAATTTCATTGGCCTCTCTATGTGATGATTACATTGTTTACCGGTAAGCCTCAAAATCTCACAACTCCAGCTTTCGGTTTGAATTAAAAATTTAGATAACAGTAGTAGTTCAGGGTTATAAAAATTAATCATTACAAATCACATAATTTAAAAAGTCAAGAACCATCATTCATTTTTTATTTTCATCCTAGAATGTACTACTTCCTAATACAGGCTACTTACTTACTTACTTACTTACTTACGCCTGTTACTCCCAATGGAGCATAGGCCGCTGACCAGCATTCTCCAACCCACTCTGTCCTGGGCCTTCTTTTCTAGTTCCATCCAATTCTTGTTCATTTTTCTCATGTCTATTTCCATTTCTCGGCGTAATGTGTTCTTTGGTCTTCCTTCTAATACAGGTAGTATGAAAATAATAAGCCCAACAAAGTGATTTGACTTATATTCTTTGTAGTCCACTGAAATCAATTACATACTTCATAGTAGATTTACTTCAGATAATTGATATTATCCCTCAATACCGCATTTAAGATTAACCATATAATATATCTGCGATTCAAACAGAAATCTCACTATTAACATAAACTTTTCTTAGAAATTTTCCTCTTCTAAATAATTGGATAAGTTTCCGTCAGACTGATACTCCCTAACTTTATCATATTTGTAGATTTGAATATATCATATAACTTCTCTCCCATGTTTTCGGTTATAGATCTAATGGACGAGCAATTGAAAGCTGCTCAAATGCTAAAGGTATAGAATGTTTGAACCGTGAGTTAGGTAAGGAAACTAAATGGGAACTTAAAGATAGACATATTGGAGGTCTAGGCTGGATGCCAAATAGACAAACTTATTCCAAAAATTTACGTGAACCAAAGAGCTTGATAAAAGGAAATGAGAACGAAAAACATGTGATTACTGATGATGTAGATATCCTTGAAGCACTACCGGGTTTGGAAAAAAGTCGATTAATCGGAGACCATTGTATGTATGAATGATTATTTATGTATGCTTAATATTATTCTTTCTTTCATTGTATAACTGATATTAACTGATTAATTTTCAGCTACGTATTATTTATATTAGTAAAAAGACAACCGATGCATTAGAGATTCCAAATTTCTTTTATAGATTGCGTTGGTTATGTCCTATCACCAGTTTTATCGTCTTTAATATAATGATTATCCTCGGAATTTTACCTGGTTTTCAGTTAGTCATAATTAACGTAGAGCCCACCACAAACGTGCATTACCCCAATTTGTCATCCCACAGTACAACGAGGAAAATTTCACAAGATATGTAGCAAGGACACTAAATAATGTAGTAGAAATGATGAGATATACTAAATAGCGAAGATGGTTCTAAAAGACAGCAAGGTATGTCTAGATGAGTACTAGAACTCAACACCTGAATGAAGATAAAAAGTGGATCCATCTACTTCACTGGGATCAATTCTGAACCATGTCACCCAATGTCTTTTACTACGGATCGTAGTTATCACTCTGACAACAGCCAGGCAGTCTAGACCTACCAATACTGCTTAGACCAATAATCAATGACTTCATGGACTGATGCCAAGTCTTAGTTTGGCTTCTCCCAGCTGTCCTCCAACCTACTTCTACACCAGCTATTGGCGTTCAACGAGACAGGTGAAGTTTGGGATACTGATACGTTTGGAGAGATTACAATATCGCCTAAAACATGCGAACGGAATGCAAGTCAGCACTACTTCAACAGAACAAGCTATGCTATTCCACTGTACCCTCACCCTGCTAACTAGAGATGGAAAACCAGATTCAGTCGAATGAAATGCATATTACCCGGGCAGTCGGAAGCACGAGCGAACAAACACACAACTCATGCACATATATACAGTACAAAAGTATTCTTGGAAAACGTCACAAAACAGCTTACTAAAAGAGAAAACGAACCATTTAAGGTCCTTCCATGTGGGAAATGCTGAAGAGGAAATTAGGAAGACACGTCGGGGGTGGTTAGGACATACCTTGCAGAGACCATTAATTGCATCATGAGGCAAGCCCTAACTTCGAATCCTGAAAGGAAACGGAAAGGAGGAAGGCCGAAGAACACACTACGTTGGGAATTGGAAGCACGCATGAAAAGGATGAATAGCAACTGGAAAGGATTGTCCAGGACAGAGTTGAATGGAGAATGCTGATGGGCGGCCTATGCTACTCCACGAGGGGTAACACTTGCAAGTAATGTGGGAAATACAGGTAAAGTAGGTGATTTTGACGCGAAAATGAGAAATTCAAATTCCTAAAATAAAATTGTGAAAATGAGACGTTTACCAAGTGGTTCCTGGCGATCTAGCTTCCCCAACTGATACGTATTACTTTTCTCAATCACTTCAGTTGATAAAGATTTATTAACTCATCAGCCAATTTAGCATCTTTACCCAGTACTCTTGGTTTAATCTCAACATCTTCCACTAGATTGTCCCAGCACACACAAGCGCTACTTCGAAGACAGCCATTACTTTCAGCATACGGACATCTCATGCTTTCCTAGGCTATGTTTCACAGTCAGAGTAGGAGAGATCAAACTGATGTGGAGCATATTCGTTTTTTAGTTGGGAGACGGACACCTCACCTAAATGACAAGTGACTCAAGTTGGAAAATGTTGCCCGGGCTTTCCGAATCCGTTCCGGGATTTCGTCAGGTGTCAACTCACTTGAGCTTATCAGACTTCCGAGAAAAGTGGAGTGGTCAGCGCACTCAACTACTTCACTTCTTATGACCAATCTAGACAATGGGGGAGAGAAATGCATCCCTAATATACGTGCTTTGTTACTGAAGGTGATCAAAAAAGTTCTAATTTCTTCAACATTTTCACTAAACAGGGCCATATCATCTGTACACGCCATGTTATTAAGTTGGTTTCCAGGAAGCATACCAATCCCTAAAAAGTCAAATGAAGAAAGAGCGATTTTTAATGAAGAGATTTGTGATGAAACCAAATAAAAAGTAGGGTAGTAAACAACCTTGACAAACACTGATAATTGTTATTCATAAGCTCTAGGATTATCATTAATGTTCAGGTAGAGAGCCTTCACAAAGTTAATGTACTTCGCTAGTGTACCTCTCAATGGCAAACATTGCCACAAAGTTTCTTAGTTAACTGAGTCGAATGGGACCTTAGTGTTAAAATTAAGCATAAAGAGGGATAATGGGTAACACTGACGAACTTATTTCCATCATTGTGTTTATTCTGTGATGAAAAGGTAAAGAATACTAGATAACTAAATAGCTAATTAAAATTGTCTGTATTCTACATTCGTTATCTTATTTTTAAACATCTTGAGTTGAGAAAAGGTGAAAATAAAAACGTAAACCAATATAACTAATATTGTTGACAAAATGTGAAGGTGGTTTTCATATTTCAAACGTTCCTAACTTGTACAGAAATGAAAGAAAACATGAGTTCAACCTTGTACATAAAGTCTTGTTGCTGCTGAATTGTTCCCCAGGTACTGTTTCAGACCTTCTGTCTTAAATCAGGAAGATCAAGTCATATGGGTATTGTTTAATCACTTATAAATTTGTAGGCTATGATGAAACTATAATTCCCGGGTTTCAGTATTTAACATTTCAATATCGTATTACAATGATAAATTCCTTATCGACTTACATTTGACCTGTCAAGTAGTATCTCCATTTATTATTCACAAAATATGGTATTGTAGTGAGCGAGAACACGAATGAGGACAATCGAATGTATTTGAACACAAAATTACAGAACATCTTAGTAAAATCTGAGAACCATATAGTAAATACTTAATTTGCAAAATATCAATCAATCGTCTCACACTTCATTGTTCTTTCGTTTCCACACTAATCATTCTTTGTTCTCGTTCTGTTTTCTTTGATCTTCTTAACCTTCTGCCGCCAGACATATTACTTTCTATTGATAATACATACTACTTATATCTATCGACATCAGTAGCACACCACAGTATATCTGTTTATTCATTTACTAAAGTGCTTGTAATTATTAAGTTTAACTGAAGGTTATACAAAATTTGTTTTACATGTAAGACAAGGTTTTGTTGTCAGTTTCTTATTAAATGTTACTTATCATAATTCCTAATTATGGTGTTGATATAATTTACCACATATTACATTTATAAAATTAAGATATGGAAACATTTTATCGATAATTTAAATCATTCAAATACAAATTAAGGAACAAGACGGATCAAACACTCTTTGATCTATTTATAAAACTATTTGACCTTAACTACTCTTTACGCTAATAAAAACTAAATTCATGAGAGATACTCGGTGTATCTGTTGTTTAAATTAGCAAGAGTGGGATTAAAGTATCTCCATAATCTGTTTTATGAGTTCAAGTGTAACGTTCACACTACAAATAGTGATGCCTTCTCATTTTATTTTTTTCGGAGTGAGATGGATAAAAGGTGAATGTTTATAACAGATAATTAAATTGATTGTAGTAGATATTCAGCCTTTCGCTCTATTTTCCGGTGGTTTTATGAATGATTGAGACTTGTAATAGCATCATGTTTGTAATTCGGAACTAATCTTTCTATGTAACTTTGAGTGAGATGATATTTTCTTCACCGTCTACTCATAATAATATTTTTTTAAACAGATTATTTGACATTAAGTGACTCAGAAGGTGATGATGGCGACAACGTTAGAATGAAATCAAAAGCCGAATGTTCGCTAACAAAAAAACAGAAGGGAATATCTACTCTATACCAAGCAAGTAGGAAGAGAAAAACTAAGAATAATGATGATGATCCAACTTGGAGTATGCCTAGTAGGTTGAATATTTGTTTTTGCTATTTAAAACATTTTCACTGGGTAATTTATTCGCCTCCGTGTGAACATTTGTCAGTATTTGAGCAAATAGTTTGACAACAATTGGGCTCCTAGTGTATAGAGGACATTCCATGTAAAAAATGTATTAAAATGATCTCATCGATTGAAATTTAAATAATTCGACTATTCCAATTAAAGGAGTTCAAACCAGAGTACCAGATGGAGCGTTAGAGTGATCTAAATTTCGATTGCTGAGATCATTCAAATATAATTGTTTCATTTAACGCTATTCGCCTTTAGTTTGAAATTGCGCAATATTACTTATCTTCGACTTTCGAAAATCTGTCTTCATTTCCTGATGCGGACGTTCTACCATTGATCACTGGCTGTCATTCAAACAATATAAATGTTACAAATTGAAATTCTTGATACAATTGAGATTGTTTAGTTCCATTATTTTTAGGGATTAACATAACATTCAAGTAATTTTTACTGCATACTAATTGTGATTATTTATGAGCATTCGTTTTTGATCCTAGACACTTTTTAGTCATACAAGCCATAATTTTTCGCAAGAACTTAGTGTATTTTCTTTGCGGAACGAGTTATTTTCATATACAGAAAATATTTCTGTAAGTTCAATTATATTCAAGTAGGTTGGTTGGTATTTTTCCTGAAATCTGCCACAACTCATGCATTCACTAGTTGGTTTTGACGTAATTGATATACCATGCAATTGTTTCGCTTTACAAATGTAAACAGCAAATTACGTCATTCTCGCTTTGTTGAAGTACTTAATATAAGATATTTTCCCAGTAGAAATCAAATACAAGGAAACATGTATCAATCCAAAAAATTCGTTCATACTCCATAAGTTCTTATCGTTTCACTCTTATCTGTATATAATAGCTTTAGCAGTTAAGGCGTATTGTTGATGAATTTTAACCGTTATAGTAAAGGAATTTATCAGTCTAGAACTACATCATTAATATGTTAACTTGTATTTATAATTAATTCATACTGGCTACTCTCATCAACATTTACTAATAAGGTTAACAAATTTTAATTAGTATAAGTTTCCATCACTATCATAATTCTTTCCGAAACAAGAAAATCAGAAAAGATTAAAAACTTAATTGTTCACTTAAATAGTATTAGAAGGCTATCTATTCGTAAAAAACAGGGGAGTGATTACTAGTGAATAACTCCTTCTGATCCTAAAGTGTGTCAGTTAACGTACCTGACCATCAGTTTATGCTTGCCTATGTATATTGTTTTAGTTTGGGCATTTCAATGCAGTGTTGACTAGATTTACAGTCCAAACCTTTTCACTGATTTAGCAATCTTCCCAATCTACTATTTCAGTTGATAGAATTCATCAGGTTTTTTAATTGTCAGATTTTTTAAAATATATCCTAATATACTCAGTTGTCATTTACTTACATCCTCCAATTGAACATTGAAATTACTGTTAGCTTAGTTCCATCAGTTTTTGTAAGTATTATGAAGAACGCTCAAGAGGTTTAAGTGTTCTCAGAAGATGTTATGGTTTATATTATCAAAAAACTGAGTTACTGTATCTCAATAGCTAAGTGCATCTACGATCACCAGAATATACGTTGTTGTTTTTCTTCCTGTTACATTTAAAGATTTTCTGTAATGTATTTATGCATATATATAGTATGACATCTGGTTGTGGTACAAGTTAATCGGGCTTTAATATAATCTCATTCGACCTACAGGCTTTAAAGTAAGAATCTTTCCATAAAGCTAACAGTATTTAGTATCCCTTTCACATAGGTGTAGAAATAAATTCTCATCTATCTACCCTTATCATGTAAGTACTTAGTCAGTCTTCAAGCACAATGGGAACGGAAATATAATTATGAGCACATATTCTATTCATCTTACTCCTATTTTCAATAGTCTTTTAAATTGTAAAAAATGTCTTGTCTATTCTGAAAATAATATGTTTCTAGTTTAACATCAGCAACTGGTCGTACATTTATCTTTTTCTACATTATTTTACTTTACAGGTCCTACGCGTCGCAGGTTTGGTACAACTGAATGGAAGTCAAAGAGTTCAAGACTTGTTGTTTCTGATTTAAAAAGAGATAAAAAGTCATTGGTAAATGCTTCTAGTGTTTAACTAATATAATTTTTGACTATTCAACGCGATTTCCTATCCACAAATGATACTGTTGGGACATATTTAAACCAGTCTAGATCATGTAATAATTAATTTGTTAGTAAATATCCAAGCTCTATTTCCTGTTGTTATCATTGTTTGGTTTTATAAACACTAAGTATGACAAGAGCAATATAAGCTGTAAATTTATTAAACTAGTCAAGGTATTGAGGTTATCTAACACTCGACCCACTTAACTAGTATTTTTAGCTTGATGAACTTGACAACTTGAGGTAACCCATTCAGAGTTCTTTATTCTTTCCAATTCCTTTTCACCCTTTTTAGAACATGATGAGTCAATGATTACAACTGACCACATTCAGGCTGTTACTCCGTGTTATGTTGTTGAGATGTAGCCTATTCACTGTTGATGTTTTTTCAATATTCTTCTTCACTTGTTTTAGCCTGTTTTTGAGAACTTATCACTAAATCCTCTATTGTCGTGGCTACTATCAAATTGCTTATTCTAATAAGTTTAAACAGTTAAGAATCGTCTATTACAGTTTCTTATGCATTAGAGTGGCTACACAATTCACATGAACAGTCACAAGGAAACCCCTGTTATATTCTCCAGAAACCCGTCAACTCAGTCCCCAACAAATAAAAAATAGCGAACGAATTTTTTCAAAACCTCTACAGGCGATAACAGTACAAAATACGTTGATACTTATAAAGAAATCAGAAGTGTACATGAGAACTATTCAATAAGAGCACGAGTTGAAAAACACCAGCTTCAATTCAATAGTACACATGCGCCCTAGGATCCTAAAGAAGCGAATTGCTTATGAGCCTGCTTTTTCTTTTCACTACCATGATACTACACATCCCTTCATTGCTCTATCTTTTTATGGGTTAGGCCTTTACGTTAAAAGGTTTAGGGAATGGTCGTATCTCATAATCAGTATCATAGTCTGCATAACATTAGGAATAAAAAAATATCTTTTTCAAAAAGTTTTGAACAAGAAAGAACAACTAAACTATTCTGTAGAATATATTCTTGTATTTTTAATCCGAAGTCTCGTGTGAATTTCTAATGGTATCTGAATTAACATAGTATGTTTGATCAATAACACTTTATTTCTCAAGTTACTTATCTTCACTGTGGTTAATCGTAGCATGATATGGTTATATACATTAATGTTTGTTATTTACTAAGTTAATGGTTGTATGGATTATCGACTAATAAATTATTTCAATAGTTGGGATCATGAGTCAATTGAAGCTAGACCACCATAGTAAACCTGGAAGCACTGGACCGTTTCGTCCTATTGTGGGACTCCTCAGTAGTGCGCACCTGCGATCCCGCCTTGCGAGATTCGAACCCAGGCGCGATCGTGGATACGCACTGCTAAGAAGTCTCACAATAGGACGAAACGGTCGGCCAGTGCTTTCAGGCTTACCTTGGTGGTCTAGCTTCAATTAACTCATGATCTCAACTATTGAAATTACCATACTATCCACAAAGACCTCTTCTGATATCAATAGATTATTCTTTAAAATGTTTATATTCCTTTGAGTATTTTATAAAATTTTATTTATTAAAACAATGCAGTAGTGCAAACTGTCTCCGTGTGCATGGAATGCATGACTTTTTGTTATGGAACACTTCACTTTTCATTTATTTTCTACAGCACCCTCTACTCAGTGAAGTGAATCCATCATCATCAGGCTCGAGTGCTTTAAAACCCAGAGGTTAGTATGAACCAATTATAGTCTGTGAATTTTCACTTCTTCCTCTCGGTAGTTATTAGTTCATTTCCTGGTTAAACTAATTTGATTTAACCAGATTCATAATGTTAACAAACATTGCAGTGTATAAATATGTTATTGTTTACTGAATTGTAGCAGGACTAATAACAACGCAGTATGATTTGATTTATTTAGTTTAACCGACAGTAAATCTGTCTATTTTTCTGCTCTTTGAACAAAGATTATTGTCAGCATAGTTATGGATACATAAATAAAACAGTACAATATTTATTACATAGTTGTGAATGGGTTTTTTTAAATCATACGAGTTGTAATCATAGTAACAAATTATTGCGTTGTTGTCAGTTGGGAACCTTTGTTCTCTGAAATAAAAACGGGACATTTTCCTAAAAGAGAAACTAAGGACGCTTTATACTGACATTTAGCTACCTTTAAAATTCCTAGTGTTACAGATGTCATGGATTTCATTGGATATGTATATATATATATACCTCTGTTACTATTATGCTGTAAATTGAAACAATTAATTTGATTGGTTTTTAATTACCACTGAGTCATGAATGTGTCCGTTTAGTCGTTGTTCTTTTTGTGTCTTAATTTTAAGAGATGGCAACAAGAATCTATTGTTTTGTTTATTTACTCCTTTTTTCATATTTATTTGTCCTAATTTTCTTGTTGCTTTTCTTTCCTTCTTCCCTCTTTTATCCCAATAGATTCTTCAACATTGCGTCCGCATATGACAGTAAAAACTCAAAAACCACGAACTAAACGCAATACAACAGTTAGACAACGTCTTGCTAAACGTTTAGGTATTTAATTCATTTTAGCAAAGCATGGATGTTATTTATTTACATATTGTCTATTTGTATGCTTATCAATTACAAGTTTACTAATATTATTCAATACTATCAGTGGTAACTCTAATTTTATACTTTTTTCTACCTACATATATAAAGTGAATTATTTGGACCGTATAGATTTGTAAAATTTATTTCCTCTCTACTAACGATATCTATATACATGTATACATATACACACTCAAGTTAGCTATTCTTATCCGAATGTAGTATAATATGGTCGTGATCTAAGAAATTTTTCGAATAACTTCAGTTTTATTACAGTTATTACTAACTGTAGTAGCGGTATTACTATTAACAAGTGCAGCATACTTATCATGCATACAATGACCTTTTTTTAACCATATTTCAAATAGTTCTTCTGAGTTATTTTTTATTCTTATTTGTTCACTAATAATGCCATTCAATTTGTGTCCCATACTTTTATCTCCTTATTTTAGTTATATTTTAAATTTGAGAAATGTAAACTTTAATTGCATTTATGTATAATCATGCTGATTATGAAATAGTTAAATAACTGACTGTTTCCCTCCAACTTCATCCATTTCTTCGTGTAATTTCATTAATTCCACCTCATCATTATTCACATATCTCATCCTCATTTTCTCTAGATCTCCAGGATCATTCATGGAATATGTTCTAAAAGTATATATATATATATATATATATATATATATATATATATATATAGCATCATTCGGCTACTCAGTAATAGTAAGAATCTGTTTTATTAGGTATATTCTCTTGTTTATCACGTTTGTTTTTTAGTGGCTTTCTTGGTTACTTGTTCACTGATATGTGTGTGTATTTTGTAATACTACGTTATTTATTCACTTTGTTATCGTTTGTTACTATTATTGGGTTTTTTTACTTTATGTACATGTTTTATAAATATTTGTTTATTTGCATACAAATGGAACTAATAATGTTTTCCCTGTTTTCATTCATTGTTTACCTAGCTCATTCTTTTTGAAATGTTTATTGGTCTTTGTTAAAAAAGTTTTTTTATCATTAGGTTTTATGTAAATTGTTTTTGATTGAAATAAATATTGTTATAATAATATATTATATACATGACCGTCTTTCGTGTTTTCGGTGGTAGGTTGGGTAAAGTGATCTACCCATTATTAATGGCTAACACTAGTATTAAAACTTGGAACGTTATTATGGTAATACACATTACGTAATACACCTAGCAAAAAAGCTCGGTAACAAGAGGTTGTTTTGATTAGTATTCATGCAACGGTGTTTGTGCTGATTGGCTATTTTCGTGGGGATGTTAATAATTATATACCAGACTTAAATCCCAGAGAGAACACCTAGTTTGTTATGTTATGCAGTGTTGTTTCTTAAGTACTCATTAGTAGGGTTCTCCAGTTTGACATCCTTTGGATGAAGATATTTGTGTCCGTATTTCACCATTCTCAGTGACATCCAGGCTATCTGCTGGTGAAGAAGCCGTATTTCAAAATTTCAGCGTGAATTAAGCTCCCTCAGTAGACTTCAAGGGGATATAAACAATTTATAACTAGGTACAAATCTACGAATTCAAGTTGTCTCTTTTCAGATCTACCGATCGGGAGAAAAAGGTCAAATTGGAAAAATAATATTAACTGTATTGGCATTTATATCAATAGGATTCAAGATTGTAAGGTATTAAAGACTTAGAGAAAAATACGGAGTGATTTGGTACTCATCACTGTGACTTGTTTGCAACCATATCAACTTAAGTCCCTAGTTATTGATTATATTGACATATCTCAACTCAATAATGATTCCTATGAAAACCAATTTGAAGTCTAACCAGTATAATATATTAATAAATTATCTAAGAGTTTCAGTTTATCCGTTATGGCAGAGGAATATGTGTGTTTGTTTGTCTGAATTAATATGAGGTAGTCGAACGATGCTTAATCACGGAAACAAAATTAAGTTCTATGTAGTCACCTAAATTGATAAATATCAGTAGGGAGGTTAGTTGGTTAAAAAAAAGTTTTACCAGTCTATAAATCATCTCATTCCTAGAATAGAGTACGAAATAAATGAGAATTGAAATAATGTGTTTGATATGGAGAGCCAGTCAGAAGTAACTCAGTGTGAAGGTCAGTCGGTGGCAATCAGAAGTGACCCAAAGGACAAGTGCGTTTCATTGGCTAGGAAATGGGTAAATTTCCTCACTCAAATAGTCAGCTGGGGAGAGGGTTTAATGCGTAGCACACCATGTATCAGTGTCAGATATTGGACACCGTCTATCATAACAGCATTGCCTATCAGGACACCGGCTTATTTGAAATTCACTGAACATTCAACGGATATAAGACTGAGAATTCTCGACGAAGGTGTTCATCGATTTCAGGATCCAAACACTGGTCACCAATGCGACTCAGTTGTCGCACGACGTTGCAGATTAATAGCAGTTGGTATAGTGCCACTGGAACCGACCTAGTGTTTGTTATTAGTTAAGGGTTCATCGTGAGAACTAAATTTTTTGGGTTCGATCCTTGATGGGATTACGTAATACTCACTGCTGGAAAGTCTCGCACAAGGGCGAATAGGTCGTCCAGTGATACATGGATTTTAATGGTACTTCAAATGAGACTAATTTGCGGTAAACAGAACCTGTAAGTTAAACCACTCTGTAACCCCTTTAACTAGCCTTTGAATGTGCTAGTTACTTGTTTCTTATGACATTGATGGACGAGAAAACTCAAACGTTCTTGATTCCTCTCCTAATTTCCAGGGTACTAAAAGAGAGAGATGTTTATTCGATGTAACCTACAAATTATGTATTTGTTCATTTACAAATGGCTTAGTAGTATATCACTAGCAGTGATCAGTCGATAAATTTTCATGTATGGACTTACATAATGGTACCGCTTTGGCCTCATTCCAGCGGTTAGTGATTATTTGATAGTTCTAAATTTTGCTGACCATTCTGTTTTATTCTCCTCGAACTAAGGTTGGCATTCGAGATGAACCACTGATATAGTGACATTTGTTTATCTGGTTTAATGCAAATGTAATGTATATTCCAGTGTCTTATATACTTCTGTTATGGCCTATCAATATATCACGTGACTAAATGGCCAATTAGAAACACCGGCTTATATGACCAGGCCAATGACGCATAAACTAGTACGCGCAGCTTAGAATCAACTCTGACATAGTAGCTTCTCGCCTAACCCAGTCGGTCCAGTCCAGAACACCAATATCACCCTTTGCTATATGAATCATGTATTTCAGACACACTTGGTTTATGTTTACATACAAACAAACCAGACTGCATCATACCGTAAAATAGAAAATAATAATTATACAAGATCAGGCCAAAAGTGGCTGTGAGTGTGAGATATTGTAATTAGTAAATTGGGAATAACGTAAGATTAGTAAATCGTGTATTGGTGTGGTGTGTGTTACTGATATCGATAGATATAAGTAGTATGTATTATCAATAGAAAGTAATATGTCTGGCGGCAGAAGGTTAAGAAGATCAAAGAAAACAGAACGAGAACAAAGAATGATTAGTGTGGAAACGAAAGAACAATGAAGTGTGAGACGATTGATTGATATTTTGCAAATTAAGTATTTACTATATGGTTCTCAGATTTTACTAAGATGTTCTGTAATTTTGTGTTCAAATACATTCGATTGTCCTCATTCGTGTTCTCGTTCACTACAATGGTAGTCAATAGGTCAAATGGAAGCTTATAGTAAAAGGAATATTAGTATACATATAATATAGTTACCTAATAGTTATCCAATAAGAATATATGTAATAATAGTCCATAAATAATTTCTGGCAGTTACCACTCCTTTATACTCCGTTAGGATTTAAGAATTTCGCTTATATCTAAAAGCTCGACTTCCTCTTTTCGTTAAGAATCTCTAGAAATCAACAAAAATTTAAAATCCTGTTGCATTTTTTGTAAAGATTCCGAGGGATCGAGTAGACTTACTTTATTGCATTAACAACTATACTAATTGTAGAAATCTTACATTGTGTCGAATATAGCGACCACTCTTGATAAGGTACACTACTATTTTATGTACCTAATTTTAATTGAAAATGAAGTCAAACAGAACATACCATTAACAAAATAGTTACCTTTGATAAGTTTTCCTTATTACTGTGAAACTGACCAGTAATTTACTGTAATTAGTGTTCATCATTAACGGTAAATCATTCATGTCCCCAGCAAGCATAAAAGCCGATTGATTGTGGAAAACTACTTTATTAGGGGATGTAGCTTTAATAAAATAGTCTGCTTTCCCACTGGTTAACAGTAAAATAGGTGGTTTCACCTTTTTTGCCAAAATAATTTCGTGCTGTCTAGGACTCTTACCACTTGCATTATTTATATAATTCATAACATACCATACTAACTTGTACACATTTATATAGAGATATTTTTTCTTAACGTGTTTTTTATAGAAAATCTGTGGATAAGTAATATCAAGATCAGACAAGAAGTCGATAAAAGAAACAGCAAATTGTACTTAATTATTTTATTAAACATATTGACAATATATATTACCTAGTACTCGTAACTGTATAGATACATTAATTTGTTTTTGAAATGATGATAATATAATTACGAATAAGATCTCGAACTCGCCTTTCGTTTTCATCTAAGAACTATCAGTTTAGTTTTTCTGCATTCCATCATGTTAGTGTTTTTCACTGCTATTTAAACTTTGTTAGTATAGTGGTTTATGACGTGAATTTGTTTATGATTTAAAGATTGAATAAATTAGTATCTAATGAAATGTATATTCTTACTTCTGCATATAGTTTTATTCCTGTTGATCAGTTCAATCATGAAAATATAAGCAAGGTGAAACTACAGAATTCATAAAGTACTATCAGGTTTTCATTCTTTTTAGCTGCCTTTATACATATTATAACCTTTAACATAATTATAACGTTCAAACATCAGTTTAACGACTCGTTTTGTGCTTTTATTCTTTAATCTGACTTATTTCATAAGGTCAACCAACTTGACATAATTACAACAAAAACATCATGTTTCATTGGTTGAGATCGTGAGTCAATTGAAGCTAGACCACCATGGAACATCATGTGTCAAAAAATGTTTGTCTGATAATTTATGAATTATTTTCAGACGTTTATTATCGTGTGAATATTCTCTAGTCACCTATAAATCACTATTCATATTAGTTACATTCATACCATATTATGGTTTTATTTAATTTTTTTAAAAACAAAAAGTATGATTAATATTTGAACGAAGAATATTCTATCCAATAGATTTTCTTTAGGTTCTGCATTATTTCTCTAATCCTATCTGACCCATATTTATTCGGATCATGAATCTTAAATTTTCACTTAACATATAAACATTCTATATGAGTCATATCAACATGAACAATTTTATTCTATTTTATTTGACAATCCTAAATTTAAATGCTTTAACTTTAAACGATGTACTTTGCCCTAAACATGACCATTTTTGGATTATTAATTTGGATATATGAATTGTAGAACCTGAAAAAAATTTATCGAAAAGAATATTCTTCGTTCAAAAATTAGACTTTTAATATGATGGGGATCATGAAACAATTAAAAGTATGATTATTTTGTCTGAACAAATGTAAATTAACTAATAATTAGTATAATCGAATCACTGGAATTTTCATTATTTAAACACAGACATATTATAGATAATATAAATCTGTCAGTAGATGTATTTGCTCGCAATATATATATTATATATATATAGGTCTACAATGTATTTTTTTTAACATACTTTTAGGTGTAAATCTTCATTTACAAATAATCGATATATTGTTGTAATCAGATATGAATAAAAAGTGATCGTTTAATTTGCATTACATATGAATAACTATGCAGTATTTATTTGTCACATATTTTGCAATCACTAATTTTCATTCGTAAAAATGTTAAATTGAAATTTGAAAAGAAAAAGAAGAAAACTGTTTTACCGATTCTAGTATCAGATTTTATTGTAAACGAAAATAAGTTTATAGAAAAATTTCAGAAACTTACAATGGTCAAGCTTGATAAGACTTAAACTAAATAAGATTCTACTAATTTGTAATTAATGCAGAATATATAAAAATGGGTGCACACTGCTGAGGAGTCCCATACTAAGATAAAACGGCCGTCTAGTGCTTCCAGGTTTTCCATGGTGGTCTAGTTTCAATTGACTCATGATTTCAATCTGTGAGATATAAAAATGAATTTAATTCCCAATTGTAAATGGTTTGTCGTAATGAGTGAATTTTTAATAAAAATTAAACTTTAAACAATTTATCAACATCTAATTAATGTACTTAGTTAGACTAAGATATATGTCTTACTGAAAATAGATCCTAAATTAAGCTACTGGTTCATTTGTCAGAAATATGTATTTTGATATTGCGAAAGTTCATATACTGAATTATAATACTGTAAATAATTATATTTAACGTTTTAATACACAGAGATTCATGAGAAAATTGTTTATCTTCTAGAATAATTTCTCTTTATTCCATGACAATAAGCATCATTATGGTAGTTTAATTTAAAATTATTTATTATACCGGTAGACTCTGTAATTATTTTTTACCTACTGTCAGAGATGAGTGTTTTAATTTTTTGTTACATTCAAAACCAGTGATTAACAAATTCTAAGATCTTTTTTGTTCCGATCATGATATTTTGGTTAAAGTCATACATAAAGAATCGAGATTTGGAAATAAAAATTTTTGTTTGTTTTCTCTGATTTAAAACCTTACCACTTTTCTAGATCAAATGATGATAGAATGCCTTGTAATGTGTGTCGGTTACCCCCTAATTTGATGGATAAGTGAGAAATCTTGATCTATACTAGTAAGTATTTCGATTCATACTATTTCATTTACTTGAGTGTAAATTAAATAAGTCCATCAAGAGAAATATTATAATTGTATGAAATGTATTTCATATGATCTTACAAATTTATCGCATATTATTACATTTAGTTACATTATTTCCTCATCTATACTATTGTATTTTTATATAACTAAACACCTTTAATAGAGTAATTCTATTTCATGCATGTGTTAAGGCTTCAAATAATGTATGATTATGTGATAATAAATTTGTGTGATAAAAAATTATCTACATGCACTTTAGTTCCCATAACATTAGTATCATCAACTTCAAAATGAAAAGCAGAATGACCTTTAGATCTATGAACAAATCATATATATATATATATATATATATATATATATATATATATATATATATTTGCCATTAGATTGTGTGCTTTATAATTACAAAACAGAAAGTAACCAAAAATCATTGATCAATTTCATAAAATCAAGTTCTGACTCATGATCGAAATTTTTTAGATACATTGATGAAAATTTTTGTGGTAATTTGATATTGATGTTTTGCACCTCTGAATTATTTCACTGACCTAAATGATAATAACCGTATTGCAGTTTGTGAGCCTCAACCAATGGGAAGAGAGATTTTTACCTAGTTGACCAATCCAAAGTACGGGTATTAAAGCACCTTCAAATGTTAGCACAAAACGTAATCGAATCCTCATTAGGAAAGTTAATTTGTGGTTATTACATAAGTTTCAGGTTATCTGATTGATTATAAAGCCAAATGAAATGAATCTAGAGAATGGGATTTTTAACAGTTCACAAATAAGTATTAATGACAACCTTGAATGTAAACCAACCTTACAAAATAATCTTGAGCTGAAAGTTACTTCTCAGTCTCAAATGACATTAAATACGACATCACTCTATATCAATGTAAATGAAGATACAACAGATATGCCAATGAACTTTAATTTAAATCAGACTGAGTGTATTTGTCAAGTACTCTATAATAACCAGGAAACTGATCGGTTGAAGACATTTCTGTCGAAAATATCAACGACTACAATGTATCATAACAATGAAGTCATAGTGAAATGCAGAGCACTAGTTTTATTTGTCAATAAAGAATTTACCGAATTATTCAAAATTTTAAATAATTTTCCATTTAGTGTTTATAATCATAATGAAATGCAAAATTTATGGTATCAAGCTCAATATGCACAAATAGAGATATCACGTGGTCATCAGTTGAACGCTGTAGCCAAATATCGTATACGTAAGAAATTCCCACCACCGAACACAATATGGGATGGAGATGAGGTGACGTATTATTTTAAAGATAAATCAAGAAATTATTTAGCTGAACAGTTTGCGCACAATCCATATCCGTCTATTGTGGAAAAACATTTCATGGCTAAGAACAGTGGTCTTACTATAACACAAGTATCAAATTGGTTTAAGAATAGAAGACAACGTGATAAAACTCTTAATAACTTTAAAAGTAGATGGTAAGTACAGTTTTTTTCTTTATACTCCAACTTAAGGGATATAATTTGTTCTTATTACCCCATGATAATGTTACTAAGAGGAAAATTGGGCTTTATGGTAGGCGTATTATCCCAGTTTTTGTCTCCCCAAAGAAGTTATCGCTTTCATCTATATTAAATCTGATTCCATAGTATCAGGGCTCACTTAACTGATGAGGAGATCAATTACAGAATACTGTTTAATATTTATGGACTCCAGTAGGCTTGTGATATTTTGATTATCCTTTAGACAGTAACTATCAGTCTTCAATCGTCAGTTAGTTAACTCCATATGCCAATAGAATAACAACCCATTAGTCTTAGTCCTTCTGATTTAAGAGTGATGCGATTTGTAAAATTGTGTATTTTAAAGGTTGGAGTTAAATGTGCCTAGTATAGATGATTTTCAAATGAATACAAAACACCATCAGTGACTTTTGGTTCCGAAGGCTAAGTGAATCTCCAACTCAGGCAACAGTCTTAGAGAGAAGAAAGATTTATATTAAAGTGCCTATAAATAATATTGCCTGCAGGGTGAATCCATTCTTTTTTAACATTAATGATGTGCTCAGTTTTTGGTAGTTTAAACTGAAATTCTTAAGTAGATTTAATACGTCATAGTAATGATGTACATAATTTCATCTTAGATTAACCGATACAACCGCTGCATTAGTGTATTATTGATATTAAACTGGAAAAAATTATTTAGAGTTTTTACTGAAGCTAGATGGTGTTCTATTGCATTTACAAAATTCACTTCTGTTACATTTATCATCTGCTTATTTTAGTTAAATATTGGAAGTGTTAGGCTACTACTGTTGACTTTTCTGTACAAGTTAAATTGTGATAAATAAATAAATCACTTTACAGATCCGAAAACGTCATCAGTTAAATGGAGAGTAGAACTAAAATTATCATTTAAAACACAAATTCGTTTGAACTACTACCTTTTTTCTGCTGATATATTATGACAAGCATAATATAACTGAGAATAATCTTATCGTTGATTTAAAGCTGAAAAATGTTTCTCAGTGTATATAGACTTAACTATTCACAAATGACAAAACAATGAAAGTTTTGTACTCACTCATGGAATGATCTGAAAGTACTCTAAGTTGACTTAAGTATGTGAGTGATACAGTCTGACCATAAATTGTTAAGGAATTTGAAAACAACATAGCAAATAATCTTCAGCATCCCGACGTAAATGTCATTCTTCGGCATCAAATTGTTCTTTTAAATCACTGTTGAACAGTTTCACAACTTATTTGGTTTTCAAGTAATACTTTGCAACCATAAACTCCATTGTAGATGATAAGTCTCATTTATTTTTAGTAATTATATAACTCATTAACCAAGTACAAGTTAGTGTACTTGGCTTTGAATCACACCATATGATAGCTAAGGACACTAATTGATTACCTAAAGTAGTCGGGAAATAGATATTCAAATCTTCAGTTCAGTGATTGAAAATTAAGCGTTTTAACTACTAGACCACTTATACACTATATATATATATATATATATATATATATATATATATATATATATAAACAATAAGATCAAAAAGTTTTCAGTCTAAACAGGGCTAAAGGATTTAAATTATTTATAATAGTTGATGAATAAATAAATAAGGTACTTAAATTGAAGTATCAGATTGTTTTACATACAGTGAACAAACTGTCATTTTCAAGGTTGTTGTTGTTTAATTTTTAGTGTTTACATTTTCATTTGTGATTGTCAATATAATCAAACATTTATTCATAATTGAAAGAATAATAATGATTTCATGATATTTATCATTTTACAAGAAATCTGATTATTTTGACTGTAAAAGAAGCATTTTATTTTTCGTGGTGAAACACACCTATTTCTTATTTAGAATTTCTAGTTACACTGAAATTGTCGATGAGAAAACACTTCTAAAAAATTATCTAAACAGAATTAGGACTCAGTTTTTTTCCCTGGAACATTGGTACTATTTACAGATTGGATATTAATCATCAAACGGATTTAAGGGCAAAATATATGTTAGTCTTATAATGTCAAATGCCCAACATAAGGTCATACAAAATTAGATCTTTCTGACTTGACCAATCGACGTAAGTGGTATCCAACCGTCTAAGAAGCTTGGCTTAGTTCTCTAGGACCGATCTAAATATACTGTAGTGTCGGTTACCATGTTAAGCTCATATAATTTATTCTAGCTTGTGGATAAGTCAAGTTAACCATTCTTCTTGAGTCACGCTTTGACTTTGTCAATTGTTCACTTATCAACCCTGACTGATTTTATGTAAGCGTATGTGTATGCACTTATCCTATTCATCACATGTCTGTAACCTACTTTTATCTGGCTATAAATACTGATTAACTCTTGATTAAATCGAGTTGGCTTACACGCTTTCTCCACTGAACGTCCTTTCGTCTCGCTCCGCTTTCTCTTCCTCGCTTTATTCGCTGCGATTCTCTGATTGTCTGTTCCGTATTTAAACATCCATTCTCGTATTTGACTCATTTAATTCTGCTATTCACCAACGCGAGTTAAGTCGATAATTTCGTACGAGGATTGGCGATATGTATATTTTGACAACAGTCATTCATACAATCCAATTGGGATCAGATCCCGGACCACTAAAATACAAGTTTGCCTGAAATGGTTAATGTGCGTAGGCAGTCAGAGCAAGTTTACTCTTGGATATTTATGTCCAATTCTGGCATATGTAATCAACTTATTAATTAATTAATAATTGAAATAACTGTTTACCAGAGAATTTACTGTTTAATAATTTTCTAGATAGAGGTTTAATTTCTTCTAAATAGTTGTCACGCATTTCTTTTAAGAAACTATCCTAAAATAACATGAGAGGGCATTTTCGATTTTTCTATTGCAATTTTTCATTAGCTATACATCACAGTTTGTAAATCGAAGAAGTGACTAAGTTTTTGAATTATTTTTCTAACGAATAATTTGAGTGTGACTTTACAATGTAATTTGAAGCGAATAAAATACGATCGATGATCATTGTTAACTAATTAATTTGGCGCAATCTGTTCCTATAAAATTTGAATATGGTCTTCAGAAGAAAGAAATTTCATATTATGATCTGTAAGCCGATAGACAGATAATTTTATACCTCATAGTTGTGTATTTAAAAATTAGTACTTGAATCTGAATTGGGTTAGTGACTTAAATTCACCCTCCTTTTATTTATTACATTATGGGACTCATACTGGAAAATGCTCTAAGAATTATATCAGATGTTGTTTATGTACATTGGAATCTTTTAATTATGTGTTTAGGGAATATCAGATTATGACTTATTTGATAGCTAAAAAAAAACAATTCCAGTCCCTGTCACCAAAATTTTAAGGGAATCAGTGATATATATATATATATATATATATATATATATATATATATATACATAACTTTCGTTTACTTTCTTCATAGAAGTAAGAGTAACCTCTTTAGCAGAAAGAATCTTATCTAATCGTATTTTTCTTAACTGAATTGCTTCCTCCATTATTATTATTATTATTATTATTATTATTACTATTTTATTAATATCACTTCCCCGACCGTAGCTGCTACCTTGACGCGGTGGTCGGGCTTGCCTATCGTGATGACCCGACCGAGCTATATTAGCTGGAACATATGTTCCTGTAGGTTCTACCATGCCAGACATCTTTTGACATGGCGACCCCCTAATTCGTCCCAACGTTGGACCTGTGGCAAGCCCATTTGACTATTGTATCATTTATCTAGTCATTGTAACTCAGACTCAATCCACTATGTTAATTTCGGTGTGTATGATCAAAAGTATGTCTGTACATTAACGCTTAAGCTATCTTCCTATTGGTCTCAATGTTCAGATAATCGATAATCTATCCACACCCGATTAACTCTCAAATATATATGGATTTTTAACAGACTCACACACTCTCTCTGTTTCATCGTGTGCTTGCTCACCGTACGCTTGTGGATTATTATTATTCATTATCAATAAACTATCTCTATAACTGGTGTTCAGGCTTTTTAATAATCTCGAGTAAATTCGCAATTCAACTAGGAGATTAAGCCTACCTAAAATACTCAGTTACGGGATATTATTATTTGGAGTCAGCTATTGAGGACATCATCCTCAACAGACCCAAATAGATCACATCGCTATCAGCCACTGATGGAGGGGCTCGATAGAAGACTGTCGTTCATTCTGGAGCACATGCTTAGATTCAAATCATGCTCTAGTGCGAGCGCGTATTTGCTTGCGTCTTACTGGCCGTAGGAAAGACGCTGCAAGGAAACCTCTTAGGGTCCTACTTAATGATAGTCAAGCTAAGAGTATATTTCAGGAACAACTAGGAAAACAGTTAGACAGCCATGTATGTGATGCCCACCCTGAGGCAGCATGGAATGATATCCGAAAAGCTGCGGAAACAGCAATGATATCTGCTAGTACGGTAAACTACAAGATTAGGGAGCAACACTGGATCTCAGCAGCATCTATCGCACTGATAGATGCTCGAAAACTCATTCCATCTGGCTCTGAACATAACGAAGAGCGGATTCAGCTTAAACGCAAGCTGACAAGAAGTCTACGCAATGATCGTGAACAGTGGTGGGTAGCGAAAGCAAGAGAGATGGAAAAGGCAGCGGCAATAGGTAGTAGCAGACAATTGTTCAGACTTGTTAAGGAAACCGGTATTAGGAACCCGACTGTTAGCGAAACAATCTCAAAGAAAGATGGACATATTATACATTCTCAATCCAGGAGATTGGATCGATGGGCAGAACACTTTAGGGATCAGTTCAACTGGCCTTCAGCCACACTTTGGTTTCCCACGATCTTCAGTCAACCTGAATGGCAAGTTAATGTAGGTCTTCCGACTCTTTACGAAGTTGAAAAAGCTATGGGAAATCTGATACGAGGGAGAGCATCAGGCCCTGACAGGTTTACCCCTGAGATTTTTAAGGATGGTGGTTCAGTATTAGCAGTGAGATTAACTGAGGTCTTAGGTAGAATTTGGGAACTGGACGTAATCCCATCCGACTGGTCTCAATCACTGATTGTGCCAGTCTATAAGAAAGGACAAAAGTCTCCTTGTGACAATCATAGAGGAATCAGTTTGACTAATGTAGTGTCTAAAATATTTGCTTCAATAATGCTTCGACGCCTAACTAGAGCTCGTGACGAGAAGACTAGAGAAAACCAGGCCGGTTTTCGACCTGGACGTGGTTTTATAGACCAGATATTCACACTACGTCAGGTCCTAGAACATAGACACTCATTTGGACGTCTCTCAATAGTAGTATTTCTTGACGTTAAGGCGGCATATGACTCTGTTGATCGTAAGGTTTTACGGCAGTGTTTGTCACTGAAAGGAGTACCAAAGAAGTACATTAACCTTATAAAGGCTCTCTACTCGAACATAACTGGTCGAGTGAGAGCTTATGGTGAACTGTCATCAGAATTGATTACCTCAAATGGTGTTCGTCAGCGCTGTTCACTCTATCCAATTTTATATAGCTTTGTCGTTGACGTGCTTTTAGAGATAACACTTTCCTCATCTAAATTTCCAGGGGTTGAACTTCTACCAGGAGATTCACTTGTTGACTTGGAATATGCCGATGACATAGTTCTATTTGGTGAAGACGCTGACAAAATGCAGAGTCTTCTGACCACTCTAAGCAACAATGCAAGCATGTTCGGAATGCAATTCTCCCCCTCAAAATGCAAAATGTTGCTTCAGGATTGGGTGGCATCGACACCCGAACCAATGATAGGGAGTGAAGTAGTTGAGCGTGTCGACCGATTCACTTGTCTTGGAAGTCTCATCAGCCCTTGTAGTCTGGTGTGTGACGAAATCTCAGCACAGATATAGAGGGCTCAACTAGCTTGCGTCATTTATGGCGTAGGTGAGATATCCGTCTACCAACCAAAGGATGGGTTTACTGCACAGCAGTTCGTTCCTTTCTACTTTATGGCTGCGAAATATGGCCGATAAGAGTAGAGGATATTCGTAAGTTACTAGTATTCGATCATAGATGTCTTCGAAGCATTGATCGTATATCCTGGGACCACCGAGTAAGTAATTCAGTTGTTAGGAAACAGGTACTAGGTAATGATGGCAAAGCAATTGATGAGGCAGTGAAACTTCATCAGTTGGGATAGCTGGGACACGTGTTACGTATGCCTAACCATCGACTACCCCGACGTGCCATGTTTCATGGTGTAGAAGTGGAATGGAAGAAAACTAGAGGCGGCCAAACCAAAACATGGCACAAATCCATGAAGTTGCTGACAAGTGGACTGAGCCATGTTGGTAGGTGTAGACTACCTGGTTGGGATCCGCGAAATGATAGCAATCGATAGTTAGAGACCTTGAATGACATGGCTCAAAATCGTTTGCAATGGCGCAGGTGCATCCATTCTTTGTGTTCTCCCAAATTCTAATTTTCTGAATTCTTCATGTCCCTTTTTTCCTCTTCCCAAATTTATTTCACTGGACTATACTCTTTGAACAAAATCTTCAAACCCTAATCTTTCCGATTACTGCTTATACTCTTACTACCTTTACCACTACGGGATTTGAATTGACAATTGTATTTCTGTGCTAATGTGGTATGGCAACTCGAACTGATGTACGTACGCACGAAGTTCTACGTTGTTACTGACTGGCTGAATATCACTTCACTCTCACGCACTAATTCCTATTCATTTTTGTCCTTTTTATTATACTCATCTTCCTTTCTTTATCTCTTTATAACCTCATTTCTATTATGTGGTATGTATGTATTTGGTTCCAACTTGTGCCAATGTTTATATGTTCAAATAATAAATTCAGGAAATATAAAAGTTTTTTATGATATTCAGATCAGATGGCAAGTATTTTTAAAACAGTGAGTGACCATGGAATAAAGATGCATTTATTAGTAATAAAGCTCATTTTAAAAAAATTCAATGTACTACCATGTTGAGTCAGTCAGTCATTTAAACGATTTGCTAAACTATATCTGTTGTTCGTGGATTATGATATATACAGCTATGATCTTGTTTGAGGGTCACTCAATCACGACCATCAACTGAATTCTTCCCGAATATTGTGACTAATTAAGCTGGCACTCTGTCATAAAACAACATAGTTAGTAAAACATTATTTTTATCTTAGCGAAATCTCTATGCACACGAGAGACTAATTCATATCAGAAACAGCTGAACATTCATTTCGTACGGATATAACATATAATAAACGGTATGTTTACATTTGAACATGCATTATTTTTTGTCTACTTAGTATATTGAAAATACAGCTCTAACAGTCCATAAATTCATAATAACTCGGGATATTTACGTATTCAAAGACATTTATTTTTGAAGTTAAAACTTTTATCATTAAAATATGGAGATTATAGTTGACTTTTTTATCACGAAACTCTTGAATCTGATATCTACCCGTATATAAATGTAGATAACCTTATCGTAAATCCGGCAAGAAATGACCAAATATGTATTATATAATTTGTAAATAGACTCACTTCTTATACAATTTGCGATATTTTCCATAAATTTTACTTCTGAATTTCTATATTGTCATGGTTAATCATTATGTCTTACTTTTATCAGTTTTACCTGTTCTGAAAGTCTGTACCACAAAATATTTGCCACTATATTTAAAACTCTCATATTCGCATCACTAACATATTTTTTGCATGAATTTAGGTAATTATTTTAGTTTCATGCGATTATTGTTGACTTTAAGCACATCATATTCTCCTCATATTTTCTATTACTGAATTTACTACCGGCTTGAATTTATTTCAATACTTATTAAAAACGGAATTCTCGGTATGTTTGCCTTGTCAGTTGATTAAACAAATAGTTTGATATTCATCACGAAATGATTTTGTTATTTATGAATTTTTACAGGCCAACATTATTTCAGTAATTGGCCAGATCCTGAAATTTATAATTTAATAAAAACTTTAATACTTTACGAACTTTTACTTTTATACCTATATTAACTGGCATTTTTCACATTATTTGTTTAAGTATAACCCAAAATGGATTGAGTTACCTTCAACCAACTGGTTTCGAGGTGTCGACAGAGTTCCATGAACACTTTGAACAAAATACTGATACCCCACTGTATGATGCAAAATTTCTTGAGACAGCTTTTTCTGATTCCAGCAAATCGTATTTTGATTATGAAAGGGAACCTCAAGATCGTGATTTCAGCTTCCATTGCCATCAATCTGGAAATTATTCTTCTTCATTTTCTCACCTAAACTCTTCAGATGAAGATTTTTCTGTTATAAGTACAAAATACAACTAGTTTGACTCAGATTTATCTAAATAAAAAAGTTACACAAAAATTTTAATCGATGATCCCATGTATACGGGGAATTTCCATACAATGAAACTTGTTTACAATCAAAAAATGTAATAACAATTAATTGTTCATAAAAAGTGGCTTATCTTTTCATATTGGAATTTGGTATTATAGAGGGTTATGGAAATTACTAAATTTGCAATTCTGAGTATCAGACGGACATTATTTAGTCATCTGCTGAAAAATGAGAAGTACTAGACAAAAAAGCAACTGTTCAGTGTCATCTGGTTTTTAGTGGTCATCTGACTCAAGTTAATTCGTAATGTCAAACTGTAAATTCAGCGATTGAATTTAACTACTAGTAAATAGGAAGTAGACCATTCATTTGGAACAAAAATATCTCTTCGGAGAAACTACTTGTGCATAAAGTTACGAGAAAAATGATAAGCCCTATCGCATAACAACTCAAGCGGTCGGAATATCTAACTTGGTGTATTAAGAATTTTATTACATACAGCTTAAATACACACTTTCTTGATTCAATCGTATGATGTTGCTGTCACTTGAATATCCAGTTGTGATTCGGAAATGTTTTATCTGTGAAGTAATCAATAAGGAGAAGTAGCTCATAGGACAAATTTCACATTGTTTTCAGCGCTTCACTAAACATTATGCAAATTTTAGATGTGGAGGATCACATACATTTGTTCATTCTTGTTCATAAAGATAACAAAGATTAAGAAAGTTTATTCAGATGAAATAGCTTCAAACACGTCTACAAAATATTCAGAGGATATAAAAGAAATTTTCAGTACATCGAGGTTTGGTATCTAAATGAAAGAGATATGAGGGTTCCTGTCTCACACAGCCTATTTTTCCTATCCCCATACTGTGCGTTATTAACCGTAATTTTATTAGTAACTAGAGGTACAGGAAAAGGTATTTTTGACAGGATCACAGTAATTCATTTGGTCTACCAAATGTTTTTGTATAACAAATATGCTTGTAATCAGAATGAAGTTTGTGGAGATTTTAGCAGGAGCCCTGAAGACTCCAATGGAACTTATCTTTCATATTTCCTTAAATCTGACAGTCGGTTTCCCAAACAACAGAAACGTATTTTAATAGTTGAATCCATGAATCGATGTAAGCTAGACCACCATTGAAAACCTGGAAGCACTGGACGACCGTTTCGTTCTAGTATAGGACTCCTCAGCAGTGCTCATCCACGATCTCGTATGCGAGAAGCCGTGACCACTGGAGTCTAATCCATGTCGGCTAGAGACAGGTATCTACCTCAGACAATGGGTGAATGGTTGCGCCACCATTCATTGATCGAGTGAAAATAGACATTAACGTCATTAGGTACCGGCTCAGTGGTCTAGAGTCTAAGTGTTCGCGCGCGAAACCTAAGGTCCAGGGTTTGGGTCCCTCATGCGGGGTTATGGGTTCGCACTGCTAAGGAGTCCATACTAGAACGAAACGGCCATCCAGTGCTCATAGGTTTTCAATGGTGATCCAGCTTACATCGACTTATGAATCCAACTATTAAAATATATTTCTGTTGATTGGGAAACCGACTGTCAGATTTAAGGAAATATGAAAGATAAGTTCCATTGGAGTCTTCAGGGCTCCTGCTAACATTTCAATGCTCTTATTCATGGATTACACCAAACAACTGTGAGCACAAAATTTAGAAAAAAACATAGTGTTAGGCGAAGGAAAATTTATTCAACAAGTAAAATCAATGAGTAGTAACAGTAATCTAGATCTCGAATGTGTGACAGTATTTCTGATTGATGTCTAGCTATTATTCAAATGCAACGTGGCGGCAACATCAGGATTAACCCCTCAACCATGGACGTACTTAATAATAATAATAATGATAATAATAATACAAACTTGTGAAGGAAAAATATCGTGAATTTTTTTATCTTTACGGACATTCGTTAATAATTTTACTTGGACTATACATTCTAAGAATTCAATCACTCCAGTCATAAAATGATTAAAATTCTAGGATCTTGGTAATTACCTGTCTGACTTCAGTCATGTGGAAATTAACTCACGATAACTGCTCAGGCTTTGGTTTTGACTGAAGATGCAACAGTCACGTCCTCAATTTATAACTGAATATGGGATATCCTATTCATTGCATTCTATCTCACTTCCATGAATATGGTGTTTAATTTGGTAGGTTCAGAGATATCATGGTTCCTCATGCTCCGTATGAAAGTGGGTCACAGTGTGAACACCAACATTGTTAGGTAGGCATATCCAACTAACGAGTTCGAAATAGGACGGGACGAGAGTTCTGGATTCTAGTGTTAAATATACAAAACGGGAAGAATGATTGGAAACTATCAGATTCATATAATGCTGCATCAAAATGATGTAAGCATTGGACGGATTTAATATATGTATTATAATTTATCATTTGAAAACTTTACTGAATTCTGTCTACCTGTCGTAAAGATTTTGACAAAATTTCATTTTGTCATGACCTTATTCAATTCTGCAAACGCTTTATACTACTTTTTGTTAGTAAGTAGAAAACGCATCTTACAATAAATTTTCATCGTATCATTTCAGTCAATGAGTAACTTCTTGAATAGCTAGAGATGGGATAAATATAGTTATGGTACACGTATAATATAACTCTATAATAAGCAGGACACGAGTAAACACCCTTGATCCTGAATAATTTTAGCCTGATGTTTATATTTCTGTGTAATATTAGATAATAAAAATCCTTTGAAAGTTAAGAATTTTAGGATCACTAGATATTTCTGAATTACATCGAATACTGAATAAATTTTGCGACATATAAGGACCTTGAGTAATCTAGGTGGATCACGGAGTTTATATAGTAGGAGATTTCAGCTAACTTACATGCAGTACACTGAAGTTCATCCGATTCTCCATATAAAGATTATGGTTTCCAAAATGTTACAGAATCTATTCATTTCTGTTTATTACTATTTAAATGATATTCTCATAAAAGTGAACTATCAATCGTTATTTAAATTTCTTCGAAATACTGATATTCAAAACATTTCGATATTGCCAGGTACACGATATGTAATTTTTGGTAGATATATATTAAAGGTTACATTACTCATTTTCAAGAAAAATTCGTTGTTTTGACTAGACTCTACGATACTAAACGTAATTTAGAGAAAAATCCAATCTATTATCGTGAATCTGAATATATCAGTGTATTGAGAAGGTAACACTAATCTGTGTTGTGAAAACAAACATATGCATTCCATAATAGTTTGTACATGCTTACGAATACGCAAATATACAGTCATTAGTGTATAGACTCATTTATTTTCCAAGTTATGTCTATCTGAACACGAGAAAAGAAAACAAGAGTATGTTCTTGTTTTTCGAATGTTCAAATCGGAAATCCGGACAATTCGTTTTAACTATTGGACATTATCACATATATAACGAGTGAGAAAAACACATCATTAAAATAACATAACACACACTTATCTCTTACTCTAGTCGACACGCAACACAACAAGCATAAAATAGAAATTCCGCTACTCATTTTACAAGTAGTTATAATAATAATAAGAGTAATAATAATGATAATGGTCTATAAATATTTAGTTAAGGTCAGGATAACTTTTCAGTACATCACTTTACTAACTCATCATTTGATTGTATAGAAAATCTAAGTGAGAAATTCGAATACTCTTAATTATCATTTGTTTTTTCATCGTTTGTTTTTTATTTGTTTGTTTATTTTAACTCCATTCTTAATATAATCAAAATTTTCCGGTACAGTAAATGCCAATTAACCTTAAAGTGGACTACATTAAAATTATTTTATGTTAGTTCTTGAATCTTTTATTTTCTGTTCACTTAGAAAATATAAAGGGAATGGCAGTATATTGTTGAACGACACATTCTTTTTGAGTTTATTTCTTTTTCCCACATATACACAACCAAACATATTTACTCGTTTATGTTTGTCAAGATATTCTGATATACGTTAATGATATTTTTGTGGGATGTATTTATTAGTTCTATCCATTATGGTTTGTTATAACATTACTAAACAAGTGAAACTATTTGCAATAAATGTAACTGAAAAAACAATCAGACAGTAATCCATTATTTTTATAAATTTCTAACTTAAATGAACTAGGCTGAAAGTAGATATTATTCAAGTGTAGAACTTACATAGCTAAATACTAGATGAGTACTAGATGAATAACACGTTTAGAGAAATTTAATAACTTGACTCCAATTCCTATAAATAATTGTGTTTTTTTCTAACATTTTTCGATTCTTACATTTTTGCTTTGAATTTTGCTTTGAACATGTTATTCAGTTTTTATACTGAAAAAGAACTGCCCATATTTTTACATCTGTAAACCTAAAGAATTACGATCGAAACAGATGTCCTTAAGACCTAACCAATGAAAAGTTTACTTTGACTTGGATGGATATTGCAAATAATCAGATTACAGAACAAAATTCAGTTAACTAAATAAATAGTTTTACAGTAGAATTACTCATTCAATTTTTTTTCATAAATTCTACGTTGAAAGCACTTTTAAATTATTTCATATGGTTCAGTGGGACAAAAAATGCTTAGAAGTATCTGAATCGAGGAAATATGCAGTGGTGTAGTTTTGTGATTTACCAAACAAAGGTTATGTAGTAATAGCCTGTGATAAAAACTATTTTTAATCTTCAGTAAAGTTGCAAGTATTTAAACTCTCAACTATGGATTTTCTGGCACTGTTGCTATCAGAACATTAAGTTTGTTGGGGAGACCCAGAGATTTTCTTGAAAGAAACCCAAAGAGGAAACACTTCGTCCAATCAGCACTCAATAGAAGTTTCTCAGAAACAACTAGAAAGTGACGAGCCACGTATCACATTTCTGATTGGATGATTACCTATCCTACTACTATGTTTAGTAGGGTTCCAGAAATTTCCACAAGCCCAAGACCCTCTGAAATGCTACGAGTACCCTCAATTTTCTGTACATAATCTAACTTTGGGGTAAACCGATCTTTCCATATTTTGCGTCTCCTCTCGTGTTCAAGTTGTCGTGTAGATCTAGCCTGGGGTTACTAGAAGGGCTTAGGAAACCGATTTAGGCGTTTAGTCATATCTATCAAATTTTTAAGTCACTCAACACGCTAACACGAGAATGGATTGTCAAGGGTGTGGAATTAGAATATCTATCATTAATTCTTAGATTTGCATTTTCTTATTAACTTTCGACTTTGTTTGCAGCTTCCTCATCATTTCTATTAGTGAACGCTCTCTTTGTTCAGTTTTCCAGTTTGCTGCTGGAATAGTGAGGTCTCATTTTATTATTACAGAAAACTTCAAGCAACTGCTGTATATTTATAGCATCATTTCAGCAAATATGTCAAACTTAAGTTAATGTTTGAAGAAATCCATTTATCAGAAATAACATTGAAATCACATGATCAAACGTTTGACTCACTGATTTTTCTACTGTGGCAAAGTCTCAATAAACCTTCCTGTTTCATTCTCTGAAGAAGTGGCTTACACTGAGTCACAAAACGTCAGAAAACCTAACTTTTCTACCCAATAGGATATTACAAATATATTATTTTATCTATAACTTCCTGTTTAGGTTTGTTTAAATAAAATTATCATATACGCAGGGGTTGTCATTAAAATTTTACAGCCTATCGTAGTGTTAAATATCAGAAAATGCAAATTAAGATCTAAAAATACTGGAATTCCTGCAGCTAACATTTGATGGACTCAAGAAATGTGGTAAATAATTTGTAATTAAACTTTTGTTACTAAAGATGAAAGACTTTTAGAATCATTGTAATTGAAGTACATGTTAAAGAGAACATTATCGTAATATTGAACAACTGGTTCCGATAATTTCTAAATATAAATTTATGATAATGAAAATGCCATTATTATTATTACTTCGTTTTATATTTAAATTAAATTAATATATCAGTCTCCGGTCATTTTCACTCTTTCTAAGTAGATTTATGTTTAAATCAATAAAAAGAAGCTTGAATTTTCGACAAACTGTTCACATAAACGTCTTTAGTTAAAGATGAAGACTTACTAATGAGTTCGTAGGTGTCGATACCAAGGTTAAACTTGATGGTTTCAAATAAATTAAGCATCGGATAGAGAGTTAATAATATCTTTTCTTGTTATATCGCAATGAGTAAAAAAAATAGTATTTTTGACGTTTCATGACTTATTGTAAGCCACTCTGAAGAAGTGACTTACACTAAGTCACTAAACGCCAGAAATAAAAATTTTCTACTCATATATATAACACAAATATATTTATTATAAAGACTTACTGATGTCTCAAACTGAAACAAAACATCAGTCGATTGTTACCTGAATTCCAGTGGATTCTCATCTGATATCGTTTGTCTCAAAGATATTCTACAATGTATTTACAACTCTTAGCTTTTATAATATTTACACTCATTAAGATGATTGTCAATTCTCAAATCATAAGACAGATTAAAAATAGAATAAGTATATTTAAGCACTATTTAACAAATTTAGGACATAACATACCTTTAATTTTTATTTTATTAGAAAAAAAGACATCTTTCATCTAGCAACACAAAAAATAATAATAAATGAAAATTCCAATAAATACTAAGTAAGATAGAAGTTTGTGCTGATGAGGTCGTTCAGAAGAACAATGAGTGTTCCACGACCAAACCACCCAGCTCAGAGAACAAAATCCTATCAAAAACTCAATAAGATAATTCTAGGTATGCTATTTATTGATCAGAGACAATGCATTCAATTAAATTTGTTAGTGTTATGAAAAACAATAATGAAAATTTCTTAACTCTGATTAATACGATATTCTTTTTAATTGTATGTTCTTATCATTCTATATAGTTTCCTTCATTTATCATATTTGTATAAGTTGTATGATTTAGCATGAACAATATTATCCAACTTTTAGCACGTAGAATAGTGTCATTACCGAAGATTCGTTATGTTAGACGAAAATAGAGAAATTAGACATTGAACAATACACTATATCTTTTTGTTGTTCTCAAATCTCTAAACCTAGTTGACAGTAAAACAGATTCATTTGTTCTGTATTGATTATTCTTAAGTTCGATGAATGTATTCAGCAATAACTTTTTTTTACTCTATACTTCATGTGAAACTTATCCATCCTATTGACATTATTCGATTTAGACAAATTCAAAGAATCTGTCTTAATGTTTTTTTTCGCGACGAATCAACAAATATTCTATTCTGATATATAAATATAAACAATAATTTATTTTTTCGGTTGTATGCCATATAACGCATATGCATATACGTAAATACATCAAACTTACTTTGAAAAATAAAAAGGTATAAATTTATGTATATCAGTATCTATATACAAAAAGGAAAAAAATATTACCTTTATTCGATTACATTGGTATTCATTTGTATGTATGCTATAAATAATATTCACAGAGAATCTGTCCGAAATTTTTCTTTCTATATATAATCATTTGGGTGGTCTTAAAAGTTTAAGACATTATTGTCTAATTTTCTAAGACTAGTCTAGAGGCATGTGGTTAAGGAAATAAAGAGTAAAGAATTTAGAATAGAGAAACGAATAGTAAGAGTACAGTTGAAAGTCAGAATTTTATAAACATGTTATCTTCATTCTCTAAACACCTTAGTAACAGATTATGATTATTTACGCTAAAAAAAATTTTAAAAAGTTTTTTTTTAGAATGCGGTACAATATAATAATAACCAATTCTGGCGCCATTAAGCAAATCCTTTTTGTATTTGTTCGATAGAAAATAAGATATACCGATATCTGGTCGATTACTTTATAATTGTCGCTTCTTATTTTATTATAGGTGTCATTAACAATACAAAAAATAACATATTTGGACAGATGACATTTTCCAAAATATTTATATAATATACATGATAAATCGATGGGAGGTTCAGTTAGCAAATTGTTTAAAAACAAAAAATTCTACCGGGTAATTTACCAAATGATTTATTGACTTGAATTTATTTCTTATTTATCTTTAATAATAATGATAATAGAATAATCAGAAACTATTATTCTTTAGTTTATTTATTTTTTTGAAAACCACCCATTTATCCAGGATTTTTTTTCTTGTTGTTATGTCGTTTTTTTTCAAAACAAAATTATCTTGATGCCAAAGTTTACAACGAGATTATGTGAACAATTCTGTTCAATGTATCAACAGATTTGTTTATACATGAATGATTATAAATGTTATATCTATATCTACGTGAATTTATTTATTCACTTACACATAAAATTGGTAGATACTCTCTGTTAGGTAATAACAATACTTTACTTATTTATTCACTGCTTATTCGTGCTCTTTTATTTTTTACTTTTTGATTTATCTAAGTATTTATTCTTTAGATAAACGTCAAAGTTAGATTTGAATGTTTAACATTTCATTATTTGTTGTAGGTCTGACATCATTTTATTGAATAAAAAACATATGCTTGATCATAATTGTAACTGCTTAATTTAATCTGATCTTTGCAAATGTAAAGAGTAATTCTTGCTATTATTCACTAAATTTCCTTTTTTCTTAAACTGCAAATTGAAAAAAAAACGCTATTAGAATGTGCGTTAACAGACAGTTATGTTCATTCACAAAAGTTCCAAATCATTTTCATATTTAAACCATTTGCTAAGCATGTTTTATAGGGGCATCACTCTTCTCTCAATACCGGGAAAAGTCATCAACAGGGTATTGTTAAACAGGATGAAGGACTCCGTAGACGCCCAACTTCGAGACCAACAGGCAGGATTCCGTAAGGATAGATCGTATACGGACCAAATCGCAACTCTACGGATCATTGTGGAACAATCAATTGAATGGAATTCATCACTCTACATCAACTTCATTGACTACGAAAAGGCATTTGATAGTGTGGATAGAACAACACTATGGATGCTTCTTCAACACTATGGCGTGCCTCGGAAGATAGTCAATATCATGCGGAATTTCTATGATGGATTAAACTGCAAAGTCGTGTATGGAGGACAGTTGGCAAAGTCGTTCGAAGTAAAGACCGGAATCAGGCATGGTTGCTTACTCTCACCCTTTCTCTTTCTCCTGGTGATCGACTGCATCATGAAGACGTCAATATCCGAAGGGAGACACGGGATACAATGGACATCTAAGATGCAGTTGGACGATCTAGACTTCGCAGATGATCTGGCCCTCCTATCCCGAACGCAACAACAAATGCAGGAGAAGATGACCAGTGTAGCAGCAGCCTCAGCAGCTGTAGGTCTCAACATACACAAAGAGAAAAACAAGATTATCCGACACAACACAGAATGCATCAATCCAGTCACAATTGACGGAGGAGATTTGGAAGATGTAAAAACCTTTACATATTTGGTCAACATTATTGATGAACATGGTGGGTCTGGTGCAGATGTGAAAGCGCGGATCGGAAAAGCAAGAGTAGCATATTTACAACTGAACAACATCTGGAACTCAAATCAACTGTCAACCAACACCAAGGTCAGAATTTTCAATACAAATGTCAAGACAGTTCTACTGTATGGGGCGGAAACTTGGAGAACTACGAACGCCATCACCCAGAAGATACAAGTGTTTATTAACATTTGTCTACTCAAAATACTTCGGATCCGTTGACCAGACACTATCAGCAGCAACCTACTGTGGGAGATAACAAACCAGATCCTAGTGAAGGGAGAAATCAGGAAGAAGCACTGGAAGTGGATAGGAGACACATTGAGGAAAGCACCCAACTGTGTCACGAGGCAAGTTCTCACTTTGAATCCCCAAGGCCAAAGGAGGAGTGGAAGACCGAAGAACACAATGAACCGGGAAATGGAGACATACATGAGAAGAATGAACAGAAATTGTATAGAACTAGAAAGGAGGGCTCAGGACAATGTGGGTTGGAGAATGCTGGTCGGTGGCCTATGCTGCATTGGGAGTAACAGGCGTAAGTAAGTAAGTAAGCATGTTTTATAAGCTAGCCAAATTATTGTAGACGATTTGATGTTTTTTATATTCATGAATCGCCGTACACTTATTTACAAACGTTTTTTTCTCTCAAACTTCGCCTGGAGCCCCTCTGGGGCTACTACAGATCCGAAGCCCGGATAAAGGAGGGTTGGGCATGGAGTTAACGACCCTATCCCGTAGAAAACTAACTCGTTAATAAAACGCTAACCAGTATGACGTATGGTACTAATTAAATGTTCGGAAAGAAGTCAAGCAGATATTTGCAGTCATATTCCTCATTATACAAAAACATATACCGCTAACTCTATTGAATAAAATTTGAAAAATGTGATAGCATCCCGGGAAATGTAAGCAAAAAAATAGATTATATAAATTGACTAATAAAAGATAGAAGTTATTTTTAGATATTTCCATGAACATATAGTTCCATAATATGGTACGTTTAATGGAAAAATTTATCGATATATGTGGAGAGAGAACAGGATGCGACCCGAGGAAGCTGAATAAGGGCTTTCTTGAGTGCTGTTAAAGGTCTATTGCACTAATACGTTCTCGTAAACCCATCCAATCAGGCTGAGAACACGATGAAGAGCGAAAACAAATCAGATTTAGGTTAACCAAAAGTATTAGGAAAGATCGTGAGCAGTGGTGGGCGACTACAGCAAAAGAGATGGAAAAAACAGTGCCTGTAGGTAACATCAGATAGTTCTTTAGACTAATAAGATGAACCGGAATTAAGAAGTTAAGTGTGAGTGAGAGGATCTCAGAAAAAGACGGTACCTTTATCTGCTCCCAGTCCAGACGTTTGGAACGATGGGCGTTTCATGTTAAGAAGCAGCTCAGCTGGCCTTCAGCTACTTTACAGCTACCCACCATTCCCACACAGCCTGAATGGAACATTAAAATAGACCCGTGACTCTAATTTAAGTTCAGAGAGCTATGGCTAGTCTGAAACGAGGAAGAGCAGTTGGTCCAGATGGATTATCTCAAAAGGTCTTTAGGTATGGCGGTCCAGTTGACTGGTCCAGGTCCAGGTCGACTAATATTTTAGCTGAAATCTGGGAACTGAATGTAATCCCATCTGACTGGTTGCAATCAATAGTCGTCCCAATATATAAAAAGGGTCAAAATTATCCTGTGACAACCATAGAGGAATTAGTCTGACTAACATAGCATCTAAAATACTAGTCTTCTGGTAGTACTGAACAAGAATGCCAGAATGTTTGGGATGTGTTCCTCCCCAACTGTATGTAAATTGTTGCTTCAGGACTGGCCTGTGTCAACACCTGAACTAAGGATAGGGAGTGAAGTAGTCGAACGCGTTGACAACTTCACTTATCTTGGAAGTCTGATCAGCCCTAATGGGTTGATGTCTGACGAAATCTCAGCACGGATTCGAAAATCTCGTTTGGCTTTTGTCAACTGACGTCACCTATGGCGAAGGCGAGATATCCGTCTATCAATAAAAGGACGAGTATACTGCGCGGCAGTCCGTTCTGTTTTAATTAACGGCTGCGAAACATGGCCATTAAGAGTAGAAGACACTCGTAAGGTACTAGTATTTGACCACAGATGCCTTAGAAATATCGCTGGCGTCTGCTGGGATCACCGGGTAAGTAATAGTGAGGTTAGACGCAGGGTATTAGGAAATGATGGTAAATCGGTTGGTGAGTTTGTGAACCTTCATCGACTGAGATGGTTGAGCCACGTGTTACGTATGCCCAAACACCGATTACCACGACGTTCAATGCTAACCGGTGTTCGGGATGGTTGGAAGAAAGTTAGGGGTGGCCAAACCAAAACGTGGCGTCAGTCCTTGAAGTCACTAACTTCTAGTCTTAGCCATGTTGGTAGATGTAGACTACTTTGCTGGGGTCCGCGTGACTATCGTAACCAATGGTTGGAGACTCTTGGTGACATGGCTCAGAATCAATCACAATAGCGTAGGTGTATACACTTTTTGTCTGTCCTTAAACGGTGAGATTAAAATTGCTTTATACCTCTACGAACTAATTCTTTCTTCTTGTATTACATCCTTAAACACAATCTTTATTTTATATATTACTACCATTGAAGTAACTACCATGAATTTGGTGTTTATCTTGTTGTGCTAATGAGGTATGGCAACTCGGATCGATGAATATATGTGCCTGGTCCTACGTTGTAGCTAACTGACTGACTGAATAAGGGCTTTCAGCTGGATAAATATTATTTGATATGTTCCTGATAATAAAACTACTAACCTTAAAAAGGTAATGGAGAGTATTTATTATTCCAGATAATTTTTTATGTGTTTAGAGCTAAACTCAACAGCTCACTGATTAGAGAGATTCAACATGTAACCACTTACTAGTGACTGTTTTTCGATATTTCCTGGAACAATATGAAGTAAAAATAGCCATCAAGCACAAGATCATCTATCTACTTGACAATTGTTTTAATGGGAAATGTAAATACATAGAGTAAAAGAAAGGAAGAAGAAGGATGAAATAAAGTATTTGAGAACACATTAAACGTGTTTTTTTCCAGAAAAATTAAAGGTAACCATTTAGCTTTCCAAAAACAAGTATTCACTATTATAATATTTTTCAACAAAATCAGTGTAAATATCAAGCTAAAAACTGAAATCGCCCTTCAAGAAGCAACTATTCAGCATACTTGAAAACATGATTTTACACTGGGTGCTGTATAATCATGTAAAATACCTAAAAAAAAATGCTTATAGCACCTTAATTAATATGGTTCAACATTAATCTTAAACAATTAGCAGTTTGTTCATTGTTTCGCGAAAAGGTAGTTTCGTGAAAAACTGATACTCTTTATAAATAATACACAGTATGTCATTGTAATCTCAAATGTTGTAATGAATCCAATGAACTTTTTCGAAATCATTTTGAATAAACTTTGTAAAATAACCTGTAAGAAAAGATGAAAATACCAATAAACCTTACAGTATATTTCTGAGATTTGAATCTTTCTCGTTTTGAACAGTTTCTCTGTCTAATATTCTCTTACTAATCAAACTAAATATTTTCATTCAGATGAAACAAACAATCTACATTTATCACTCACCTGAAAGAGCGAATCTATAAGGCTTCAAAGTTAGCAAACAAATTAATAAGGTTCTGTTAAGCTAGCAATTCAAGGAACATGTATTCACAGGGATCAAATCTTTGTAACTTATAAAAGCTGTAAAAAAAATGTTCAAATAATTCGTCATCAAAAACGGATAATAAAGCTGACTTGAGATAAACAGTCACATAAATCTTCGTTTATTAGTTCGGCAAAATATTTTTTTATTTAAACAATTTATAAAACACTGTAAAATCTAAAACATAAAATTCAACTATGAGAGCTAATGGTAACAACGTTGAGGAAAATCGTTAAAATTTTAGAAAAAGGTCAGATTATTACCATAAGCTTCTTTAGTCGAAATCCTTGTGACGTAATCACTCAATACTTTCGATAAATTTCCATAAATAAATCCGAGTGAAGACGATTCCTTTTATCATACCAGATATAGAGTTGGAACATATTAATTTAATAACAATCAACTCGTACTTTTTTATTTTTAGGTCATGGACTCAACTGTTACGAAATGTCTATTGAATTTTTCTAGTTTGTAGCATAATATATTTTTCGTACCTTTTATAGAAATGCGTCATAAAATTATCCGGTTAATGGATATTATATTATTATATTCAAATAAAAGACAGAAAGACTAGTATAATATTTAAACAGTCAGAGACCGGAGATTTTATAGGCTGTGTGCAAAATAAGCTGAAAGTGTAAAGTAAAATATTTGACACACAAATTTTCTAAACTTCAGACACTAACATTATTGCATGCCAGCTCATTGGTCCAGTAGGTTAAGCGTTCACGCACAAGACTGAAGGCCCTGGGTTCGAATCCCGCGAGCGGAATCGTCCCACAATAGGACGAAATAGCCGTCTAGTGGTTCAAGGTTTTCAACGGTGGTCTAACGTCAATCGGTTCATGATCTGAATCAAAAACTAAATAATCTCCACAACCCCTATACTGAAAACTTCAGAAAGCTTGAACTAGGTACTGATTACCATTTCATCGATATTAAAATATATTAACCTATCATTAATAGAAGTATACTTGCTTACATAAGGATTGGTACTTTTTTAACGATCCATACAGATACAACGAAAGTGACTGCAAACCTTAATCGGTTTGTTTGTTTTTTTTACTTCGAAGTTCAGTATTCTTTTTATGGCTTTTTCAGTGTATCAATATTCATTCTTAACACTTAGTTTTTATTTCATATCGATACAACAGTTAATAGGTAAGTTCATTACAGTACTTTATTTATTTATGAGTAAATACATTCAATATTGAAAAATCGTAACAATTTCATATTTCAAACAGTTAGTTGTACACCAATATAAAGTTACCGTTTGTTTTTTTCCAATTTCTAACTTTCATCTACTTAAAAATGAGTACAAATTCATTTATTATTATTATTATTTATCACTTTACATGAAAATATTATGGTCGATTACACTAATGAGTATCTTTTTTTTTTACTTGTTCTACTGTTTTATTTAAATATTCATCTGTTATTTAACTGATTTATTTAAAACAAAATATTTTCATTGTTATTATCATTATCATTCCAATCAAAGTCATTATTATTATTATTATTATGTGGTTGTTTGTTGAATGATGTAAAAACATCTGTAATTGGCAAAGGAATTCTTTGATAAATAAATGCTTAATTAACCTGTTTCCCTTTTCTTTATTTTTAGATAAAAACAGCTCTCATTCACTAAAACAGCAGTGCACCAAGAGAGAGAGAGAGAGAAAGGGAGAATAAAGGTTAGAAAAATCTATATTCCATCTGGTCAGGAAATATGATTGCTTATTCCTCATTTTCTTTGATGAATTTGACTCTTACAATGAGCTTTGATTTATTTTATTGGTATGCTAACTAAATAAGTAAATAAGTGAATTCTCAATGTCCGTAAATAAATGCAATTTAGTTACTTGTATAATTTCTTTTCTATAAAAATGTTCTCTTGATTTCAACTTTGTTCCCTGTGATCGACCATTATTCGTGTTATGTTCACTTCATTTTTAAGTCTCAGCTTACTTAATCATTATATCTCCTAATGTTTAGCATGAGCTAACTTACACACATACACGAACCTATCATTTGCCAATTTAGTTCAGTGTTTGTCGTATTTTGCCTCAAAAAACTTATATGCGTTTAGAAATATAAATTACGTGTGTATACATATATATATGTTATAATAGACAGGTAAATGTATTATATCTAAAGGATCAGAAACCAGTCCACTTATTTCTCTTTGCTTATTTACAAGATAACTCTCATTTACTAAAATGTCCTCATTATGGTCTAATTATCCGACAATTGAAAAAAACAATCCAAAATTGTGTAATTAAATTCCCGAAACTAATTCGACAAGTTTGGGTCTATTATTTTCTCATGAAAGAAGTAAGATATGTAAGTAGATAGGCAAACAAGTAAGCAAATATAAGTTAATGAGTAAGTGATTTATTGAGTGGATAAATGAAACAATTACGATGATAACTAGATAATCATAATTATGGTATAAGATGTTGTTCAGATGATTATTCTCACTTCCTTATAAAGTTTGTTAGTTGTTCTATACCAAATTTGATATATATATATATATATATATATATATATATATATATATATATATATCAAATTTATCCACGTTTAATATACTATTAACAAATTTCTTGGTAAACTGAAGTTGGGGGAACATTTTCTAACACAAAACACTATTAAGTTATCCCATATCCGATTAGATTGTTTGCAGATATTATCTTCAGCCTGAAACTACAAAAGAGCTACGATTTCCAATCATATCGCTTTATGGTGGATTCTATTACCAATAGCGGGCATCTATAAAAAACTGTCATCGATACTTGTTTTTCAAACTGGCATTGAAATCCACTTACTACTTAGGTGATTTTTCCTCATTTAGCTAAATTTTAATTATTTATGTTGTTGATTTGAGCTAGAATTTCATAGTAGAACAATCATCCTTCTGTATGAACATGGAGTTTTTTCTGTAAAGCCTATATATATAGTTAACAGAAAACCTGGGTCCAGGGTTTCCTGTTGACTACCTCCAACCGCCATCTGAAGCTAGACCAACATGGAAAACCTGGAAGCACTAGGCGGCCGTTTCGTCCCATTGTGAGACTCCTCAGAAGTGCGCATCCACGATCCCGCCTCGCAAGATTTCAACCCACGACCTATCACTCTCGCGCGCGAGCGCTTAACCTCTAGACCACTGAGCCGGGATTTCCAGGTTTTCCATAGTGGTCTAACTTTAATTGTCTCATGATCTCAACCATTGGAATTACTATAATACCCATAAAAAACCCTTCATATGTAATTTTATTGACTGAAATGTATTTATTACGTGTATTTAACAATGACATAAAAAGTATTGATGGCCAAATCAATGTAAATCAGTAATATCGTAGAGTTATACTTGAATTACATTTTAAACGCATTTAGCAGTCAACTTAAAATCTAAGTTTTGGTGTGGACAAGTAAGCTAACAGTATTCAGAGTAAGCAATAACTTAGAAACATATACTTATCCAGACATGAGGGAAATATTTTATAAAATCTGATGAAACATTTAAACAGAACAACACTATGGATGCTTCTTCAACACTACGGCGTGCCTCGGAAGATAGTCAATATCATGCGAAGTTCCTATGACGGATTAAACTACAAAATCGTGTATGGAGGACAGTTGACAAACTTGTTTGAAATAAGGCAAGGTTGCTTACTCTCACCCTTTCTCTTTCTCCTGGTGATCGACTGCATCATGAAGACGTCAATATCCGAAGGGAGACACGGGATACAATGGACATCTAAGATGCAGTTGGACGATCTAGACTTCGCAGATGATCTGGCCCTCCTATCCCGAACGCAACAACAAATGCAGGAGAAGATGACCAGTGTAGCAGCAGCCTCAGCAGCTGTAGGTCTCAACATACACAAAGAGAAAAACAAGATTATCCGACACAACACAGAATGCATCAATCCAGTCACAATTGACGGAGGAGATTTGGAAGATGTAAAAACCTTTACATATTTGGTCAACATTATTGATGAACATGGTGGGTCTGGTGCAGATGTGAAAGCGCGGATCGGAAAAGCAAGAGTAGCATATTTACAACTGAACAACATCTGGAACTCAAATCAACTGTCAACCAACACCAAGGTCAGAATTTTCAATACAAATGTCAAGACAGTTCTACTGTATGGGGCGGAAACTTGGAGAACTACGAACGCCATCACCCAGAAGATACAAGTGTTTATTAACATTTGTCTACTCAAAATACTTCGGATCCGTTGACCAGACACTATCAGCAGCAACCTACTATGGGAGATAACAAACCAGATCCTAGTGGAGGGAGAAATCAGGAAGAAGCACTGGAAGTGGATAGGAGACACATTGAGGAAAGCACCCAACTGTGTCACGAGGCAAGTTCTCACTTTGAATCCCCAAGGCCAAAGGAGGAGTGGAAGACCGAAGAACACATTGAACCGGGAAATGGAGACATACATGAGAAGAATGAACAGAAATTGTATAGAACTAGAAAGGAGGGCTCAGGACAATGTGGGTTGGAGAATGCTGGTCGGTGGCCTATGCTGCATTGGGAGTAACAGGCGTAAGTAAATAAGTAAAGTAACATTTATCAGGTAATTTAATATTATTCAACAGGTTGACTATTTTAGACAGATATTTAGATAAACATACCTTCATTAAAAAGCAGGCCAGTTTTTTAATTATATCGTCGATCATCCACTCGACCTTTAGATTAAATGCGAATCTTATCATTAACATTTTATGGGCAAATAACTAAGGGGCATAGTCAGTGCTGTCGGTGAAAATGAACTACCCTTACTCCATCGAAAACTCAGAGGTATTTTACCCGCGATAATTCACCGACAATACCTTTCTATAGAGTCATATTGAACAAATAAATTGATTTTGTTTTTAGTTTCAAGTCTAATCAGTTCATTACGAATTTTGTTTAAGCTATCAATTTGAACGGTATGATATTATGGTATGTCGATTAAAATATTAAGTATACATAAAGGTAAACACATTTTTATATATGGCTGGAACCGTAAACATATACATTTCACTGAATAGAAAATCTTCTATCCTTCAACAAAGAAACAAAACAGATGGTCTATTTTGCATATAATCATGCTCAAAATGGGAACATAGTGATTATTGGAGAGTAGGCTATACTCATATCTCAAATCACCTATTAATAATAAAAGGAATAAAAATAATTTAATAAGTAAACAGCTCTAATTTTATGTTTTCATGGAATGGTCAATTTAATCCTTAATTGCTATGATAAAGTTAGAATATGTAGGAATATTTTATTTACTCCAGTGTGTGTTTATTTTTATACCCATATCTATGAAGGGGGGATAAAAACCGAGATAATGTACATAGTCCATTCCCTAAATAATAATTATAAAACTGTGTGAAATACATAACTGTTGAGGCAATAAACGTATTAAATAACAATATCACTCAAAAGTGTTTAGTTGTGGGTATATATATATATATATGGGTATGAAAATCATGAGCGTTTACAAGAACACAAAATAGGGAAATACAACATGGTGAGATATAAAATTTAACTTGAAATTTTTCTTGTTGATTAGTTAAAGAGAATGATAAACTTTACAATTTCCATAATTATTAAACTATTCTGTCTTTACTGCTGTTGTTAACAGTATTAACCAATCGTCCTTAATAATAACAATCATAACGACAACAACAATAGTAATAATCATAGTAATACGGAATATGTTTTGCCTGAAGGCTTAAAATGATTTTGGTTTAATTACTTGTTCCTAACTAAAAACAAATATATTATTACTTTTTTTCACAATATTTCCATTATTGCTAAAAATAAGAGGATGACCATGGTAATGATGATGATTATGATAGTGACGATCATTAGGCTATGAAGAGAGCGAGAAAGAGAAAGGAAGGCAGTAAAGGAAATAGGGAGAAATAGTATGAGGGAAGTTAGGATATTTAAAATAATCATTTGTTTTTTTCACGGGTATATTCTTTGCATTTGCTGCTTAAAGGCAGTCGAGTTTTTTTTTAAGGGAGGAAGAAAAACAACATTAACAGACTACAATGTACAAGAAATGTAATTAAATGTATAGAAAATTATTCTGTTGTAGTGGATAGAAATTGGTCAACTAATAATTAAGTCTTTAATTTTATACTTGTTTTAACAGATTATTTTACTGGATTTTTAAAAGAAATATTTGAATAGATAAATTTACTTAAGTTTCAGGTAGACAATTCATGATGAATAACTGGGAATATTGAACGACATTTGGACTTTTTTTATGGGATAAATACTTGCAGTCAATTTTGTCTGTTTCAGAAGACTCCATTAATTATCTTCTTCATTATTTAGATTATTTTCCCTTCGTAAACTGTACAATCACAAGCAGCATGGATAACATCTATGATTAAAACATGGTACTAGAAGTGGAATTTGAACTTTCTTCAGGTATTACTTTGGTGGATAGTAGGTAGTTGTGGAGTATCTGCTTGGGGTCCTAAACTTTGGTACTATTCATGCTAGAACTTTCTGACAAGACATTTCTTTGGGAGATTTATATGGTCTGATAGAAAATCATGCTTCTAGAGGGATTCGAGCCAGTTCTATTCAGTATCGCGGTATAAGACGTTACCACTAAGCTATTGGGGCTACAATTGAACTCCAGTACGATAGATATTTGCCTTAGTTACTCACTGAACTACGTCCATTCGCGCGCTGTAATGGATATTATTGGTTTAGTCTCTATGATAAAGTTGCACAACCCTGTCATGAAGCACATCGTCTTGGTATCAGGTATGTGACTAGATAGTTAATCACATTTACGAGTGATCTCTAGCATTTTTCTTTTTTTTACTTTATAAAGCTCATCAACGACGATACATTTCAGAATATTTGCATAGAAAAACTTAGTCAATATGAGCATTCATTCATATTGATAAACAGTGTATTCAATGTCCAAAAACTATGCATTTTTTTCCAAACAGTAAATGTATCTGTTAAACATAGGATAGTTGCTCAAATGAAAACACATTCAGTTTGATTGGGAACTATGTTCTGGTACCTATAAATAAATTTCTTTACAATAAATAGATCACAAATATGAGGACTAAATGAACAAACGATCATACTCTTATTACTTTTATGTCTATGTTCAAACATTTACCAATAATTCTGTAGACGATATTCATGAGTTAACATTACGAGAAAAAATAACGTTGACACGTGTGTGCTAAGAAGTAAGAGGAAAGAATTATATCTTTTGACAAAGAGCGAAATTCATAAATGTCTTCGTTTACTATGAACAGAACTATTTAGCATGGACTGCATAAACATGAGCGTTTTTTCTGGTTAGAGTATTAGTAAAAGCCGGGGTATGATTTAAATTTAATTGTAAACTCGATCTTACTTCGTTTTGATTTAATGTTTGAATGCACTACTTCAGCTTACTAATCACTAATTAATAAAATATTTAATAACTATGTATATTATGATCTTTTCGACGGGAATTCTAGTTTAATGACAATATTTTGTCATTAGTAGGGATAAACTAGAGTTTCATTAAAAAACAAGAAGCACTAAACAACATTTTGGGACGTCTTAGCAACATTATACACCCACGACCTTCCATGTGATTTAATCTATGAAATATTGATCTATACATATCAGTATGAAATCCCCAAAGTGAATATTTAATGCATTTTCATCATATATGTTATATATGATAAATAAAAATATGTATATGTATTGCATATCATATTTACGTTAACATTAAGAAATTTGATACAAATCATTTAATTATTGTAGTAGGTGTTTATGTAATTATTGTGTATTCATACTATAAAATACAGTTGTATTGACGAACATATCTGGTAATAATCGTAATAATAATAATAATGATAAAATTTTAGACATATAACTTTCTGTATTTATTTACATGTATCACAATAAAAATATAGAACATTATCTTATGATGGTAAACATTTCAATATTATCATTTTCACAGGGTAAATAACGTTTGACGTCATAAAATCACTTTTATACAATAAATAAATCAATGGAATATTATCAGAATGGGTTTTGTGGAGATTTTTAGAAATTTCACAGGTTGAAATCATGAGTCAATTGAAGCTAGACCACTATGGAAAACCTGGAAGCACTGGACGGCCGTTTCGTCCCAGTATGAGACTCCTCAGCAGTGCGCATCCAAGATGCCGGCTCAGTGGTCTAATGGTTAAGTGCTCGCGCGCAAAACCAGTAGGTCCTGTGTTCGAATCCCGCGGGGTGCGAGATCGCGGGTGCGCACTTCTGAGGAGTCCCATACTGGGACGAAACGGCCGTCCAGTGCTCCCAGGTTTTCCATGGTGGTCTAGCTTCAACTGACTAATGGAATGTTAATTTATCATTATATATAATTTTTCAGATGAACAATGTTTTACCTCTGTTATAAAAATATACATATGTATAATTTTTTTTCTTTGATTCTTAGGTGATTTTAATTTTCAAGTCAGTTAGCTTTCTGAAGTTATGTTTTTTTCTTTTTTGGGGAGGGGGGCAAATAAAACGGGTTTTTTCTTTGAAGTTGGTTTTTCTGTCAAGTTACATTTATTTTTATTTGAGATTTTCTGATATTCAAACTTCATTTTACCATAAATTTATAACTCAGTAATACCGGTTAAATAATTTTAAATGATGAATGACAGAAAGAAATTTACTACTTCGTATTACTGCATAAGCTGTAGTCATTAAAATATCAGTAAGTTTACAGCCATTTGGTAGCTTGCTAATTGGTTATGGGTTTACAAGAGATATTAAAAAAGGAGAACCTATGGTGTTCTGGTAGTCTTGCCAGTAGAATATCATTTATGTATATAACAGTAATCCTCAATGAAACTAGTTGACACTAAGTAGTAATCAGTGTTATATTGCTCAATCTTTAACCTTAGGATAACCCAATATATTAAAAGTTTCCAGTTCCAGACAACTCAATATATTTATTTGATAGTTGGAGGAAATCAACAGTAAGCCTGGGACGGATGTTTCATATTAGTCGTCACACGCCAGTTGTGTGAATATTTAGACATTGAACATTGAAAAAGATATATAGAATATGATCATTTAACGGTCACGATATGAATATATATCAAAGAGAAATGTATTGGAATGTTGATGATTAAAATTCCTTATTCCAGTAAAATTTATGGTAATGAATAAGAGTATTACTATCAATATTCAAAGTACTTATATTTCTCACATAATCTGAACTAATGTTATCCAGTGTCACAATCATATTGGCTACGATTGATATTTTTGTAATCGCTGAAACTAATATAATAATTGAAACTGGAAACCACTTTAATTTCTACGAAACAAGTAAGGATACAAAGACTGATGTCGATAAAAATTTGTTTCGCCCTCCAAAACAGGTCAAATTTAATTCTGAAATACACTCATTTGTATAACAGTTGTACATACCTAGACGACTAATTATCAGATATCACGTATGAAAAAACAGTATTTCTGCAAAGGATTCATGCTGCATGACATAATAAATATAGTTCACACTAAATTGATACTTACAACTGTTACCCCTCGAGGAGGAGCATAGGCAGCCCACCAGCATTCTCCATCCAACTCTGCACTGCACAACCCCTTCCAGTTTTTCCAGTTCCTGTTCATCCTTTTCATGTCTGCTTCTGATTCCTGACACAGCGTGTTTTTGGTCTTCCACTTTTCCGTTTCCCTTCAGAATTCCATGTGAGCGCTTGCATCGCTATGAAGTCTGACGATTTCCTCAATGTATGTCCTATAACCAACTCCAACATCTTTCCTAACTTCCTGCTCAGCTGGACTGTTGCTAATGGTACCCGGTCAGTTGTTTATAAATACTTGTACCGTTTTGATGTTGGTTGTGGAAGTTCTCTGAGTATCAGCTCCGTACAACAGGACTATATTAACGTTCTTATTAATGATTCACAATTTGATGTTGGTCGACGGTTGTTTTCAGTTCCAATGTTCTTCAACTGTAGGAATGCGGACGTCGCTTTAGTAATCCTTGCTTTCATATCTTCATCAGATCTTCCTTGTTCATCGATTATGCTTTCCAGGTACGTGAAAGATTCCATAACTTCCACAGTTTCTCCACCAAGTGTGAATTGTTTGGTGTTTTCCGTGTTGCATTTGAGGATCTTGCCAATCAATGAGATATTCCTGCATTGAGCCAATAATTTTCTGTATTCTCCCTCCGAAGACTATACCGAGTAATGTTCTGATGTGTGTTTAGATAGCATTTTCCTTATACAGCTAATGTAGTCTGGACTACAAGTTGGAATGAACTTGTAGGTGGACGTTAATGTGGTCAAAAGCAGAAGTCTATTATTACTACATCCTTGAGTAATAGACTAATTTAATGAAAAAATATGAAGCTTCGCGCAATAAATTTTGAAATTAGTTTTTTCACGTTTTTCGCGCCAGTATCTCTTTTAAATTTAGTATTCACGAGGAGTGTTCTTCGATACTGTAGTCAATTTTTGAGGTTGAGGTATGAACTTCACGCTACTGTCAGTGAACCTCACAGATAGCTATTTTTGATCAGTATTTGGAGATGTTTGAATAATTTATCGTTAGTTGTGTCATCGCTGATCGTTAATCGGTCTCCCGAAGATACAGAGTGGATCAGGCTTCTCTTCTTTCGAAATGGAATCAAACTTTGGAGTATCCTTAAGAGCCGCAGGGCCTTCTTTTCATTAGGATAGTCAAAACGTTGACTTTCTAGTTCGTCTCCGCCTACAATGTGAATTTAATTAACTGATGTGAACTGTCGAATTGTTGGAACATTACTTGACCTTGTTGTGATTTTTTAAATCTCTGAACACTTTATAATATGGTTTTTCTATTTCTCAATAAATCAATATATTTTCTAAATCACAACAAATATGATTTTATACATTCAGTAAATGATCTCGTCAGAAAGAAACATTTGCTTCACTGAATTATCTTCAGTTACATTTCAATCTATTATTATCTTTAATAGCTATACTCACTCCATTTGTGCTTTTTCAAACTTAATTCGACATGTTCTATAGTTTTTCCTTCGTATCCTATGTTACAAATTCTGGTAATTTAGATGCATCTCATTATATTTTATTTAATACATCACTATTTAATCCCTGAAGATGTTGAGCACATTTAATTTATCCAAAAAGGAAGTTTTATTCTTCATTTTCACTATTAACAAGACTCAATTTGTTTTATTTTTTTGTGAATTTTCTTACTATCTATTCTTTCCGGTATGTTTGCTTTATTGGTTTTAATCGCAATACCTAGATATATTAAATGTTAATAGCATGATTAAAGTATCTATTATGTTCTGTATTTATTTGTTTCCTATCTATGCCGTTGTATACATCCTCTTTTTATTCATTTCAAGTATTCAACTGACTTTTTGTTATTCACCTGATCGCTTATCTGATGGTTGTTCTACAGAAAACAGTAGTATATATCCAATATGGGTGAAAGTATGTGTAGATACATGTATTTTTCCTCGATATATATATAGCCCACTGTTAGTTGACATTTTGGTCAATTAAATAATAAATCTGGATAGCATCCAAAACGGTCAAATTCTTCAATTTCGTCTATTAACATTGTTCTGTAATAAGGTAGTGTAATAGTTTTAGTGCGTAATAGTGTGTGATACATACATGCATATGTATTTATGCAAATATATATAACGCATATTACACAAAGTACAATTGTTTAGAATAGATAATTTTCTGAGATAGAAATAATTATACGAGCAGGAAACCTGTGACCTACACAAAAAGGGAAATTATTAACACTAGACAAATTCTATCTACATGTATTTATGGTTACATATATACAAATATACACAAACATGTAATTACATACATGCTGATATATGTATACTGTATTATTATTAATATTATTTTTAATATTCATAGCCAACTTTAGCTATACATACACCTATATATACGTAGTTTCTTTACATTTCAGTTTATTTCTATTTAAGCAGATAGTAGAATAAATTATCCCCAACACGTAGGTAATGTAATCAGATAACTAGATAAATAAGTAAAAAAATTGACTTAAACTAGGATCCAAATTAGATAATCAACGTCTTAGATACTTTAACTACAGTTGAAATAACTATTGTTATTACTACTAGTGCTATTACTATTATGATTACAATTATTGTTTTCGCTATCACTATTTATTGTTACATTCACCTTATACTAATTCACTGGGATAAAATTCAGCTAAGATTATGATATTGTTTAATTGAATGTCAATCACCTCATAATGAACAACATAACATCAATAACATGATTTAATAGAAATTAAGAGAACAAACGAGATATTCTTAACATAAGGCATAAAAACACTTTTAAAGTATACAACTGTCAATTTACATTAAATCACTCTTTAGTTATATAATGATTTTTAAACAGAAGTTTATGGTTTTATCAGTTCATATATTTACATATATTTGTGTAAGAGATAAGAGCGTACTGTATAAGGGAACTGAATTTCTTTAATTTTATTCAGCAGAATAGGATAAATATGCATTTGAAATATTCATTTCTGGCAACTGATCATTATTTGTTTCATGTGGGTTTTTTTTGTTGTAAAACCTCAATACCCGTTGAATAATTGTTGAAAAACTAGTGTTATTTAATTGTTTCCTTTCATTTCAGGATTTCATTTTTAGATGGATTCATGATCTATCACCAAACCTATCACTTATCATTACAATTTTATGAATAGAAATTGAATATTGAACTCACTTGGAAAAGGTCCTGATTTTGTCATTTTATTCTGAAAATTTGAATTTTATGTTTTCGCTCCAAGAGACGGTTAGTTGACTTGCAGCTCACATTACCCACTCGGAAATCCTTGACTGTCATTGGTTGACGGGGTTTTTTTAGTACGCTTTTTTGTGGCTCTCCCAAGGGCGTTTCTGTCATTGTATAAATAAGCTTGATTTGTGTGCTTAGTGACCTCGTATTTTCTTGATACTTGTAGAATACATTCTCTACGTCTCATCAAGACCTCTTGATCTAGTTAGCAGGGCTGGGGACAACAGATTAGAATAGCCTATCATGTCACTGTATCTTGACCTTCTTTCCGTTTACCGAGTAAGGTGAATTCGTAATAACATCCAGGCATATCAGGTGACATATTTGTATAGAACGAAAATAGAAACGGATGTCAGTAGTAATGATAACAATACTAAATTTAAAAGGAATGAAAGAACAGCTTGTAAAATAAACAAACAAATTAATCGAGATAGTGCACTAACTAATATCCCAATTTCTATTACCAGAGCATGAATCTGTCATAACGAGCAAGTTTTTGAAACCCTAAAACGTATATGAGATCAGAAAATGAAATAAAAGTGGTTTATAAGAATATATATTTATGTAGCTTTTTTTCATTTTAGAAGAAAAGTTAAGAAGGTACCATAATTTATCGTCTTGATTTACTTATTACCTCAATGATTTCCTGAAGTATTTCGCTGCGAAACAGATGGCATACTCTCTTGGGATAGGTATGTCGTATAAGGAAGATTCAGACATCACAAACATCAAATAATGGAATAGGCTCACTGAAGTTTTAAGATGCATTCATTTTTTCGAATATCTGTACCTGTACACGACTTAGTGGATAAGATTTATATTATTCAGAAAAACTCTTTCACGAGGCTTCTTTCTGTGTTGCTCATAGAAAACTACTCACTTTACTGTAAGATCCAGTTTTCATTGGTAAATTGACAAATTTTGTCGTGTTCTTATTTATGTATGACACATATGATGCTTATGTGTTTATCTAATAATATGTAAATATTCCGAAACTATTTCGTCATCAAAAAATCACAGAGATTTCGCCGTTTAAGGCAGTAGGTGGGCTATATAAACTAGACTTTAGCAACTTTCTCCCACAATTAAACGAATACAATCAGTTGATTTGTATAAATAAACAGCATGAGCTTCTTTGGCTCTTCGTAACGAAATATTTAGATTCTATGATAATTTTTTTAACAATAAATATTCACAGTTCCATTCCCACCAACAAAATAATTCACTTATATAAGAAAGTGTTTGTTATATCTAGCTCTGTTGAAAAAATGATTACAATCCAAATATTAGGATTGTAAACTATCCAATAATTTCATTTACCTTGGGCTTAGCATGTTGCAAATATTGAAGTGAGGAATGCACAATTCTTGTTTTATATGATTGTTATTTTAATCTCGTGAGAAAATCTCGCTGATCTGGCTAATAATGAATAAAACATTGTTACATAGACCCCATTTGTCCCAAACAAGAAACATGTAATATGGTAGCAAACCGATTCATTACATGACATTAGAAGGCCAGGGTTAGAATCGTATATCTAACATTGGCTTTGACACCAGATAAAGCTTACCGATCACCAAGAAATCTAGATTCAATGTTATTTGCAGTTTGCCTCTAACCACCGAATACAACAATGAATATTTATTAAGTCGTTTTGTGTAAATCGATTAATTTATGTTTATTCACCTGAGAGGTTTCATAATTTATGACTATTTTTCCCTTTATATTTACAATGACTTTCCTACTTTTTAAAAAAAATATTCATCTCAATTATTTAGTGGTAGTAAACAAGCATATTATTACCACTTATACAATTAAAACATATATATACATAAAGAAAATTAATTTAACCAGAAAAGGGTAAAAAAATGTTGACCAATTTATCAGGATCGATTGATATCTGAAGTGAGTTTATGATTTTTGTTATTGAAAAGTTGTGGATGATAGTAATGGAGTAGTATCTTTGTCTACGTGTATTGCACATTTTGTCACTCCTACTTTATTTTATATTGAAATATTATGTTATTCATGGTGTAATCATCACTCATCTACTTATTTAACTGGTTTCCTCAGTAAATTTTTTTTCTTGTAACTAAATAATAAGAGAATATCTCTTCAGAGATAATCATTATCAAACTAATAATCAACCACTTATGAATTTAAATAATAATAACAATAATATATATACTAGGATATCATGAAGTGTGTTTTGGTTTCATGATCATCATACAAATGATAACAATGAATAGTCACTTATACAAACAACACTTTTTATTAGATATGATTTCATTCAGATACAATGGACACTTCACAATTTTCTTTTCTTTACCATAAATCCTTTCTCTCTCTCTTTTTTTTGCTCACTCGCTAGCTCGCTTTAGCTTACTATTACCAATTTTCAATGATGTTATTGACTAAGCTTTCAACGTAAATTTAATTACAATGAAATTTAGTCTACACATTATCAACTTTTAAGTAAATAAAATAATAAAAAAGAAGAAAGAACTACTGATTACAACATTGAAGAATTAAGAAATAAATAAGATGGATTGTTCGACTAAATTAGTTGATTTTGATTTGTCATCTTTTTCTCCTACACAACTTAAGAAACATTTTCCTGATAGAATATGTATGTTCCAATTATGTTTTGTATTATTTTTTTTCAAGATTTTATGAATAAAAAGGGGAGGAGTGTCGGAGGATGATGACAAAAAAAAGAGAATATGTAGATGGACATGATAAAAAACAGAAACTAATTTCCCCTGAGGGCTGCAACATTAAAAAAAATAATAAAATGGTTATACTTTTACTGACTTATCATGGAGACTAATTGGTTCGATATCTACTCATTTAAACCAAATGAAATCATTAATCAGTTGGGTTAGTTTCATAAAGAGAAAATTGTTCATTTTTTAGATTGAATATATAAGAAATATGAAATACAATGTACAAGCTAAACAAAAGTATTATTAAACTAAAACACTTTAAAGTGTTACAGGTTATTAATTTATGTTAAATATTCATATATTTTGTTTATAATAAACTTCATTGTATTCAATCCTTAAGAACCAATGAGAAGAATTTTTTGAGAAGTAAAATATATTACATTTACTTACTTTACTTACGCCTGTTACCCTCCTAATGGAGCATAGGCCGCTGACCAGAATTCTCCAACCCACTCTGTCATGGGCCTTCCCTTCCAGTTCTATCCTCTTTTCATTTGGTCTTGAGGATTTTATGTGAGGGTTTGCCCTGTGACGCAGTTGGGTGAAAATATATTAATAAACGAATATTTTGTTAGAATATTTGGTAAAGCTTTACCAAAGAATATAATTTAACAATTACATTCATTCTTTAATATAATATGTGTTTAACATATTTAAAATTATCATATTTGACATATTAGTTATATTGTTGATAGTTGGGACTCGTCAGCTGAATGTACCAGCATCTCCGGCTTGATTTTCACTCTGGGACTCGAACCCAGTACCGTTCGCTTCAAATGCCATCGCGTTATCTACTTAGCTACTGAGTTCTAATAGATTATATAAGTTAAAAAGGTAATTTTATGTTTTAGTGAATGATTATGATACTGAATATGAATATAATTCATATTTCACAAAGGAATATATTCAGTGCACTCCAGCTTTTTTAAGCTTAAATAGATTAATGATGGTATTGACTTTAAATGATCATTAAATGTGGCTCTGAATACTTCCATATGACTAGATTATGGTACTACCTTTTGTCACTATATTCAAAACATTCATGTCGATTAGTGGTACCTTATAGATACCAAATAGTTATGTAATACAGACTTTTAAGTTCTTATTGAAAAGAAATATTTGTTAAGCAAATGATAAACTCTTGTTTTTCAAAAAAATATATAACCACTAGACCACTGAGCCGGCATCCAATGGTGTTAATGTCTAACTTCAACTAATCCACGAAATTGAGCGACACATTCACCATTGTCTTCAGTGAGTTACTAACTCACAACAGACCTGGTTGAACTCCACTGGTCACTACTTCTCACTAGAACTCCAGGATATACCTCGTGAAGCCAGTCACTAGGTTGATTAATATCAGATGAGTTTTGTGGTTCGAATCTCGCAGGGGGGCCAGGTCGTGGATGCGCACTGCTGAGGAGTCCCATACTAGGACGAAACGGCCGTCCAGTGCTTCCAGGTTTTCCATGGTGGTCTAGCTTCAACTGACTCATGATCTTAACCATTGGAAAAAATATTTGTCGATAAATATGTATGTATGTATATATATACTGGAACATTTCATATCATATATATTTCGTCGTATTATATTCATTACAGTTTTTAAAAGTGTATTTTTAACTAAAAATTGTTTTTACTAAAAGCGCAATAAAATACAACTATAGAACTTTAATAAATGCTGTAAAAAATGGATGTATTTTCTAACAAGGTTAAGCACTTTATATTTCGTCCAAAGTGTTCAGTTTATAATAAATGTTTAGTTCTGTAGATTTCATTGTTTCCTTTTATTCTACTTCACTTTAAGACTCTGTTTTTTTATGTGACACAGTTCATAGTGTTATTTTAAAGTAGATATTTTCCCTAAATTCTACACGATACATATATTCATATATTCTAGTGCAGAAGATTTTTAGCACGTTAATGAACTCTTTGAGCACACTTCTTGTAACAGTACGGTCTTGTCACACAAAAAGATACCGTACTGTCGATAAACCATAACGGTTCTGAACCTGCAATACATGTCATTGTATTCAAGATTTTTACTGATGATGAAGATGCGTTCAGTACCTCAGCGATCTGAGCAAAAACGGTCTTACTTTGTACAAGATAATTTTTCGACCGTTTTTCGAAATCCTTGGTATGGAAGATGCTAATAGTTTTGCTGTAAGAGTTAAGGGACATATCAAAAATTATCACGCGATTTAAGTATTTTTTAAATTTTTTTGTTGAGTTCATTCCAGGATAATGAAATAGTCAGTTTACCATATCATTTCAAATAGTCTTGTAAGTTCTATGAACAAGATGTCCCTCATCTTTATGAAAGGGCGAAGTCACTAGCAACCTTTTATATAGTTGGCTTCTTTCTAGACCGTTCGTTTCGTAAATTGGATCACAGGATAGTTTGGACAAAGCTGTTAAGAAAATTAACCAAGCGGAATGTCTTTCAAGAAGCTTCCCTTGGAATTAATGGCGTATATTAGTATATCGATCTCAAAGACTGTTTCACTGACATTGGCTTCCATAAGTTAAGACAGCTTTTATCAGTAACCAAATGTGGCTAATACCTCTTACTCTGAGGCAAGGTCCTAACACATGATTGTAGGATTACAATTCACGATGATGCTTGGAAAGTCCCAAAGTCCTGCATATCAGAACGAATCTAACGCCGTGTAATATATAAGAGTTCGGGTTTGAGTTACGGAGGGAGGAAAAGGCACTGAATCTGCATAGTTAAGTACTCTGTTAGCACTACAGTGTATGTCAAAAGTGTTTAATTTAGAAGCTGTTTAGCTGATAGCAGAATCCAACATTTATTGGATCTACACTGCAAGCTTTTATGAAATAAGTAAATAGCATACATAATTCTATTGAGATTCAACTTCATAGTCTAGGAACAAATGAATGACTGTGTTTTGGCATAAAACAAATTGTCGTTATATACATTGTTCAATATTATCGTTTCGTATCTAAATGATGGAGATTTTTCATGCATATGAACAAAACTGGTTAAAGCGCATCATTATACATACATGACATATGCCAAAGTTTATATATATATTCAGTTAGAAAAAAGAATAAGAGAAATTTAAATCGTGTAATTAACCTTTATTAAATAGTATCAAAAACTTTATTGTTTCAATGAAACTTGGTATACGTAGTAAACATATTTTATTATTCATGATAAGTTGTACAATTGATAAGATGGTTAACTGATAAATCTGTGCTTGGCATGAACTAGTTAAATAATTTATGTATATGCAGAAACATTCCGGTGACACCTAGTTAGAAATTTAAAGATAAATTCATCCATAAACTATTTTCAACCAGAAAACCACCAAGAGCCATTAAGAAATATACAGTTTCAGACTCGTCATTAGGATGTACCGGTAACAGAACCGTGGTTATTCAGGTGTCGCTGCAAGTATGATACCTCTAAAATCATTGGTCCGGAATTCAATCATCCACATTTTTTCGAAGTAACGTCATTTTCTAATGAAAACCATCATCAAGGTGTAGAAAATCTTTACGAAAGAACTTTAATGTAAACACATCAAACAGTGAATCAGGTTTTTGTTATTTTTCATAGCTAAGCAATGTGAGCAGTTTATGATATATTTCATTAGGTAATTAAAGTGACCTGAACAGTCTATGGTTTCATCATTTTCAGCAAACATATTTTCTAACTAAAGTACTTCTATACAAATCGGTTTGATGAGTTATTCGTTTGCATACGTACGTATTTACGGCCATCTCACATAAAAAGAAAACAAATGGTACTTTAACTTCTAGCTATAACAGAAATTTTTTTATCATACTATGCACTACTTAGTTTCTTAATTGGCAACACTGTATGTATTAATAACCATTCATAGAGGTACGCGACATATTCAAGTGTATGTAGGCAGGAGTCTGCTTGAGGTGTTAAAGGATATTATTCTTATTATCGTTAATACTATTTTTATTATTACAACCAAGTATTATTACCTAAAAATAAACGAAATGAATAAATTGCTAATCTACGCATACAAAAAAAACTTATCATCCTCACCACAGGAGACCAATTATATTTCACCTTCCATTGCACAGTATATTCCTTTGACTGAAATGATTCAGTCAACCAGAAAATAGAATATTTGTTACTATTTCTTTCTTATTTTAAAAAAGTAATCCAATAAAATATTAAGTTAGTCTATTATATCATGATAATCATTACTTTTACAGTTCAAATCTTCTTACGAAATAAATTAATCTTACATTAACATTATGGGTGATAATAGTGATTGTTGTTTTTATAGAGTAGGTTTACGTTTACTTTCATTTTATACATTATATTTAGCATTATTACTTAACTTTACTTGTCAATTACATTAATAGCTCTATACATAGAACAGCGAACAATTACAACATAAGAAATAATATTCATTCAGTAAAAGATAAAATAACTGGATAATAAATCGAGGGGCCAGAAAAAACGAATACATTTTTTGTGTACATACCATTTAAATGTGTAAAGTTAATCCTCTTGTGAGATGTTCATTAATATCAGTATCATATATATATACATATATATGTACATATGAGATACAGATACATTGATGCCATAATGAAATGGATTAGGTAATCTATACACCATTTGTTGTATTAAGTAAATAAATGGACCATAATATTTTGTTGCAAGTTATCCAAATAATAAATCACTCTTATTTAGTATAAATATGAATAGTTGTGTGCTTTCATAAGCGTGGATACATGTATACAAGCGTTTATCTTTTCCTATGTATTTCGTCTTCTCTCTAATGGAGTGATTAGCTTATTAAGTAAAAAGGAAGAGTGGAAGATGAGAATATTGAAAGGATCCAACTGTGCTGTGGATACTGAAACATAATTTCGAAGAAGATTGAAACTATCTTTTGAGTGATGAAGATGAGTATTATTTCATGTAGATGTTATTTTTTTCATATTTTAAAAAAATTGATTCCCTACTGTGCAGAACATACTTTTTTGGAAAAAACACACAAGAGGAATCAATAGTGTTTACACTTTTAATAACATAATGATATGTATTTATATAATGAATGACACTTCACTAAAGGAGATATAATTCTAATCAGTTTTGATAAAGCTTATTAATTTTACGAGAGGAATTAGATAAAAGTCTGGATTTAAGTTAATGCATATATTTTATTGTGTTAAGTGGTTACATAGTAAATGTCATAACCATTTATTACCATTATTATATAGAACTACAGAGATTATTAAGTCTCAGGATTCGCATCGAGAAAAGACCTTAGTTAAAAAAGCACTGAATATCAAGACATATTGGACAGGTATATCGAACCTGTATAGGACTTTTTAGCAGCACGGATCTACGACCCTGCCAGAGATCGTACACAGAACCATCACACCTCACCACTCGAGACAAATGTCACCATTGTCAAACAGTGTCTCTGGGTAACCGAAATTATAAATGCAAATCACTTGTCTGAATGTAGGTACTCAATGAGTCTTGAAGGTCTTAGACTCGATCATTGATGTAGTTTTCACAAAATAATATGCACTAATTGACAATGTGTTCAGTACTATCAATATCTAAAGTTATTTGAATATTTATTTTAAGTTTGCAGACTCACTACATAACTTGTTGAATACGATTTATTTTATACCATAGATTACCAAATGTAATGCTTCACAGAGCAGTTAGTAAAAGGAAGAAACTGTCAACAAAAAAGTTAGTAAATTATATTTTGCTGTTACATTTTTGTATTCGTCAGCATGGACTCGTAGTCATTTAGAGTTTAAGACTTTCATAAAGTTTATGCAGTTCTAAAAATACTTTAATGTTGCACAAATATGAGACGGCAAGACAATGTTTTGAATTTCTTTAATAATCCAGGCCACCACTAGTATAATAAATAAGGAGCAACGATTTAAGACAATGAAACCATTGACTCAGTAATGAAGGAACTGCTTTTTGTCAACATTGCATTTTTATCAATAATAACGCTGAAATAGAATGACATATAATGGCAGCCAGATCAAACACATTATTATGATCAGTATGGGGTTGTAGAGATTGTTAAGTTTTGATGGAGATCATGGATCGTAGATTGTTTGAGGTTAGACATTAACACCATTGAATGCCGGCTAAGTGATCTTGAGGTTAAGGGTTCGCGCATGAGACCGAAGGCTGTGGGTTCGAATCTCGCGAGCGTGACCGTGGATGCGCACTGCTGAGAAGTTCCATACTAGGACGAAACGGCCGTTTAGTGCTTCCAGGTTTTCATTGGTGGTCTAACATCGTTCGATTCATGATCTCAATCAAAAATATTATTATGAGTCTTCAGCTCAACAACCAACCAACTGTATTAGTTACGAAAAAAACGAAATCAAAGAACAAAGAAATCAAGAAATTAAAAGTGAATTATTAAAATTTCTAATTCTTTCCAGTAAAAAAATAGTTGACAAATAATAGGTGCTTATCGTTAGATTATTTAAATATTCAAGGATTTTTTTGACTGCAAATGATTTCATAGCTCAGTAAGTTTAGTGGATATATCATACTATAAATCCTTCAATTTAACTGTAGTTATTCATTAAGTTAACGAGAATATTTCAACCAGAAGAATTCTATGACAACAATTTTTTAGACTGACTACAAACTTAGAATGATTCAGTCATCAGTAGACTAACCGGGAACACTTTATAATTAGATCCAATTGATTTTATGAGATGATGAACATTAATGCCTTTAAGTGCTTTTTAAGGTATATTTTCTAAGAATAAAAAGATGTCTAAGGAATTCATCTACCGCATGAGTCAATGATCATAATGTTGAAATTTCCAATGAATGGAAAAATATTTCATTTAAACTATTTCAGTTTTGATTATAAACTAATTCTTTATTTCAACATCTAAAATTATACAGTGTTCATTTCTAACATTTTGACTGATTAGTTTTGTTTGAATTATTTTGTATTCTCATTGAATTTGATTAAGTGATATAAATGGTATTATGGTTATTTGATACCTATTATCAACTGTTTTGTTTACACACGAAAAAATCCTAAATTTTTATTGACTCTTAGTAGTCAAGATGAATATTTTTTCACTGATTGAAATCATGAGATAGACCACCATGGGAAACCTGGAAGCACTGGACGGCCGTTTCATCCTAGTATGGGACTCCTCAGCAGTGCACATCCACGATCTCGCACCACGCAAGATTCAAGCCCAGGACCCATCAGTCTCGCTCCAGGCACTTAACCAACTAGACCACTGAGCCGGCATCCAACGGTGTTAATGTCTAACTTCAACCAATCCACGAGTTTGCACCACCGTATCTTATATTGATTTGTAATGTACTTAATTTATTAATGTTAATTTGGTTCTGGGTTTTAGAATTCAGCTCATATAATTCTACACATTAATTAAACAATTTTTCATAACCATTGAAAATAAAACAAGTATATTTACTTAACTACAAAACTAGACAATATTGATTTATTTAGTACAAAATAAGGATATTTTTATTAATGATTTTTATATAATAAATAATAATTACCAAGTATCTATTACCTTATTTCCATACTTACATATGTATAGATATAATCATTGTCAAAGTTAAATTAAATCTTTCGTAAATAGTCATCTGGGTGGTCTCCAACTGTATATAATATGATATGATAGGCATATTTATACATGTGAAATGAATCTTGATTATCATGATTGTCTCAGAAATATTATTGGTGTCAAAAATGTCATATTTACATAATATTTATTATTATTATTAATTGTTTAACCAGTTCAAGTGAAATTGTTTATGTCACTTAACATTTCTCTCATAATATATTTATTTACAAAAATTTATCAAGTATAAAATTCACACAGATAAAGATTATCGTATCAAATATACTAAAGATGTGAACCTATTCGAATAATACAGACAATTTATTGATACATATATATATGGCATACTTTAACTACCAGGATTATATGATGATGAAAGTATTCTGTCACATAACCGGGTCAAAACATTTTCGCTTAAGCACTTCTATTGATATTACTTTCAATGTTTTGATATAAAAGTTGACTATATATATATATATATATATATGAATTGTTCCTTGAAACAAAAGCTTCAGATAAACTCTATGTAGTATTTTTCTAGTCCCATAAAAATGTTATTTATGGCGATTAAAAGTTTGATATATATAAAAGGTGAATAACTAGGCAGTATCGAATGCGTGTTAGATAAGCAGTGATGATTTTTCAGGATGATCTTATTTTGCAGTTGTTCAGTAATAATAATCGTAAAATTATTTACTACTGTACATTTTTACAAACGTTCACTGTATTTATTTTTGGGGTCACAAAACAACCTACGTTAGATAACTACTGAACACTAGAAAGCATTGAACGGCTTTCTTATCCAAGTATATAACTCCTCAGCAGTGTTTATCTAAGACCCCACCACCGGGGATAAAACCAATGACATTCAGGCCTTTCGGTCTACCTCTAAACAACTGAGCCTGTATCCAGTGGTTTGTTTCCCCAACTACAATTGATTCTTGACGCCGCTCAACCAGCCTCCATTATCTTCGATGGATATATGCTTGGTGTTGGTTGGTTCGAGATATTAATAGCATTCAACAACATCCTCAAACCGCTATGACAATTACTTAATTTTTACTTCAAGTGTTTTACCGTATGAAGAACGATTTACATGGCATAGACGATAGGTTTATGCCATTTCCCACTAAACACTAAATCGTATATTGCATTTCATATTGAGAAGGTATCTTTCACTATACGAGCTCTCATAAATTAGTCGGTAAGAAACAGTGAAATTGATTTTCCAACTTATTACAAAATGTAGGCAATTTTAAGAACGAGAACAACTTCGCCGAACTTAGAAAGAGAATATTACATGCGGCACACCGAAACCACTAACCAACACGAATAGTGCGACAGAAGTGGTACAAGATCAGATAAATCAAGGAATGAGAGAAGAAACAAAAAGAAACAGTAAGAAACGAAAACCGTAAAAATAAGTATAGAACTCACTTTCTGTGTAACATAAAAATATAAATCATGTGTTTGCGTTTTCTAGTATCGTTAAACTATTTTATTTCCGTTTTGAAAACGGTTTCCAGTTATGCTTAATCAAGTTTAGTTACATCTTGTAACCAAAAGATATGAAATTTTACTTTATTGGTATGATTTAGTGATAATTCTCTAAAAATACAAATGACCTGTCATAACTAATTCTACGTGTCGGGTAACCTTTAAAAAATCAAATTCAAGCTCAGAAAGGTAATCTACATTCCAAAACTCTAATGTATAAAAATACTCGTCTGCTCAAATTTCAAGGATCTATTCCTTTTAACTATCAACATTTATGTAACTACTATATTAGTCTACTAACGGATGTACAAGTTTACAAGTTTCTGTAGTCTAAATAAATGAACAAAAAACTTATCACTTTCAAGTTCATAATTTCAGTGTAATAAATAAATTATAGTGATTTTTAACATATTTGATGATAAATTTGTAAGCACGAATTAAGGAGTACGTAAGTCTAACACAGTATTAAAATCTTTCACTGTATTGAATATCTTAACTTATCATTTCAGATAACCTAGTGAAGTAATAACATAATGAACAAATGCCAGTTACACTAAGCATAGTGCAGATAGTACAGAATAATAAACATCTCATTGTTAAGTACTGTTTTTAAATAATAAATTATTGATGCATATACAAATGAAAATAGAAATTCCATACTTATATTCAGTTACTTTAGATGTCTGGTTTAGTTTAAGAGATCCCTTAGTTTTTGTGTAATTTATGTACTAAAAAGCATAGCAGATAGATGATAATCGCGGTTTATATGATGTTAATGATCATACAGGAAAATCTTTAAATATTCTAAAGACATCTCGTCATTATTCTTATAGTGTAACTTTTCCAGCTAATTTTGTTCGGCTGGACAGCCAGAAAGTCAACTGAAGTAATAAATTCACCAAACTCAATCAAGACCTTGAATTAAATGCAATCGAACACTCGCATACGATCTTAATTAACATAAGACCAAATAAGAGAATTGATTATCAGAAGTCTATTTTATTCATACCAGTAATAAGTTCAGTTTCATTCTATCCTATTTCTAATCTCAGTCATTCAAGCAGAGGTGAATAATGGTAGTTTTAATAAATGTGAAACACCAAAGAACCCAATATGAAATAATATTTAGTTCAATGTGGTAAATATGATTATTAGTATGGTTATTCATATAAGATAAATCAATATAATATTCATTGTTTATTAGTGAATAATACTAAAATGAATTAAACAATACCTTTTCTTTACTGAGCATCTGGTCAATGAATTGCAATTCTAGTTAGTTTTTTTATAAGACAATAAATGATAATTGTTCATTTATAAATTAGATCCATCATTATATGTATGCGTCTATGACTTTTGTATGACTGTCATTTTGTTATTATCATTATTGTTAGCTTAGCTTCAAACCCATATATATATAAATTATGTATCATTCTTTTTCTATTGTAAACTAATGAAATCTACAGAACTAATTATCACTGATTATCAGTATTGAAGATCTTTATCCTCATTATATTAGTGTAAAAACATCTAACCTCACACATCAGCTGTAGATGTGTTATAGTGTGAGAAGTACATATGTGAGTTTGTGATGACCATCAGAATCAAATTGAATTATTATTATTATCAGTAATTTTTTTTAAAAAAAGGATTTTTTGTGTCGAATACGGGTAAATAACAACATCTCAAAATCTATTATTATTTATACATAAATGAATCTATATTATTCTATATCCTTGCAGACTGTCGTATATATAGATCTCTATCGCGTATATATATATATATATATATATATATATATATATATATATATAGAGAGAGAGAGAGAGAAAGAAAGAAAGAAAGAGAGAGGGGTTTATACGAGGATCAGTGAGTGAGATATGAGTCTCCTTAGTTTAACTAACTAATAACGGACAAAAAAACTATAAATTGAACTAAAATGACTGATTAGTTTTAACAAAAATGATAATGAGAAAAAACTGGTTAAATTGACTATATCAAAACAACTGGTGCCTATTTACCACCAGTTTACAATTTCTTATTGAATAAAAAAATACCCACAAATTTTACCAGAAAACAATCAATCTAGATATGTAATGCTGATAAATAATTTTAATCATAATTCTGAATAATAGTAACAATAATATCAAGATTATTGTAAAATTTAAATAGGTAAATATAATAAATAACTGGGATAATGTGGAGTTTGAGAATAGGGCTTATCTGATTTGGATCGTGCACATGATAATATTGATATTAAGAATAGTATTGATAATAATAAATGATATTTTAAATGAATTTAATTGTACATTATCTTTATAACATCGATGAAAAACAACAACAGCAGTGTTATTCTATCATAAAGTCGATCAATATTAGAAAATCAGATATCGGTGAACGACAGTGTCTAAGGTGGATCAAGAGATGATTAGTAAACGACTTAGTGACAAAAAATACAGCTATAGTAATCACCATACAAAAATTTGGCACGACATATCTCTTTCAAAACATTAGCTATTTCCAATTTTATTTTGTATTGCAGCTGGCGAAATTAATTTACATAAATATATATACCTCCTAATAACTTTACTTATAGTCCATTTAAGAGGATTCAGACACAAACATACCATGGGGTTATCGCTAACTCCTGAAGTTAATACAGGTAGAAAATAATCGCATGGTATTTTATACTTGACATTGGAATTTTTGAAATACTTTGCTATTTCTGAATTATTGTACAATCCAAACTTGTTATGGTGCGTTTCTAAAATCCAGAGATTCAGATCAAAATGTATACGAATATATATTCCCATTCTTGTAAGTACACACTCACTACCATTCTCTAGAGGTAGTTCGGTTACTTTAAACATTATAGCCAAACAATATTGCTTTAATTTAAATAACATATGTAGTTAGTTAGACTTCACTAGATGTTGGTGCATTTATTGGTTAGATATGTCTAATATTCATTCTCTATTTGTTTACAAAATTATTGAATAACCTGATTTCCTTATCTAACACTCTTTCCTTAAACTAAGTATTTCTCGTACAGACTTTCTAATCATACACACGTTGTCTGTTGTAAGTGATATCTTCAGAATACATATTATTTTTTCCGTGTCATCCACATTTGATACTTTTGAATCTGAATATTGTCAAAATGATATGCTTTAATACACATTTAAACCTTAATAATTGATCAAATAATTTTATGACGTTTGCTAAATGTATACATTGACAAACAACAGTTCATTTTTTATGGTTGTAACGAGGGTCAAGATAATCCACCAATAAATGCTTATGTTTTCTGAGACAGTAAATATTCTATTGATGAACACTTCAATAGATTTAAGACCTTATTCTTTCACATTCTCGTAGTTCCCAAACTCCTATTGGATGGTGCGTAACCATGAATAACGAGACATTTAAAACAGCATTAAATCCATCCACATGTTCATTGTACAGTTTTCCTATTAAAGTTGCACATTTTTGCCAGTATAGACAATACGATACTTCACTTTAAAATACTGTATCATACTACTTAATAAATTAAATTTAGTTTGACAGTATAAAATGAATCTAATCGGTGGAAGCACAACAAGATATGGAGAGACAATTATGTTCTAACTCAATGAATACACAATATCATTGTATTTTAAAAACAAGTAGGAAGATTTTAAAATCTTGAAATTAAATTTGTACAGTCTGAATCATTATTTGAGGATTTACATCTGTTCTTTGTTCAGAAATTAGTCAACTTGTAAATAATTCTGTTTCATTAGAGGGTTGTGGGGATTGTTGAATTTTGTAGTTTTTCATCATGGACTGACTTTAGTCAGAAGACTATCAAGGACCAAGTAGGAATGAACAACTATTTTGTTCTACTATGGAACTCATTACCAGCTAGCATCCACGATCCCAACACGAACCGAATCCAGGGCACTACGGTTTTACAGTGAACTTCTAATCCTCAGACTACTGAACTGGGACCTAATGGTCTACATTTACAAGTCCAATTAATATAAAATACCGCGTGATGTGACTGGAAGCTATAGAACCTCAAAATTACACTTCGCCCATGACGACAAAAGTACGAACCATTTTGTTATCAAACTCATGAGTTCGTAATTAAAAATAGATTGATACCTAGTGGATAATACAATAGATAGAGGATGTATCTGTTAACTGCGTATCATGTCTGACAAACGTTAATTGAGTAAGCCCTTGTACCTGTTTATTCAAATTGAAGAAAATAAAAGTCAAAATGTGTAGGTTGTCTCCCATCATCCCTTTATGTTCGTCCTCAACAAAGATAACAAAGTCGTTGTTCATTCAGCTTTTTGTTCCTAAATCATATATCTCAGTCTAAATATCGGAACAGAATCATTAGATTTTATTTTCATATCCAGTAATAAAATGTGAAATCTGATTAGTTTTTGTGGCACTAACCATTATATAGTTAACGATTTACATGAAGACGATTCCTAACACAATATTTTATCGAATCATTTCTCTTAAAACCAATAAATTTTTATAAGTTCTACCGCTTAAGAAATACCAATCACTCCAAAATGTTTATCCTTTTCACTTAGGTTTTATTACTTTGGGATCTTGTGGTGCCTTGATAGAGAATGTGATGATTTTCCCTTAGAGTTCTGGGGTCCAGTAATAGTTTATTTCAAAAAATATGGGAGGTTTATTTACTTCAACTCCTGTTTGTTACAAAAATGCGTTTTGACTATTTTTATCATTAGAATCATAATTTTAGGACAGTTTATTGGTTTGGACATAACTGAAGTTTTATAATATCCGTACATTCAAGCTTTGCAATACTGAAATATATTCAGAATAAAACACACAAATATAATGTGAAATTGCTAGCTATACTATTTCTTAATACTCTTCATTGTTGGGATCCACCTGATGTAATGGAACAATTAATGTTTTTCTGACACAAACTGTCATTCATTATTTATGAATGCTTTAAGTTATTATTATTATTATCATACGACTTTAATGATGACCTTTCGATAAGACTATGTGCATTTATTGTCTGCATTATACATTGACAGATGAATGTTCACGTTTTTAACTTTATATATATATATATATATATAATATTGTAATGTTGATTTGTGAAAAAAAACCCTTGAAGTAATTCGCTTTTCTTTAAGCATTTTGAAAAATCCTGGTAAGAGACATGATTGACAGTACTGTCCAGCACATACATATATATGTATATATGAGTTCCATATTGAAATAAATACATGCATTATAAAAGAATGTTTTACGGACGGTGAGTGATGATTATCATGATAATGGTAGTGGTAAGTAAACAATCTGAACTTAATATGAAATAAAAATAGATCTCAGAAAGTCAAGAGTGATGATGGATAGTTATGGGATAGAGATCTAAAACTTCAATTCATTCAGTCCTATACATGATAATGATTTTTTTTAAGATACCAAATGTCAACCGTGGTTGTTAAATTAATCAAGCAATACACACAAAGAAATTAGACAAATTAAGAGGAAAGCATTTCATATTTATGTTTTTAATTAATAACAGTTTATTGAGAAAGTCATACGTTGTCAATTAATAGGAATTCTTTAGTTGGAATGTATAATATGTTTAATAAAGATGAAATACAACTAACTGATTTTCTATTACTTTTAATGTTCATCTACTCAGTTTTCAATTGACTCTACATTAAATCTATTTAGGTTTTGTTCCGAATCGACTATTAGTATTAAAAATTAACCTTTTGTAGAGATTAGCAGGTAATATTTTGCTTAAAATTTCATTATCTTATCACTTGTACTTCTCTCTGACATGATCGTTAGTTGATTTCAATCTTTTTGTCACATTTCTACGTGGGTACCAAACATCTCGTGATAGTATGAAATCAATGTTCAGTTTGTCTGTTCTGTCACATATTATCAAGTTTCTGTTCAAGGGACATTTATCACGGCACCCCCAGTAACTCAGAAAAATAATTTGTAAAACCTGGTATATTTTAGAGCACGAAAACTTCTTAACTTAGACAGATTGATGTACTGAGAAACCATTTTCTTTCGAATTTGATTAAGCTATGTTTGATTTAAATGTTCACAGTTATTAGAATGCAAGAGTCCACAATATAGTTCACTCAGACAGAACCATACGTTAATGTGTTACCAGAACACCAAATATCCGAACCACGTTTCTTCCTGTATAGAGCCCACTTATAAAGTCGAACAGACTCTGAAGTAATTTGAGAAGTTTTATACTTATAGAAAATGTCATACTCAGGTTATGAAAGTAAATCTATCAATCCATCAGTACCAAAACAAAATAAACAACAGTATCCTTATTCTATTCAATGGTACATTACTGTTACTGCGCGTGTCTTGTTTTAACGTCCCTCAATTTACTTTAGCGTTTGTCACAAGCACGGGTAATTAATACATTTTTATGGAATTTCTATCATTTCTGTAATTGTCTTAGATTTACTACATTTTTATTCGCACATCTTGAATGTTTATATGTTACTTGTGAACAGGAAACTCTGAAGTATTATGATATCAAGCGAACGTGACTTTAGTAGGTACAACTCGATTGTAAAATCTCATGATGGCTTTATATGAAATCATGTTTCATGTAATTACATTATTATTTCTAAATATAAAACTCGAATATTTTACTGGTACAGTGTTCTATCGGCAGATAGAAACAGCTTAAGTAGTTTAAACTGTTTTGCTCTCAGAGTATACCCTTCTGAGCTTGATTTCAATTAAGCGAAAAATCGATATCCTAGTTTCATTGCTTCTTCCTTGTTAATCAGTACTATTGATTTACGTAGGGGTACCTTTTTAGCGATTTACGTCATTTAGTAGTATACATCATAGAGAACCTAACCTGTTCTCATTACATTACTTTAAATACTAGACTGATTACTTATTCCAGCATGAAACAGTATGTATCATAAAGAGGATATATTTCCTTATTACACCATTCTATATTAATCACTTGTACATAGGCGCTTAAAGTAAGTAAAAACCTAAAATCTCCTAGATCCGGGTAAAAAATAAGTGTCCTTATAAAATTATCTCACGTTTCAAAATCATCCAATAGACCATTCTACAAAAAGCATGTAACTTCCATTTGGGATTGAATTTCCTGAAATTCACACTTGTTGACACTGATATAAGGCTTAACAGTGATCTGATATAATATATGATCAAAAAAACAGCTTATCCATCCATTTAGCTCAGAGTATCTGATGGTTTTATTCACATACAATGTATCTGAATGTATTACTCTGTCATAGATTTACTAATTATCAAAATTACTGATAGTTGATCGATCATTTCAACAGATAATAACCATAAATTTCAATGTATAAGGATCATTTCTGAAAACTACAACAAATAGTTAATATTTAAAAAAAACAGTATATTGATTTGTTTCTCTTACACCTCCTAATGATAGTATTCAGTAAAAAGAATTCTCGTTGCACTAAGTACTTCCATTTATATCAGAACAAACACCTAAAGGATTAAAATACTCCTTGGTGTGCTTAAACAAAAAATTAAGATATTTGGAATTTTGTATCTTGATATTTGGAACTTTATTCTTTGATTTAAAAAAAAATGTATTTAATGCATAATTGTGTCACAAAACATAGTTTTGTTACAAAATACATTCTAATCAAACATTGATAGGATCGACCAGTTAATACAATGATTATATGACTATTAATCTGTTAGCATAAATCGTACACTTTTCGTTAATTAATTTAGTTTCATTATATTTGATCCGGCATAACCATGATAATTAATGAGCTATACAATGAAATAACCAAAATAGTTGGTTTAGGGATATATATCACTTATCTAGTATAAGTTTATAATTTGATACTGTTGAGATAGAATCAATGTTAAGTTTATTATATCTGCTGTGTTGTAATGACAAGAAAAAGGCAAAAATTAACTATAATATAGAATTTTTAAATTAATCCACTTGATAAATCTGTTAGCTGAAGAATTAGAGGAAATCAGCAAGCACTGGACAGATGTTTCTTTCTTGTTCAGGACTACGTAAGATTACGTAAGCATATCATTACATGAAGTAGAATTGAGAGCCTTCATGTATTGAACAAATTATGATACCTAAAGACCTCTGAGTTGGGATGAAATGTTTTGGACTTCCAGTTTTAAACAATTTCACTAGAGAATTTGGTTAACTCGGTAAGGTGTTGCTACCATTGTTCTTCCATATCACTATCTAACTGTATACGTTGTTCACGAAATCCCTTTGATAAAAGATGATAAGATTTTTACCATATTTCTATATTGTACTTTTCTGTCAACTAACTTCGAATAATTATTTTAATCATATTCCCATTAACTCAAAGATAGTCAATTACATTTGTGAAAAAATTCAAGAATATAGATCTTATAATGAATGGTGTCAATCAAAAGAAAGTGTAGACAAAATTTTATCTTTGGTCTCTCTCTCTCTCCTTGTCACTAGGTTAAAATCTTCACTGGTCTAATGGTAAGGAAAAAGCTGAATATAATTAGAGAGAAACCATACACATACGCACATGGATATACAAAAAGGATAGAAATGTAAAAATTACTACAAATTAGTAAAATATAATTCATTCGGTTTGTTAAAGAAATAAACTTCATGTTCTGGTCACCTAATACATGAAATAGAAAGGTGGACAGAATGAGAATCGAGGGGAGGGGTGGTAAAGTGAAAAAGTTAAATAAAGTAAATCACACATACTTTAGAATAAGTTAAAGCAGGAGAAAAATGTCGATAGAGTAAGTGAAACAAATTCGTACACTAAAAACAAAATGTAAAACGAATGTATTCTATTTAGACAAAGATACATGTATAATTGGAAGACAATGTCATGCAGACAATATTTCGGCTGCATTACAATTTTTATTAACTTTTTTTATTATATTTCAAGTAAAGTAAGAGAAAAGGGTGAAGAAAGAGTAAAATATGCAGAAATAGAGACAATTCCCTGTAGAGTATGGTCAGATATTTTTGATTATCATACAATTTAATCTAGTAAACCTTTTCTTTTTCCTTTTTTGTCTATAGGCCTTAATACACAAAAATATATAGTGTATCAATTGTAATTACAATTAATTATGAATGATATCTACTATCTAGAAACATACATAAATGACATTTATTAGTACCATGAAAATGTACTTCATAAATTGATCACAGTTGATTTTTAAAGTTCATCCATTTTTACTTTTATTCTTTCCTGTTCCTTTTTGTTCGAAATAATTCACGTTTTAAGTCATTGATAATTCACTAAACATTGATTATAAAATCATTTGTAGAAACTCTGAGTAACAGAACTGACTGAATAGACTGAAAAAGTTTGATTACATTCAATCACTAAGCAGATTTGTTTCTTACTTTCTGAACAATCCATCTTGTTGTTCAGTGCAGTGGTTTTATAAAGTTTCTATCACATTTTCTTTTATTTACACTGACTAATACCAATGGCTCAGTTAAATCTCTACAAATTAGTTTATCGAATGAGAAAATCATTACAGACTAGTGATGAATGTATTGAAGTTTTCATAGATAAAATCTTGGTCGATTAAACCAATGAATTCAGACTTGAGGAAGGTGGTCAACAACCGAAGTTCAATACAGGCAATGTTATATCACGAGATGAATAGAATTGGAAGATGTGGAATACTAAATTCTAATACGTTGGTGGAATTTTAACAAGCACACAGTTCAAAGTGAACATAGCACATTATGATTAGAGTGCAGACAGATTAACGATTCTTATTTTTGTGAACTGATAATTTATCTACCAAGAAATGTATAAACTGAGTAATAAAAGGGTTTCTTCAGTCCCGGACTGGTCTTCGGAAAGGAGCTGACAATTGTTTGAAATTTTATGTATATATGGAGGATATACAAAATTAGTTTTTACTTTATTTTTGGTAATTACTAGTAGTTATTGCATTTTAGCTCAAGAACCAGAATATTTTATAATCATTTATTCAAAATCAGGGTAGTAAAGCACTATTAATTAAGACTCAACGTTTACATTCCAAGTGAACAACGTACCAGTCCATATTGATGTTTACTACGTAATCTCTTACTAATTCTTTCGTCTATACTATATCACATTCTGAAAACATTGAGGGCAGGTAAAATATAGTAGGAAAGGTTTTACTTCATTAATGTTAACAGGTTCATAAGAGGGTCGACTGGAATAGAGAAATGACCAATTTGAAATTAGCACAAATTAAGTGGGTCTACGAACAATTGTCTGAAGATGAGTGAACATCAGGCCAACATAAAACCATGCTAATATCCATTGATTTTTGAAGTCATTTAGTGATTAAATCAAACCAATACATATAAGATATCTATTCTTTCTTTATCAGCCATTTCACTGAAATTTTCAATGCAAAATTCAATTGATTTTCTTTTGATGTCGATAAAAAACTGTGTAATGTTAGTATATTAGTCTGTGTTCAGTGAAAATAAAGCTTCACAGGGACGCTTGAATTGGATTCTACGAACCCCACAAACCAAACCAGATGCAGCACTTGAGGATGAATCAAGGTTGTTTGAATTCAAGTAGGAACAATGTTTTATCTTGCAACCTAAATCAAACCATTTTCGAGGTATTGTAAATATTCATTCAAGTGTTTTAGAGGACTTGAAGATTTAATTTGTAAAATAAATATATTAATTTCCGAAGTAACTGCAATAGAATGATAAGTATATGGCTTTAAGGGATTCGATCACAAGATTCACCTTAGTTTCTAACCAGCCATTTGCCAAATCATTTAATTTCACTGAAATGTTGATGTCACGCAATGCTGTTATTCTGTGATAGCTTCTTTACATGATATCAAGAAGCCGTTTCTTTAAAATCGAAAAGTTATTTTTACGAAACACTACTGTTTGTTGTCACTCTTAAATTACAGTGAAAATGAGTAAGAAAAAAAGTACTAACTATTGATTTTAATGTTCATAGAAATTAGTCCATTACGAGGACAGGTTCTTTTAAGGAAATTATTACCTGAAAGACTATCAAGAACTATAAATCACTGCACACTTGTCCTAAACAGAGAATTCTCGGAAGTAAACATCCATGGAACCCCATAGAATAGACTTTCAGGTTTCTTGACTTACGCTGCACATTTGACCCATTGAGTTATTATTCAGCCGTGAACATTTTCAATTCAAGTCAATTCATAATACTAATACACAGTCATTCCATTACGTAATCGAACTACATGCGTCACCTCTTTCCAGAGAAACTTTTGGAATCCAGTAAAAAGCTCCCCATTGCTCTTTCATTTTCTCTTTTCTAACTAATATCGGTCAGTTATGAGAGTAATTTCTAACTTGCTTTAATGAAAATACCTCTATGTTTATAAGTAGTTTTTAACTTAAAGATTTCAATATTGTGATTAGATGGTGGTTGGAGGTAGTCAACAGGAAACCCTGGAACCGGGTTTCGTGCTACTTGGCAGTCGTCAGCAAGGTGTAACTGTAATCTTGAGGGAACTGGTGCTCCCTGGCGGATTCGACCTCGTATCACACAGCTTCACAGTCAGAGACGTTACCACTGAGCTATCCGAGCCGTGACTAACCTCCTGTAGGACTGAGACGTAATCACAATTGATTGATCACTGGGTTGTGATCAATGTCATGCTTGTCTAGTCCTTATTAGTGCACCAGTTCCCTCGAGATTACAGGTACACCTTGCTGACGAGTGCCAAGTAGCACGAAACCCGGGTCCAGGGTTTCCTGTTGACTACCTCCAACCACCATCTAATCTCAATACATAGTGCCCGCAGTGTCGAGTCACCTAGACTGGTGGCCACATTGCAACATGATCGATAGCATTCGATCTGCACTATTAAGGACTAGACAAGCATGAGATTGATCACCACCCAGTGATCAATCAATTGTGATTTCAATATTGTCTCTATACTTAGATAGGAACTAGGTATTAACAAATGATAAAACAGTACTCCTTTAGATAATAGTAAGAATCCTTTGCTGAATATATTATCATTAATACCATGATCAACCCAGGTGATTTAAAAGAAGGAAAACAAACAAATAGGTTTTGAAGATCAAACGAGTTAAAAATCGAGTATTTAATATTAGGCATGAGGACAGAGACTTTTTTCACATACATTATGTATATCTTTGACAGCTATACAACAATGAAAGTGCTTATGTTGGATTATATTGATAAAATAGATTATGGTATTTTTTTTTCAATTTAAAATGAACCAAAAAGTCCCAAATATCATTAATGTATTGAATAGAATTCATGTTAAGATTTCATCATGGATACCATGATATCTGAACGTTTTTACTAGAATCTTATATGAATTCCAAGTTGCGTACCATAAAAATTTTAAAAAAACAGAATTAGACCATTTATTTAATGCTTCCCAATATTCACTGACTTTCTGACTAACATTAATTCATAGTGAAAAAATTGACAAAATATAATTCCTTTGTAATTTTTAAGGTTTTCAAAAAATAATAAATTGTGTTTATTTCTGTTCTACGTTTGAAAATGTACATTTCCCCTTCATTTAGAGATTAAATTAAAAGGTTATCTATTCATTTTGGAAGATACTAACCAATTCATTATAATTAAAATATATTTATCTTTTCTTTATACAATAATTTGATAATAGAGAATTTCAACTTTATTATATCTTTGTTGGTACATATGCTTTATTATTATCTTCTCCAAGTTATACTTCTGTTTGACTACAATCTTGATAAGAAAAACGTATATATATATATACAAAACTCAACAAGACAAAGTGAACTTTCATACAATGTACACACGTCAAACACTGAAATGATTCAAAACAGAACTAAAACTACAACTAAATTGTGTTTTTTTCGTTGATCTTTTTTTCGTTGTTGATCGAAATAAACTAATGTTGCTTTTAAGCAAAGATGGATAATGGTTAGCAGTGGAATCCAAGACGCTCATTTCATTCATTTATTATCATTATTTTTTTTAATGTATATTTCTTTTGTTTTCTTTAATCTTTTACTAAATATAAAACGTTAAGTTAAACCATAGAGATAGATTGTTTAATAATTAAAAGAATTTATTAAAAATTAATAGTTCAACTTGTCATTTTATCACCTGTTGTGAAAAATAAAAATGAGAATAGAAGACAATAATGATAATGATAAATAAGAAAGTGTTCATATTAAGTACTGAACTAATTCAATGATTTTATTATGATGTATAGTAAAGTCAAGTGTAGATGAATTGAATTATTCACTTAGTTTTTGGACTAATAATAATATTGACTTATATGGGTTTGACCCCCTGTGAAGTAGTTAAATCAGCTTTCTTATATATATATATATATATATATATATATATATATATATATATATTATCAATCCTACTCTATCTATCTATCTATCCATAGTCACTTATAATTGAAAATACAAACGTTTGATTATAGTGTCAAGGTAAAAAAAGAATAACATGAAAAGAGTGAGTGTGTGGAATTTTGATTAGTAAAAAGTTAGTCATCAACATATTCTTTTGTAAGTCGATATTAAACAGTCGTAGAATTATCTTATTTAATGTGAAGTAAATGATAATGCTTTTTTCTACATGGAACAATTTATGCATACTTGTAATATTTGTCTTGTCCACTTTGTATTCTATTTTCACATGACATAAAATATTTGATACAAATGATCATAAAATAAGGTGAAATTTTATATGTGATTATATAACAAGTCTTTTTCTTTTTTGCAGATTCCTTTTTTTTCATCGATTTACGAAGATTTAGATAATTCAGAAGTTATCACTAGAAGTGATTATTTTATTGCGAATATATATGGTTATATTTATCAGTTTTAAACTTCTTAGTCTTCAACAAATACACAGTTCTTCAATGAATGTATCGTTGTGAAGATTGAAATCAAAGAGGAATCATTGTTAACGTCTTATTATTTGATGTAGCAGCTCACCTACAATCTTTTCTTATACGCTTGATATCACCTTTGATGTTTCTTAATTAAAGGTAGTAAATTCGAGGAGTAGGAAAGATAAAGTTTATGGCAGCAGCGCTCATATACTATATCGGTACAGATCAAACCCAACAGTCTTGAGCCTGATTGAGAATGCTTAACCCTTATATCAATGATTCGGGAATTCAACAGCGTGCACTTCTAACTCCAGTTAATTTGAGATAACCCGACACAGTTGTTGTGCTCTTACTTGTGATCGAGTTTTATATGAGTTTCTTAGGTTCTCACTTTACATTAAGGAGAATATTTTTCTTGACCTAATGGGTTAATGAACAATATTGACGAAAGAAGCCATGTGGATAACTGGACAATTACACAAAGTTATTAATAAGATCACTGACAAGAAAGCTATCTCTCTTGGTTAAAAGAAAGTTAAGTCTGAAACTGAAACCCCTGAACCTACCTTCATTCATAATATATTTGTTTAGTTATTGGCCACCTGTACATCAAGAATAAAAAATCACTCTTCTAGTTCCAAAAAGAACGGATTATGATTAATTCTCGATTAGTGAAGTAAACTCATTGGTTACTTAAAGAGACTTTCGAAAATCTTCAGCCACAAGATATCAAACCAACGATTGTAAAAGAAGTTCACTTATAGCCTAACTTTTACGTTTTCACTTCAAAAATATCATCAATTCATAGGTTCTCAAGTTGATTTCTATCTGTATAAATCGATCAATCAATGTTATAGATATTTGTAAATATGAAGATGCTCGTGCTAATTTTTTGAAGTAACTTCTACTTTTTTTTAAGCCATCTGTGAAAATTACAAACGTTATAAAAGAGCTATTTTATCCAGTATTTTAATTAGTCACAAACTGCTTTCCAACATAAATATTCATAAATTAACTAATTCTATGATACAAAATACTGAATTAATCATATTGAATCATTAATCAGGTCAATTAAAACAAAACAGTAACTTCGGATCTATACAACCATATTATTTATTTGAAAGATGTGATAAATAATTATTCAAATAATTGTCAGTATTGTTTTGTTATCTGTTTTGTGGATTAGTTTGCTTTCTTTTTCAATATTTTTTAAAAACTAACTTATGCCTTTTAAAGGTGTGAATTATTTAGATGTTCAATTTACAACAATAAAACCATATTTTTTCTTATGCGTGTCGTCTCAACTACCAGATGGTATGTATTGTAACTGTAATATATATATATATATATATATATATATATATATATATATATATATATATATAGAGAGAGAGAGAGAGAGAGAGAGAAAAGAGAGTATGATGCTGTCTACTGTCTCTTACTTCATAGTCTTTTGAATGTCCAGATGACCTCACATTCATTCACAGCCATTTATCATAACGTTTGTATAAATTATAATTTGAGGTTATAAAAGTTAAATAAGTGTATATATTCATATCTATACTGAATTGCCATATGGTTTAAATTCCCATCTACTCTAAAATGAGTTGAATGCTTTTTTGTTTTAACAATATGAATAATCCAATTATTATATTTCTTATAAATTTATAATATATTTCAATTCAAACTATCATATTTGGGTGTCTATTATAAAATAGCGACAAATGATAAAGTGGTTATAACTGCTAACTTGTCCTCCAATTTACATGTATTCAATATCTAGGTCAAAGTAATCCACATATTACACTTTAATATTAATTAATATCTAAAGAATTAGTACACAGATATATTCTTTATCAATACTCATTTATTGTATGAAATATGTTGCATTTTTTTTCATGAAATTGGAACTTTTGCCACAGGGAAAAAACAACAATAATACAATAGGAATTTAATATCTCTCAACAAAAATAGGCGAAATACATATGTTTTTTTAAAAAATATGACTTGACCTTATGTGTGTATTTCTGGTATTTATTAAAAGACAATTGTTCCATATACAATTTAATATTTATTGGTAACTAAGATGAATGTTTGCTACCATTATTGTTTCCTTTTTATTCTTAAATTTTTCATATTACAATGTTCATGTAATACTATTTATCTGAATATCTCAATATAAAAATAATAATAATAAGGAAAAAAATTGATGATACAAATGAATACTCTTTAGGAGTTGGAAAATTCTTATTGTCATTCTAAACAACAGTCATCATTATCATTATCATATAAATATAATGACAACTAATCACAAACAAGCTGATTTATCACCATGGAAGACTTCGAAATAACAGACTTCTAAATGAAGTCATCGCTAAAAGTAATTTTCAGAAAGACGATTAACACTTCATAATTTATTTTAAGAAAAAAAGTTTGTCACAACAACAAAATACATTCAGTTATAAACTTTATTATTTATTATTAATATTTCGTCATTCCGAATCCTGAACCTAGATTAGATAAGCTAATTAAAAAAAAGACATTTGTGGTCTGAAAGCAAATTATCCAAGATAAACTTGGCTTGTTTTATTTTTCTAATGATGAATGATGCAATCAACGCTCATTCCTGTGCACGTATAAAATAAATATGACAATCTCTTATAGAAATTACCAGCAGTCTAACAAACTCTTATATAACGTAGTGAAGTTCAAACTATCAAAATTGAAATGGCAATGTAATATAGTTGTTCGGAAAGAATTGTCTGTGTTCTTAAGCAGTTATAAACGGGTCTGTTGTGAGATAGTAACTCACTGATGACAATGGTGTATGTGTCGCCCAATTTCGTGGATTGGTTGAAGTTAGACATTAACACCGTTGGATGCCGGCTCAGCGGTCTAGAGGTTAAGCACTGACGCGCCAGACTGATATGTCCTGGGTTTGAATCTCGCCAGGTGAGATCGTGGATGCTCACCGCCGAGTAGTCTCACAGTAGGACAAAACGGTCGTCCTCTGTTTCCAGGTTTTCCAGCATGGTCTAGCTTCAAGTGACTCATGATCTAAATCAATGATGTCATAATCTTATTTAGGCCTTGAATTTAAATGCAAAGATAAAATAGTTCAGTATATTTTTCATTGAAACTGTACCCTATTACTTGCTAAGAAAGTCAACTTTCCATATAATATAAATGTGTTGTGTATAAAAAGTCAAGTTTTAATAAAAGACTATTATGAACTCAACCACAAATGTTGTTTACTGAAATATTCATGAAAGAATATCTTTATTTAAAATTTCAAATTAAACTAGATCAATGATGTCAACTATATTCTTTTATCTCAGCTGGGAGTATATAAATTCACTTTTTTAAAAGAGAATGCCTACATATAATTGTATTTTGATTATACAAGGTATGTGTACAAAAAAGATATACGTTGTTAATTTGATGAGTAAACACATTCCCACCAATTATTATTATTTTTTTGCTTTAAACAAACAAACAAAAATTAATTATTTGCTATATTTTAAACGTTTAATCTTTACTATTCTTATTAATTATGCACAACATGTGGTCGACATAATCTGTATATTATCCTACTTTATTTATTTATTGTATCAAAGTTTTATTTATGTTCATCTTCTTCCATGGAAAGTTCTTTTATATTTCAATGTAATTTCATTGTCTTTATTGTTAAATTTTAATACTCTCACTGGATTAATTAATAATGTTGTATATAATCAGCTCCTCCTTAAACCAGATGTCATAGAGAATAGAATGAATTTGTGTTTATAAACATCTAAAGTGTTTAATCGCTTATGCATAATTTCACTAACAAGCATATCATCGAATGCTTCAATGAATTTATTTGAATATTGAAATATTAATAGAATAAAATTCATGGAATAATAATAATAATAATGATAGTATAGTTTAGAATTTACTTACTTACTTACTTTAACACATAGATATTGGTACAAGGAGGCACCAAATACATATGCGCCACACAAATCTCATTCGGTATGTGTGAGGGCTGTGATACTGCCCGGGTGCCCAAGCCGAAGCAGGTGGTTTTCTTAGGGGGCGACACCCCGAGCCCTTGACCTAAAGGTCTAACCCACAAGGCAGTAGAGCATTGTGAGGAGATGCATTCCCATGGAAGCCGGTGACCAACAATTGGTTCATACGCCATTTCTTCCCTCAGGATACTGGAGCTCATGTGCACCATTGGTTTAGAATCAGGGTTTTCCAACTCCCATAGGTGGACTCTCCATGTCTACCAACCCGGTTAAAGCGCCGGACATTCGCTTTTCGTCCCCTCATTTTCGTAAACAACACCCCCGCCACGAGAAGGCAGTGAGTAGGACTTCCTTGGTAGAGGCTATATACGCGTGGCCATGTGAGAGCACTTCGAGAGGGAGAGCGGACTATCTCCACTCTCGGCCGTACCAGGGCGTTTGGGGGCTTTTTTTAAAGGGAGGACTGTAAGACCTCCCCACTGACAAGAACTGTACGCCAGAGCGCATCCGATTAGGGTTCGTCGCGAGTTCCAACCCACCGAGGTGCAATGGTGAGCCTCCACCCGGGGTCAGAGCATTCCTGATCACCCCCAACCCGGCGCCAGGTAAGTTTAGAATAATCACATTTATTTCTGTATTATACAAATATCGATGTTTAATACTAAATTGATACAATTTATCAGTCTATATTAATTTATTTGAAAATTTATCATTGGTAACCTAGTACTATCAGTTTGTATAAAATACCTAGTTGATATTACATAGTGTTCATTTGAACGTTTTAATAAATAAATAAATGACAAGATTTATTAAATTTAATTTCTGATTAACCGATTCATTTAATTCAAGAAGTTAACTAGATTCGTGTGATTTGGTTAGGTTCATTTGAGACAAATTTATTCTGGTATGCTAATGATAACTTGGTTCTAGAATAAATAAGGCAATTTTCTAATATTCAAATCAGATTGATATAGTTATATAAGCTTTCAGATCAATATGAATGGTGTACGATTAAACAGTAAAATTAAATTAAATGTAAATAAATCACGAGCTAACGATAAGATTTATCGTTGCTTCTTTAGGTGAGTATGACTACATCAACGTTTTAGTATTTATTCATCAACTTTATAATTACAACCATAATGACGTAAGCTTTCCAGTTTTGTTAGAATAACAACTTAACAGCACCCTATCCAATATTGTCCTGATAATCTAATACCAAAATTAATCAAAGATAATACTACATGGATGATTTGTTCAATAACTGCATAGCATAACAATTGAGATATGTTCTTTAGCAACTAGGAGGATACTACTCAATATATAATCAAACTGCTTTTGGTGAATACTTATTACCTTTTAATTAACATACATGATAAGGAATTAAACATGAATACAACCACGTATATTTAACATAAATGCTGAAGGTATTTATTTACAAACAAATAAAAACTAAATGCATTCACAAAAGAAAGAAATATTTGGATTGATTCTCTTGTTCCATTCAATTCTATTTGAAATTAACTTGTTCAAATATATCACTTGGCCTTTAGCACATTTTGAAGTTCCCTCTACAAGGAATCAAGATTATGAACAAGAATGATTATGAAAAAAAGGGCACATTAAAGTGTAGCACATATATTTCGACAGCTTAAAAGTGTAACTACCGCAAAAATGTAGGAATGTAATGATAACTGTTTTTATAGTGGTTATAACTGTCAGTAATGCATTTTATACAGTAGTGGAAAGAAAAGGAGAATAAATAATATATTCTGAGAAAAAAATATTTTCCTTGGGATGAATTTTTATGAATTAATAAAAGAATATTGTACGTTTCAAGTTACTTTTCGTTAAGAATAATACAAATTTAAACTTCTAAAGATGATTCCTCGGAACTATCACATGACATTTGAATCTTTTCTGATGAAATGACAAATTGGTTAGGTGGGAAATTATTACAGGGATTCTCTGTGTCTTCCTGATCTTCATAATCTTTTCCTTGACTTACTTCTTTTATGTTTATTTTCAAATTATTTACAGATCCTTTCTTATTTACTGTGAAATCTTTTTCATGTTTTAAAGTTGTTAAAGGTGTACTTGAATGATTTAATGTCTGTTCATGTGTTGAATATGATGTTTTATCAATGTTCAATGGGATCAAATTCTTATCACCATTATCATTAGACTTATTCATATTTACAGAGTCTTCTCTGTGTTGGTTGAATGTTGTATTAATATAATTGCTAGATTCAAATAATGTTTTATCACTATTATTGTTTCCAGCATAAGTTGTACCCTTCACTTCACAATTATCACGTTCACTATGGATTCGAGTTAAGTATTGCAGTAAATCCGTCGGTAAGCTCGATTGTTGTTGCTGATACTGATGTTGTTGTTGTATTTGGTTTGAATACCATTCAAACATTTTTTGCCATAGAAACGTCGTTGATGGTGATGATATTGAAGATACTGAAAAGGGTTCATTTGTCGAAAGTGCACCATTAAGAATGGGGGAATTATTATTAGGGGTGTTGGTTCTTTGTTGATTTGTTGATTGAGGCAAAGATAAATTTTCAGGAAGTACAATATCTTCAGTAATCCTCTTGTTTAAATGATTAACTTTTTCCGTTTCACTATGTTGAGATAGTCTGAAATCAAATAGTTTATTTGGTGATAGTGTCGAATGTGTTAATGATGATGGGTTAAAGAAAGTCGAATAGTTAAGTGAGTCAGTTTTTAATGGCCTTAACATTTGAAACATTTCAGAAGGCTTTATAGAATTGGATAATAATGGAGGGAATGATGTAAATATTGGAGGAAATAACTGTTCAGGATTGTGCATTTTCCGAAGTATTTCATTAGGATCTTTTATTGAATTCGATTGTTTTGAAATATTACAAGAAATTTGTGAATTAGAATTTGTTTTAGAAGGACTAATATTGAAAAAATTTAGGTTGGAATATTTCAAAGCGTCACTAATGTTTAAGTTATCACGATTAGTAGTTGACGGGTATTCAAATCGATTGAAGAGGTTTAAATTCATAGGTTGTGGAACTGATATCGTTGGTGGATAATTTATTGATTCAGAAGGTTTTAAATCGTTAATTGCATTGCTATGTGAAAAATCAGTACGCTGTGATGTAAGCTTAGAAAATGTAACCCGCGTATTTCCTTCTAAACCAGATATATCAAGAGGTAAATTAAACATATTTCTTGGTGGTGAGTTAACATCATTTACCTTGTTATCAGTGAAAATACTAGATTGAATATTCGATGATTTTTGTTCTAATGTTGGTGATTGATTCACTTTATTTTCATTTAAGTTCACTGTTTCATGAGTTAAACATGGTTTTTTAGGATTAATAAAATTTAAATGATTATCATATTCGTGATTTATTTCATAATTTCGTTCTCTTTTCGTAGCTAAAAAGCTATCATTATCTGAACCCGGTGACCATATATCACTTTCACCTTCATGTGGTGATGAATTGCGACGAATCTGATTGCATTTTATACCACTGTCATATTCATCTTTGTCATAATTTTCACATTTTTCTTTTATTAACTTTTCTTCTGTAATTGGTATACAGAAACGATTAACATTAAAAGCGGTTTGAAATCTTGACGAATCAGAATGTGATGTAGTCCTTCTTCTTCTTTTCCTTTCATTATTATCATCATTATCTTTTCTGTCTGTATCATCTGAACTTATTTCATTATCCGGTTCACCATCACTGTCAGAGTTATCCAATTGCCTGAAAATAGTCAATAGATTAAATAAATATTATTATTACATCCAAAAGAATTAAATAATTTAATTTAGTTATACCTGAGTTGTGAAGAATGAATCGAGATTATAGTGTTTTTAATTGGAAGCACTATATTAACTACTGAAAAATGGGTTTAAAAATTGTTTAAACATAGAAAGTAATATGATCTGACCATTCAATTAGGCAGTTATGGATCTCATTACAACTATATTTGTTTAAATAAATGGATATGAATGAGTATTATCAGAATGAGGGTTTGTGGAGACTGTAGTGTTTTTAACAGTTGAATTCATGAGTTGACCTAAGTTAGGCCACTATTGAAAACCTGGAAGCACTGGACGGCAATTTCGTCCCAACATGGGAATTCTCATCAGTGCGCATCCACGATCCCATACCAAAGGGACTCGAACCCACGACCTCCGGTCTCGCGCACGAACGCCTAACCTCTAGACCACTGAGCCGGCATCCAATGGTGTTAATGTCTAATTTTAAATCAATCCACGATATTGTACGACCGTCCACCACTGTCTTCAGTGAGTAACTGCCTCACAACGGACACAATCGATTATAAAACAACCCCTTAAATCTATAAAGTTCGAAATAACGTCAGCTGAAAAATTACTGAAAATCACAGGGGTTAGTTAATAATTCTTCTCTAGTTGAAGTCACTCTAGTGTAAAGTGACCACAACCCCATACTGGGTTGGAGCTTAAGATTCGCAATCATTTATGATACTTTCAAGTCACCAAGTTGCAATCCAGTAGTATGCTTCAAACAGAAAATGTTTAACTGTGGTACAGTGTTATCGTCATTTCTTATCTCTATTGAGTTATCATCTGAATCTAGTGATAAAAAATTATTATGAAGCCACACATAGTTGCCCCTGAATAATTAAACTTAATAATATTCACTTCGTTATATTAAGTAAAACTTAATGGAAATTCGTCAGCGAGAGTGTATTTCGATAACTTATACTCACTTAAAGTGTGTTGTTGAGCTTCGTTATTACTTTATAAACACGAACAATTAACTTATAAACTGCAATTTACTGCTTCGATTGTAATTGTTTTGCTACTTCTCCTTAAAAATTTGGTACTGTTAATTAGTAGTGACTTTTATTATAGTGAGTATGAGATTCGTCAAACAAAATGTATTAGTCAATTTAATTCATATCAGTTAAATCATTGAGTAATTTAATAATATTACCATGAATCTACATAAAAAAATAATCTGTTTGATTTATTCTCCTAAAAAACTTTATTAGACCTCATCAATACAACGTTTTATACTCTAAGTCAGTTAGAATTGACTGTCAAGTTAGGCAATAGTCGTTTTTAAAATTGAAACAGGTACAAGAAATAGATCTGCCCACTAAACCTGCTACACTAAGTGAGTTTTTTTAGATGCAGGATTAAAGTACTCATAGAGTGGATTATCAATAGAAATAGTTGACAAAATTAATAGAAGATAGTTTTCAATGAAAAACAGTGTGAACATATTAGTTTATGAGTTCAAAGATTGTCAGTAATGTTCTAATAATCTCACTTATAATTATTGTAATTTACTCGGACGACAATTTAATAATTCTTATTTGAATAATCTCTATTATTCTGTCTGTTATGCAGTTAATATTAGTGTATGATATTTCAGTAAGGGTTAACGAACAACATAGAGAATATTCAAAATGCTTTTGTACAGAAACTCAGAGTTCAAATTAAGTAAAAGATATTAAAATCAAAGAAATACTGTTATTTTACGAGTCTGATAGAAGCTCAATGAATGTTAGATATTATTATTTTGTTAAGTAATTTGACTTTACTGTTGCTCTACAACTGAATAGAGGGCTGATCTAGAAAAATAAACTGAACCAAACTAGGTTGTTATTCACTATATTAACACCAAATTAGGTATTTATTGTATTGATATAGGGCTAAAATACGAAAAAGGAAATTTTGATATGTTGTGGAGTCTTTTAGTTTACATAATGGAACATATTTTTGAGGAATAATAATAAAAGCTACAATACTACTACAAATGTAAATTGCTGTCTAAAAAGCAAAGATTGATCAGACCAAAAGATAAACAATTGATACACATTAAAAGTTATTTGCAATAGGTTTATCCACAATAACAGGTTGACTTTAAGTAACGCGAGTTACTATTAACATAAACATTAACTTTGATTAAAATGGATGATTGTAAACCCTAGATTTCACCATCAACAAATCTTAATCGAATATCCAGCGAAAATGTTGTTCAAAAAGATTCTTCAGTATTTCTTTCTAATCAAATCTCACCTAGTTACTTTTGTATCAGCATACTGCCGATAGCTAAAAGATTGAGTTTTCTCAAAGTCTTTATTAATATTTTTAAAAAATAAACTAATCTTTTTTTCGTTATATATTTAGAACTTGCAATGTAACAATTCCTGATCGGAAAGATATTGTAATTTAACGTACAAAGAAGTTAAGATTTTCAGCAATTGAAATACAGTATCTTAGGTGAAAAACTCAACAATCAACTGACGAAAACTTGAAAGAAATACCTTTTTATTATACGTTTGAAATATATACCATATGATCATAATAATGCTACTAATTTAATGAATTAAAAAAAACTAGACAATCACAATTTATAACAGGTATTTTGTTGTCTTATGTATTTGAACTTACAAAGTTGTTTACCTAAATTACCTTATTTAACCGTTTGAAGTATAGGCAAATTTACAAACATCAACACTTAATTGTTCCTACTGAGTCTATGTAAAATATGATCGTTTGTGAGATAATTATGATATAAAATAATTATGCTAAGCTAAAAAGTAAAAATTTTTAAATAGTTCATTCATCTATTTTCAAGTAAATGAAATGAATTTTTCCATTTGAGATCATGAAAGCATGGATGGCCATTTCGTCCTAGTATGGGACAATATAATCTGTTAACGTTAAAAGTTTTAGCATTTGTTTGTATTCTGAAAGTATCAATTCCCTTGAAATAGATAAACTAACTTGCGATGAAATAACTCTACACTAAATTCTGTAACAATTTATCACAATACTCATAATTTCATTCAATTATAAAACAAATCATAACCATAAAATAATTCTTCTGTTCAACCTATAATAATTACCGGAAAGTATTAATAATAAAATATAATCAAATAATGTTTTCTTTATTTATTATTAATGTCACTCAATAAACATGCATAAATTTTGTTTACTAGCCATTGATTTACAGTTTTTGTGTCCATGGGCTTTGTTACATTTGGGCTACTAATTGGTCTTAAAATAGTAATACTCAAGGTCATTATTAAAAAGTGATCAATTTCTGTAAGTTACTAATTATGAAATACAATACAAAAAGTAATAAAAATTTATCAAATATTAAAATAATTAAAACTATGTAATATTTTAAATATGAATAGTTACTATGATATTCATTCAGTTTCATTTCGGTTAAACGTAACTTCAAATTACTCTTATTAATATTATAATTCTTTATATACTAACATGATAAACTGTTAGGGAAATTAGTAGATTTGATTGTCCATTTTGATTTAGTATAAATCATATACGGTTTGACTGTTTTCTTAATATTTGATTACTTTTTACCTACTTTTTCATATAATTTATACTATCTGACAATCATTATATCAACTATGATCCAAAAAGAATTAATGAGAATATAAGAGAAATGATCATTTTCTATTATATTTCTAATCGACTGTTGTTTATACATAAGTTGCTCTGCTAGTTTTATTTATCCTAGCCTGAAGGTGTTTTTTTTGTAATTTTTAATGCTTGTTACTATCCAATTAATATTTAAGTCAACTGGTCAATCAATGGATAGCACATAAATGATTCTTTTCAAAAAAACAACTGGATCAACAAAAATTAATCATAATCCAGTGACTGAATCCTGTCGACGATGACATCTTCAGGGCATAACATTTTAAGTGAAATAGCTTTGAAGTTTAAAATATAAAAAAAAACATCAAATGTTATGTAATATCTCAGATAATCTTTTGTCTTTAATATGACATTAATTACTAATATATCAGTTTTTATCTTTTAAAAATTTAGGTTTTGATAATTCAAAATGATCCCTAAGCGAAATAATGATATCATGTTATGGAAAAATGAGAATTTCATTAAAACTCTTAAATACGTAACTTATTTTTAAGATATAATTATTTATATAGGAAAGGGTTTTGTGGATATTATAGTAATTTCAATGGTTGAGATCATGAGTCAATTAAAGCTAGATCACCATGGAAGCACTGGACGGCCGTTTCGTAATTATTTCACTTATTATTATTATTTTTTTAACAAAATGATTACGAATCATGATCAACTTTAAATCTTTCCTTTAGCTTCAAATACAAAATTGGAAATTGTAATGAATATTACAATTTGCATGATAACTGATCTTAGTTTTATTGGCTTTATTGTTTAATTGTTTTAAAATAAAGGTGTCAATTTATTTGATTTTTAAATTCTTAGTTTACCTATGGAAATTTTTATTTGAGTACTTTCATAAATGGATCCATACAGCAATCATTTCAGAGCTTCATTTAAAAAAAAAAACAAGCAACAACATAACTTTGTGGTATACAATAATAACTATTAATTTCATCAGATTATCTCAGAACTTACTTCTGGGGTTATATTACTACTTGATAAAATAAAGCTTTCTAAAATTAACAGAAAGGGTTTTGTGGAGATTTTTAGAAATTTCACAGGTTGAAATCATGAGTCGATTGAAGTTAGACCACCATGCAAAACCTGGAAGCACTGGACGGCCGTTTCGTCATAGACTTGCTTTTGCTTATAAAATAGTTTTAAGACAAACATCAATCGTCTGTCAACTCTTATTTTAATAACTGTTGAACATGTAAAAATGGGAAGTAATTTTCGTTCATCGACTAATTAATTTGAATACATTTCTAATATTTTTGGGCAAAACTACTCTGCACAAATGTATAAATTATTATGTCTCATTTATAGATTGAAATATTATATTAAAAAGGTTAGTTTAAGCTTATAAGTATAAAGTATTTATAGAACACTTTTAAAGGTTTAAAATATCTCATTGTGGATATTCTAGACTGAGTCTTGATCAATCTTAATTGACATAAGCATATCCCATATGAATTGCCTCAATATAGCCATTTTGTCACAAGTTTTATATAATAGAATACATCTATTCGATAAGACTCCTGACAAAGTAGTAATATTGAGACAATCTGCACAAAGTGAACACATGCCAACTAAGACTGATCAAAATTATTTGTAAAATATATTAATAGTAATTCGACCGTATCTTTATTGGCTAATGAAATAATAAAAAGAAAGTACATAGTTATGATAAACAGGAAATAACAATTTTTGACACTGAATAGTACTGAAATGAAATACATGCTATCATAACAGGTTAAAAGTAGGAAAATAAAAATGACAAACTTCAAAGACTAAACTTAAACACTCCTTTGTTTACAGTCTCAACAAACTTAACTGTACTATTATGGCGGTTTGGATGCTTAGATCTTTTAAAATCTGTTTTTATGTTACTCTTGATTATACTCTTGGTGATAAATAATTATGCCGTTCGAAATATGTTGGGCATGTAAATATTTATATTTCGGTCTTCATCTATAGTTGTTTCCAGTAAAAAAGATTCACTACAAAAGAACGTAACTCATGTTTATGTTTGTACAGTAAAACAGTAAAAAATAATTAGTATTGATATATAAAAGAATGAACATTATAGAAGGTTAGTTCAATTATTAAAACACTGTAATCATTACTATAACCATTTCAGTTCATTGTTTGTTTTACTAAAGAATAAAGTATCGGTTGAAGTCAAATTGTGGTATTAGTTGGAATGACATTAAAATTCGAGTATCGACCACATACATTACTATTAATTTACCAATGAATATCAATAATGAGAGGGTAGACTATTTTCAGTTTTATATCACGATATTTTTATTAAAAGCTATACAGCTATAATCTAATGAGCCATTCATTATGTATGGTTAACTACTTTTAGATTCATACTAAATTATTGAAGTTTTACAAAATATACATTATGTATTAGTCACTGATATTTTTAGTTTAATTTCATTCACAGTTAAATAAGACTGTTGAAATCATCAACCGATTGAAGCTAGACCACCATAGAAAACCTGGACGCACTGGACGGCCGTTTCGTTCTAGTATGGGACTCCTCAGCAGTGTGCATCCCGCACTAGGACGAAACGGCCGTCCTGTGATTCCAGGTTTTGCATGGTGGTCTAACTTCAATCGACTCATGATTTCAACCTGTGAAATTTCTAAAAATCTCCACAAAACCCATTCTGAAAATAAAACTGTTGTTTTAAAACTTATAGTTGGATTTTCAGTTGGAAAGCAAAGTAAACCTTACAGAATAATTCTTAAAACAGCTGAAAATGGTAGCTAATAAAGTTTGTCCGAAATTAGTTCATAAATATTTATTCTATTAAAAAAACTTAACAGTTTATATTCATTTGATATTTATGTTAGCATACTAAATCTACTACTGAATTCTACTAAGAGTGAAATTTTACTATGTATACAGGGAAAGTATAACTAAATATTTTCCTCCAAAATATCTGTCATTATGAACTGGTGCTGTCCATCGTGATGCCTGACGGTCCTCAGTTCGATTTAATTTGAGGTCGTGGATCATCACTACTTAGGAGTTGCATGTTGATACTTCCTAGTATTTAATAGTCATCCAACAAAAGTCAGTTAGTGATGTAAACTATTAACTATAAAATGATTAGAAAATGTTATATTATATCCTTTCCTCGTCCAGTCAAACTTTAGTCATATTTTACAGAAGTATACCAGTAAAACAAGTGTGATTCAATATTATTTGAAGAGACACCAAAAATTAGGAACTGACAGACGCTACAATTTACTACAACTTATGATTATTCAATCCTACTATAATCTAGAATGAATTTGGAACTTTGAATTTGAGTTGACATCTCAAGGATACTGTTCTAGAAAATAAGTGTTTATTTATTGGATTATATTCAGTGAAATTTTTGTTTTGAGTTCTCAGTGAAGATCGGAATTCAATTAAGTTGTAATAAAAAATACCAAAATATATAATTTCATTATAGTTATTAACCATCTATGTAAGTAGTACTGAGTATAAACACTCAATAATCTAGAACAAGCTAGGGTAGGCTGATTAGTTAACTGTGTGTTTGTAACCCAAGTAATAAAATTAGAATGAATTTGATGAATGATGATGACATACCTTTAATCAAATTAAATCAATAAAACAGTTTTCATTCAAGTTTTTATGGACTGAACTAAAAGATGTGGTTATTAAATGAGTATTATCTTGACTTCATCCGACAAATGCTGTACCCAGATTAAAAGTGAATAAAAGACATGTATCCAAATGTATTTTACACTATGAATTAATTAGATATGTCGATTAAAATGATTAAGCACCAAGGTTTTTGGTTTGAATTATGTAATAATTCAAGTTTCCTTATTATTTCATAAATCACATATCCATTACTTAATTGATAAAAGTGACTTACTGATTTTTAGCTGCTGCTGCACGATCACGTTGTCGCCGATTTTTGAACCAATTACCAACCTGTGTTGGAGTTAAACCAGTTGCATTAGCTAATTCACGCTTTTTAGCTGGACTTGGATAAGGATCTTGAAGATACCATTCACGTAGTAAACCTCTTGTACGCTCTTTGAAACAATGTGTTTTTTGTTCGCCGTCCCAAATTGTTCTAGGCATAGGAAATTTCTTTCTTACTCTATATTTATCAACTGGACCAAGTGGACGACCACGAAGATTTTCTGCTTCCTGATAATGTGCTTCAAGCCATAAGGCTTGAAGTTTAACATGGGACGATTTGGAAAATGTATGTCTTTCTAAAATAGCATATAATTCTCTAAAATTTCTCGTATGAAATGCTGCAAGTGCTCTAGCTCTTAAAATTACTTCACTTTTATTTAATACTTCCCATAAATTAGGATTCAATGGAAGTGACCATAAAAATCGGCTAAGATGTTCAATGTCACCCGCTTCTTCAAATGTCTGACATACTCGAATGATTTCTTGAGATGAAAACGGCAGGGAACTAGTTTGAAGTGATTCATTTGTAAGATCATTAGAAGATTTAAAATCTGTTTCTTGTTTGTTATTTTTAAGAGGTTTATTTGGTGTACTAGTAGCATAAGTTGATTGATGTGTTTCACTTAATAAACTATTTACTTTAATGGGTGATGCTATTCTAGAGTTACTCATTGTATTGCTAGCAGTATTTGATGGAGTAGATACAACGGGAAATGTGGTCGTTGAAGACATAAATGATTTAATTTCCTTTTGATTAATATTACTTTGTTCACTAATTGCTAAGTCAGGACTTGTTAATTTATCTAATACACCAAATATTGAAGGTTTTGGCAACATATGATATTCATCGTAATCTGGTCCCGTATTTACACGATTAGCTTTTGCCATCATTAATGAGGAAAATAGTTTTTGTGGATTTAACATCCAATCATATGTTGGACCGGAATTGGTGTTCAATACGTTCATACTTTGTTTATTATGGTTATGATTACTTACGTCACTGTATAAACTAATTTGAGGATTTATATAGTTCATTCTGTGTTCATCACCATTCTTTGTATCATGTTTGAATTCTCGAGCGTAAATATTTGGATTGAATGTAAGTGGACAGTCTAATGGCAAATTTGCATTTTTCAACTTCATATCTGTGTTGGACAGTGATGTTACTGTCGAACTATTTGTTGTAGTCATTGATGATTTTGATATTGGTGTTATCATTGTATTCATAGAAGTAACATTTGATAAATCATTTCGAAGATGTAATATATTAGAATTTGGTAAGTTCATGAGAGAAAATGGTAAATAATTAGAAAGAAATCGTTTCAATGCTTGTTCATCTGGTAATTTATCACTGAAACTTATTTCTTGAATATTTAATTTAGCAGATTCCATTAGCTCAGATGTAGCCATTATGGAAGTAAGTGGATTTCTGATACCAACTGTAAGATTATTTGGTTTAAATAACAGATCATTGTAGGATTAGTTTTTTATTTTTTTATTTTTTTTTTGTATTATGATTGAATTCATCAGTGTACCACTTTTGTCTTTCTGTCCACTGTATATCATGACTACACAACAACCATACATCATTAAATTGGTATGAAATGGACAAGGCGTCAAATCAAAAATGATACTATAATCCTGTAAAAAATTAAATGCATATATCTATCAAGGGATGTCATAAGTATCTAATAGAATTGATCACGCAAATTTCATATCTGAGTAGCGTGAGAAATCGGCACTAACTATATCATCGGAAAAGGAATGAAAACGATTGGACAGACAGACAGAAATGAATGCTAGTGTTAGGGTATGAATTGAAAACTTTAAATTAAAAGATAAATATTATAAACTGTATTGATATACATTTCTATTTCTCACCCCCTATCAAAAGAATTTTATTGGATAATTTACTACGAGAGAGAGAGAGAGATAAATGATTCCAATTTGTATGTATCAATAAATATAGAATGAGATAAATAGAAACAGAGAAGGGTAGAAGATTATTTTCAGACAGAGAAACTTGATACACACGCTATAAGTGTCAATGGGTCACAAATTCAAATGGTTATAATTTTTTATTCAGTATCTTCCCCTATAAAATTTACTGTTGATTTTTCTCTTTCGTCTTAATTGCTATGGTGTATATGATAAAGAACAAAATGAAGAAAAATTAATTCATTATTTCAGCCCCCAAAATAAAATAATTTAACTTTGATTCATTCAAGTTTGAATCGAATTACTGTTAGTCAATACCAAATTATGTATCAAATATATTGCCTTAAATAAATAGACTATTAAAATGAGTTTATTTGGTGGAATTCTGTTGTACATTTTGTTATGAATAAGTATTACTTCTTGAAATTTTAAATTGATAAGGTAGAGTATCTACAAATTAATAAATTCCATAATGATCTGTCCAGTACACGATATAAGACATGCTTAATAATTGACATTAAAACAATATTACATAGTTGATTGGATAGAGTCTAAACAAAGACTGATTGATTAAATGTCATTTACGAAAACTACTTCAGCTAAAAATACATGTCTATCGGAAATATAAATTCTGTATATCTTTATTCGGAACTGTATTATTACCTAAAGTTCATAAACGAATAAATAAAAATACTTTTTCATGTAAAGGTTTTTTGTTGTTAATGGAAACTGATCTGACTTAACAACTATGAAAAACAGTCCAATTATCTAAACGTAATCTGTAACAACTATGAAGAACATAAACTTGATTTCATTTGGGGTTTAACTTGTGGATTCTAAATGAAATATTGATTATCGTAGAATCTCATCAGAAACTGTGTAAATTGTGTAAATTTTATTAATATGTAGCGTTTAACAGAGAAGAAGACTAAAGTTATCATAGAAAGTCCCACCTCCCACAATAACCCCAGATACTGTTTGCTCCATACCCTGAATATATGGGTTACCGTCGAGCGAAATTAACGAAGCAGGATGAAGTATGTGTTGTTACTAATTACCAGTCAAAACCATTCAAATAAATTACCCCTATTCCATACACACCAACAAATGCAGGTCAAGACAAAAAGTGTATCAGTAGCCTCTAAGTCAATGGACTTCAACATAAACAAGGGAAAAAGAAAGATACTCAAATACGACACAGAGAACATCACACCATTCACAATTGATGGAGAAACTATGTAAGAGGTGAAAATTTTCACATACCTGGACAGCTTCATCAATAAATAAGGAGGATCAGATGCAGACGTAAAGGCAAGGATTGGCAAAGCAAGAGCCACATTCTTGAAGTTGAAGAACATACGGAACTCAAAACAACTTTCAACCAATATCAAAGTCACAATCTTCAGTACGAACGTCAAGACAGTTCTACTGTACTGAGTCGAACCATGGAGAACTACCACAACCATCATCAAGAAGGTACAAGTATTTCTAAACAATTGTCTACAAAAAAATACTGAATATCCGTTGATCGGATAACATCAGCAACAACCCACTTTTGGAGTGGATAAACCAGGTTCCAGTTGAGGAGGAAATTAAGAAAAGACGTTGGAAGTGGATAGGGCATACATCGTGGAAATCATCAGACTCCATCACGAGGCAAGCACTAACTTGGAATCCCGAAAGGAAACGGAAAAGAGGAAGACCAAAGAACATACTGAGACGAGAATTCGACTCAGGCATTCAAAAGATGAATAGCAACTGGAAACAAATGGAAAGGATTGTCCTGAACAGAGCTGGATGGAGAATGCTGATGGGCAGCCTATGCTCCTTCATGAGGGACAACAGGCGTAAGTAAGTAAGTAAGTAATCTGGGAAGTTCAGAACGTTTAGCTTTACTCAAGCTGTCCATTGTATTCCATGCTTCCCCTCAGATGTTGAGTTCTTCATAATCCAATCATCCACCAGAAGAAAGAGGTAGGGGGAGAGTAGGAAGACATGTTTGACCCCGGTCCTCACTTGGAATAGACCTGCCAGCCGTTCTCCATGCACAGCAGTTCAGTGTAGTTAGTTGTATGAATTCCGTTTGATGTTGACGGTCTTCTCAGGTACACCATAGTGTTGAACAAGTTTCCATAATGTTCTCCCATCCGCACTGTCAAATGCTTTCTCATAGTCAACGGATTGATGTATAGTGACGAGTTCCATTCAAATGATTGTTCAACAATGATCATCCGTAGTGTCGCGATTTCGTCTGTGCACGACCGATCCTTACAAAATCCGAACTGTTGATCTTGCTGTTGGGCGTCTACTGAATCTTTCGTCCGGTTCAGCAACACTCTGTTGAAAACTTTCCCTGGTACTGACAGTAGTGTGATTCCTCTGTAGTTCTCACATTCTCTCAGATCTCCATTCTCCGGTGTCTTGATGAAATATCATTACTTCCAGTCCGTCGGCACTTGTTCTTCATCCCAAATCTTCCTGAACAGAATGTGGATCACGTTCGCAGTTGCTCCTATGTCTGACTTCATTGCTTCGACCGGTATGTTGTCTGACGACCGGCCATCCTGATTTCTTCGATCGCTGATGTAGTGACATAGGAAGTTCTATGTGTGTTGCTTCAGTGTCTAGTGAATTCATTGGGGCTTGCCTATTCAAGAGTTCCTCAAAGTGCTCTACACACCTGTTCCACTGTTCTGAAATCTTAGTGATTGTCTTGCCTTTCTTGTCCTTGACTGGTCTCTCTGATTTACTATATTTCCCTACCAGTTGTTTTCTTGTGTCACATAGTCGTCCCATATTTCCTTCTCTTTAGGCTTTTTCCGCTGTCATTGCTAGTCCTTCCACGTATTTCTGCTTTCCGATTCTAATACTCCTCTTCACTTGCTTGTTTGCTCCAGTGTATTCGGCGTATGCCTTGACTTTCTCTGTTCTTGTTCGACTGTTGTTAATTACTGACTTCTTCTTGTTCTTCCTTTCTTCAATCATGTCAAGTTTTTCGATTGAGATCCGTCCTTTGTGATGATGTTTCTTGCTACTCAGGACCCCCTGACATACTGAAGCTGGTGCTCCTTTAACCCCTTTCCAGTTGTCTTCCATAGTAGCTTCCTTTTAATTGACCAGATCTGATGAGACTTGGACCCTGTTGTTGAGATCTATTTTGAATTCATTAAGTTTGTCAGTATGTTGAAGGAAGGCTGTATTGAACCTTCATAATTCTGTTTCCCCAGTTGTCAATTGCTTCTTTAACTTCAGTTTCATGTTGGCCACAACCAGATGGTGGTGATGTGGAGCTATATCATCTCCTCTCCTGGTTCCCACGTCTTCCATTGACTTTGTGAATAATTTGGTGATGCAAATATTATTTGATGAAATTTATGTAGCTTTGTGTAGAAATATTGTTCGGCCTATAACCATTTTGTTGAATGTACATAAATCTGCAAATCTGTCATCACCCTTTTTTCTTTCTCCCAGTCAATATCGTCCTAAAATACCTTCATACGCGGTGGTGTTCATTCCGACCATGAAGCTCAGGTCTCCTATCAGGATGATGTGATCTTTGAGATAGTTCTCTATTATGGACCGCAGCTTCTCATAAAACTGATCTTCATCATCTCCACTCCCATCAGTGGTGGGGGCATAGCACTGGACGACACTCATTGTAATCCCCTTCTTCTTTGTTTCGATAAATGCCTTCGATTATTTTGGATCTATGAGATTCCCATTCTATAAGTGCATTTCGTGCTTATTTGTACAGCGTCAGTGCAACTCCTTGTATGTACGAGGTATTTTTTTCTGCATGACCAGGGTACAACAGCACCTCTCCAGAAGCTAATCTTTTCTGTCAAGCTTGCGTACTGTTAGTTTGACTTACACCAGGCACCGACAGGTTATATCGTTTCGCTTCCGCAGTCATTTGGATGACCCTCCTGGTATCTCACATTATGCGAACATGCTGCGTACCTATGTTAGTTGTTGCTCTGGTGGTCAGAAGGGTCATCAGCCTTGTGATATCCGAAGAATCTCAGCTTTCATTATAAGGCGTCATGATCCTTTTAAATGAATACCCTTCAATTCCCAGAGCCGACTTCAAATAATTTAAATACTTTCTTGGAAAGTTTTTCTAGCAAGGTTTTTTTCTAAGGGATGAGGTTGCTGACTTCATACCCAACTCTCCTTCTTTGCCCGGGTTTAGAACTGATAGTAACTCTAGAAGTTCTCCAGGAGTTGACCAGGTAATAAGCTCAAATATTATGGATTTTAGCATTTATTCATCCGTCTTTATTATGGTTTTTGACTAAATGAGTTTATGATCAGAATGGGGTTTGTAGAGAATGTAGTAATTTTAAATGAATTTAATTAATAATCTATATTTAGTAAATAAGTAACTATCAATCAGATGATCATTTACTTTACCGAAGTTACTTTATTGAATTACTTCTTAGGTTAACAATATTATCTACATACATTGTAATGAAATAGATATAATTACACATTGTCAACGAATATTCTTTTTGACTGACGATTATTTTAGATAATCATTTTCAGAATATTTGAACCGCATAAACAATATTTAGAATAGGAATTCAACTATACGTATGTGTTTTCATTGAATATTTAACGATTTACTAATATATAGTTATTATCTAGAATGTTTTCACTGTTGAATTCATTATGCTGATTGGCAAAGTATATTGTGTGTAATCAGCTTTATTATTGAAAAGATTAACACATCCTATTACCTAGAGTTTTGCTTTATTTTAAAGTTGCAATCCTTCATAGTGAATGTGAACGGGATAATTTTTCACAATGTCAATTCACGTTATTACTCTTAAATGTGAGTTTGAATTAAGCATGTAAACTGAATTAGTCTTTTGTTGAAATTAATTCAATTAGTTTAAATCACTAAATGATCTTAGATAGACCACTGCTGAAAAGCAAGGAGTGCTGGATATCTATTTCGTCCTAGTGTGGGTCTCTTTAGTAGTGAGCACTCATCATCCCACCACAGAGAATCGAACTTAGGATCTTCAATATCTCACGATCGCTGAACCGGTATTTAACGATGTAGATGCTTAGATGCTATCAATTTACGATGCCGCATAACTATCTTCTTCTTGCCGTGGTGGATAACTCTCTCAAAACTTATATAATTTAACGGCTAGTCAGGTCAGTGGTCTATAGGTCAAGTGTTCATTGCAATACTAAAGGTTCTGGCTTCGATTCATTGTGGCGGAGTTGTGGATGTTCATCACTAAAAAGTCACTCAGTACTCCTTGACTTTCACTAGCAATCGAGCTAGGATCAGTTCATGATTCAAACTGTGAAAATTTTACAATCTTCACAAAAACCTTAATTGAAAAGTTAATTTAAACACTGTTATTTAAATATCATGAACTGTAATGTTTCTAATTAAATCATAAAATTATCTCAATATTTCCACTTAATTTTTCAGCTAGATTGGACAATATTAATCGTGAGAACTGAATAACTAGCACCTGTTATTATTATTATTTAACTTTATATTTAAAAATGTAACATAGATAACATCAAACTAACTATTTCAAATGATATATCAATAACTGTCTAGGATTTAATATCTTGTGGAGTCATCAGTGTGCACTACGGATAAGTACTTAACAACTACCAAAAAGTTATTCTCTACATTTTTTAGATTCCATTGATTCTTTGACTGATATCAATTCTTGATGAAAATCATCTTCAAACAATGTAAAATTAGTATGAAACAGTCAATTATATGTACATAAGTTTGGAATTTGAATGAAGTTCCTCACAAGATCATATAAATATTAAAAAGAGTATTCATGTTTTTTGAAGTATTCGAAAATTAACAAAATGACGGCTTTATGGTAAACTATAATTGTATTGATCAAGATTATCATGGAATATATAAAGTATCAATTTAGCATCATATTTCAGCCTAACAAGTCTATCAATCAGTCATAAAGATTACAGCTGTCTAAATAATTTTTTTTTACTTAGATTCATCATTACGAAATAATATTGGAATAGTCATTTACTCATCACTAAGTCAATGCTTATCTAACTAGTGTAAACATTTTTTTTAAAAAAGAGAGAAGAAACATATTTACACTGATAACATGAGCATGAAATTCGGTAGTTAATGTTTTTGATTAAAAACAGAAATTAAAGCACCAGATTTGTTTACTTAAATCAACTTGATTTTTATCAACTTAGATTGGTTTATCTTTTTGTACATGTATGAGTGGATTTGTGAATATATTTGTATGTTCAACAAGTAGCATATATATAGGTATGTTTGGTCTCTTTGTATATTTATACATAATGACACGATATCTATGTGGATGAAATAGAAAGAAATCTGTTCTTAATATGTCAATCATTCTTTTACAAACCAGATAGGTATGACGATAATAAATGTCGATGATCATTAATGAATGAAGAAAAATAATATTCTACAAATTTAGTAATAAATACAACGATACCTTGTCTAACAATGTTTCGTTAAAAATCTTTTCATCATATATGTTATTCTGTATTGTTTGAAAAAAATTCTTTCTACAAAATACTGATCCTTTCTGTTCAGTAACTACTTTATAGAAAGTTCTAAGTAACATATATCAATAGAACTGTTATAGACACAAGTTATAATTAGGCAGATTAGAAATCCTGCCATACTTGGTCATTTACAAAGCAGCTACAAATTCAACTCAGGGAATGGCGTTTCTCTGACCGGTTAATAAAATACGTAGTTTAAACCAATATCGTTAAGTCTTGATAATTTTCTTTACATTCATGTATCTACTTTTTGTACTCTCAAAATGATGTACAGGTACCTGGTAAGATAAAACTGGCCAGTTATTTGTAAGTTTCCAAAATTCTGTCCATGACCATGGAAAGACAAAGGGGGATCAGACGTAAAACTTAAATTAAGACTAATCACATACAACAGTTTTTACCACAGAATTCGGATAGTACAAAAATCATCCAGTTTCAACAAGGGGCTTGGATACCCCTAACGTCTTTTGTTAAGTTAATAGTTTGACATTTAGAAGGATTTAGTGCATAACCACTCGAAGTAGGCTATCGTTCAACTCACACTAAGAAGCCATTCATTTTAAGACAACTGGAAGAGGAACAAACTTGCATGAATACAGTAACATTGTTCGCATAATGAACCAGTATTTTTTTGTAGAGGATGACATATTATGCAAGGAATGAAAGAAAATAAATGGGAAAGAACAGCTCCACAAAGTACACCATATTTAGTTGATAAAGGACTAGAACAATTACCTTCCTACATATTATACTATTTTCTTTCATAAAAGTATAAACACAACCAGCAAGTTATCCAGCTTTCAAAGTTAACACCCAGAAAATTACTTCGTAACAATGGCTTTTAAATATAATCCAAGGCAGTGTTATATTAAAGAAGTAAACAGAGAATGTTCTTCACTCTTATTTCAAAGCGACTACTGTATTGTAATACCAGATAACTGCCGCATCTAAGGGACGTCTTTCGCGTTTATGAACAAATTTGTATGGATCAGTACCTTCCTTTGGTGTAACCCGAAGTGTGAATAGCAATACATTGTTTCATGGAAAGAAGTTATTTCTACGGATTTAAACTTGATATTCTTATCACTAGATACATAATTTATCACTGGAATTGTCTTGTTTTCCTCCATATTTTCGATATGAAATTCATTGAAAATGATTCATCAAGGATAATTGTTGACGACAAAATTTGACATCGGCATATTTCTTGAAGAGAAGATTCGGAATGTCGTCAGGTGCTAAACATCCCGGTTAGTGAAGCTACCCAAACACTTGAAAATATTATTTTCGGTAAACCTTGAGACATCTTCACTTGAACTTAGAGAAACTGGGAGCAGTACGCCATATATCTGATGTGTAACGTACTTATTTATGACATAAATATTCATAGGAATATAATCATTGATCTGTTTCATATACGTATACCCTTTAAATAGTTTCCACATATTTGAAGAGTTTTTACAGGGTAGAAGATTCTGAACGTTAAAATGGGGCGTTTGATTTCCTGATCTATAAGTCAATTTAACCTTCGAACTCAAATAAGATGGTTCTCTTCGTATAGTCTTTCTTTCTCTCTCCTCAATTTTTTTCTTGCGTTAAGTTAATCCTGTCGAATCTTAATAAAATTATATGATTGGAAAAATAAAGATCATAGTAGAATTTAAGGTAACTTACTTACTTACGCCTGTTACTCCTCGTGAAGAAGTATAGGCCGCTCACCAGCATTCCCCATCCAACCCTGTTCTGGGCAATCCTTTCCAACTCCTTCCAATTCCTATTGATCCTTTTCATATCTGCTTCTATTTCCCGACGTAATGTGTTCTTTGGCCTTCCTCGTTTCCGCTTCCCTTCAGGATTCCGAGTTAGGTCTTGCCTCGTGATGCAGTTCGACGATTTGCGTAATGTATGTCCTATCCATTTCCATCGTCTTTTCCAAATTTCCTCTTCAGCTGGAAGCTGGTGTGTTACCTCCCACAGAAGGCTGTTGCTGATGGTATCCGGCCAATGGATGTTGAGTATCTTGCGTAGACAGTTATTTATAAATACTTGTACCTTCTTGATGGTGGTTGTTGTAGTTCTCCAAGTTTCAGCTCCATACAGTAGAACTGCCTTGACGTTCGTATTGAAGATTCTCACTTTGATATTGGTTGAAAGTTGTTTTGAGTTCCATATGTTCTTCAATTGTAGGAATGCGACCCTTGCTTTGCCAATCCTCGCCTTTACGTCTGCATTGGATCCTCCTTGTTCATCGATGATGCTTCCCAGGTATGTGAAGGATTCTACATCTTCCAGAGTTTCGCCATCAAGAGTGATTGGATTGCTGTTCTCCGTTTCGAACTTGAGGACCTTGGTTTTCTCCTTGTGTATTTTGAGGCCTAGTGATCCAGAGACTGCTGCTACACTGGCTGTCTTTATCTGCATCTGTTCATGTGTATGCGATAGGAGGGCTAGGTCATCTGCGAAGTCCAAATCGTCTAATTGATTTTGAGCTGTCCATTGTATTCCGCGTTTTCCCTCAGGTGTCGAGGTCTTCATCATCCAGTCGACCACTGGAAGAAAGAGGAGGGGAGAAGTAGACAGCCTTGTCTGACTCCGGTCCTCACCTGGAATGCATCTGTCAGCTGTCCTCCATCCACGACTTTGCATCGTAGTCCGTCGTATGAGTTCCGGATAATATTGACAATCTTCTCAGAAACTCCGTATTGTCGAAGAAGTTTCCATAACGTCCTCCTGTTTACACTGTCGAATGCCTTTTCATAATCAATGAAGTTGATGTATAGTGATGAGTTCCACTCAACTGATTGTTCGACGATGATCCGTAGTGTTGCAATTTGGTCTGTGCAAAACCGATCCTCACGGAATCCAGCTTGTTGATCTCGAAGTTGGGCGTCTACTGCATCCTTCATCCGGTTCAGTAACACTCTGTTGAAGACTTTCCCTGGTATTGACAGTAGTGTAACGCCTCTGTAGTTTTCACATTTGCTCAGATCCCCTTTCTTTGGAATTTTGATGAGGTGTCCTTCTTTCCAGTCCATCGGCACTTGTTCCTCCTCCCAAATCTTTTTGAATAGAAGGTGGAGCATGTTTGTAGTTACTTCGATGTCTGACTTCAGTGCTTCAGCTGGTATGTTGTCGGATCCTGCTGCTTTCCCGCCTTTGATTTGTCTGTTGTTGAATTTCAGTGATTTGCCCGCCTTCTTTGTGCTTGACCGGTTTCTCTGGTTTACTATATTTCCCTGCTAGTTTCTTCGTTGTATCGTAAAGCTGTTTCATATTTCCTTCTCTCGCAGCTTTTTCCGCTTTCGTTACTAGTTCTTCCACGTACTTCTTCTTGTCGGCTCTAAGGCTCTTCTTCACTTTCATGTTTGCTTCTATGTACTCAGCTTGTGCTTAGACTTTCTCTGCTCGTGTTCGGTTGTTGTTAATTGCTGTCTTCTTGTTCTTCCTTTCTTTGATCTTGTCCAGTGTTTCTATAGAGATCCATCCCTTATGATGGTTCTTCTTTAGGCCCATAACCTCTTGACACGTTGAAGCTAATATTTCTTCGATACCTTTCCAGTTGTCCTCCATAATAGTTTCTTCTTTTTTCATTAGATCCTGTAAAGCTTGCAACCTGTTGTTGAGAGTTATCTTGAATTCGTTGAGATTGTCAGTATCTCGAAGGAAGGCTGTATTGAACCTTTGTAGTGCTGTTTTTCCAGTTGTCCAGTTCTTCTTTAGCTTCAGTTTTAAATTAGCCACAACTAGGTGGTGATCTGAAGCTATGTCAGCTCCTCTCCTGGTTCTCACATTTTCCATTGTCCTTTGGAACTTTTTATTGATGCGAATATGAACTATCTGGTTCTCTGTTGTGTGGTCTGGTGAGATCCATGTAGTTTTGTGTATACGTTTGTGTGAAAATATTGTGCCTCCTATGACCAATTTGTTGAATGCACACAGATTCGCAAATCTTTCCCCATTTTCGTTTCTCTCTCCCAGTCCATGTCGTCCCATGATATCTTCATATCCAGTGTTGTCTATTCCGACTTTGTCATTTGGATCTCCCATCAGAATAGTTAGGTCCTTTCTTGGGCATTTCTCAATGATTGACTGCAGCCGCTCGTAGAATTGATCTTTAATGTCGTCGTTGCTATCATTGGTGGGTGCATAACATTGGATAACATTCACTGTAATTCCCTTCTCATTTCTTTTGAATGATGCTTTGATGATTCTGCATCCGTGAGATTCCCATCCTACAAGTGCATTTCGTACTACTTTGCACAGCATTAGAACAAATCCCTAAGTGTGTGGAGCATTTTCCTCTTCGTGACTGGAGTACAGCAGCATCTCTCCCGTATTTAGCCTTTGATGTCCAGCTTGGGTCCAATGGGTTTCGCTAATTCCCAGTACTGCCAAGTTGTATCTCCTCATTTCTGTTGCTATTTGACTGGTCTTCCCGGGATCTCACATTGTCCGTACGTTCCATGTACCTATAAAAATTTTTGCTCTGGTTGTTAGAAGGAGTTCGGGTTTCACCATGAGGCGTCATAATTCTTCTAAATGAAGACCTTCTAACTCTCAGGGCAGAGTTAAAATGGTTTGAGTTGTTTTTTCTGGTTAGCGTTTTTTAGCGAGTTCGTTTTCTACGGGATGGGGTGGCTAACCCCATGCCCAACCCTCCTCCTCTACCTGGACTTGGGACCGGCAGTAACTCTAGAAGAGCTACAGGCGGAGTTAGAATTTAGGGTAGCAAATAGTATTATTAATGGTGACTTTCAACTGGTCATTTTTTAATAAATTACAGTTTGTCGTTCAAAACGTGTCTTTCAGGTCATAGATTTTCTCATCTAAACACTTCATATATTCAGCTATCATAATCTGCAAAAATTGTATTGTTTTTAAGGTCGTCGTATACTTTGAACAGAACACAAATGATGCAGTGACCAGAACTAAGGAGAAGAGCTCATTTTTGAGTATCATACAACTCTGCATCTTTTACAAAAACTATCTAGAAGAACATCAGATGAGTACGAAAACTAACCGGGTTCTGGCAGTCTAGAAATGAAAGAACGCTGTAATCGAATGCACTGAAATTACCACATACAAATGAAATAAAATCAGAGAAAGGACTTGCAGCATCTGCTTTCATTCTTGACGTATCTTATTTCTTAGGATTCTGTATTTTTCTAGGTCGTGACTGTTTTAGATGAAAATTGTCTCCAGTCAAACCGTTACTTCATTGGATAGTAATTCATTGCTAACTAGTAATTAAACAAGATAAAACCCCTTGACATGTAAATTAAGCAAACCACGAAATGGAAACTAATTACCATCGGTAATATCAAATGATCATACTACGACATGTTAAGCTAATCCAAACCTCTACATGTAAACCATTGAAATAACAACCATGTAAAGGTCATGAATTAATACCTTACTGAGTTGAGTGAGATCAATGCTAATGGAAATTTTCATTATGATATTAGCTATAAAAGAAAGCTTAAAACTAATCTAGACTTCCAAAATTACTTCACTGAATGTTACATTCACATTTCTCGTTAGAATATTTTCACCAACTTAAGGAGAGATTACAAGGTAAAAAATGTCTAGAATACTGTAATCACTAATAATTAAATTTTCTAACTGTTTCACTAAACTTAATAAGATAACTCTTGAAATACTGACATTTGGTCAAATTAAAAGCTAATTAATTATATTTTAAATAGCTCAAAATATTTTTAGATTCAGGTCTGAACTTTTTTTTACGAAATACCATTAAAAATTGAAGTAAAATAAGAATAGTCGATCATCAGAGCCCTTTTTTGATAAGGTATTAAAATCCTATTTATATAATGAAAACTCTTCAGATTACTCAAGAACATATCAGTGAACCTTGTAGAATTCAGATAACCAGTGTCTATCAACGAGACCCTCTCAAGAGTTGCAAACTTCAATAGTTATAAACTCAACGACAAAACATTCTATGCATATATATTATGTTTACTGTTTTCCAAGATAATTTAGGAATTAGCAGCTATATTTTACAGTACCACACCTAACTATATAGATTTCTTATTGACTGGCTATCAGAAAATCGTAAATAAAAATGACACATTTATGTGGTGAATGAGGGTAAAATTCTGAAGTGTCAAATAAACATTTCGTGAAATACAAATTTTCAGAAGGGGTTTTTTGGAGATTTTAGAAATTTCAATATTTGAAATCATGCGTCAATTGAAGTTAGACCACCATGCAAAACCTGGAAGCACTGGATGGCCGTTTCGTCCTTTTGTGGGACTCCTCAAAAGTGCTCATCCACGGTCCCGCGCGAGCGCTTAACCATTAGTCCACTGAGCCGGTCGGCATCCAACGGTGTTAATGTCTAACTTCAACCAATCCACGAAATTGTGCCACCGTACACCATCGTCTTTAGTGAGCTGATATCTCATAACAGACCTGATTGAACTCCACTGGTAACGGCTTCTCACTAGAACTCCAGGAAATGCCTCTTGATGCCAGTCACTAGTGAGCAGCAAATACAAATTTATAGAATTTGTTTGAGAATAAGTGTTTTTAGAATCTTGTTGAGTAATGAAAAAAGAAATGAAGAAAATGTAGAAATTCATTTCTAGATGAGAATTTCATAGAAATTCACCGTTTAATAATACTGACAAAGATAGATATTCATAAGTGTTAGTCAATTTAATTGTTAGTTAATTAAGTAATGTAGTCATGAAACTTAGTAACAAATGACTATTATTATTATTTCATGTCTTAATATAGATTGACTTAACAATGATCATTTTTCTCAAAAGTAATTTTACTATAGAAGATAATCGAAAATGAATGAAATCTGAATCAATTTTCAGTTATTTATTGAAAAGAAATAAAATTTTAATGAGTATAAAATTTCAAATAAAAATATGTTTATTTATTTCTGATTTTTTTTTAAAAATTTCTCTCTATCTCTCTTGTTCATCTCTTTGGTTAGTCATTTTGTCCACAATATTTCTTAATAAAATAAGAAATACTTAATATTGTTCTTATCACCATTATTATTATTGTCATTATTATTATGACAATGATGGAAACTCAGTGAAAAAAATTGTTTACTAAAAGGATATATAACGAGAGACGATAAGCCATAAGAAAGTAAACAATCATTTCTGATCATATTTCCCCATTACACATTTATTTTCCATTATTTAATGTTCGATTCATCTCTTTTCTATACTAAAGAATTTTATTAATTTGACTGTTTATTTCCATCCTCCCCCACATCCTAAAGCTTTTCTTTTATATTTAAGAATAATGATGTAGTTATGTAGATATGATTGTTAACGATGAATACAATCAGTTGGTAAATATATACTGTAATTACTTTGAAACTAAGTTTCGCTTTCAAAATGTTTCTATGGTTAAGTATCGGTAAACAAAAGTTGGATCATTCATTATTTAGTGATATATAAATATCTATGTCTACACAGATACATACCTATATATTCAAAAACATATAATCAGAATTATGTAGATACATCCATATAAAGTTTACAAATTATTGAATCATAAATATCGGAGTAATAGCTTAGCTGTTAAAACCACTATCAAATTTCCTAACTCATCAAAAGAAAGAAGCATACTACAAATGTTATAATTGTTGACAAGGTGAATGATTTACAAATGAGTTATTTGATGCGTTTTCATTTTCAAATGAATGACAAAAGTATATTGATTAATTTACTAATGGTGAAGATAATGCGATCTGATGAGTTTTATGTTTCTAAAAAATCATTGAGCCAATAATAACTTTATTTAATATAGATGAACATTAAGATGAAATGTTAACTAGAGTTTTGTACTAATTTTTTTATGAAGAAAGTCATACAAATAAAACAGTCATCTAAAATATAGGAGTACTATATTCTTGATTTACCTTATTCTGTGATCATACATATAAGAGTCCTCTAATTTCGAAATAATTAATTTATCCCTCTCAGTAACTAGATTCAGATAATAGATTTAATATTTTTTCAAATAGTAATCAAATGTGACTGAGATTTAGGATAAAAGTACGAAGGAAAAAGCTAAGTTATTATATGATTTTCCAGATTATTTAAAGATCGGAACGTGAAAACAAAGGGATTAAATACATTTCTCAATGGGCTAATGAACTAGCTACGGAGTTTGAAGATCATGAATTCCGTTCTACTGAGAATCAGTGGGTATATCGACGACGAATCTTTGGATATAGTAAAACGTATTTTTCATTATATATTACTATATTTTGCAGCGATCATTTATTATTATGATTATTAATGTCTTTCTGACCCAAATAGAGTTATAATGAAAATCACCTCGACACTTGATATATAATTGAAAACTGTTGCCCTAAATGTTATGATTAAGTAATTGCTTTTATTTTAAACTTATTAGTAAGGAGACGAAGAAGTTGCTAATTTGATGAATGCATTTCCCTACATCTGATCGTACGAATATAAACAACTATACATACTTTAAATACACCTAGGAATGAATTGTATAAGATCCTCCAGGCATCTCATGTGATTTAATGGTACTATCACAAATAGAGATAAAAAACAAGCTGTAGATGCCGCGAAAATATTTCCAGGTACTGTAATTTGAACCGATTGGTTAGTAAGCTTTGTTTTATTTAGACTCATTGGAACTAGTTTTAGGGGTAGTTACAACTGGTCAGTGAAGCGTATCTACAATCTTACGGAAATTAATGCTTCTTGTGAAATTCGAATTCGCATTACTCAGAATCACAATAAGAAGCATGACAGAGTTATTCGAGCCTAGACTAGCTTCCTGTACATCTGTTTACACTTAACAACAGTAAATGGCCTGATCATAGTGCTGAGAAATTCTATCGATTAATCTATGAGGTTATATATATATATATATATATATATATATATATATATCACCACACCCATGTTTTTTCTTGCAAGCCAATCAGTTTGAGTAGTGTCACATTAAATATCAACCAGTCATTTCAGTAATGTAAATATTATCTTGTCAGCCAGATCCATAGATTGCAGTGGAGCTCGATTTATTGATCTCGTAGTGAATAGTGAATAAACAGAGCTTTCTTAGCTATCTTCATCATATCATATTCGACTAGAAAATGTTGGTATTACTGATGTCTCTATCGCAAAACATCAGAGTATATGATATTCAACCATTAAAAGACCGAACTTAGTAAGAACTATGCAATGGTACGGGGTTTATCAATTCGATGAAAATAAATATCGCTTCATATATCAGAATTCCCCACTGGTTTATTTCAAAATAATTAACATAACACTAACACCATTGGATAGCAGCTCAGTGATCGAGTAGGTTAAGCGTTCGCGCGCAAGACAGAAGGCCACGGGTTCGAATCTCGTGAGTGGGATCGTGGATGCGCACTGCTGAGGAGTCTCACAATAGGACGAAACATCCGTCCAGTGCTTCCAGGTCTCCAACGGTGGTCTAACATCAATCGGTTCATGATCTCGATCAAACACTTAATAATCTCCACAACCCCTATACTGATATAAATCGGCGAAAACTTGCAATTGAATATCGAATTTCTTAAAAATCTTTATTGTGTTGGCTTCGTATTTCCATAAATATGGTGATATGAAAGTTATTCATTATATTGTTTTTGTCCGATTACACGTCTCTATTTTTTAGAAACAATTACAAACTTACCACATGCTTCTTTTTGTCCTACGGTTATGGTTTTATACTTTCCACTAGTTTTGTTAATCACTTATAGTTTTCTATACTTACTAATTTAAAGTGTTATCATTTACAAAAAAAAAATAATCTGATTAATAGTTGTGAGTTATGCTTATTAATAACCATTCTCAAAATTACATTTCGTGACAGAACAATCTTGAATGGTTATATATTATACAATTATCTAAATTTAATATAATCAGAAAATTAATAACCGGTTTTATTTGTTCTTATTTATCTCTTTAATAAGTAGGATATAACCTCAAAAGTATAAAAATAATTCTCTACAAGTGTCATTGTAAACGATATAATTATATATGAGATATTTTGCATTAAATTAACAAATCAAAAGTGATCTAGATGAAAAATTGTATACCTAATAATGATAATAGACAACTACTGATGAAATGTATGTTGAACAATGAGAATAATATGTATAATTATATGCGAAGACATATGTTGTTATTTAAATGAAATTTGTCACTTCTAAACAAGACAATATAATGATGTGAAGAAATGAATCTAATTTTATTTTATTTTTAAAAAGGATCATTTCATTTGTTTATTTAATCGCGTGACAATTAACTTGCTTATTATCATTATTGTACATACAAATATGTGAAAGTAAGGCAAACAATAATATTTTTTTTATTCATATACGTTTTCATACTGAGGAATGTGTATTATACTGTAAAGTAAAAGAAAATAAATACACTTGATAAATTCTGAAGCATTGAAAAAACAAAGCTCACTAATCATGGAAATGACAAGTTAGGTTAGATAAAACTTCAACCAATCTGTTAATAATTAGAGGTGATCACTATTTCAAAAAAGAATAAAACTGAGTCAACAGTAATAAAATCGTATGAATCAAGATTATTATCAGGTGATAATAGTAATAATAATATAAAATGAACTATAAATACAGAATCTACTAACAGCAGGTAACTGGTTAATGCATCATGAAAATAACAGAAAACGACATTTGATTATCGTGTAATAATAATAATAATAGCAATAATAATAATAGAGAACTTACATTATTTAACATAAAGTATCGCTTGAGTATGGTCGACTAAATGGTTTTGGTTAATCTAACAATTGGGCCTACATTCTAATAGGAGGTTTCAAATTATATGATAATATAAATCAAACAAATAAGCTTCCATCTCGCCAGAAAATGGTCTTATAACATGACCTTGATTTTAATTATCTATGACAGTGATAGGTGATGCTCGTCAATGGATCAAATAATTCATTCTATTTCAAATCCGGATGGTTGTTGCTGGCTACTGTTGAGTTGATTCCAAGGTTAAGTGTATAATTTTGTGCAATTTCGATGTGACCAGTTCAGTTGATTTAGTTTGACATAGCCTAATCTTATATTTACGGAAGTGACTCCATTTTTCTTCTTAGTGTTCTTCTTCACCATCACCAAGTAATTATTTGAAAGCACATTATTTACCTCGGAAAATAAATGAGCTAGCATGTCTTTGTATCCTTTTATTTTAAAGGTTTAAATTCATCTTGTAAAAATAAACGCTTTTATAGCGTTGAAAATATAAGTGCAATGAAATAGATAAATATAAATTAGATCGTTAACTGAAAAGCAATAGTTTACTAAAACAGAAAAAATCATGCACGAATATAATTCAAAGAGACAAATTATATTTTCATAAAAAATACCTTATGGATGAATACAAAATATTGCTTACGGTCCGTTTTTATACACTGGAGTACTTACGTAACCTAGTATCGGAAGAATAGACCACCCTGGAACCTTTCTAGGGTTGCTGCTGTTCCTAAGTTAGGGCAAAGGAGAAGAGATGGGCTTAGAGTTAGCAATAGTATCCTGTTAAGAAGAACCCTGCTGAAAAACTGTTCATCAAAATTTATGTCGATGGATATTTCTCAGATGAAAAAATGGCGGATAAACTCTTAAGTTAAAGATGATTTGACATTTGCTAACTAATAAATAAGATCTTTTAGGATTAATACGTTTCACAAACTGTAACAACTATTAAACCAGGCTATCTGATTGTCAAATTATACAAAAATGACAGTACTACACACATTACTGCATGTCTTTCTTCCTATTAATCAATTTTGTTTATCCATTAAGCGAAAAAGTGTAATATCTTTTAGATTAGTGAGTATAAATAATTTTGAAAATGAGTTAGACTGAATGGACTTATTCTTATGCTTATTCATTCAAGACATTTAAAATGTGCAAATATCATTCTCAAAAATCATCCTGACAAAACAATATCAAATTATCAAATGCATTACATAGATCTTGTTATGTTCACATGATCAATTTTTGATGCGATTTCCCTAAGGATGTTAAAAAAAAATAAGGGAAGTTTGAATTTTTTTAAACTGTTTTATATTTATGTAAATCAAAAACATTCTTCTAGTGTATATGTATTCAACTAAAAGGTAAGAGGACTGTTCTTTTGTTTTTATGTTTGTTTTATCTACTCAAAATAAAGCATAATTAATTTCGGATAAAGAACAGAATAAGTGTTAGCGAATTAGATATACTCATTACTAGTCGTTAGTCAATATCGATTTGTAATCTCACAAGCTTACAATTAAACTTTTTAGAGAATTGATAGTTTTTATTCAATGTATTAGACAAATTAAAAGGATCATATAAGATTCTTTGATAAGTAAACATTTCTATGATACATTTTTATAACTAATTACAATTTTTTGCAAAAAGAGAGAGAAAAACTAGAATGGGAAGGAAAATGATATGAAAACAATAAGGAAATAACACAAGACTAAGAATAACAGTCTGTATTTAACCAATTTCCTAAGGGAATATGATCAAAGATTTTTACTCTTTTGTACTGATGAGTTTGATGGGGCTTTATTCCTTCATCTCTTTATTTGGTCGTTAGTTAAGTACAAGAGGTATAATTGATTTAACAAAGTTGGATAGATTTCTTTTCAGTTTTTGATCATGAAATATCTACCTATATCATAATATCACTATATATATATATATATGGGTTATCTATATGAGTTTAGTCTAATATGAGATACAAGTTTCTAAATTGAGTAAGACATGTTACCTAATTTCTCATTTTTACTATCAGTTGTTATTGGATAAAAAGAGACAGTTATGTATAATATGATAATATATGCAGTGAGGCATGTCTACAGTGTTATGAATATTCATTTAACGTGAGAGAGACTAGATATTATTCTCATTGTTTGGTAATATCATTACAGCTAATTATATATATATATATATATATATATATATATATATATATATATATATTTATGTTTAAGTGAACTGTCTAAATCAATCGAATTCACTCTATAACCCATTAGATAAAAAAGAAAAAAATATTTAGTCTACAGTTATTATTTGATTAGAAATTTGATTGAAGAGTCCCTGCAGTGACTTCAGGCATTTTTACACATAATACTGTCAAAGAGTAAACTCAGTTTTTCTTTACAGTTCAAATGTAGATCATCTAAAAAATTTTATCTGCAGTGATAACTTAAAATATTCGTCCGTCGATTGTCCTTGATCGAATCGGGGTTCCTTTATAATATTAGAGTAGAAAGGTAATATTATTTAATCAGTACTCGAAAAATTATAAAAGCGGTGACATGATAAAAAAGGTGATGGCTAACAGTGAAATCCAGGACTCGCGCTTCATCTTATCTGGGATTATTCAAATGGATGAACTTGTTTCCCATCGTTGACGTTCATACCACGACATGAACACAGTATTTTTCGCTTTAAAAACTCAACTCTTTATCCATTGAGCTACTGAGTCCGGCCAATACTAACACATGGATGCAGGTACACTATAGGATGAAATACAAGTCCCGGATTCCAAAACTTATCTTTTCCATAAAATTCTTATGGCTATATCCTAAGAATCCATGTGAGATGCACAAAGGCCAACAAAGACCGACGAAAAAATCAGTTCACGATATCAACAACAGGATAAATCAAACCTTCCTCATGAAGATATGGAAACTCGATAAGTTAAAACTAGTACTACATATAAATAAATAAATCTCTTAAACACCATATTATAGAGTAATAACCCACAAATCGTTTACGTAGACGGTGATAATCTATTGCTATCGATTACATTTACCGTATGACCACTTGATTGTTCGATTAAATATTGTGATTTTAATCGGTCAGATGCCTAAGGCGTTCTATCAGCATTACCTTATTAAAAACCATAATGTATCACAAATAGATATGGTTACACGGCGTCTATAGGATAACTAGAATGTTTAAAAAAATCGTGGTGACAGAAACACATATAAACAAGCCTTGTGTAAAGCACTGTGCTAAACTACCACTTGATTAACGACAGATCTTAGATTACAATAGTTGAGTCATATAATGTTGAAATACTTACGATGTTTAATCACAAGTCGTTTGTTCTCTTGGTACAAAGGTATACTGAAGAAGAAAATTCAGTTCATCATACCAGTTTTTAAAATAACTATTAGCAATCAGATGTACGTAGTTTTGAACCTTTATGAAATACGCATTATTATTCATGGTAGGAATAAAAACAAAACAAAAAATAGATATTGAAAAAGAAAAAAGACAGTTTATCACCTTCGTTTTCAGCTTTAAAGCTGTGAATAATGTAGACAGTGGTAATGTCCACATTTGTTACTCTTTGTATTTTAATTATGTTCAGTCAACTGATTAAAGTTAACTCTTCCCTAATTTCTTACAAAAAAAGCCTCGTTATTGCTTGTAATTGTTTCGCATTGAAAACAATGTAAAAAATCTAATTAGTAGGCAAAGTTACCATGAAGGTAATTAGATAAAATGTCATATTTATATAGTCTATTTAATCCCACATCAGGTCTTCAGTGATCTTTTAACAGATTAGTGTTGAAAACGAGTAATCTGAGCGATTCATATTTCATAGTTGTTAGTTACTTTTGTTCAGCTTAAAAAGAAAAGTGCATACTTTGAGTACTGCTTTCAATAAAAATATCATTTCGATTGTATAACAGTAGTGATTAACTTTTGCAAGAGACAGTGCATTTTTTGAGTATAGGGTTGTTGTAGTATACTCCATTCCACCATAAGAACAAATGATATCAATTAAATTTTTCCTACCTTAATTTTTTACAACATTCATGATTATGTCATGATAAAACATTTATTTTCATTCTAATAAATGAACCTTAATATCTTATATACAAAACCTATCAATTGAATTTACAAATTAAATAACTATTCCTTCTTTATAATAAATACATCATTATATTCTAACTAATAAAGAAGATGCCTAATTTATCAATATTAACGATGTGATGAAATGTTTAATTAACCCTTATCTCAATCACAATCACTTGAAACACACATTACAATAGATAATATCTACAACAAATATGTGAAATAGCGAAAGAAAGGTTTCACATCACTTTTATCGTCTGAAAGTTAAGCTATACCCTGAAGGTTTTTCTTCTTTTTACACTTTAGATAGCTCTTAATAATTATCATTTATAGATGAATGAATAAATAAGAGAGATATGACAAAGTTTCCATATATATATACATATATATACGAATCAGTGAAAATATATTAAGTTCTTTAGTTTCGTTTTCCTCTTAATTAAAATAATCAAATGCCAAGAGCATGTTACAATAGTTTGTTTTCATCTTTTGCTTAACTATTATTAGTAATCATTGATGTAGTCGTATAGAAGAATAAAAAGAGACAAACAGTCTAGATCATAGCCATATTTTTATACAAAGCGAAAATGTTCATTATTTATACATAGGAATGAAACTCGAGTTTACTTATTAGAAAGATCATAAGAAATCATGAGTGTTATTATCAGTTATGTGGAACGGAAAATGATCACAGATATATTGATGGGGGATCATAAAACACGGACCAGTTGTATCCTTCAAGTAAGGGATTTTGAATTAATGAATCCTCAATTCTTTCTATGAAAAAACGTAGAAAGGTCATTTTGAGTTTAGAGCGATTTTTGATTTATAATTTTACAGAAGCATACACCCAGTAGTTCTTGTTTTCGCTCATATTATGACATAATAAGAATTTTACATAGTGTCAAAAATTTCTTTTGCTCGCCATTCCCCCTATACTACAAGTATTGAAATCGAATGGTTCTCTAAAGATGTATGAACACTCATTTTATTCCGAAGCTATTCTTTAAACAAGTCAGTTAAACCTGCTACTGCTCGTGCAGCATACTCCATCAACCACGGATCTCCAATAAGCTCCGTCCTAAGTTCTCCTTTCCCCTTGTTATAAAATACTTTTCATGGTCTTAATCTCCGTCTCAAAAATATTCTACTTAATTATTATTTTATATTACCAGTTTACTGTCTCCATGCCAATTATAATAAATAAATTGGTACAGAGTATTCAGTGAGAAAGATTATGGTCAAAATTTTATTATTAAGGTTATTTGTTTTCTATAAATAACTTCAACTAGTTTTTATCATACACTATTAACTAATGATATATAATTGTAACATTCGTTATGCTGTTTTATCCTCATCAACAACATTAAATAATATCAGAATTAAGATTTTAATAAAAATGTCCACTCAGGGTAGTGGTTGTTTCCTCTACTCGAGTATGCCATTCATCATTCATAACTAACTAAAATACATGAACATAGACTGGTCATACTTGACAGTGTTATTTTTTATTAATGAAAATAATAAATTATAGCCAATAATTAATGCAAAAGACACGCAACTGTGTAAAATTATTTCCTGATCTTCCATCAATTTTTCTGTTTCCGATGTGTTTTTCTTTTCATCAAGTTTTCTGCGTGTAAAACAACACTAGTTTTACAATAACTAGAAAAATGGAAGGAATAACAAGATCCAGTCAATCAAAGTTTCATTTCGTCGGGGGTAGGGTATTGTTAGTTAGACTAATCTTGTTTGCCATGTTATTTTATCACTGTTTTTTCCTTTACTGACTCTGATAGATCAGTACCAACCATATATATATATATATATATATATATATATATACATGTGGAAGCATACATTTATCGTCTGGTCTACCAGAGATTTTGTCATTGTTATTTTCATCTAAATGACTTATTTGTTAAGTTTTCTCGTTATCGTAATCTATTTCGTGTGAACATGTAAATAGGAAACATTGGGGTGGGGATGATGACAAAAATCGAGGAAATAACCTACCACTAATCCAACCTATTTTATACTATAGTTACTTATGTATTTTTGGTGGTCGGTTTGCATAACAGCAATAATAACATGTGCTTTTAACGCCTTTAACTAAGTTAAAATTAAAATGCTTCCTCCTTAACTAATATATACATATATAGGGAGAGGAAGAAATAGATCAGACCCTGAGGCCAAAATGGTCAGTGGTCACTTACGAGTAAAGCTAGAAATCTGACGCCTATCTATTCGTCTACTATACAGCTGTTCAAATTTTGTTCATATAACTAACAGCTTACTTTATACAAATATATATATGAACATATTGAATTTGATATGTCAATCAAATTCCATATATTGAAAGAAAAATAAACTGATTCGCTATTTGCTTTAATTTGAAGGTAAAATGAACTATGCTGAGGTCTATATGTTTAAGCAGAAATGACTATTTCATTTTTATGTTGTATTTTTGTCAGTTTTTTTCTTTGATTATCATAGTCATCATCATAATCATCATCTAAAATGAGATAATGCTGTTCTAAAATCTGAAGTTTTTCTATATATTTATATTTAGCCACAGGCGAATAACGTACACTAAAAATGAATGTAAAGTTATTCAGTGATTAGGATAGTTCAGTTGTATGCAAAAGAATATAAGGATAAGCAGATATACATATGTCAACTTGTTACTCCCAATTTTTCATTTGCCATTTAATTTTATTGAAGTCCAACAACAACATATATATTTATACATATTTGAGTAAATAAATCATGAAAATTATGCAAAGAATTTGTCACGAATGAGCGTAGATTGAAAGTTTTGTAATTAGAAGGGGGGGAATGATTAAAAACAAACCATATTTCAAGTATTATTTGACTTAATAAGTTAGAATTAATCTGACGGATACACAATTTATAAAAAACATGTAAGCATGTTTAATTGTTCCAAAAAACCAAAGGTTGACTTTGGTTTTTCCAGAAAAAAAAATGTTGCAGTCCAGCTAAATATTTTTTTTAGTACTATAAAAGGTTTTCTTTACTAAATCTGTCAATAAGTGTTATCATAAAAATCATGGATATTATAATGGTAATACAAGTTGAAAATTTATATCTGGATGGTTTTCAGATTCGGTTAAAATTGAAAGTATATTTTGTAAATGAAAGAAACAATTCATTTGAAGTTTGTTTTCATCGTAGACTAACATCAGCCAGGGAATATTTGAAAATAATTCTTTCTTCTTAATCTAGGGATTCCATATATAGTTGTGGTTTGTGAGATCTTCATGTTTTGAGATGAACATTATGTCTGTTTAGCATAAAGCCGGAGCCGAGATCTACAATTTTGAACTTTATTTGTATCCCCACCATTAAAGACACTAAGATGAATTTCTTTGTGAAAGCATCATTCGCTGATACAAGCAATTCTAGAGACAGACAATAACTCGCTGATGGCATTTATTCAAACTACTTCTAGATTATTGACAGAAAATATGAACCGATTTATTCCATCATAATTGTATAAATATATTGTACTCGTTACCAAATCTAACGGTGCTGACTTTATTATAGTGCGATGCCGTTAGTTTACAACGATGATGAGTGCCAAATTCGAATGAGGAAGCTGCTCCTTGGGTAATAACAGTTCATGACAGAAATTACTCTTTTATAAGTGACTATCAAAGGATGTGAAACTCATTGTCCGAGTTGACTAAATAATCATAAGTTATGGTTAGAGACCCCTATGTCATAACTCTAAGTAGGTTATTCTAGCAGACACCTCATTTTTTTGTCAAGTTCGCTAAATTCAGGGTTTGAGTATGATCCCATGCTTATCGTTCATTCCTTTCAGACCACATCCCTATTCTGAAAATCTTCATTATTATTAATATTGTTGTTTCTAATTCTATGTTTTTTATATTGCTAACTCTCTCCCTGATGGTGTTGACATGACAGCTTGTGTTGATGTCAGATCCAATATCGTCTTTAATTAACCGACTGAATAAATATTAATAATAATAATAACTATGAAGTAATTAATTGAAATATGATTCATAGACTAAATTATGAAAGAAGTAGGGAACTAAAGTTATTTTTGCAGTATGATTAAAATTTTCAGGTTTATTTGTTGTAGTATCTTTTTTTATAGCATGTGAACAGTATGCCGAAAAATTGTTAGCAGTCTCCAAATCATTTATTACGTAATCAGAACTAAATTGTTTATTTACGTTTCATCTCTTTTTACTGTTTACGTAAAACACAATTACAGACTGAAACCTTCAGTTTTGTTTGTGTTCTTATGTCAAAAAACATTTACTACGGACTGTTCTCATTTTATTCTTAAATATATCACATTTATAACTAATGAAACTAAAACAAACTAAAAATTGGGCATTGATCGGAAAATACTAAATTTCATTGGTAAATTATTATATCTAACGGCTTATTTAAACCCGTTTAAAGTTTATTCAGTGTTTTACGTCATTAAATCTAATAAACTGCCGAGTTATGTATCCCGAATCAATTCATGGGTGAAATCAGTCAGTCATCAGTATGAAAATTGACACGATTATGTATCACTTTAAGTTTCTACGATCCATTTCAATCTATAAAACCAGAATTTTCTATTAGTTTTAACCATTATATAGATTATTGAGAGCGTTATGCTCTAATAACTTGTAATGTACTAGTTTATGAATGACTTAGCACAAATAAACAACTCTAGTTTGTTGGTTACGTCGAACAGTTAATAAGTAAGCGGTGGTTTTCATTATACGTTAACATCGTCTCCATAAAAGAATATTAAAGCTCTGATATTCGATAGTCGTCTGGTTAACATCAGCTTACATTGAAAACCATTTTCAAAAAAGAAATTGCCTTATTTCAAGCAAACACTTTAAGAATCATCCGATTTAATTCGATCAGTTTTATTCCTAAACTCTGTAGATAAATAAAGGAGTTTACGGCTTAAATCATTTAACACGTTTGAGTATAATAAATAGTATTAACAAACATTAATTTTTGAATTCGTCGGATATTATGTAGTTACAAAAGACTAACTTATAAATTTTGAACTCTCAGCTTTACTAAGTGAAGTATAAACAATACAGAATTGTGACCTACTAGTTTGACGGTTCAACTACCGATTCAGAGTAAAAAAAGCAAGGGAGTAAATTTAAAGTAGTTATATCAAACAGTGTTTATATTTATTCATGAGGATATGTGTAATACTTCAATTTATAATGTTCCCTAACTGTAGTGGTAAATGAAGATTATTTATTAATAAAACAGACTCCAGTCATCATCAAGGTTTACTTAAAAACATATGAAGTTGCCAATGGCGTCAATTTTATCTTAAATAATCATATCAGCAGGATACTTATGTATCTAATTGAAGAACATAACACTTATCCCTACTTTGATTATTAAACATTTTACTTTCTTCTACATATATATTCAAAAGATTAATATCCTCTTCAATAGTTGTCTACTCAATTTCAAAATCAACATGAATGAAATTTTAGCATAGCAACTTAACTAAAAATCATGAAAATATCTTATTCATAAGTAATATTAAATTTCACAAGTAGGCGATTATTATTTATTCATTTGGAAAATTCTCCAAATCATTATTAAATATGATAAAATATTCAACACATTATGACACTATTAAAGATTATCAATATAAAAAGTGATAATAAATTTAAAAGTGTTCAATTTAATTAATAACTAAAACAAGGAATATTAAAATGCTTTTCATATATAAAGGCGTTATTTTAACATCAATTAACAGGGTATATTGAGTCAGTAAAGTGTATACAAAGTGTGAAAAAAAAGATATTTTCAACATTAGGAAAATTGATTCTTTCCATTAAGATTATTATGGATAATTCACACCATGAATTAATGTTATATTTTAGTTGCAATAAAAAACTAGCGGCTGAATAAAGGAAAACTCATATTATACAAAAACTCTAAAATGACTTTATTCACAAGATCTAGTACATTTTCAATGGTCTATAGGTTTTAGAAAAAAAGTTACACACGCAAGTTGTCAACTTACATGTAGATTATTTTAAAGTACGAAATTATATGTAGATTTTCTATAGTCAACTATGATAGTTCGAAGAGGGATGTAAGTCGTTCATACAATGGATCGAATTCCAGGATTAAATGGATCCTTTAATCTTCGTCGAATAAAAATACTATTGAATGATTCAAGAAATTCTACTAAAATCCTAAGTTTAGTTGAATTTAACGATAAAACAGCTTCATTCTTGTGGTAGTCACGTTGAAAATCTCTCGCAACACTGTAGACGGTCATACTTTCCAACAATGTACAGTATACACGACCTTTGGTCTACTCAGCAATTAGTGATAATTTGATTCTTATTATTTAACTTCGAATGACTTACTATTCTAGCATGATAATACTATAAATTCATAAATTGAAAGGATTTACTCATTGGACCTAAGAATAGATATTCAGTTTGTGATATTGGAGACTTCTGGAATTCTTCACTCCAAACAAAACTAATAACGATTTCTACAAATACGGTGTATTAATGGATCTCAGGTTTTTGAAATAATTTTCTTTTTCCATAAAAAGGATATATCCGATCTTACAAATTCTTCAAAAAGTCCCATTTACAGAGAGCTTAGTGAAATAATGAAACTATGTATGTTTTTAAACTAATCAAAATTATCAAAAAATAGTGGTTTCTGCGAAAATAATTAATAAATCCTTACTATAGTCAATGAATGAAGCTGACAAGTGAATAATAATTCACGGATATTGTGGTACACTTAGCTCCAAATATAGAAAGATTAAAGCTTTAGTTCACATGTCGTACTTCAGTTGGTAAAGCAATTTCAAATATAACTCTATTAACTAAATAGTTCTGGGGAATAAATTAACGATTTATTTACCTCAGCGAATTCTCCGCAGACATTTCATGTAATTAAATACTAGTACGACAGGTTGCAAGTTAAGTTTTGAACAGATTCTGAAGTCAGTTAGCATTAAATAAAGGATATAGGAAACATCTGCAAATAAGTAATAAAATTAGTGATATACCTATAATATCCTAATATGCAAGAAATTAAATCACTGACATATACCAACTTATTATAAGTAATTTCTTCATAGTAAATAAAAATTTTAAAAAATATTGCAAAATATTTAAAATATCACCTACCAAGAAATTTTAGCGATTAAACTTAAATTATAGTGAACCACTAAGACGACTACGAAGAATTCATCATTTTTGTATCTTGAACACTGAATGACAGATTTGAACAATCGATGTTAGCGTACAACTACCGTCAATATGATGTGATGAACTAATGAGATCTTTATTGTGTGTCAAAACTTTAGACTTAAGTCATCATCCCTGTCCTCTCCAAATACTGAATATCATGTCTTGAAACCCACCAATTATCATAAACAAACTTCATCTGTAGACAAATCCTGAGCCTTTTTCGACACAGAATAGTATATTGAAGCCAATTTGAGTGAGTCAAAGAAATTTTTATATATAGTTGCGTCTATTGTAAGTAGTGTGATAAGCTTTTGGAAATTGTTCAGTCGTAATGTGGAAAATTTCCAGTAAGTAATATTTTTAGTTCAGTATGAAGAAAGTTGGCCCTTTACTTCATCCCCAAAAGTAAGAGTACTAAACGGCTGTAGGTAGTTTTGATAATTCCTAATGTATCTCAACAATTCTGTCGGTGATCAAGACTAATAGAATATTTATCTGATATGTTGTACGGATTGAGTTTGCTGGAAACAAATAATAAACTCACTTAAATGTCTTCAGAGATGGTTTGAAGAGACCATTTACGGACCAGCTATGAACTAGTGAACAAACCAAGAGATAGGTTTTTTTTCACATTTTAACTTCTGAGAGTTGGATAACTCAACAATGAATCTCTCATCATCAGTTTGGGTAAGACTCATATCGCAAAACTTCGAGATGTCCAGTCTAAGAGCTTAAGAGTTCAGTTCTCTGGGGTAGCAACGTCAGAAATTTAATTTTCTATTTAATGAGATATTACATAAAAGTTATTATTACAAGCTAAACTGTTTTCTGAATCCTCATGAGAAAACACCTAAAAATAAGTTCAGACAAACTATCTTTCATTCTGTGACTACAACTCACATGGTTGTGAAAACCACTCATATGAATCCTTCAATAAGGTTTTTGATTGTAGATTCGAACTATTTCTATACTAACCAATGATACTGAATATATAAATGATTTTTGTCTGAAATGACATACATATTCCACCTTTTATACGTACTCGAAATTCTTAAAACTACTCCTATATCTATCAACCATATCACTAGACGCTGAATACGTTAATGATTTCAACATTCACTTCCCTAAACTTCAGAAAGATTATATTGACAGATAACAAATATATACTGCTGATAATCTAGTCAGTAGCATAACTTTACAGTCATAAATATTGACTACGCTTTATATTATGACCCGTGAATTGAACTTTGAAAATACCATAATCTTCACAAATCCCCAAAATTCAGAGAATAATTGTTGCTTGTTAAGAGAAAATAAACAAGTCTAATATGGACAGAAAACCTTACCATTCTATCTACACATTATTTTGAAGGTGAGGAGAAGTCTTATAAAGTTAAGTCTTCATCAGAAAATAAACTCAATCACCTTCACCTCGTTAGCATGTAGTCGTCATAATTGACATCAAGTCGTATACTAACTGCTTGAAAGATCTAATTGCGTAGATCTATTATGTTTTAGACGTATCTCTTACAGTGGATCCCAATTAAGTTACATAAAATTCTCACCTGAGTGACCTTGGGTTGTTTCCTGGTATGGCAATCAGATTGAGTATTATGGTTAAGTCGCAATTTTATGGATTGAGGCATGACCTATAAAATCTGAGTCATACAGCCATTTACACTCACAAGAAAATTTAGGAAGGTTCGTTCTTTGTTTAAACATTTTCTAAATAGGTGCGCGATTTCTATGATCCGGTAATATCTTTTAATATTCTTTCATTTGGGACATTGCAGGAATAATCCGCATACTGTGAGCAATTACCAGGCGGTAACGCTATTTATATCATTTCCAGTAGTTGATCGTACATTCACTACTCCTCCATATTATGAGTTCTCTTAAAAGTTGGTTAGTTATGCATGGCAACTTAAATAATTTAGTACGACTCATGATTGGACCCCAAGAACAGGGTTAGCGGTCAAACCAATATATTTTATGTTAGAATCTTCTCTATCTCCTGACTGGAGTAGACCGTCAATATTTTTATCTCTCACATGAATAACATGGTTCGAAGCTGCGTAAATAAACTATTATATGATCTATATTATTATTATTATTATTATTATTATTATTATTATTATTATTATTAGATTTGTTCTTCATTTCTTCTTACCGATAAGATCTTGGTATCATCATTCATTCAGCTGATATAGTAATATCAGTACAAGTGAAGTTAAATTCAAGATTAATTTCTAAGTTATCAAATAGAAAACTGTAGATACGAATGGGAAAAGAACAAAGTTTTTACATCCACCTTAAAAATTTTTATTGTGAATGTAAATGGCTGTAGGATATATTGGAAATATTCCCAAGATTTTTAGACTAGAAAAATGAAACAAAATATCATGTATCAATGAATAAGGAACAATCAATAAAATAGTCATTTGGTGTTTATAATTGTAATGTACAAGGAGAACAATAACCAGTATAAATTAGCGGAAGAAATAAAAACAGTAAATCATCACTTAACAATAATGTAATCTGGAAAATATTTGAATCACATATGAAATAAAAAATTGCAATCTATCCTTTTTAGTTACGTCGAAACTGTACTATCTAGTACTATGTCAAGCCCACATGGGTTATTGGAGTTCCGAACAAACCGATTTATTCGTCCTTCTTGAGTCATATTTTTACTTCGTCAATTATTCTCTGTTAACTCTGTTTTTATAAAAGCGCATGTATGCCCATCGCTTACTCTATTCATCGTATGTCTTTAGCTTATTTTTTATCTGACTATAAATACTGACTCACTCTCGATTAAATGGAGTTGATACGCTTGATTTCTCTAGTCCTCTCCTCTTCACTGCTTCATCGTTTCGTTTCTCTGATTGTCTGTCTGGATCGATAAGTGTATGAAATGCACGTATCCAAAATTCACTCTTGTATTAGACTTATTTTATTCCGTTATTCACTAATGCAAATTAATTCAATAATTATATACAAGGGTAGTCGGGATGTATATTTCATCAACCTCATCGTTAGATTAAATTGGAGCCAGTTAAGTGGACCACAAAACGGAACAAATAATACATAACTGTCATTCGGTAAATTTATAAGGTTCAGCTAAATTTTTATATATTGTATATCAACGCTTAAATAACGCAACATTGAAGGTAACAAGAAATTGAGATTACCTAAAAAAAACAGGTAATAGAAGAAATTAAATAATAGCGATTTTCAAGAGATAAAAATCCGGTCAGTTTGTTTACATACATCTTCCTCATGGATATAAATTGAGAAAATATTTCGAATTAAGTGCAATGTCAAGTTCAGGATAGGCACTCTAACCTATCGAATAATCACTGAGATTTCTCTTCTGTCTTGTAAAAAGCGTTTCTGCTCGTTTGTTAATATGTGATGGATAATTTCACTATAAACGCTTTCCAACCTCAACCATATTTTCAATAAGATTTAATATAAATAGTGCAACTAACAACGCCAGATAAATGGATGGCTTAGTTTTAATTTACAACTGTTTATTGGAATTATTTAACAGTTCAAGGAGAATGACTGTTTCTATTATTATTATTTATTATTATCACCAGCTTTATTCAATATTATATTTTTGGTACAATATAGAATTCTCAGCGTAAAGTATTTCAACAGGTTTCCGTTTCTTTATTCTTGGTCGGTCCTGGCGATAAATATTGAGTGATCGCCAGTTAGATGTTAGAAGTTCAGTAAATGAACATCTGAATAATGTGCATTCTTTTCGCTGTATATTACCAGCAACCACATTGTCTCTTATTGAGTTTTTTGTAACTCTGACACCGAAAGGTTGTACACTTTTCAGAAACGCAGCAGAATAGGTCATGCGATTAATAAACATAATGATATATTAAAACAAACAAAAATAGATAACTTGTTGAAATATCTAGATGGCAGGAACAGGTAGCCCAGATGCTCAAGCAGGCCGCCCTTTATTCACACTTGTATGGACGAAACTATGAATCAGATGTTTAACAATGTGATGATAGTTTAACTATTTTATTGATGTAAACCTGAGCAAAACAGTTCAGTGTGTGTTTATGGTGTTTATGGTCAGTGGACATATTTAACGGTACTCCAGTACGAAACTTATAAGGAAATTTATTGATCTCTGCGAATTAGAATGAAATCTTTACGAATAAGTGACAGCTTATTTTACATTGGATATGCAATAAGACAAACATTAATTTATCTGTAACAAAAGGTCTTTTTGAGATGTTCCTCCGAAAATAATAAAATTGTTGATGTTATTTCAAAAGCAAAATATGATTAGCAGTAAAAATCAAACAGGTAGTCTCTAAATGCTGTTTCATCTATGGAATCGGAGATCGATCTCATTCAGTATTTTCGAGATCAACTACGTTAAACTAGATAAAATTCCCTAAAATTAAGATAAATATAACCAAATATACAATCACCTGAGAAATCAAAATTTCGGAGTATCTAACATTCTGAAAGAGTGATGACATTTCTAGGCTCAGTATCAAGTTGATGGAAACAGAATAAGTAGTAGTATGTATGTATTTAATCGTACATAAATTCACAGATAGGTCTAAAACATGCTTTATTAGCTAAGAATTGAGAAACATGCGAAGAGTATGGAAAACTATGAACACAAGTGAATATGCTGAATTGGAATCTGCGTAATTCTACATAAAGCATTTTTATTCTGTATAAATAACACAAAACAATCCACAGAACACTCAAAACGCATGCGATGCATAGAACAAATATATTTTTTCTGTATTAGTGATGTTAATATTACATTTGGATTTAATAGCAGTGGTTACTGAGTAAGTATTATCTATTATGTTAGCAATAGTGTTTTTTTTCGAATGAAGAAACTCGGACTAAACAACAGTGCTCTTACTTAAATTTATATCTTATCGAAGTAATAATAAATTGGAAGTCAAAATATAAAGGATTACATTTCTTAACAAAGATGAAGTTTTTTAAAAAAGAAAGCCATGTGATTGCCGAAACCTTAATATCGAAACATCTTCTTGTACGGTTCTCTTCTCTAATGATTATTCGGAAGTGATTCAAGTTTATTTTATTAAAATTTCGTATTACTCTAACGTGGTTTACACCACGAATGGACAATAACCGAAAAATCACTGAGAACCAAGGATTACTAAACAAGCATTTCATCCTGGTTCGGAAATTTCCAGCAATTATCACTTACGATCTCACGGAGGAATTAAACATACCTTCAGAGCTTATAGCAAGTGTGATATCGCTGATCACCTAGATTGCTATCCATTGGTCTGAATTAGGTTAAGAGAAAAATAGGAGGGATAAAATTATCAGTATATAAAAAATAAAAATAAAAAAGCACTATGCTTCAAGTATAACAAAACATGGATGACATCAAATTAATAAAATTCAGTTAAACATTTTTGTTCTAATCTAGATTCATCCAAAATCAAATATAATAGCATTTTGTTTACCTTTTTGTTTGCTATATTCATGCTAATAATGAAAATCAGGAACTATTATGAAACTTATTTCTATAACATATGTTTAATTCAGATTATAAATATAGAATCCTGATCTAGTTATGAAAAATGTCACTAAAATTTAAGTGATGATTATAGTGGCATATGGTCATAATGATCATTAATTTCTTTCGATAAACTAAATTAATTAAAAAACCCAGATAACAGTATATATTTAAAAACAATTTTACAGAGGACAGTAAGAATAGAGTCATAGAAAAAGTTAATCTACATTACGAGATTGTTGAATGAAAATGTACGAACTAAAGAAATTCGTTTGTGTTTTTAAGAAACTTTAAAAAAGATGGCAACAGTTTCTCTTTTATTTCATTTGTATTAATTGTTTGAATCTTCCAATTGATGCTTAGGAGCATTCTATGTAGACTAAGTCGATATTACCAGTAAGTCACAGGCGTTTTAAACAGATAGGAATGATAGATAGCAGTTGAATCTAGGATGCGTTTTTCATCCAGTTTGGGGCTAGTCAGATGGATATACCCACACTACAGACTTGATATTCATTCTGAGACTCAAACTCAGTATCGTTTGTCTCAGATTCCACTAAGTTACCCTACTGCACAAGTTAGTGGCTGTCAGGACCCAGTAGCTAAGTGGGTGGCGTTTGAAGCAAACGGTACTGAGTTCGAGTTCCGGAGTGAAAATCAGATCCGGAAAGCAGGCATATCTAGTTGACGAATCCGTAATATAACGAAACTTGTGTCCCAGATTCCACTGCTAGCCCCAATCCATCTCAGTTTCTTTATTAATTGTAGACTTTTAATGATTTATGTTAACCAGAAATATATTTTATTTGATGTTATTAATAACTATCCCTTATATTATATTGAGATAACTAAAGATGAAATACGCCGATGATCGAGTTTATCATGAAGTTTGTCGGTGATAATGATAATAATATATTTGAGGCAACAAAGTAAAAAGTCTTCAGCTTTTCATACCTAGTTTCTTTATATCAAGTTAGATGGAAGAGTTCATTTAACAGATAACCTCCATACTTTATCAAAGCTGAATTAATCAGAAGATACTTGTATGTTGAGATTGTGATCAATATTCTACTGAGTAAATACTTTAAATAGATATTATTCAAACGGCACTAAAGAGTGTGGAGATTTAAATGGCCAATTTATCCATTAACAGAAATTTATTACTTAGTCCGAATAATACAACCTAAAAAAACTGTATTTCATGCGGAGGTATATTCTTAAAAAGTATGTATGAGTTATATTATATAATGATCATGCTTTTAAAATTATAATAATGAATTAGCTGAGATCAGTAAACGTTCTAGTAAATTGCTCAGTAATATACATATGTGACTCGTGAAATTCTCGACCCCGTTTCTTCGATCACCATATAATATACAAAACCGCATAACTATTACAAGTTTTAGTCGTACAATTTAGAGTATAACATACTAAAATGAAAAAATATAACAAAAAACCATCAGCTTTACTTATTATAACATGGTTTTCTGTTAGTAATTAACATGATCACTTGATATGAGTGCAACAACCTTTGCGAATATGTTTTGAGTCAAGTCTCATATTAATTTATTATTAGGACCATCCATTGATAGGGAATCACGTAATAACATGTCATTTTTATGTTCCAAAACAGTTCAGCAAATACAAATATATTATCGTTCCGTCACAGTAGTTCTCATTAATTGTTTGACAACTCTGCTAGTGTATATATGTTACCTAGTTTGTATTTCTATTATGTATTATTGTTTTTTTTATCTCGAGTGGTTATCTTGAAAAAATCAGACACGATCAATATACATATTTCCTTAAAATCAATAAATATTTGGCTTATCATCTCCAGAAGAGAATCTGTTAAAACTTAGTAAGACAATTTACTCAGATAAACATTAAGAGAAGTAGTAAAGATAAACAAAGATATAATCTGGGTATTTGACCTTTTTTAGTAGACAGGAAACATTTATTTATAGACATTAACAATGTAGATAATCAACTTGTTCAGACGGAAATATGCTTACTTGAAAAAAGTATTTTACTTTCTAACGATAGTCTTGAATTTACTAAATTTATTAGGATTAACTGATTGGATCAGTACTTTCATCACTGTTAAATATTAATCCTTTTTTACGTAACTGTGGTATATTTTATTATATACTCCTATATTAATGTAGACCGCAGTAACCTTTGTTAATGATGTAGAAATGAGAAAGTGAGGCTTCAAAAGTTTATGTTACAGTCAAATTCAAGATGGTAGCATTTTAATTATTGATCCAGTGCTTTCCTAAATGAGCTTTGAAACTGGACCACCAAAAAGATGATGTTTTATCTGTAGCCAGTAGTAATCTGTCAGTCACGTTTACGCAAAACTAAGTGGAACTATGAACTAGCTATGTGATGGTCTTAATTCCCTAACTATTAACAAAGTTTTAAATAATCTTTCCTGATGACAATGATGTTGGATAATTCTTTTCACAAGGCTTTCAGTCCCTTTTCCAAACAATTTAATCAATAAAAGTTTCAACAATATAGTGACTAGGTTACTTAGTCATAAATATAAAAAGAATTAAAAATACACAATCTGAGTGAACATGTTTGAAAGTATTAGAATAATGTGTCGCATTATCTTTTAACAGCGAATCAGGGTAAGAAAAACACTAAACTTATTGTAAATTTTCCACCTGCATCATGAAAATGTCTATAAAATTTATTCTTGTTATCCAAGTTACTTTTGTTTGATGTTTTTATAACTCTTTAGTATTTTTTTTCACTACCCATCATGTAATTCTAAAGTTCGAGCCCTCTTGTCTTGGTCTTCTTGAGGGTGAAGTGACAACAGTCCTGTTATGGGATACATAACAACAAAGTTTATTATAAATTTCGATTCATTTACAGAAGTCCTATAGCCTGACAGCAGAACTACTTATTCTATAGAAAAACTACAAAATTAATCTAGCCAGGTTCTGAAACGAGTTAATTAAAATCCCCTGCAGAAAGCAGTATTAACCCTTCTTCTGACTGTTACAATTACAATACTTATCCAATCAAAAAGCTAAGAAATTTAACATTACTTGAGATATTCTAGTAAGTGCTCACTCAAACTTAAATTTATCAACCTTAATTATGACTCAAAACCTTACCGATATGAACTTAGTTATTTGCTTTTTAAATAGGTTCAGAGGAATATATACTTTACTAGGAAATAGCAAACAAAAGGATAACATTGGACAGATATTAGCATGAAAAAAATATAGGTCGTGTCATCACAGTGTCTGAAAAATTCTCAGTCGAATCATTTGATTACTTCAGTTAGTTAATTACAGTGATAAAAAATGACCGTCCTAGAAGGTATCAACTTTACTCAAGGGTGAATTGACGATGATGCCCAGAAAAACGCTGGACCATTGAACGAATCACCCATTTTGTCAAAAAGGTATCTGTGCTAAGATCTAAAACTCCTTTGTGCATCTAATCAGCCATCAGAAACTGTTTTTTTTATTGACTGATTCGGAAGTCTAAAATAATCTAAAGAGTAACTTTCCAAAGGAAACAAAATACATCAGTTTTACAAAAACTAAGCAACGAAAAGCTGAGAAAGTATAATCTTGAATAAATACACAGTCCAGTCGATTAAAAGTTAGATTACCGCTACTTATTACTATAAAAATAATGTTGTCTTACTAGTTGTGTGGTTGAATCGACTCTGCAAATTTTACAGACAGAACTAATAACGAAAACAAAGGCTTGATATAAAACCATTATAGTATGCAGAAAATTCAAACAAATTTAAAGTAGCAGTGAAGACAGTATATAAGGAGTTACTTGATTTCTGTTTGAAATGTTGTACAAAAACACTCAAAATCTGCTGAATATGATGGTGCTATATGATCGTCTAAGTGCGAGCCAATACTGACTTAGTTACCGTGGTGTACATTGTGATTTTCTGGAACATGGGATTACTTGTTATATGATCGACATAATCGTTATATTTAAATACTTGATTACCTATGCATGTTACCCCTCGTGGGGAAACATGGACTGCCCACCAGCACTTTCCAACGAACTCTGTCCTGGGCAATCGTTTCCAGTTTCCATTCATCCTTTTCATGTCTCCTTCCAATTCTCGTTTCAGTGTGTTCTTTGGCCTTCCTCTTTCCCGTTTCCCTACACGATTCCAAGTTAGAGCTTGCGCCGTGATACAATCTGATGATTTCCTCAATGTATGTCCTGTTCACCAACTCCGACGTCTTTTTATAATTTCCTCCTCAAATGGAACTTGGTTTGTTCTTTCCCACAGTAGGTTACTGTTCATGGTATCTGGCCAACGAACATTCCGAACATCCCATGTGCCTATATTAATTGTTTCTCCAGTTGTTAGAAGAGGCTTCAGTCTTATGATTTCCGAAAAATCTCAGCTTCCATCATGAGGCGTCAGAATTCTTCCTTCAACTGTGAGGTTAGAGTTTAGATGGCTTAATTTGTTTATTCTGGTAATCGTTTTTTAAGCAAGACTGTTTTCTGTGGGATGGGGTTACCGATCCTGCGCCCAACCGTCCTCCTTTATTGGGCTTGGGACCGGCAGTAGCTCTAGAAGAGCTACGGGCAGAGTTATCATCGTTATCAGTACCTCACAAATCAGTTTGAGTGGTTTAACTTACATGTAATGTGCACAACATTATTTCAAAATATGAGTAAAATCAGATATTGTTTAAAAGTTTTTGTTAGCACAAGTATACGATAATCACTTTAGTTTAAGTTATACATAATAAAATGTTTTAATAAATGTGATGGTGTAACAGTATATGATACTGAAGAAAAAGCTAAATCCAGTACTACATTAAAACAAATTTAGCAATTTTTAACATAAGTATGATTTGTAATTTATTTAAAATTTCTCAGCAACAAACGGAAAGATAAAGGTAATACAGTTTTTATTTGAAAAAGATGCTAGTGATAAATCTTATTCTCACACAAAATCTATCAATGCACCATTTACTGTTTCTTATTTTTGTTCATATTTCATAGACTTTTAAAATTGGCTATCATATTTTGACTATATATTACTGTTATGTCCCGACAAGAAGAATAGTAACTTTTGGGATTCATTTATGGACCAATACTAAACGTATATTTCTATTGTATAATTATTAAGTAACTAAACTATGCATATTCATATTCCTCCTATTATAAGCTCTATTTTGACCCATAAACTATTATTATACGTTTTACCATTCTTGAGTTATACCCAGTATATTAATTACCACCTCCCTCATTCACAGCCACATCTGGCTAATTCTTGTACAAATGTTGTTTCATATTTTATTGGTACGTTGTGGTCTGTTTGATTGGTATATAAACTCAGTGTGTTTGAAATATAATGGTTCATATCGCAGAGGCTCGGATTGGTGTTCTGGACTAAGTTGACTGGACTAGGCAGGAAACAAGGCCAATCAGAACTCTAGGCTGCTCGCACGTGTTTTACGCATCCTTGGTCCGATCGATAATTCACTGCTTTCTAATCGGCGGTCACAAGTTATAACAATTACACTAGATATAATGTATTTAGTCTGAATGAAAAATGACAGAATGGTCTTAAGAAAGTATGATTGGTCATCAAGATTGGAGGTTTTAGGATTATCAGTGGTTCTATTGTGTGTCAGAACACACTTATGAGCTAGAGATTATAGATGTTTGTTTAGTTCTTTCAATAAAATATGTTATGTATATTTTCGTCGAATGTTATACCTCATCCTCTGTTTTAATATTTCATTTAACTGTCAGTAGTTAATTATGTCTACTGAAACTACCCGAAGCATATATATAATCTAATTATATCTTAATGTAATGTCTAGTAATATGCTGTACTATTATTAGTATACTGTTTGATTATACAAAAACCTTTACAAATTAATCATCAAATAATAATTATCCTCATGTTTCGATATAACAAAAATGTGTCATTTTCTAAATATTAAACTGTTTTGACAATAATAATAAAGCAAAATTAAAGATAGAATGAACGACAAAATATATCATTAAGCATAACTAAAAAGCGAATGTTTCATTTTCGTTCCTATTGTGGTCGTCAATTCTTTGAATAAATAAACCACCAAATTTATTTATAAACGCTAAACTTCCATCGTAAGTAGATGTCTATTGATTTAGTGAATGGAATTTAGCTGATTTCGTGTAAACATCTATATTTGATTGAACTTCATTTTCATTAAAAAGAAGCTGAAAAGGTCAAACGAAAATTCCCATAGCAAACAAAAAACAGTCTCCAAGTTAACTATATTGAAAAGAAATTAGGAATATGCTATGTTTGAAGAGATTACCAGTTCACCTGATCTGAGGACGGAACGAAGAATCTGTGACACAATGACCAGCCCCACTAACTAGAAAGAGAAGTCCAATTTCGAAAGTGGGAAATATATTACATAAGCAGCCAGAAGCACGAATAACAACAATAAGCACAACTCAAGCGTATATATACTACATAAAATGTCCTTGGGATGCGTTACAAAATAACATACTAAAAGAGGCAACGAACCAATAGCATTTAAAGTCCTCACAAGTGGGAAATACAACAGGAACGTGAAAATGGGTGTTTTTGGAGCGAAAACAAGAAATTCAATTTTTAAAAAAATAGAACTATAAAAATAAGGCATCTACCAAGTAAGTTCTGGGGATCTAACATCCCTAACATAGTATAACAGAAAATTCTTAGTAGAGATAATGAGTTGTGCAAGTTAAGCCGGCAAATTTAGTGGAATTAAGACAAAATTTGTAACTGATGTTATTCTAACAAATCTAAAGATAATTATAGTTAACTTTCGTCTACTTAGGTGATTAACACATATCTTAAGATTTTTCGCTTAAACTCACCTAGAATATTAAGTTGTATAAGAGTATAATGGAAAACGATTATAGATCAACCAGACAAAAATACATCAGTCCATGAAAGCAATAAGTGCCAGTTTTAACGTCCTTGCAATGCGCAAACTTCATGATTGGTGTCCTCATTACTTAGAAGAGACTTTTAGTGAAGATTTATTAGGTATCTTCAGGTAAGCTAGTATCTATCATTACCAAAATTTCCCTTACGAGGTAACTACACATAATTTAGGGATTACGTAACCAAAGGAATAGTTTGTTATTGTTCAAACTTGTATGTGATCAATCTTACTTTATTCATATAAAAGATTTGTGTTTTTTTTACATTATCTTAGGCTGATATGAGAAGGAAATAGAGTTGTCTATTATTTCACCTTAAACATACCACTTCATGAAATATAACATGACACTGTAACATATTGAAAATACAGCATCTTTCAACTAGTAGTTGGAATTAACTTTCAAAGAATCATATTAAATATTTTCGGTTAGATTTTATTATTTTTAGTGCTGCATATGGTATAAATTCCTCAAAATTAAAAAGGTATTTAATCTTCTAGTTAATTGAGTATTCATTTAACTTAGACATTATCTCAGCCATTATCTTAATCCTTAAATAATTATAACTTCTATCAAGTCTTACTATTATTGATGAAGCAATTCAAATCTACTAAAAGATTTAGTTTCTCTTCAGTACAATAAAACAGCAGTCTAGTAGTAGTAGTAGTAGTAGTGTACTATTGTAAATCTATTAGAACAATAAAAGATTAGAAGGGGTTTTGTGGAGATTTTTAGAAATTTCACTGATTGAAATAATGAGTTTAGCTTCAATGGACTCATGATTTCAATCAGTGAAATAAAAGATCAGTCAAGTGATTATAGATAAGTTTTATTGTTTAGATTTATAACCCATATGAATATACAAATAACGGATTAAACTAAAATGTGCCAGGATTCATAAATTTTATTAAATGCCTAACTACTTTTTTCTATAAAACCAAATAAATAACATATAATCAACTTTTATTGGTAATCAGCAAAAGATATAACAACAATTAATGGGTTATGAAAGAGTGTACAATTCAAACGATATTAAAACTTATAGAATAAACATTTAAAAAGTATCAATTGAACATATACAAAATAATCAAAGAAAAAGTTACCCAACTTTCATAAGTTGAGTTTTTGTCCTCTTCTATTACAGTAATATTCTACTTACATTACTAATCTCAATTAATTTGTGTGAAATAAAGAAACCCATTACTTGTTTTTGTCAAATTATAATATTCATTTCCATATTAGTCATATCATTGTACTTTCTTATTTATTATCTGTTCAAAAAGTTGTAGTATTACAAGTACAAAATGTTTAAATTTGTTACACGATTTACAAAAATACCATTCTAATCAAAATGATTGTTAATATTATTATTATTATTATTATTATTATTATTATTATTATTATTATTATTAGAAGCTTTATTCAACATTATATTTTTGGTACAATATAGAATTCTCAGCATAAAGTATTTCAACAAGTTTCCTTTTCTTATATCTTGATCGATTGTGACGATAAATTTTGAATGATGACCAGTTAGATGTTAGGAGTTTGGTAATCCACATTTGATTAATGTTCATTCGTTTCAATGCATATTACCAGCCACCATGATGTCGCTGATTGTACCTTTTTGTAACCCGTATGGCGAAAGGTTGTAAACTTTTCATAAACGCGCCTGAATAGATTGTGAGCACAATAGACATAATGATGTGCTAAAACAAACAAGAAAACAGATAACTTGATGAAATATCTAGATCGGAGAAACAGGTAGCCCAGATATTCAAGCAGGCCGCCACGTTTTAAACAAAGAGAAAATCAATTAATAAATTCTGTTTATTTAGACGATGGGGGTTAATTTTATCAGTAGTCAAACATTTTTTGTCTTGAAACTTTTTTCAATTATTTAATCTACAATCATCACTAAATCACCAAGTTATATCCAATTTGTAATATACATAAGAAAAAAACATCAAAAAAAAAAATTTTTTTCTTTACAAAATACCAAAAGTGTATTTGTAAGCAATGTTGGATAGTGGCTAGCAGTGGGATCCAGGACGCGCGTTTCGTCCTATTTTGGACTCGTCAGCTGGATGTACCTGCATCTCAAAGTTGATGTTCAATATCGAGGCATACGCACAGTATGCACATATCCCAAAAACAGACTGATCAATTGCAGTCTTAAACCTCAATGGGAAGATACAAGCCAAATAATACCAAGTGAATACCAAAAGTGTAGTTTTAATTTTCAAAGTTTACAAATTGCAATAACAAATGATAAACAATTATATGAAAAGTAATAATACACACACAATAGAATGTGATTAACATATGTGTTAATATAAAAGGCATATAGAAACTACTATTGTTATTTTGTTGTTTTAAAATGTTTGTGTTATTTTTACTGTGCTAGTAAAACCAGTAGAGTTTAATTGTAATATTCTTAAAACAAGAAGAGAAAACATTATGACTAGGTAAATTAGAATGTAATATCAAAATTTCGGTCATTTTATGATAACTATTAAGCGTATATGTATATGAATAACTCACTATAATGATTAAGAACAGTTCACGTATAACCTGATTCAATGAAGGTTAGGAATTAAACAAAATTTACCATCGTCCATGTGTAATGGTAAAAATTTAATAAAGTACTACATTACTTTCTATAACCAAATGGTCAATATGATCTAAGTTAGCATAATATACTGTTATTTTGAGTTAACACATTGTCTTCAAGCTTCATTTTAGTATGTTATTGAAAAACAACTGTTCCATCATCTTGAAAACATAAACGAGAGGGATAAATCAGTTAAGTCGGTATTTAAAAATCATGCTCTTAATTTATTTATATAAAATGAAACGAAAAAAACTGGGCTTTTCCTTCATAGCATCATCGGCGAACATCTCATTCAATAACATCTAGGAAAGTATACAGAAGAAATAATTCAATTGGAAATGGATTAGATTATCTCGTAATTTATATTTTAACTGAAATTTGATCAGTCATGGTTGACAAAAATGCACCTTATGTGGATTGTCTCTATATAGCCACTCTGACACATATCAGGACAAAATAGATGGAACATGGTTAGAACTGGAACCCAGGACGCGCGTTTCGTCCTGTTACGGACTCAAAAACTCGATTTGCCAGCATTTTAGTTGATATTCGTTCTGTGACTCGAACCCAATACTGTTCGCTTCAAACGCAATCGCGTTATCCACTAAGTTACCTAAAACCTCAATTTATAATAGACATTTAACAGTCTTGCTGCTATAAACAGATACAATGTGTATACATAATTGAGATAGTAATCATTAAGTGAAACTAATCTTTCACTCGTGAACCCTGTGCAAACTTGTGTTACTTTACTGTCGGTTATTTATTTACTCTGAAGAAGTGGCTTACGTTAAGTCACTAAACGTCAGATATACTTATTTATTAATTAAAATAAATGTTTATTAGAAGTGATTGACAGAAGATATAGCTATTCCTATAAATAAATAAGTAGCAATAACCATAGTAACCACTGAACACTTTAGTCGTGCAAATATTATTCACAATGTTGAGATCCCGTTTCAAAAAATTGTCCCGTTTTCATCTTCTATCTAGTTTCATCTTCAGAGTATTCATTTAGCCTAAAAAAGTGTTCCTCTAATCATTGCAAATTCATTCTTTTACATACTTCGGTTTTGGTTATTGAGTAATAATTATTTCTACTGAATATGTTTTTATTGCATACATGAACTGAGGTCACAAAAACTTGATTTCAATATATTTAGGGCATATCAATCTTACCCTCTTTCAAATAGTATACGCTGTGGTAAATAAATACCCACAATAAATAGTTATTTATGTCATCGAGATTGATGCTGACATTATTAAGTTTATTGAACTACATTTTACAGTTTATTCAAAATATACTACATATTTCTGGGGCAAACACAGTAGTTGAAGACGTCTTGCCTCGTAAAATTCCTTGAACGGTTTCTATGAAATCGATCCTATTAAACACACCCAGCTACAAAAAGACACCGATCTTCAGCACCATTTATCTCCGACAACCATAAAACTAGAAGTCAAACAGATGGGAACAGCTAAACAAACGCTACTATATGACACATTTACGAGTAGGGATCGTTCAGCCGTGCCAAAACATTAACGGCAATACGTCTTCACCATGTTGCACAAACTTTCTTATCCAGGTGTTCTAGCTATCACCAAGCTCATAGCACAATGATTTTGCTTGCGTGGTATGAACAAAGGCGTAAGAGAGTGAGCGCACCAGTATATGATCCCAAAAATCTATGGTGATCAAACACAATAAATGTCCCTTAGGCTATTTTCAGCTTCTGACACTCGCTTCGATCGCATTCATCTTGATTTAGCAGGACCATTACTAGAATCAAACGGATACTCTTATCTCTTGATATCTGTGAACCATTTCGCATGACGGCCAAGAAGAGTACCTATCTAGAAGATGAATACTGAAAGAATGACTCGCATCTTTGTCGAACGATGGGTAGAAAACTTAGGCCGTTCTTCAACTATTACTTCAAACTGTGGATTTCAGTTCACATCTGTACATTTTCACCGCCTTTCTACACTCCTGAGAGTCACAAAACTCCAAACTAACGCTACCCAAAGAATAATGGTTTAGTAAGTGTTTCACTGACAGTTAAAAGCCTCACTTTTAGCTCAGAACGTATCAAGATGAACCTACGCTCTCTTAATTGTGTTACCTGGAATTCGCAACATAATGACAGCTGACATTGGATATACTGTATTTCAACTCATTCACAGCACGACACTGACTTCCAGGAGAACCTGTAGAGCCTTCGTCTTCGCCAATGAATTTCGTTCTAAACTCCCAATATGAGACGACTCACAGACGAAATGCGCCTAGTCAAACCTGTTGCTATCAGACCACACTCAGCTTGTAGAGAACAGGAACGCTAGTAGGGATAGTCAAACGTACTTGAGCATAAAATCACGGAAATCTCACTAAAATCTGAGAACCATATAGTAAATAGTTAATTTGCAAAATATCAATCCATCGTCTCAAACTTGACTGTTTCTTCCGCAAATATCAGTCCATTGTCCCAGATTTGATTGTTCGTGCATTTTCATACCAATTGCGTTCCGTTCCCGTTCTTTCCTTATCGATCTTCTACTGAAATACATTCTACGCCTGACCATTTCTATATACTACTTATGTGGATATAAGTAGCCCACACCACAAGCAGATTTTTTTTTCAACCCGCTTCACGGTTAAATACACAAATTTTGATCCGTCGTGCTTCGTTAGCCCAACCCTTCGAATATGCATATGAAGGGCTCTATAAAGTTCTTCGTCGTAAACTCAAATAATAAGCCAGCGATAAGAGTAGGACCAAGGATAACTTCAACATCGATCAGCTGAAAGCGGCTTAATTAGAAGGTAACTACTTCCCCATCAACTCTTAAAATATACAGCCAAACGATGCAATCCCTTAGATCCCAACACAATTCCTGACAGCCAATAACCAAAAGAGAACTCCAGTATCTAATAATCGTCCTAAAACAACACTCTCTGGAAGAACCGATAGGCTACTAGAACACATAAATGACTACTATCTGTAGAAAGTTTAGACATCTTATTACTTTTTCTCTAGTTTCCCGTGTTGTACAGCTTATTGGTTACCTTTTCAATCTTCATTGTCTTGAAAACAAAAAAAACAATACAAGCAATCTATTTTTGATGCGCTTATATACACATATATATTTATTTTTTTAAAATAAAACCAAAAAATTCTAAAATGCTCATATAAATATACTTTATAGAAAAACTAAGAAACAACCTTTCTGAGTATGCAATTTTTCACTGTCGTATGGTATGTATACAGATATGTACATATGTATTTTTCACACGGTTTATTCATTTCCGTTAGCATAACCGTATTTGACATTTAGTTGAGTTTTTATTATTTTTTTCTCAGGACTACTGAAAGCGATGAAGAAATGAAGACGAATTCGGAGAATCAGGCTATTAACTTTTCAACATTTCCATTGTTGATTGCACGATATCATAGACTGGTAAAAGACGACCAGACGCTTCTGAACGTGGCAGGCTGTCAGAAGAGTGCTAACCATCGACAAGCTCGCTAAGTTTGAGCTTGTGGTTGGTCACATCTTAAGGTCTTAATCACTCCATTGAGAGGAGAGTGAGCTGCAGAGGTAAACAAACCCGCAAAATAATTAATTTTTGCTAGCCTTCGACATTTATGCTAACCTTATTAGTTTTACTGGACATACCTTAGGCTGAAAGCGCTCGGTCAAGCATCTGCGCTAGATCACGTCTGGGTGAGACGAGCTGTACATTTCTTACGCCAACTAGATAGCTTAGATTGCATGCATTTCGATACACTATCCAGTATTCAAATATATCTTATTATCACTTTATTCTCGACTACCATTTTGATTGGCATTGGAATCCTTGCACAAGAAAATGATTTGAACGATTGCATTGTTACACATTGCATATCCGTGACATCTTCATACCCATTACTTGTAATACGCTTGTATCGTCTCCGTTCCCATTCTTCCCATCAACCCTGGAGAATATCAAAAGTCAGGCTTTCCAATTATCTCATCGTTTTATATCTTGTCGGCTCCGTATCGTTTGATTGCTGTCTTTGTGTGATTATTTTTGATTTTGGGAATAAAACTAATTTCAGAGAGCTAAAACTGGTATGTTAGGAAGATAATATGTTTTAGTAATCGTCTGACTTTAAGTTTGGGAGGCTAATACTTTTATGACCCCAGTTTCCATATTTATTGAATGGACTGAAGAAATGGAAAATTTGATAAGTAAGAAACTGAGAAAAGACAGACCAAAAAGGTTGGGATGACTCAAGATGGGTTATGCTTAAGCCCGGTCTGATTGATCATTTGTATTTTGTTTAAATGTGAAAAATTTAGTAGTACAGTTGATATATTTACTGGATAAATAATATACACTAACAGATATCTTAATACTAAGATTACTTAAGGCTGTGTATAAGTGATAAGAACGTGCCAAAGTTAAACCACTGTTTATTCCAGTATAAACAATGCTTATAGTAGAAGTTTAGGTGACTTTACATTAAAAATCTACCCATTTTTAAAAAAAAACCACTAACTATTTCTAAATTACAAAATATATAAAAGAATATGGTAGCTTGAAATAATGTAATTGGTAATGGATATTTGTTATAATAAAAGTTGAATGGTTTTAAATATATATGGTCGATTCTCGCTTTGATTACAAAATACTCATCATTATATGAAATATATACCGTCTACATATCAAGAACAAATTTCCTTTAACTGAAAATGTCTTAAAATATAAGAGTATTAAATAACTGTTTGGTTTTTGTATTAAATCGTACAGCATCACATAACCTCGACTGTATCAGGACTATATATATATATATATATGCCAATCACTATATCACTCCGTCACTAAACTGTGACAAAATACTCCTTGTTCTTTGATCCCAGTTTCGGAAAAATACGATACTGAAACTACTGTTTCTTCAAAACTGCAACGTAATTCATGTACAAGTTGCTGTCATTGAGGTTTCATTATGATTATTGTTAAGATTCTTATGAAACAGTAATGTTTTAACTTGTCCTCTATTATTCACGACTGCTATATTATAGATAGGAATTATTTATCATAAGTTCAACAAGATTAAGTCTCAGTACATTGATTAATAATTTTTTTGATAGATAACACAAATACGAATGACAGGTTAGTTTACTTATATTCACAGTAGATAAGCAAACTATATTATTTATTATGCTAAACAGCAAGTATTTATTTATATCTAAATTCATTTTTAAGCAAAAATGGATGGTGACTAGCAGTGGGATCCAGGACGCACATCTTGTCCTATCTGGGACTCGTCGGCTGGATGTACCTGCATCCCAGAGTTGATGTTCACTTCGGAACTCGAACCCAGTACCGTTCGCTTCAAACGCCATCACGTTATCCACTTAGCTACTGAGTCCTGATAGCCACTAGCTTTTGAAATGAGGTGAAGTTTAAATTCACTTGATATTGTCTGTTTGCTTCTTCCCATTGATGTTTAGGACTGCAATTAACCAGTCTCTTATTGACATATATACATCTTGTTCAGCTTGCCTTGATATTATCTTAAGTCACAAGCATTATAAACAAGAATGAATGGTGGCGAAATGCGCGTCCTAGATTCCACTGTTAGTCACCGTTCATCTCTGTTTATAATGCTTTTGACTTACGTTAATATCGAGGTAATCCAAACAGGATGCATATATGCCAATAAGAGATTGATCGATTGCAGTCCTAAACTTTAATAGGAAGATTCAAACAAACAATACAAAATAAATTTGAATTCATTTTCATTTCTCAAATAATAATGAGAAAAATGTCTAACGGAAGTAGTAAATGTACAATAACTTACTTATCATGTGTACTGTCATATTATAGTTTGAAATGACTTTTGAAATGTTATCTTATTACTGTCTTCCAAACTAATAGATGAAACTGACTAGAAAAAGTGAATTGACGACTGAATTATTTAGCAAAAATAATCAAATATGAAAATTCATTTTGTTTTCCTTTTTCATCAAAACAAAAATATGAACAAGTTTCATTGTTATTATCTTTAGGAATCATTAGATTTCTGTCCTCGATACTTAGAAATCCTTTTTAATGTTAAAATCAATATTATATAATAAATAATGAAATAACTGGTAAATAACTTCGTTATTTAAAACTCAATAAAGTAGATTTTAAAGAGATAGATTCACAAGACGACTGACTGACTATGTTAAATTATATGTTAGGAAAATGAGATTAATATTTATAAAAAAATATCTAATCGTCACTTAGTAAATAAACAACTATTGAAATTTCTAAAATCTTAACAAAACCCCTTCTGATAATAATCATCTGCTCACTAGTGACTGACTTCAAGAGGCATTTCCTGGAGTTCTAGTGAGAAGCCGTTACCAGTGGAATTCAATCAGGTCTGTTGTGAGATATCAACTCACTGACGGCAATGGTGTGCGGTGTCGCAATTTCGTAGGTTGGTTGGAGTTAGACATTAACACCATTGGATGTCGATCGACTCAGTGATCTAATGGTTAAACGCTCGCGCGCGAAACCAGTAGGTCTTGGGTTCGAATCTCACAGGGTGCGGGATCGTGGATGCACACTGCTGAGGAGTCCCGTACTAGGACGAAACGGTCGTCCAGTGCTTCCAGGTTTCCCATGGTGGTCTAGCTTCAATCGACTCATGATTTCAACTACTGACATTTCTAAATTCTCCGCAAAACCCCTTCTGAAAATAAATAAAGATAAATATAAACATAACAAAATATACGATAATTATTTATTTCTGCCCTATTTAAATATAAACATGAAAAATATGTTTGTTATATCTGATGTGTTCTTGAAATGTTTGAATGCAAACCAATTTTCTAGTTTTTCTAAATGCTATTTTCGTTACATTGTATTATCAATAAGTGTTCCATCAAATAGTATTGAATACACTATTCAGATTAAGGATATTTATATCATTTGACGTAAGGTGAATAAAAGATAGTAGATAAGTTGATTGTAAGACATTGGACTAAAACTCAGGATTCATTACCATTATTATTATTATTATTATTATTATTATTATTATTATTATTATTATTATTATTATTATTATTATTATTATTATTATTATTACTTAAACAGAGTTTATAGCGACTCACGTGCAAATGGGTTTATTCTCATTTAACTCAGTTAAGCCCTTTTGCTAACTTATTTAGCGGACAAAGCCATCCGCACTATAACAATTTATTGTACCCTTATTATTATTTTGTGCTTGTATGAAATACGCATGCTTGAATATTGCTTACGGCCTACGCATTTGTTCACTCTGCTAGTCTCACTACTAACCGCTTATTTGATTCGATTACTCATTAATTTCACATGCTATATATATGTCCATGTTATTTATATGGTTGACTCTGCTTTCTCGCTCGCTTGATCGTACTCGATTACTTACATCCGCTCAGTCGCTCGCTTGCCTGTTTGCCGTTCGACACAACTCTTAATGCTCGTTTAATGCATCTGTAATTTTGGACATCTGTGTGTGTGGTCTCGAAATAAACGTAATCAACGCTTCGTATTCGCCTTCTGAATAATATACCGTTGGGGTTAAATAGGACGGTTATCAAGACGAATTGTATACGAAGTTTAAGGGATATATCGAATACCGACCACCACATAATTGGCGATCCCGACGCGCGAACACGAAACAATCTTGAACGACATAATCCAATTCCTAAAATCCAACGTACTCGATAACAATTGTAACTATCGTTTGGATTATAATTATAACTGTGGATTTATTATCTCATTATTTTAATTATACGTACATTATCTCACAAACATTATAGAACATAACGATAATATTCATAATAAACAACGATATTTTTACAAACAATTGATATTTTGGTGCAATTTAGTAAGTCCGTTCTTTGTTATAAATTGTACCATTTGTTTTTATCATTGTTTTTATCGACTCACTTTTCTCTGTGACATTCGCATTATATTCGTGTACTTTTTGATCTTTATAAATATGTCTTTAAGTAACGACACAATAGAACTTTCCCAAACGCCGTCCGTGAGGTCCATTAATGTAACTATTCCTCCTTTTAAGGTCACAGATCCTCAACTTTGGTTTATCAGACTTGAACATTACTTTGTAGCTAATCGTGTTCATACACAGCGAGATAAATTTGGCCACGCGAGCTCGCTACTTCCAGATGAAGTAGCAGATAATGTACGAGAGATTTTAATCAAGCCAGACATAGAAAAGCCATACGACGCATTAAAACAGGCAGTGATTAAAGCCGTCTTATTAAGCGACCGGCAAGCCATCGAACAACTTCTCAGTCAAGTGCAGATAGGAGATAGGACTCCATCTCAACTAAAAAACTACATGAGAAGCATAATCGAAGACAGAAAAGTAGATAAAAACATATTTTATCAGTTGTGGTTACGACGACTTCCAGCGAACGTGCAGCAGATCCTTGCGGTTGAGGACAGCGATGTCGATATAGACAACATTGCTAAAATAGCCGATAGGATTTATGAGAGAATGAAACAAACGAGTCCGCAAGGGCATAGTACCACAATAGATGGACGAATCGATGCATTACAAAAGGAGATTAATGTTTTATGCCACAAGTTGACGAAACTAAATCAGAGCGATACGCAAAGAGGATGGTCACGAAGTAGATCAAGGGAAAGAAGTCGATCACGTTCTAGGAGACGCTCAGCTCCTACAATATGTTGGTACCATCAAACTTTCGGCGATAAAGCTCGAAACTGTAGATCACCATGTAAATTCAAACGAACACACCGATTGTCGATAACCGCCGCAACAACTACAACAGCTCCTAGAAACAGTCGTTTATTTTACGTTCAGGATAGAGTAACAGGCGCTCAATTCTTAGTGGATACGGGAGCAGAAGTAAGCGTCGTGCCTCCAGTAAGTAACGAAACACGAAATATCGATACAGCGCTAACGCTTAAGGCAGCAAATAAATCCGATATAAAAACATATGGCAAGCGAAAAGTAACCTTGAATTTCGGTCGTACTACCTCATTCCGCTGGGAATTCATTATCGCAGATGTATCCGTACCTACAATTGGTATTGATTTCTTAAAGAATTTTGACTTACTAGTGGATACCCGACGAAACCGGCTCGTGAACGGCGACCATTCAGTAGTGATAAGAGGAGTGACGACTGATCACGCATCCATGAATTTAGTAGTGTCAAAAGACAAAAACGAGCCATATAGATCGCTTCTAAACGAGTATGCCGATCTGACGAAGGTATCATACGATAACAGAGATCTTAAACATACGGTACAGCACCATATTATAACGAAAGGTCCACCGACTAAATCAAGACCACGAAGGCTAGACCCGAAAAGGTTGAATGTCGCGAAACGAGAGTTCGAAAAGTTGACGAAGCTTGGTATCATAAGACCTTCTAATAGTCCCTGGGCGTCCCCATTGGATATGGTTTCGAAGAAGAATGGGGAAATCAGGCCATGCGGAGACTATAGAGCCCTTAACAAGCAAACGATAGCAGACAGATATCCGATACCACATATCCACGACATTACTACCAATATGGAAGGTGCCACGATATTTTCGAAAATCGATCTCGTTCGAGCTTATTACCATATTCCCGTAGCGGCAGAAGATATATCTAAAACGGCTATAACTACTCCATTTGGGTTATTTGAGTTTTTGCGAATGCCCTTCGGATTAACTAATGCAGCCCAAACCTTCCAAAGATTCATCGATCAGGTCGTCAGGGGTTTGACAGGAGTTCACGCATATATCGATGATATACTAGTAGCTAGCTCTACCAGAGAAGAACATCTACAACATCTACGACAGTTGTTTACGAGACTTCAAGAACATGGCGTCACTATTAACGTGGAAAAGTGTGAATTTGGAAAGGAATCATTGCAATTCCTAGGTCATATGATAAATTCACGTGGTATCATGCCAGTTCCGACAGAAGTTGCTGCTATTGGTAATTATCCGTTGCCCGATTCACAAAGAAAATTACGAAGATTCTTGGGGCTAATAAACTATTATAGACGATTTATCCCAAACTGCGCAGCAATATTACAGCCATTGACGGACGCCTTGCGAGGACATACTCGAACATTCCGTCTATCAGCGGATGCTATACAGGCTTTCGAGAACGCTAAGCGAGCGCTAAACGAGAAGATGATGTTGGTACGACGAAAGAACGAAGCGCCATTAGCAGTAATGACAGACGCATCGAACTTAGCAGTAGGAGCCGTTTTGCAGCAGTTAGTAAACGGTGCATGGGAGCCACTTTCATTTTTCTCGAAAAGATTAAATCCTACCCAAACGAGATATAGTACGTTTGGAAGAGAATTATTAGCAATCTACTTAGCAATAAAACACTTCCGTCATATGGTCGAAGGCATAAGTTTTACCGTCTATACAGACCACAAACCGCTAACGAAAGCATTAAGCGCAAAGCAAGACAATTATTCCCCGAGAGAGATCCGACAACTAGAGTTCATTTCACAGTTCACGTCCGACATACAGTACGTTAAAGGACAAGAAAACGATGTGGCGGACGCATTGTCACGAGCAACGATAAGCACACTTATGGCAAGTGGAATTTATTATAACGGTCTAGCAAAGTTGCAGGAGAGAGACATCGAGCTAAATAAACTCAGATCCGGTGGTTCAACATCATTAGTACTCGAAGAGGTGCAGTTTGGTAACATGAAAGTAATTTGCGATACATCAACAGGCCGACCGCGACCATTTATCCCGAAAACGTTGCGACACAAAATATTCGAAAGCATGCACAATATGTCGCACCCAGGAATAAAAGCCACGATAAAGCTGATTAGTGAACGATTCGTATGGACAAACATGAATCACGATGTACGTAATTGGACACAAGCATGCATGAAGTGCCAAAAAGTTAAGGTACATCGTCATACTAGCTCTACAGTAGGTCCGTTTTCGCACCTAGACACTAGATTTGAACATATACACATCGATATTGTAGGACCACTGCCCGTTTCCAATGGATACAACTATATCTTTACATGCATCGATAGGTTTACACGATGGCCGGTAGCAGTGCCGATAAAAGACACCTCAGCTGAAACGGTAGCTAAAACCCTAGTTGAAAATTGGATTTCTTACTACGGTGTACCAACGATTATCACAACTGATAGAGGAGCACAATTCGAAAGTCGACTCTTTCAGCAGCTTACAGAACTCCTCGGTATTAAACGAATCCGAACGACATCGTACCATCCAATGGCAAACGGAATGGTCGAACGCCTACATAGGCAATTAAAAGCGTCCCTTACAGCCGTCATCGTTAATAACGATTGGTCTAATAAACTTCCTCTAGTAATGCTAGCCCTAAGAGCAACAATTAAACAAGATATGGGATGTTGTCCAGCCGAGTTAGTTTACGGAACTACTCTACGGTTACCCGGAGAATTTTTCACTTCAAGTAAAAATGTCCCGACTGATGTAACCGGCTATGTGCAACGCCTGAGAAAGCACATGAGCGATTTAAAAATAACACCTCCCAGACCACAACAACGACGGGTATTCATACCACAGGAACTGCATAACAGCTCTCGCGTATTCATCAGAAGAGATAAAATACAACCACCTCTTCAACCGAGTTACGACGGCCCATTTAAAGTGATAGAGAGGACAAATAAAACGGTTACCATAGAAAAAGCTGGGAAGACAGATGTAATTAGCATCGATCGAGTAAAGCCAGCTTTCATCGATAGCGATAATCAATCAACAAGTACAGACTCATCTAAGATGGTCACACCAGCGAAACACGAGTCCCAAAAATCAACAACGTTAACGCAACAAAAAGACAAGACTCCGATAACAACAAGATCCGGCCGCAGAGTAAGATGGCCCCAACAATATGTCGCTACGATTTTTTATTAATGATCTACTATTTTAAATATTAATTATAACTTCATCTTAATTTTGTATAAGCCATTTTTTTCAAACAATTGAAACTACCCTATTCAGTCTATTTTTTTATGCAAACACAGACATTTTCCATATATCTTTGTTTGCAGGGGGGAGCTATTATAGCGACTCACGTGCAAATGGGTTTATTCTCATTTAACTCAGTTAAGCCCTTTTGCTAACTTATTTAGCGGACAAAGCCATCCGCACTATAACAATTTATTGTACCCTTATTATTATTTTGTGCTTGTATGAAATACGCATGCTTGAATATTGCTTACGGCCTACGCATTTGTTCACTCTGCTAGTCTCACTACTAACCGCTTATTTGATTCGATTACTCATTAATTTCACATGCTATATATATGTCCATGTTATTTATATGGTTGACTCTGCTTTCTCGCTCGCTTGATCGTACTCGATTACTTACATCCGCTCAGTCGCTCGCTTGCCTGTTTGCCGTTCGACACAACTCTTAATGCTCGTTTAATGCATCTGTAATTTTGGACATCTGTGTGTGTGGTCTCGAAATAAACGTAATCAACGCTTCGTATTCGCCTTCTGAATAATATACCGTTGGGGTTAAATAGGACGGTTATCAAGACGAATTGTATACGAAGTTTAAGGGATATATCGAATACCGACCACCACAAGTTCATAACTATCTAAGCCATCAACAGATATTTATTTTCGTTACTAAAAATTGCTTGATTTCCATTATCATAAGACTACATTACTTCAGAATGTCTTAGTTATTTATAGGTTGAATAGTCACTTATTGAAAATAATAAAGCAGTAATTGAAACATGATTTGTAACTACAACAAAAGTACTAAAAACACATACATTATAAAGTTTACAACTTAAATAAATAAATTTTCTTTAAGATAAGTAATTATTTTTGTCTCGTCCTTTATATCGAGCAACAGAAATCCGTGAATCTGGGATTTATTCTTGCAATAAATAATTATACCAGAATGGGTTTTGTGGAGATTTTAGAAATCTCAGTAGTTGAAATCATGAGTCGATTGAAGCTAGACCACCATGGGAAACCTGGAAGCACTGGACGACCGTTTCGTCCTAGTACGGGACTCCTCAGCAGTGTGCATCCACGATCCCGCACCCTGTGAGATTCGAACCCAGGACCTACTGGTTTCGCGCGCGAGCGTTTGCATGATTCTATTATAAACTTTTTAAACATTAATAACAAATACAATACACATAATGAAATCTAAATAAATCGATATAAAATATTCAGTAAGATAGGCTAACTTGAAACTAATTTATACCGTGTTAATTTAAACTTGCCCTTATCTTTATTGGTCTATCGCCCAGATATATTGAATTATGTATGTACATATGACAGTTTTAATATATATATGATAAATACGAAATATAGAATACTTATAAAACTCATAGAATTTGTTTTCAACTAGTCAGTTAACCTAATTTACATTCTATCTCACATTTTAATGAGGCATACGTTTTCCTTAAACTAACAGTTTCTTTGTGAAATTGTTGCTATGATATATATGTGTAAACAACATGTTCGATATTCGTTCACTTATTATTCGCCGAACATTAGTAAAAGGTTCTCAGCACGTGATACTTTTGAGCAAATGACTGAATTCAGATGCTTCAGAACACAGCTATTAAAGGTGCTTATGATGGAAAGTTGAAAACTTAGTACATATATATTAGAGTGAACTGTCAAGTGCCCACTATTGACTAGTTTCAAGATGAATCTCCTGTAGTTCTAGTGCGAAGCCGTGACCAATGGAGTTTCGTCTGTGTCGGGTGTGAGACAGTTATCCACCTCAGACAATAGATGAAGGGTTGCTCAAGGTCATGGATCGACTGAAGTTAGACATTAACACCGTTGGATGCCGACTTAGTTGTATAGAAGTTAAGCGTTAGCGCGCAAGACCGGAGGTCATGAGTTTGAGTCCCTTTTGCGTCGGGTCGTGGATGCACATTGCTAAGGAGTCCCATACTCGGATGAAACGGCCGTCCAGTACTCCCAGGTTTTCAATGGTGGTCTAGCTTAGATCGTCTCCTGAATTCAACTGTAAAAATACTACGATCCCCACAAATCCCCACACTGATAAAAATCAGCCATTTGTTGAAAAATTACATTCTTCATATTAAAACACAATTATATGAACGAGGAATATTCTTTTTAATAATTTCTCATCAGGTTCTACAATTATAAATCCATAAAAGTGACCAGATTTAAGGCAGAGTACATGATTTAAAATTGTAGCTTGTGAATTAAGAATTGTTTGTGATATAAAATAAAATCGGTGATGTTGGAATGACTAATATGAAGTGATAACTTGAATCAGTTTATAAGTTAACATTAGGAAAACAGGTTAAAGTAAAAACAGAATTTAAATCTTTTGGTCATAAAGTGTAAGTGTTCTGCGTTAAAGAACTATTTTGTTCGTTTGTCAAAAATATACAAATAAAACTTCTTTCTTTAAACAAACATTGGGAAGAAAACATTTCGGATTGAATGATTAGAGTTACATAACATTCAGTTACATAATCGTGTCTATGCTCATTATGTTTTTCCGTAAAAAAAAAGAACAGGAAGGATCATTTCACCCAAAACTAAGAAAAATTAAGATTATCAGTGTGGGGTTGTTGAGTTTTTGATTTAGATCATGAATCGATCAAGGTTAGACTACTATTGAAAACCCGGAAGCACTGGATGGCCGTTTCGTCCCAGCATGGGACTCCTCAGCGGTGCGAGACCAAGGTTCCCGGGTCCAAATCCCGCGTGAGGGATCGTGGATTTGCACTGATGAGGAGTCTCATACTAGCGCTTCCGAGTCTTCAATAGTGGTCTAACTTTGATCGATTCATGATCCCAGTCAAAAAGTTAGGATTATTAAAACATGAAAACAAAATTAGACTCAATCCAGTTCATTAAAAATATAGTTTATTGATAAACAAGTAATTTTAGGAGACTTTTATCGTCTTATTGTCACCGAGGATTGTATTAATGAAGTTTCATTTTATAAATGATTAATCATAAGGTAGAATGCCTGAACAAATAATTTACTTAGTATTTAGATAATTCAAATGGTGAAAGGTTTAAAAGATGGATACGTGCCCTAATGTGTTGAGTATTATAAATAAAATGTAACTCATAATATCGTAGGCAAATAGCAAATGGAACCGAAAAATCACACTTTCAAAACTAGAAATAGTAAGATGAGCCAATATCAGTATAATCACTCTGATTCTTAATAGTTCTCTAAATAAGGTCATTCTGTGACGAAAATTATCACATCAATACCTTTTGACTTCGATATGAAACCATAAAAGTCTAAACATAATGAATGGATTACACTTAGTGTGAGGAACTCCACCAAAAATGCTTAACGACTGTTTGTGGATATAATGATCACTAAAGTGTATCAAGAGTTTCAAAGAAGTAGAAACTGAAACTATAGTATCTCAAGATAATATACATGAACATTCAGAAGTGCCTTTCCGTGAGTTTTTCGGCCTCAGTTCTATGACAATACTATATCACCCTGCATACGTACCAGACTTAACTCTCGGGAATTAATTTTTATTCCCAAAATCCAAAGTAATCATACAAAGACAGCAATCAAACGATACGGAGCTGACAAGATATAAAACGATGAGATAATTGGAAAGCCTGACTTTTGATATTCTCCAGGGTTGATGGGAACAATGGGAACGGAGATGATACAAATGTATTGCAACGAATGGCCAACATTTAGAGGAGGGTAAGACTGATATACCTTAAATTATTTAAAAATAAGTTTTAATGACGTTAGTGAGAAAAATTATTGAGAAGATAATGTTATCGCTCGCCTGTAACAGTATAACTACTCACTTCACAATATAAGTAACCATATTGTTCTAAATGGCAGTTTTTGCCAAAACTAACGTCAGCTTGAGGACCACTTAAAATCAGAAAACTCCTAAAAATCATTGCAAACTTGTCTGTAAATCTTCAACTACACGGATCTATGAAGTCGCACTAAATATAACAGTCGCTTCAACTCCAACATAGCTCATTCTGGCTTCAGAAAATCCGGTTGGAATCCTATGGTTCACATTTTCAAACTCACCTACTTTATTTAAACGATAAACCTAGTTTTTGATTGAGATCATGAACCGATTGATGTTAGGCCACCTTTGGAAACCTGTAAGCACTGGACGGTCGTTTCGTCCTACTATGGGACTCCTCAGCAGTGTTCACCGACGATCCCGCTCGCGGGATTCGAACCCAGGGCTTTCGGTCTTGCGCGCGAACGCTTAACCTCAATCAAAAGCTTAATAATCTCCACAACTCCTATACTAGAAACCTAGTTTTATTCTTATTAATAATAGGCAAGTGAAATGGACAAGAAGATGACTAAGATTTAAAGGTAATTAACAGCATTAAGTGCTTACGGTTCATTTAAACTAGGTAGTCTAAAACCAGAATAGACGCCAGGAAACTAAAAGAATGAAAACTTTTCCATGTTTAGCTGTATGTGAATAAAATAAAACTTATAAATATTACGAGGAATCCTTATGAAAACATAGAGAAAAGTTTTAGGCTTGCCAGCTTCCATCAACAGGATATCTTTACAAATTTTAACAAAACAATTGTATCTAAGAGATCGATTCAATAACAGCAAACGATCCAGAAAATAATTATCACTAATCTGCTTTCACTATGGATTATGCCATGCCGTAGCATTGGTTGTCAAAATTGATATATCTATACCAGAACAAATAAATTAAGCCATCTAAACTCTACCCTCACAGTTGAAGGAAGAATTCTGACGCCTCATGATGGAAGCTGAGGTTTTTAGGAAATCACAAGACTGAAGCCTCTTCTAACAACTGGAGAAACAATTAATATAGGTATATGGAATGTTCGGACAATGTGGGAGCCTGGAAGGACCAATCAAATAGCTGTGGCAATTAGGAGATACAACATGACGGTTCTCCGAACCAGTGAAACCTATTGGATAGAAAAGGATAGATTCGAAAGAGTCGTTGTTATTTCTGGTTAATAAGAAAATGCTCCGCACACAGAGAGTTGCTCTGGTGCCGTCCAAAGAAGAACGAAATGCACTTATTGGGTGGGAATCTCACTGATCCAGGTTCATCGAAGCATCATTCAATATAAATAAGAAAGGAATTACAGTGAATGTTATTCAATGTTATGCACCCATCAATGATAGCAATGACGACGATAAAGATCAGTCTTATGGGAGGCTGCAATCGATCACGGCGAAGTGCCCAAGAAAGGACCTGACTATCCTGATGACAGATCTAAAGTCGGAATTGACAACAACGGTTATGAAGATATCATGGGACTACATGAACTGACTGGGAGAAAGGAACGAGAATGGTGAGAGATTTTCAAATTTATGTGCATTCAACAAATTGGTTATAGGCGGCATACTATTCCCATACAAACGCATACACAATGCTACATGAGCATCACCGGATTACACTACACAGAACCGGATCGATCGTATTCGCATAACCAAACTATTCAGGTCAATTGAAGAGGTGAAAACCAGGGGAGGTACTGACATAGCTTCAGATCACCACCTAGTTGTGGCCAAGATGAAACTAAAGCTAAAGAAGCATTGGACAACTGGAGAAACAGTATTATGAAGGTTCAATACAGCCTTCCTTCGAGATACTAACAAACTCAACGAATTCAAGATAACTCTCAACAACAGGTTGAAAGCTTTATAGGATCTAATGAAAAAAGAAGAAACTACTATGGAGGACAACTAGGAAGGGATCAAAGGAGAACTAACTTCAACGTGTCGAGAGGTTCTGGGTCTCAAGAAGCATCATCATAAGGAATGGATCTCCATTCAAGCCCTGTGCAAGATTCAAGCAAGCGAAACTACGGAGACGGCTATTAAAAACAGTTGAACAGGAACAGAGAAAGTAGAGACACAGACTGAATACACTGAAGCGAACAAACAAGTGAAGAAGAACATTAGAACCAGGAAGCTGAAATACGTGGGAGACCTGACAACGATAGTGGAAAAGCCTCAAGAAAAGGAAAAATGCGACGACTATGTGACACAACAAAGAAACTGGCAGGGAAATATAGTAAACCAGAGAGACCGGTCAAGGACAAAGAAGGCCAGCCAATCACTGAGATTTATGATCGGTGGAATAGGTGGGCAAAGGACTTTGAGGAACTCCTGAATAGGCCGGCTCCAATGAATCCACCAGACACTGAAGCAGTGCATACAGATCTCCCTATATCTGTCACTCCATCAACGATCGAAGAAATCAGGATGGTCATCAGACAAATCAAGAGTGGGGAAGCAGCAGGACCTGACCATATGCCAGCTGAAGCACTGAAGCTAAACACAGAAGTAACTGCAAGTGTACTCAACGTCCTATTCAGAAAGATTAAGGAAGAAGAACAAGTCTCGACAGACTGAAAATATGGATTTCTTATCAAGATAACAAACAAAGCAGATCTCAGCAAGTGCGAGAACAACAGTGGCATCATACTACTATCAGTGCCGGGAAACGTTTTAAACAGAGTGCTGTTGGACCAGATGAAATATTCAGTAAACTTCCAACTTCGAGACCAACAGGCCGGATTCCGTAAATATCGGTGATGTACACACCGAGTTGCGACACTACGTATTATCGTTGAATAATCAATTGAATGGAACTCACCGCTATACATCAACTTCCTGGATTATGAGAACACATTTCACAGTGTGGATAGGATAACATTGTGGAAACTTCTTCCACACTATGGAGTACACGAGAAGACCTTCAACATTATCTGGAATTCATACGACAGACTACACTGCAAAGTCAACTGACAGACGCATTCCAAGTGAGGACCGGAGTCGGACAAGTCTCCCTACTCTCCTCCTTTCTCTTTATCCTTGTGGTTTACTGGATAATGAAGACCTCCACACCTGACGGGAAGCACGGAATAAAATGATATGTTAGACGGAACTAGACGATTTAGACTTTGCAGACGACCTGGCTCTTCTATCCCATACACACAAACAAATGTAATTCAACTCACACAGTGTAACAGCAGCAGTCTCTGCATCAATAGGCCTCAACATACACAATTTAGAAAGCACAATCCTGAGGTACGACACAGAGAACACCAAACCATTCACACTTGATGGAGAAACTCTGGAAGGGGTGGAAACTTTTCCGTATCTAAGTAGCATCAGCGACAAATGTGGAGGATCTAATGAAGATGTGAATGCAAGGATTGGCGAAGCAAGGATAGAATTCCTACAGTTGACGAACACATAGAACTCAAAACAACTGTCAACCAATGTAAAAGTCACAATCTTCAATAAGAAAGTCAAGACGGTTCCACTGTATGAAGCCGAAACATGGAGAGATACCACAACCATCATCAAAACAGTACAAGTATTTATAAACAATTGTTTACTCAATATACTGAATGTTTGTTGGCAAGTTGCCATCAGCAGTAGCCTAGTGTGAGAGAGAACAAACCAGATTTCAGTTGAGAAGGAAATCCGGAAAATACGTTGGAGTTAGTGGATAGGACATACATTGAGGAATTCATCAGATTGCATCACGGCGCAAGCTCTAACTTGGAATCGTGTAGGGAAACGGGAAAGAGGAAGGCCAAAGAACACACTGAGACGAGAATTGGAAGGAGACATGAAAAGGATGAATGGAAACTGGAAACGATTGCCCAGGACAGAGTTCGTTGGAAAGTGCTGGGGGCAGTCCATGTTTCCCCACGAAGGGTAACAGGCGGAAATAAGATATATATAAAACTTATTTTGCTAAGAATAATGAGCAAAACCAAGCTGTTTAACAATCATTTTACAAAGGTTCTTTATAGTTTTGCTAAGATTAAATCTATAATTTGAAGATCGCTTCCGCTGAGTGGTGACATTAGCCAGAAAAACATTAGAAAACAAGAAGAGTTGAACAAACAGATAGTTCGATTCATTTTAAGGCTTTTGAGTGATGTAAACCGAGGACCCCACATATCCACCTTATGTCGTCTCATGCGATCATTCATTATGTTTCATTCCTAACATAATTCTCCAAATTAATATTAATCAGTGTTAAGATCTAGTTTCAAATTGAACTAATTTCCACAAGCCATCCAACACAATTAACTTCAGAACTCTTGGATTAAGAACTTCCCGCTGATAAGGTTGAGTGTATAGTAACCGGTAAAGATGACAAGTAGTCTGATGGGATAGTGAATATGTGTCAACTGAGATGGTTGGGTCATGTATAACGTATGTTCAACCATCATTTACCTCCAAAAGTGATGTTTTCTAGGGTAGGAGTGGATTGGAAGAAATCTGGGGGCACTTAAATCAAGATTTATCATTAGTTCATAAAATCATTGACTGCTGGATTGAGCCTTGTTGTTAGGTACAGAATTCCTAATTTTTGTCTTTACAATTAATATAACTAATGATTAAAGAAAATGATACGGTTGACAATCGGTCGCAAAAGAGCAGGTGCACTCATCTTTTGTCTTTTCTTAGATTTTGGGTTTTAAAACTGTTATATACTTTGAACTCAACTAGTTGTTTCTGTCTTCTAGAATTATATTGTCTGTCTTTAATGCTTTCCACTACTACTAATACTGTTACTAGCAGTAAAACTAGTACTCTGACACCCTCTTGATATTATCATCTAACTATGCTGACATAGCAACCTGAAAAGTTGCTTAAAATTGACTGACTGACGACCTAGTACAGGCATATGATCGAAATGCTAAAATCAATACAATCGCTAGTGTAAACAAGTCATTATGACTAAATGAGTGTTATTGAATATTACACATTTAATTGGTAAACTTTTATGAAATGGTATGGATGACGTGACTACAATCTTCAAGTAACCGACAAAACATTCTAGAATAATTTCTATCTCAATTTTCATTGTTATAAAAAAAACCTCATTTTGTACATTGGATATAGAGGTGTTCGTTCATCAATTTGTCCAAAATCAGTAAGATAACATTAAACTGACAATATTATTTTTTCTACCAGTGACAATGTGGTAGATTTGAAAATGAAACAGGAAAAACTATTATGACAAATTAATGTTTAGTACTTTAAATAATCAAAGTTTCCAAGAAATATTCAAACTAGATATAACTTTCTAATGTATGTGATAATAATTGTTAAGTTATCACTCTAATTACAAATAGATTAATACATTGTATTGAGTTCAGACTTAGTTGAACATCTTGTTGCCAATTCATTTTGAATAATGATAATAGGAAATTAATTCTGCCGGTTACGAGCCATATAGAATCTAAAATCGGTACTCTGATTTCTAACTTGAAACGTAATTGACTAGTTGAATTAATTAAATCATTAAAAATTAATTATCATCACAAAATGTGCATTGAATGTTTACTAACAAAGAAAGTGAAATTAATTAATGAAATTTCGTTCCTATAATAATGCTGATAAGCTTTGTAGGAATACTAGCAAATCTTTCAGTTTTCTCATAACATACAAGAAGTAATAATAATTATTATATTTATGTATCTCTCTTTTGTAATAAGTGACTCAATGGTATTACATACACATTTAGCTAAATATTGAAATTAGAAAATTATAGCACTCATCTGCTCAATTTAGAAAAAAATTTATCGCAATAATTGTTATTCCATTGTTGATGTTCACCAATAGAAAGCTACCTTTGCAAGGGATTTAAAAAGCACACCACTGAATATAGAAACCTATTAGAAAATGTTTTTTTTTCATAGTATTGAATATTTTCTAGACAGGATACTTGATTATGATTCAATTCCATTTGACCTATTTCCGAATTCTGTTCTGCTTAAACACGTTTCAGATTGTTGTTCACTTAAATAATTTGTTGATGTTTGCATATTGGATCGTTTTGAATATTTACAAAAACACTGATTAATAGTTTGAATAAGATAGATTTGTAATGGGCGTACAATAAATATAAGCGTACTTGGATTAATGCAACTATTCAGTGTTACAAGCCATAAACCAATTAAATGAGTTGTACAATCAATTTGATAAAGTATCCATCGATGTATACCAAGAAAGTAGTGAATTCTGTCATATGAATGCGTTATTAAAAATATTGTTTGCATAATACATGTAGCTATTGTTAAAGACTGAGCAATTTTACGATATCTTTTTTGTTTAGCACAGGATACAGTTAATTTATGACTTGATATTTTACGTGTCCAACTGTTGTTGGTACTACTATTAGTACGGATAGCAGTACTAAAACTATTATTATTATTATAATTATATTGATGGCGAAATGTTGTACTTTTCAACACTCCTATAACTTTTCCATACACACTGACAGTTAAAACACATGGAAATAAATAAGTAAGACATGGCCACAATATAGAATCCACTTTCATTAATATATATATCCAGTTTTTATCATATAATATAGTATCATAACATTTTTGATCACGATATTGTAATAATAATGGATTGGTAGCGATTAATGTTAATGAGTAAATTGAAATACTTGTATATGATAATATTATGTAAATATTTTGACGTAATTGATATGTACGACTACAAACAACAGCTCCTAAACGATCTAAAGCTGTACACATCATATTACTTAAACTTAGTAATACAACCAGCCAAAATAATGTGTGACTAAACCACACGTAACATAGTACACTATCAATAATTATATAACCTGTATACCAACGTTCAGATTTTAATATTTTTAATAAAGCAAATGTACAAATAAGACAATCAAATACACATTGATTACATAATAGTAGTGTTGTTAAACGTGATCCTAACTTCACATTGAGTAATCCATGTAATACAAATAAGTTTAATGGTATCCCAATTAATTGAACAATAATTGCAAAAAATTTTATATTGATAAATAAAATCATTTTAAATGATGAATTTGTAGAATTGATTGTATGTAATTGACTACAACTTATGTTTAAAGTATCCATTTTTAATTTGAAAATGTCATTTATTTTATCTTTGACGATAACACCATCTCCATTGATCTTTTGATGAAGAAAGTAATGCAATTAAAATAAAAATATGCATGATCTTTAACATTTTAAACAAATATTTTTAATTAGTTATTTGTGTGTAAATCTCATACTTTTTATCATTGTAAACATGAGTTCAGTAGAATTTTTTTTAAAGAAAACAAACAGTGAAACTTATTTGATAGTTTATAACATTAGAAAAATATCGCTATTTTTCATTGGTTAACTAATTTCATATTGTCGTTAGTTTTAAAATCGTATTGGTTTAAAATTATGGCAAACTTTATTTATGGTTAACCAAGAGGTGGTAAATAGAATATTAGAAAAGTTTCAGAACACGATAAGACGAATAATGTTAGTGTAACTGAACTCTAATATAGTTCAATATTTTAGTGATAAACAAATATTATCAGAATGGGTTTTGTGGAGATTTTTAGAAATTCCACAGGTGGAAATCATGAGTCAGTTGAAGCTAGACCACCATGGAAAACCTGGAAGCACTGGACGGCCGTTTCGTCCTAGTATGGGACTCCTCAGCAGTGCACATCCACGATCCCGTACCCCGTGGGATGTAGGAGATACTTCTGGAATTCTAGTGAGAAGCCGTTACCAGTGGAGTTCAACCAGGTCTGTTGTTAGATATCAGCTCACTAAAGACAATGGTGTACGGTGGCGCAACTTCGTGGATTGGTTGAAGTTAGAGATTAACACCGTTGGATGCCGTCTCAGTGGTCTAGTCGTTAAGTGCGCGCGCGCGAAGCTAGTAGGTCCTGGGTTCGAATCCCGTGGGGTGCGGGATCGTGGATGCGCACTTCTGAGGAGTCCCATACTGGGACGAAACGGCCGTCCAGTGCTTCCAGGTTTTCCATGGTGGTCTAGCTACAATTGACTCATGATTTCAACTTGTGAAACAATTATTGGTATTTATTATTATAAAAAAATGACAATTACTTTTAAAACTGATTTCTATCCACCAATTGTGTTTATGTTAGAATGAGTAAATTATATTTATACAAGTAAAAAAAGTTTATGATTACTCATTTGTAACTAGTTTTCACCACAAAGTGATATCAGCTAGAGAATTATTGCAACTTAGTGGATATTAAACAACCATTTTACTTTAACCTGAGACAACTAATTAGTGCGCATATATTTTACACACAATCTAGGTTACAGCCTTTATATCCTTAAAAGAGAACGATGTGTTGAAACCATTTAGTTAGGTAACAAAAGTTTATATTTCCAACTTTATACGTGTGTAAACATCAAGTAACATTTGATTTGTAACATTGATTCAAGCCTTTATTATTCTTATCACAACTAGTACACCTGTCATCACACTACCAATTTACACCTTTCACTTATTTATGTAATCTATTCCACTGTCACCATTGACTCACAAACTGTCTTGATTGGTTAAATAATTTCGTATATGCATATAAATATTACTGTATATTAGAGTAAAGTCTGATGAGGATCTAAAAGTAAACATTAAGTAAATGTTTAACTTTAATGTGAATGGTTAGTTGATTGAAAAGAAAAATGATTCGTTGATAATGACATCAAGTTAGCATTTCTATTTAACATATCGTACCATGAATTATTTGTACATATTTTTTTAAGGTAGAGAAATAACTTACAAACATAAGAAAAACGCTGGTGTAAAAAGTTAACATCTACTTACCAAACGAGGAAACAGGCTGTTTTCATTTTCTCGGCTTTTAGTGCAGTAATCGTATTCGCTGTAATTATAATAATATACCACTTACTACCTTTTCAAGTATCTCCAATTACATAAATTTTTCTAGAGAAGTCCATCATATATTCGATAAGTATTAACGGCCTTAGTACAGAAAATATTTTTGGAAAAATAGAAACACAAACTCTCCCTCACCACGTAACAAAAGTAGTGATAACTATCAATAACTTTTAGTGTGTCTTTCTATTTGCAAGTGACTTATCTTAGACGGCATAAATAGTAACTTCCTTAGTGTGACGATAAATAAAGTGCTAAAAAGATCGGTTACAACTAGCTCTACTACTTCAAACAATCCTCAAGTTTTTAAGCTTTCCAATTCTAAAATAATATTTCTGTTGGGAATAGAACTAAAGAGATGAAGAACTCTACCTTCTATATTCCATAAGGTAGCGGCTTGTTCTTTACAGTACCTAGATTTCAAGTAATCGTTAGTAGATACGAACTTCATGTTACTCGCTTTGGGTAGTAATATATTGCCAGTGCCCCTCACGTAAAGCGTGGCTGAGGACAAAGTACATAAACCTTTACCTAGCTAATGAATCCCATTATGCTAATATGATTTTTGAAGCAAGCATTCTTGCCATTATTAATGTGAATCATTACATATGTGAGTTTATTTTTTAACCTGTTCTGAGGTGCTTAAACTTTTAGTGAATTTATCGAAACACTTTACCTCCAATTAAAAGTAACACCCATTCTTTTTTCGTAAACAAGTCATCAGATGTTTTGTTTCCGTGTTCCATATTTTACATCTGATAATATTCCTTTAACAAACCTGATGATACTCTCAAGTTATTTTGACTTGATTTGGAACTCTATAAAAGTCCTTACTACAGATCCTTTGTTGGGATAGAATACAAAACTTCTCTCTTGTGATAACCACATTAACTTTTGGGTTAGACACTGTAACCTGTCACTTATCAAATTCAGTTAACTTATTACATGGTCACCGTCTTTCAACTTGATTAGTATACATATATTCTTACAGTCATCTCACAATCTGTAGATTTCCATTAGAAATTTACAATAAGTATTATGGAGAAACGGTAGATAGACAGTAAACTAACTCCCAAACTAACTTACAAGCGACCATAGAATTCGATTTGTAAATATCAGACCGTTTACTCAATAAACAAACAAGATATCAGTGCTTCAATAAGCATAAAAAACAATACTGTAGTCGAATTAAAATGAGAACAAAATTATTGAAAATTTTTTGAGTAAATTGCCGAATCATTTTTGCTATTCAAGCTTACTGTTGTATCAGTTTCCAAATAGCACGGTGAATCGATTACTAGTTAAAGAAGAAAGTTTTAGCAAGTGGTATGACATACTATTGGTATGATTTAAAAACAAATTGTGTTACATTCATAAACTGGGATGTGACAAATCAAATACTTTATATAAATTATGTAATCTCGTTGCTCAACTCCACGCCGTTTGTTTTACGATTTAAAATATGAAGTGATATATTGTAAACCATTGATCGTATTTGAAAAAATGTCACAACACCTAAAATCCCGATTCGTTATGTACGAAAAACAACAGTGACTAGCATTCATTCAATAGAACAACTGTTGTACTCATTTGTTTCCCGATTGATGAAATATAGTAACGTTATTATTAACTAGTTAGTATTATCTGTAACCAAGTCAACACGCCATAAGTGTATGCCGAATTCAATATTACTTTGTCAAATGACCCTGTCTCTGAAGTGATCACTACTAAAATGTACATAAATAATCCCTTCATTTAAACACATAACAGCTGCTCACTAAAAGTACTGAAATAGTCGTCCAACCTCAACTTTAGCCTGAGGATACTCATCATGTGTCGTTACCGACTATATCATTGCACCATCGTTAGCAATTTCCTATGGAACAACTATTGCCGATGAGAAAATGAAGTACTTCACACAGGAGTTACAAAAAGGTATACATAGTTGGATTTACATTACAATGACTGCCCGTCGAAGACGACTGCTAAATATCCCCTTACTGCTTCAACCTAACATCTTAGAGGGGTATGAATGGGTCATTAAACGCAAACCGGTTGACCTCTCACTGAATAGACTATCGAGCAACTGTTCGTACATTTATTTGAAACACTGCTTGTTGCCGAAATTTACCAGGTAACGTTAGAGTTTTACCTAATTTCTTCTGAGGAACTCCCAAGTTCTGTAACTGCAGAATAAAAATATTTTGACAATTAACTTGAATCTGATGTATCTTTTCGCAACAGTTTTGGGAAAATATGATGACCACAGCGACACCTTTATAACCATATTGTGAAATAAGGCACTTGATGTTAGATACAGCTATTGTTTTTATCTTAATAATTATAACTGTCAGATTTCGTAATTTCTACAGTGGGGTTTTTGTTGATGGGTATTTAATCACATGATCATGCTTGACACAGAAAAATGTGAGCGGGTATACGTCACGAGAAGTGGCAATAATGAAGACTTCCTTTTAGATGAAACCGATGCCTCTTTTACCTATAGTTAATGCCCCAAAAAGACTGCGTTCTTACAATCTCTGTCAGAAACATCCTACATCCTGAATTCGGAGAGGAAGTTGTTCTTTTAAACAGTGAGGGGATAGAAGGAAATATAATTGACTGTTATACTGTGAGCACAAAAACAGTGATGACGGTTAAGAAAGTAACTTTTAGAGCTCATAATTGCTTATTTTTAAATGGTCTATAATTACTTAAACTTATTAAGTTTGCAAATGAACTTCAGTTAGAAACGTTCGACTACCTAGAGTTAACAAACACAGTTGTTCATTTTAGCTGTTCTGTAGTATTTAACCTAATTCTTTATTCAACTGCATTAAAACCACATACTTTAGATTGTTCGACTTTAACATTTGGAATTTTATAGATCTGAAAATGTACGGGTTTCTGAAATAACAAAAACCCGAATCCAACATTAGTGCAGTAAATAAAAATATACCTAATATTGTCTCTGTTCACTGAACCTTTGACTTCAGAATCTACTCTTAGTAGTATCAGTATTATGCTAAACGTTATGACTACATATTTACTGTTCGACTGTACTCTCGGAAACTATGTATTTTATAACTAAGTAAATAATTCTACATGCTTTCCACTGTGCCAACTTTTATTACTCCACCAGGAGTTTAGCACCTGAAGTACTAGATTAAAATTTCCAACGTTTATTAGTCATTTCGTGGTATCACAGTACGACTGATTTTTGGGGACAGATATACACACAAAACACAGTTTAAATATATCAGTATAACTAAGCCTCGAAATAATCCGCTCTAGGAAAAAACGAATATTGCTACATAAACACAAGATAATACCGTACAATAGAAATCACAGAACTATGTAAGTATTAGGCTGTAAGCAGTGACATTAATAAAACTTGATATTTTAAACATCAACAATTTCTTTATAGAAGAAGCCACCAAGTTTTATCCCGAATACGATTGTAGTCAAGCATGGTTTCCACTGGACCTGGAATACAGAAAAAAGGAGGTAACATGGTTTTCGGAACTTCATAATTAAGTTCGGAATATCCGGATTACAGTACACGAATAAATATGACAGAATTGAAACTATACGAAAACTTATCCACTGTAACGGATATGGTTCATATTTAAAATACCATGTTTATTAACTCAAAGCCAATAAAAAATCCTATGGTCTTCGAAATAACGACAAGTCAGGTTTTATTTGGTGTTTCCAGACATAAATCCTTAGCAAACTTACAATAATCTTCGCTGTAGCAGGAGTATCCTTGTAAGACTTATCAACTGCTTGTTAGTAAACAAACCACATTGCCTGATTATTACGAAAAACGACAAAATTGTCTCGAAATTCCTGTAAGTCAGCGTAAGTTTCATGGAAATAGGCTACGTAAGCCCAGCAAAATATAGGTAAAATTTCGGTCGACTGACTGTAGTTAGTGAATACACATCATCCCATTTTGCACAACTTATTTGCATTTATTGTCCATGTTTCACAAAGCATAAAACCTGAAATTACTTCAGCTCTGCCATGGCCTATTTGCAAATATACGACGGTATGTCAGGAAAAAGAAATCTTTGTTCCGATTTCATTATTTTAATAAACCCTCTTTTAGAAGCAGTTCATTTACGCTAAGCCATACAAGTCTATCACCTTTTGGCAGTACCAGTAGTCCTTAAAACGAAAGTAACTACGTGAAGTAATATGACACTTAGCAATTCAAGAACAAACATTCAGATGACAATATGCTAGTAACTAAAATTTACTGCTTTTATATTCCAGTTGTATAAATAAACCAATAAATATCCAATAAATATACCAGTTCTGATAACTGGAATAATAGTCCAACAGCAAATATAACTATCATATTTGTGTAAGTGAATGCCAACATTTAACAGTACAATTAAATAAATTATGAAAACAGTTACCGATGGACGCGACAGCAGGGCATTTATCAAAGAAGTACTTCATGCATGTTTCCCTAACATGTTCAGCATTGAGCGCCTAGAAAACAAACGTACAGAAAGTATTATATTTAACAAAAATTTCGAAAAAACCATCGTATTTACTGTTTAACTTATTTCGTAAAAATAATCATTACTGAAGTTCAAAAGGGTAACTTATACATTTACCAACTGCATATAGTTCAGCTACCAGAAAACTTAACTCCGCCTGGAGTCCCTCCGGGGTCTACTGCCGGTCCCAAGCCCGGATAAAGGAGGAGGGTTGGGCATGGGGTTAGCGTCCCCATCCCGTAGAAAACTAACTCGCTAAAAAAACGCTAACGAGAAAAAATTATTCAAACCTCTTAAACTCTGCCCTGGGAGTCAGAAGATCTTCATTTAGAAGAATTATGACGCCTCATGATGAAAGCCGAACCCCTTCGGAAGTTACGAGGCCGATGCCCCTTCTGACAACCAGAGCGACCATTTATTTAGGTACATGGAATGTTCGTACAATGTGGGACACCGGAAGAGCCTTCCAGATTGCTGCAGAAATGAGAAGATACAACCTAGAGGTACTTGGGATCAGTGAAACACATTGGACACAAGTTGGACAACAACGACTAACTACAGGAGAGCTCCTGTTATACTCCGGCCATGAAGAAGAAAATGCACCACATACACAAGGAGTTGCATTGATGCTGTCCAAACAAGCGCAAAATGCGCTTATAGGATGGGAATCTCATGGACCAAGGATCATCAAAGCCTCGTTTAAAACAAAGAGGGCATTTCAATGAATATCATCCAATGCTATGCGCCTACCAACGACTACAATGAACACGCTAAAGATCAATTCTACAATAGGCTGCAGTCAATAGTCGAGAAGTGCCCAACAAAGGACCTGACCATTCTGATGGGAGATTTCAACGCCAAGGTTGGAACGGACAACACTGGATATGAAGACATCATGGGACTACACGGACTGGGAGAAAGAAACGAAAATGGTGAGAGATTTGCAAATCTATGTGCCTTCAATAAGCTGATCATAGGCGGCACCATATTCCCACATAAACGCATACACAAAACCACATGGACTTCACCGGATCACTCTACACAAAACCAAATCGACCATATTTGCATCAACAAAACGTTCAGGAGGACTATAGAGGACGTGAGAACCAAGAGAGGAGCTGATATAGCATCAGATCATCACTTACTGGTCGCCAAGATGAAATTGAAACTCAAGAAGCACTGGACAACGGGGCAGACAGTATCACAAAAGTTCAATACGGCCTTTCTCCAGGATACTAACAAACTCAACAAATTCAAGATAGTCCTCAGCAACAAGTTCCAGGCCTTTCATGATCTACTCATTGGAGAAGGAACTACTGTGGAGAGCAACTGGAAGGGGATCAAAGAGGCAATCACTTCAACATGTCATGAGGTCCTGGGTCACAATAAGCACCACCACAAGGAATGGATCACTGTTGGTACACTGGATAAGATTCAAGAAAGGAGGAACAAGAAGGCAGCGATCAATACCAGCCGAACAAGAGCAGAAAAAGCCAAGGCACAAGCTGAATACACGGAAATAAACAAACAAATGAAGAGGAGCATCAGAACTGACAAACGTAAATATGTGGAAGATTTAGCAACGACGGCGGAAAAGGCTGCAAGAGAAGGAAACATGAGACAATTGTATGACACGACAAAGAAACTCTCTGGAAATCGCCGCAAACCAGAACGACCAGTGAAAAGCAAGGAAGGCGAGGTAATCACCAACATTGAAGAGCAACAAAACAGGTGGGTAGAACACTTCAAAGAACTCTTGAATCGACCAGCCCCACTGAACCCACCCAACATCGAAGCAGCACCCACGGACCTCCCAATCGATGTTGGCCCACCAACAATTGAAGAAATCAGCGTGGCCATCAGACAAATCAAGAGTGGCAAAGCAGCAGGACCGGACAACATCCCAGCAGAGGCACTAAAAGCAGACGTGGCGGCAACTGCAAGGATACTCCACATTCTCTTTAATAAGACTTGGGATGAGGAACAAGTACCAACAGACTGGAAAGAAGGACTTCTGATCAAAATACAGAAGAAAGGCGATCTCAGCAAGTGTGATAACTACAGGGGCATCACTCTTCTCTCAATACCGGGAAAAGTCTTCAACAGGGTATTGTTAAACAGGATGAAGGACTGCGTAGACGCCCAACTTCGTGACCAACAGGCAGGATTCCGTAAGAATAGATCGTGTACAGACCAAATCGCAACTCTACGGATCATTGTGGAACAATCAATTGAATGGAATTCATCACTCTACATCAACTTCATTGACTACGAAAAGGCATTTGATAGCATGGACAGAACAACACTATGGAAACTTCTTCGACACTACGGCGTGCCTCAGAAGATAGTCAATATCATACAGAACTCATATGATGGATTACACTGCAAAATCGTGCATGGAGGACAGTTGACAAAGTCGTTCAAAGTGAAGACCGGTGTTAGGCAAGGTTGCTTACTCTCACCCTTTCTCTTTCTCCTGGTGATCGACTGGATCATGAAGACGTCAACGTCTGAAGGAAAGCGCGGGATACAATGGACATCTAAGATGCAGTTAGACTATCTAGACTTCGCAGACGATCTGGCCCTTCTATCCCAAACGCAACAACAGATGCAGGAGAAGACAAACAGTGTGGCAGCAGCCTCAGCAGCAATAGGTCTCAATATACACAAAGGGAAAAGCAGGATTCTCCGATACAACACAGCATGCAACAATCCAATCACAATTGACGGAAAAGATTTGGAAGATGTAAAAACCTTTACGTATTTGGGCAGCATCATTGATGAACAGGGTGGATCTGATGCAGATGTGAAGGCGCGGATCGGTAAAGCAAGAGCAGCATATTTACAACTGAGGAACATCTGGAACTCAAAGCAACTGTCAACCAACACCAAGGTCAGGATTTTCAATACAAATGTCAAGACAGTTCTACAGTATGGGGCAGAAACCTGGAGAACTACAAAAGCCATCATCCAGAAAATACAGGTATTTATTAACAATTGTCTACGCAAAATACTTCAGATCCATTGGCCGGACACTATTAGCAACAACGTACTGTGGGAGAGAACAAACCAGATCCCAGTGGAGGAAGAAATCAGGAAGAAGCGCTGGAAGTGGATAGGACACACATTGAGGAAAGCACCCAACTGTGTCACAAGACAAGCCCTCACATGGAATCCTGAAGGTCAAAGGAAAAAAGGAAGACCAAAGAACACATTACGCCGAGAAATGGAGATAGACATGATAAAAATGAACAAGAATTGGATGGAACTAGAAAAGAAGGCCCAGGACAGAGTGGGTTGGAGAATGCTGGTCAGCGGCCTATGCTCCATTGGGAGTAACAGGCGTAAGTAAGTAAGTAACCAGAAAACTTACCACCGTTTGAACTCCGAAGCAACCTTTAATCTTATTTGACCCTACGCTTTATATCTACTGTTTAAATATTTATAACACCAACCAACCAGCAGAGCATTAGCCTGATGGGTGCATAGGTTTTATATTAATATTTGAACACATAGATATTGGTACAATGAGGCATCACATACATATGCGCCACACAAATCTCCTTTGATATGTGTGAGGGCTGTGATACTGCTCGGGTGCCCAAACCGAAGCAGGTGGTTTCCTTAGGGGGCCACTCCCCGAGCCTTCGACCTGAAGGTCTGATCCACAAGGTAGTGGAGCATCGTAAGAGATCCAGTCCCATGGTAGCCGGTTACCAACGTTTGGTTCATACGCCATTTCTTCCCTCAGGATACTGGAGCCCATGTGTACCATTGGTTTAGAATCAGGGTTTTCCAACTCCCATAGGTGGACTCTCCATGTCTACCAACCCGGTTAAAGTGCCGAACATTAGCTTCTCGTCTTCTCAAGTTCGCAAACAACACCCCCACCACGAAAAGGCAATGAATAGGACTTCCCTGGCAGAGGCTATATACGCGTGGCCATGTTAGAGCATTTCAAGAGGGAGAGCGGACTCTCCCCACTCTCGGCTGTACCAGGGCATTTGGGGGCAAATAGGAACAATAACGAGTCGGATTTGCATGCACATAGCATGCAAACTTATTTTAATATCTATCTTACTGATATTATTACAAACATCAAGACATTTATGACCAGAAGATATTTCTGAAACCTGTTTTAATTTATTTATTTGAACACAAATATTGGTACAAGAAGGCATCAAATATATATGCGCCACACAAAACAATGAGAATTTAAAGAGAACGGAAAAAAGGTAAGGAGCGTAGAAAAAAAGGACAATAACGAACAGATTAGTGTAAGGTAGTGTAATAATAATAACAATGGGGGGAACGAAAAGGTACAATCAGAAGAAATCTATCAGTTAAGAAAGATACAACCACTTTTTATGAAGAAAGTAAAAGAAGGTTACAGCACGATCGCCACTGGCTTCTATTCTGAGCCATATCTGATAACGTCTCTGGCCACTGTGCTGAACCATCTCTCGGACCCCAGCCAAGGAGTCGTGAAGGACCAACACAAGCCAGTCCTTTGCAGCTTTCTTTCATACCACGACACCATGTCATACACTGACCACATCTCCGCTTCTTCCAACCAGTCCCAGAGTCGACAACTAATGCGCAACGTGGAATTCTCTGGGACGACATTCGTAGAACATGTCCAAGCCACCGAAGTCGATGTTTCAAGATGGTGACATCGATTGCATTATCATCTTTGTGCCCGAACACACAATGCCGAACCTCTGCATTACTAACATGGTGTAGCCACTGGATGTCAGCAATCCTTCGGAGACACCGACGATCAAACACAGAGTCTTCTAACGTCCTCAACTCGGAGGCCAGGTTTCACAAGCATAGAGCGAAACTGCTCTCACTGACACGTTGTAGATCCGACCTTCTACAGCCAGACTAACATCATGAAGGCGCCAAAGATGGCCCAGATTGGCATAAGCCGCTCTGGCTTTCACTATACGTGCATTAATCTCATCACTCACGCCACCACCAGGACAGTCTGACCGATGTTGCCGGAGCAGCAGGCCAGTTGAACTGGCCTTCAAAAAATTCTACTCATCGTAAAAGACGCCGATGGATGTTAGTGATTGGCATCCCGTCATCCTCACAGATGATCTCGCTCACACCAGACTTCTTGCTGCCAGTGACTCGGATGGGTTGAAAGAGCTTCCGGTAGTCACCACATGCAGCTGCTGCTTCCAACTCATTAGCACGCTCCGACCACCAGGCTTCTCGGTCCTTACGCAAGCTTTGCCCGATTTCATTACGTAACATCCTTCGTTTGTGGCCAAACTCACGGTTACCCGGAGTAGACCGACGGGCTTCGATGAGTTGTAAGGAGCCTGAAGAAACCCAGTGCTTATAAGCGGGACGTTTCGCGAACCTGCAAACGGCTTCACTCTCCATTTCCATGGCGTCATGCAATTGCAACCAATGCTCATCTATACTTTTCAGTGGAATGGTAGCTAGCCTAGAAGCTAGTTCGGTTCGATACTTACTTGCAACCAACTTGCTGACATCAATCCTTTGATGGTGGTCACTTCGTTGGCCACTGATTAGTAAGGTAAGATTGGCGCAGACCAGGGCATGATCAGAGTCCAGATAGGTACTCCAAAAGGAGCGGCCTTTTTGTACACAACCACGCCAGCGGTAGCTGATCTCGATGTGATCAATCTGAGTCCAGGCTTGAGATACAGAAGGAGGACGCCAGGTGGCACATCGGCGATGACTGTGCTGGAAGTTATTGTTAGCCAGAAACAGATTGTGGTCTGTGCACAGTTGCAGTAGACGGTCTCCGTTATCTGTCCTGTGACCAACAAGTCCCCATCGGCCACCTAAACGACCCTCTTCTGTGCCTAGACGCCCGACCTGAGCATTCAAGTCTCCGGCTAGTACTACAATATCTGTCGAACGCACTTTCTGAAGAACAGTTAACTGGTGGTAGAAACCTGTTATAAAAAGACCAGTATCAAAAATATTGTGAACTCACTACTATGATCAGAAACTAAGCAAAATGAAGTACAACCTTGGTAAACCTGTATTTCTTCTTTTTCTTTACTTAAAATGAACGACATTCATATATGTGCTATTGTAATTGATAAAGAATAATTAGAGGGATCACAATTGGTGATAATTTTACAATGACTGATTTGATAAATGGTTCTTGACACATTGGTTACAGTCCATATTTTTTATCAGAAAATGACAAATAATGCAGACGATGAAGTGAAACTAACAGACTACAGACGGAATGTCAGGGAAAATCAACTACTTTTTAAATTCGTAAGCTTTGTACGAGAACCTCAAATGAGTTTATCTTACAAAACTTGCTCATTCTATAGATAAATATAAACTAACTGAAAATGGTTTGAGAAAAGTCATTACATTGCTGTCAGCTTAACAATGTGTAGAATCATGGACAGAATGAAGTTTTAACAGAGAAAACAAGTAAACAAACTTTTAGTTACTAACATAAATAAGCCAAATAGGAGTTAAGTTGACAACCCAGGAAGAAAGCAATTTCGATACGAAGCTAATAAGGAAATGCCAAGTACGTTAAGTCTAACTTACGTCAATTCTGGCTAGCAATTCAGTTATAGGTATACGACGACCATACACCAACATGTGCCGACCAATTTCTTCACAAATAGGTGTAGTGCCATCTAACTGCAAAAGGAGATGTGTTTTCAATTGGTTCTTCGCTCTGTCGATTTCATGCTGAGTAACCTGAGTACACATACGGACAAATTCTTTAAGGAATTCTCCAACAGATTCACCCAAACCCATCTTTTCTGCTGTTAAGTAAACTCCCCTAAAAATTTCGGGACGAGTAGTGAGATATATAACTACAGGCTAACTTATACAAGTAAAAATGAAAGTATTACATGTGCGAAGAAAAAGTACGATGAATATTGAGAAACGTATGTATCGTAAATAAAAATATGTTTGTAATACCCCAATGGGTAGAAAACTTATGTTCTCTGAAGTGGTTTATACTGAGTCACGAAACGTTAGAAAATCTATGTTTCCTACTCTTTGGGATATTACAAATATACTATTTTTATCTATAACAATCTACCCAATGCGCAATCTATTTGAAATTATCAAGTTAAACCTTGGTAATGATACCAGCATATGTATTGATTGGTTCACCAAATTAAACATGTGCCTTGATAAAAAAGGCTTTTAGAAACATAACTCACACTAAGGAACATCTATTTCATAAGCCGTGTCGTGTAAATGAAGACATTTAGCGGTAACACAAACATAATCCTTAAGGTAAGTTGGCGAAAATCAGGAGAGTTTTCTATTCGTCTCGAAGTGGACTACGACCCACCAGAGCTGATAGGACTACTCAAGTATCTCAGGTGATTGCCACGCTTAACTACATCTTCTGCACCAAACTAGACATTAATCCAGACCGGTCCATGATTAAGTCTATCTTTAAATCCATTTAGACTAATTCACTAGCCTTTTGGGTTTTACCCCAATTGTCATATCAGATGTGTAGTTAAAACGTGACGAAGTAAATGGTGATATTTGCATTTGGTTGATGGACACAATCATGTACAGTGACCTAGCAACTGAGGGTACTATGACTAACCTACAAAACTCAAAGAAGATTCATATCAAATGCAAACCCTGACACCATGGTTTCTGAAAAATTTTAATCATTAAGAAATGCAATACAAAGAAGCTCAAGACTAACCACACTAGTCAGTCATACGAAGCCAAGTGTCTGATCACATTAACCAATTGACACACTGATATAAAAAACCTAAAATCATATCCCATACGATTATATCAGATATATTTTGCATATTGTTCTTCGTTGCACCGAAAATTACTTTTACATCTGTTTTTAATACTCAGTTTTTGTGTTAGTAAGGAATGTTACAACATAAGTCTAAGTACATTTGAAACTGATCCCACTTTGTTCGTTTCGAACCTGAAATTTCCTGCAACATTGATCGAAGCAAGCTTTGTGGTTTAGAGATCAATAGCTTCTGGTGGGAACTGAGAAGTATGCAATGAGAAACGAATACTTTCTTCATTCATAAATGACTCAATTAATAAATTAGAGCAGGAAGTTTGACTAAGAATAGCTGGGATAACTGTGTAGAGTTACTGTATAGTCCGCGACTATCCTACACAGTTCGAAGCTGATTCTAGAATCCGGTTAGGTACTTGCTACATTGTACAATATTTGTCAGTTATTTTAGTTCCTGTCATCCTTAGTCGATTTCCTTTCTTTATGTGGACATGAAATTTGGCAACAATAAGCAATATATTTCTTGTTGGATTATTGCTAACAACATTTGACAATGCATATATTTCAACTATATAAATAACGTTGTTATGGGTTAAATTTAACTTAATGGATCCAAAACATTACTAACCATAAAGAAGTATCATGGTAGCAAGTAAAGAAATGCTGGAAACTGTGTACCGAATTTTCCATAAAAAACTTGGAGGCCAGCTTGCTGGCAACATTAAATCCTCCCCCATAACTTCTATCCCAAGCACCATGCAGACTGCTTGCAACCATCAGTGCTAATGTGTCTGAACTTTGCCAACCGGGACCCTCGAACGCTATCGCAGCATGAGCTACTGGCATAGCATCGTCTCTGTCACGAATCTCAGAGCCTGTAAAACGACAGCGTTGTATGCTTGGTACCCCTTCGCCTTCCTGATAAGATGCCTGGAGATCGCCAAAATGTTTCTCCGCGAGGTCGCATAGTTGCTTATGCTCGACTCCTGAAATATTAGCTTGAAATAATCCTTCAAATACCTCCTGCAGCGCTGAGCACCATTCGTGGTGCTTTATAGTTCTGTTTGATAAAATTCTTCATATCACTGGCTCTCAAAGATTTGACATTTTCTACAGGTCCAAGAATCGTTCTCCCAAGAGGTGTCCCTTGATAAGCAGTTGCATGCAGGTAATCAAAGACGACCTCCTGGTAATTACTCTCAATTTCCTACAAACTTATCAAACAAGATTAAACAGACCTCCATTTCCCGTAAAATGACCCCTCTTTCACGTTCGACCTGACTATTCTCAAACTTGCTGTTCTTTAATATATCCGATAATAATTCAACCGCTATGTAGTACATATTAAAATATTATAAACTGTACCCCAAGGTAGATCCTCAACAAAACATTTCGCATAATACACCGTCATCTCACGAGATGTGTATGCATTTAAATGCGCACCTTTGTTTTCCACTTCAAGTTCTAAAGACTGTTGACTCCTCTTTTCAGTCCCCTTAAAAGCCATGTGCTCAAGGAAATGAGCCACACCATTATTAGATTCTGTCTCATATCGACTACCAACGTCCACCCAAACGCCAACCTAAAATCGAGTAAAACCATTGTAGGGTTACAAACCGTGCATGTAGGAGTATTCCAGTTCTCAGAAGCTATCCGAAAACCGTTACTTCCCAAAGTAGTCACCTTAGTCTCCGGCATATGAACCGTTTCAAACAAAGGGACATATTTAGTGGCTGACCCGATTTTCCTATGACGTATCTAGAAATATGTGTTACGCATTGTAGGAATTGAAAATATACTGAGGAGATTATTGGACTCAGTCTACGTGAAGCAAGTCGAAGTGCCATACCAAAAACAGGTAACGAATAAATTTGTAATGTTACACTTCGGAAACACCACAATATTCAATATATTCGTAAAGAGCCGATTTGGACCAGTTGATTTTTTCTCCCTTATGTCCAGATATTGTAGATAGGCGCCAAATTTTCAACATCGTCCCATAAGCCTTGTCGAATAACTACAATAGTGTAGCGGTAAATAAACCCCTAATCAATAGCTCTGTAAATCTTCGACATTGGATGCTGACCACATTAGTTCTAATGGACTCGCCTACCTGAAGGCGCTCGTTCATGCATCCGCACCAGATCACGAGTGGGAACGCCGTGCCCAACAACCCCTTCAATCTGGCTAGCAGATTAGATCAGTGGATTCTCGATATATTGATAGCATATCAAATATGTCTTCTAACCTCCTCGCTTCTGTCTTTTGATTCTACTTGGTAGATACGATTCATACTAGGTGTTACTGGTTAAATCATTGCCAGACTCCGAATACCTGTGACGTCTTCACTGGTGAGCCCAACGTGATCTGGTTCACCAAGTCGTAAACTGTGCGTCTCTTCTATTTTGGAATTCTGTATTTTATTGCTATATTTCAACCATCATATATTGTGATATATTTTCGTGTTTTTGGTTATATATATGTATATATTGCTCGTTCATTCCCGAACGTGATATTTCACGATGACGGAACAGACACCCAAAGTACTTAAGCTTAAGACTATGTCCCCATCTTCGTTACAACTAATGCCCTTCTGGCCAGACAACATCGAGGCCTGGTTCTGCTGCGCAGAAGCCGACTTCTCCGAGCACGGCGTGAACGACACACGTGCACAATTCCTCGCAGTAGTCAAGGCACTACCGCGCGAATCCAACAAGTACGTAACACCTAGTATGTTTACTAGTGATGTTTTGGAACCCTAAGAAACACTGAAACGATCTATTCCTAAACGCGGAGACCTAACCGATAGATAAAGGTTAGGCCAACTCCTCAATAACGTCGATCTCCAACAAGGTTCTGCGACGGACATGTTGCAACGGATGAGAGAGGTTATCGGCCAAAGAACTTTCGATGATGGCCTATTTAAACAACTTTTCTTGTCCAAACTTCCTCAGCAGGTGCAAGCTGTGCTGGTTTCGTTCCAAAACAACGCCTCAGACGAGCTAGCTGCATCTGCCAACCGTATTTTATAAATCACCAAATCTTCTAACGTCGAGGCTTTTTCAGCCAAAGAAAAGCCTCAAATGACCCAGAATGACATAACAGAGTTATGTCATACACTTCGCATCTCCACAATCTGGACCTTGTTTCAGAACGACTGCAAAAACATCGCGTTACTGTAAATACCCGGAAATATCAAATTTGAATCGACTCCTTAGATTTCCTAGGACACACTAATAATATGAAAGGCATTCGACCTCTAAAAAGCAAACTCGCGGTCATGCTGGATTATACAGAACCGACCACCATCAAACAAATACGCACGTCTAACGGCCTAGTAAGTTTCTATAAGCGGTTCACACCGAAATGCGCGTCACTTATGAAACCGCTAACCGACCAACTTCGTGGAAATCCGAAATCCACCACTTTAGATGACACAGCAAGAAAAGCATTCTCCACAGTTGAGGAACATGTCGCTAAAGCAACAATGATTGCAGATCAGGACAATTAACAACTCGTGAGTCTCGGCAACTGGACTACATTTCGCAGTTTACTTCAGACATTCAACACATCTCTGGAGCAAACAATGTAGTCGCAGACGCTTTATCTCGCATAACTTCCTTGAACAGTTTCCAAGGAATCGACCTTCTTAAACTCGCCCAGCTTCAAAAAGAAGACAGTGATCTTCAGCACGAGTTATCGTCCACAACCCTCAAACTACGCATCAAACAGATGGGAACAGGTAAGGAAACTCTACTTTGTGACACATCTACAGGTAGGGATCGCCCAATCGTGCCGAAACATTATCGACGCAATGTCTTCAACACATTGCACAAACTTTCGCATCCAGGTGTTCGTGCAACCATCAAGCTTATAGCAGAACGGTTTTGCTGGCCTGGAATGAATAAAGACGTGAGGGAGTGGGCACGCTCCTGTGTAAGCTGCCAAAAATCTAAGGTTATCAGACACAATAAATGTCCCTTAGGCTCATTTAAAACTCCCGATGCTCGTTTCGACCATGTTCATCTGGATTTGGTAGGACCTTTACCAGATTCAAATGGATACTCTTATCTATTAACCTGCGCAGACCGTTTCACTCGATGACCAGAAGCAGTACCTATTAAGGACATCACTGCTGAAACAGTGGCCCGCACCTTCGTCGAACGATGGGTAGCAAACTTCGGTTGCCCTTCAACCATCACTACAGACCGCGGACGTCAGTTCGAATCTGATCTTTTCCGTCGTCTGACCACACTTTTAGGAATCACTCGCTTCCGAACGACTGCCTACCACCCACAAGCAAACGGGTTGGTAGAACGTTTTCACCGACAACTGAAAGCTTCACTATCAGCTGCAAACGTTTCACAGTGGACCGACGCTCTTAAACTTGTCTTACTAGGTATTCGCAATGCAGTGAAAGCTGACATTGGATACACTGCGTCTCAACTCGTTTATGGAACGACACTTCGACTTCCAGGAGAATTCGTGGATCCTTCATCCTCTTCAATGAACATGGATCTAACCTCCTACACGAACAGGCTTACAAACGCAATGCGTTCAGTTAAACCTGCTTCCACTCGACCTCAATAAACTGATGTTTTCGTTCAACCTGACTTACGATATAGTACACACGTTTTCATTCGTCGATACTCGCATCGACGACCTTTTGGATCAGCATACGAGGGACCATATAGTCGATAAGAACGGAACTGACTATGGCATCAGCATCGACCGCATCAAACGACGTATTTTGAAGGAAACCCTATGCATGTCGATTTTCCTTCGGTACAACCGAAAAACACGATTAATACACTCGTGATACCTCATCTGATAGCCAACACGCACGTAGATGCTTTGTCAGTAACAGAAAATAGACTCAAATCAACGAGTTATGGATGAAGAGTAAGATTTCCAGAACGTCTGAACGATTATTGCACGTGCGACACTAGTAAACGTTTTGTTTCGTCTCAATTTTTCTTTGTATTATATATAATATAAAAAACAATTTCAATATGCTTACATTTGTACATTTATCAAAAACCTTTTTTGGTAATATATGTGTATTAAAACCTTTCTAAACAAAAATAAAAGAAATCATTCTGTAAAAATCGTTTTTTTACGCCGTCGCATGTGCATGAGTTTCCCTTTTTTCACCCGCTTTGTGTCTTTACCGGCGTACAAGTGTCTTTCGACATGCACTAACATATCCCTTTCTTCTTTTCCAGGACGGCTTGAAACGAAAATAAAGCGTCGACGAATTTACGATGAACCGAACTTTTCATTGTACCTTGTTTCTCTATTACTATGTTGTACCACATGATCCCTTGTAGTAAGAAAAGATGACCAGATGCTGCGAAGCATACCAAGCTATCAGAGGAGTGTTTACCAACGACAAGCTCGTTGGGCTTAAACTTCTGGCTACCCATGTCTTAGGGTCATTACTACCCCACTAGGGGGCAGTGGCTTGTAGCTGTAAATAAATCCCCAAAATCAATAGCTCACTAAGTCTTCGACATTGGATGCTGACCACACACGTTTTAGTGGACTCACGTAACTGAAGGCGTTCGGTCATGCATCCGCACCAGATCACGAGTGGGAACGCCGTGCTCAACATCCCCTTCAACTGTTTGCCAGATTAGATCAGTCAACGCACGATATATTGATAACCTAAATCGATTTGAGCTCTCCATCATTCAACGCGGCTGATCATTGCGAGTGATTAATGGCACTACAAAATCATATTATGTTTGGGCAGTAATGTGGTCGAGTAAATCTCTCTACACTAAAATAAACCGTGTTAAAACTAACAAGCCAACTGGAGCACTAGCTTGCAATCTAATCGTGGTGAAATAACATTATCGTTGTAAAGGCGGAGTTCGACTAATATAACATGACCACATTCAAATTCGACTTTACTGCCTATGGAGTTCTGAACTAATATACTGAAAGCACATGAGATTGGGCTGCAGTTTGAAAATAGTGACTCACTATCAACACTTGACAATTGTAGAACAGGAATAAAGGCACAAATAGTCCTCAGATATTGTATCTATGCATATTCGCGTGTCCAATTTACATGCATGCACACTTAGTTGGGTTGAAAGGTACTAACCACAATTTGGGTCGGGTAACCGGAAAAAATATTTCGTCTCGTGGTGCTCACTTGTCTGCATCTCCTGTTCCTTCTCGTCGAATTTCGCTGTTATCAGTGTACGGCAGCATTTGAAACTTAACAATATGTGGACGATAATTACACAAGCATGAAAAGAAAATAGCCTAGAGCGGAGCCCTGAGGTATTCCACTAAGCTTTAGTTTTCATTGGGAGCATTGGGAATGTATTTCGCCTTAGAAGAGGCACAGAAGTTCATAGATTTTTCGGATTGAGTAGGGTCTTGTAGCGGTAAATAAATCCCCAAAATAAATAGCACTAAGTTTTCGACATTGGATGCTGACCATATGTTTTAGTGGACTCATCTAGCTGAAATCGCTCGGTCAGGCATCCGCTCCAGATCACGTGTGGTAACGCCGTGCTCAACATCAACCGCAATCGCTAGCCAGATTAAATCAGAGAATTCCGATATATTGGTCATCGCCAAATACACTCTTCCGATCTCCTCGACTCTGTCTTTTGATTTCTCTGGGTGGGAACGAAATACATTAGAATGTGTTACTGGTAGAAGCGTTGTCAAACACTGAATACCTGAGACATCATCATTGGTGAGACCGACGTGATCTGGTACACCCATTTGCAACTGTGAGACTGTTCCTTTTTGGGATTTTTATATATCGTTGCCTTTTTTTAAACATTGTGATTTTTTTTCGTGTTTTTTCTTCGATATATATATATTTTCCCCTCGTTCATTATCGTACTTCATATTTCACCATGACTGAACAGACACCTAAAGTACTCAAGCTTAAGACTTTGTCCCCGCCTTCGTTTCAACTGATGCCTTTCTGGCCCGACAACATCGAAGCCTGGTTTCGCTACGCAGAAGCCGACTTCTCCGAACACGGCATGATCGACACACGTGCACAATTCCTCGCAGTAGTCAAGGCACTACCGCGCGAATTCAACAGGTATGTAACACCTAGTATGTTTACTAGTGATGTTTCCGATCCTTACGAAATCTTAAAACGCTCGATTCTTAAACGAGGAGACCTAACCGATCGACAAAGGTTAGATCAACTCTTCAATAACATCGACCTGCAACACGGTTCTGCGACGGACATGTTGCAACGGATGAGAGAGGTAATAGGCCTAAGAACTTTCGACGAAGGTCTATTCAAACAACTCTTCTTGTCAAAACTTCCCCGACAGGTGCAAGCAGTTCTGGTCTCGTTTCAGAACAACGCCTTAGACGAACTAGCTGCAACAGCCGACCGCATTTTAGAAATTACGAAATCTACTACCGAGGTATTTTCAGTCAAAGAAAAACCTCAAACGACTCAGAACGATATAGCCGAATTATGTCACACACTCACGCGTTATCTTAGTCTTCGTACCGACCGTAAGAGATCGCGCACACCACGTAGAAGCATTTCTCGTAAGCGATCTGTCTCTAGACCACGAGAGACAGATAACCCCGACTGGTGCTGGTATCATAACCAGTATGGAAAGCTTTCCAGAAATTGCAGAAAACCCTGCAATTTTCCCAACACGAAACCGACTGATTCGAAAAACAATTCGGGAAACTTCCAAGCCGGCACGCGTTAACGGCAACCGTAGCCGGCGAACAAAGCCGTCTGTTATTCGTCACAGATGTGACAACGAGAGTTCGCTACCTCGTCGACACTGGCGCAGAAGTTAGCGTTCTCCCAGCAAATCCTAACGACCGACTACACGAATCGACCCTAAACTTACAGGCGGCAAACGGAAAACCGATCGCTACATATGGCAAAAGGTACGTTTACCTTAACGTGGGTTTACGCAAACCCATCCACTGGATTTTCGTTGTTGCAGATGTTTCTATGCCAATCATTGGTATGGACCTTCTACAACACCACAATCTGATCATCGACACTCGCAAACGGAGGCTAGTAGACGGAAACACTAATTTGTCCGTTTGCGTAACTTCTTTTACTGGTTGCAGAGTATCCCCAGTCACAGTTAAACATATGATAGACCCACTCTATCAACCACTACTCGATAAGTACCCTGGGATACAACAAACTCAACCGAAACCACCGTGTGTAACCAGCAACGTTACACATCACATCACGACTACAGGACCACCTGTATTCTCTAAAGCACGACGACTAGCTCCTGAAAAGCTAAGGTTAGCGAAAAACGAATTCGATCACATGATGGACTTAGGAATCATACGACCGTCAAGTAGCCCATATGCATCTCCATTGCACATGGTCCCTAAAAAGGACAGCAACGATTGGCGTCCAACTGGTGACTATCGGCGATTGAACGCGAAAACCATTCCCGATCGTTACCCGTTGCCTCACATTCACGATTTGACAGCTACCTTGAAAGGTACAACTGTCTTTTCGAAAATCGACTTGGTTAAAGCGTATAACCAAATCCCTATGGCTACTGACGACATACCGAAAACAGCTATCATAACTCCTTTCGGACTCTATGAATTTTTGCGAATGCCTTTCGGTCTAAGGAATGCTGCTCAAACATTCCAAAGATTCATAGACGACGTTTTTCGAGGTCTCAACTTCGTACACGCGTATGTTGATGACTGTCTAATCGCAAGTCCGGACAGAGAAACACATCTCAAGCATCTGGATCTTGTTTTCGAACGACTACAAAAACATGGCATTACTGTAAACGTTCAGAAATGCCAATTCGGAACCGACTCGTTAGACTTTCTGGGACACACTATCGATGCTCAAGGCATTCGACCTCTTAGGACCAAAGTGGCGGCCATTCTGGATTACCCAGAACCGACCACCGTCAAGCAATTACGCACGTTCAACGGCCTGGTAAGTTTCTATAGATGTTTCATACCCAAATGCGCATTACTTATGAAACCTCTGACCGACCAACTTCGTGGAAATGCGAAATCCATTAATTTGGACGACACCGCACGAAAAGCATTCTCCACAGTTAAGGAACTGATTGCCAAAGCAACAATGCTCGCACATCAGGACACCGAAGCACCCATTAGTATCGCAGTAGACGCATCCGACTCAGCAATCGGAGGAGTCTTACAACAATGGGTCAACAACTCATGGCAACCCTTAGCATTTTTCTCTAGACGGTTGCTAGACACCGAATCTAGGTACAGCACATTCGGTAGGGAACTCCTAGCTATGTATTGTGTTGTACGGCATTTCCAACACTATATCGAAGGCCGTGAATTCACCCTTTTCACGGACCATAAACCGCTCACTTTCTCGTTAAGCTCTCCTTCTGACAAGCACTCTCCCCGTGAGTCTCGACAACTGGACTACATTTCGCAGTTTACTTCAGACATTCAACACATCTCTGGAGCAAACAATGTAGTCGCAGACGCTTTATCTCGCATAACTTCCTTGAACAGTTTCCAAGGAATCGACCTTCTTAAACTCGCCCAGCTTCAAAAAGAAGACAGTGATCTTCAGCACGAGTTATCGTCCACAACCCTCAAACTACGCATCAAACAGATGGGAACAGGTAAGGAAACTCTACTTTGTGACACATCTACAGGTAGGGATCGCCCAATCGTGCCGAAACATTATCGACGCAATGTCTTCAACACATTGCACAAACTTTCGCATCCAGGTGTTCGTGCAACCATCAAGCTTATAGCAGAACGGTTTTGCTGGCCTGGAATGAATAAAGACGTGAGGGAGTGGGCACGCTCCTGTGTAAGCTGCCAAAAATCTAAGGTTATCAGACACAATAAATGTCCCTTAGGCTCATTTAAAACTCCCGATGCTCGTTTCGACCATGTTCATCTGGATTTGGTAGGACCTTTACCAGATTCAAATGGATACTCTTATCTATTAACCTGCGCAGACCGTTTCACTCGATGACCAGAAGCAGTACCTATTAAGGACATCACTGCTGAAACAGTGGCCCGCACCTTCGTCGAACGATGGGTAGCAAACTTCGGTTGCCCTTCAACCATCACTACAGACCGCGGACGTCAGTTCGAATCTGATCTTTTCCGTCGTCTGACCACACTTTTAGGAATCACTCGCTTCCGAACGACTGCCTACCACCCACAAGCAAACGGGTTGGTAGAACGTTTTCACCGACAACTGAAAGCTTCACTATCAGCTGCAAACGTTTCACAGTGGACCGACGCTCTTAAACTTGTCTTACTAGGTATCCGCAATGCAGTGAAAGCTGACATTGGATACACTGCGGCTCAACTCGTTTATGGAACGACACTTCGACTTCCAGGAGAATTCGTGGATCCTTCATCCTCTTCAATGAACATGGATCTAACCTCCTACATGAACAGGCTTACGAACGCAATGCGTTCAGTTAAACCTGCTTCCACTCGACCTCAATCAACTGATGTTTTCGTTCAACCTGACTTACGATATAGTACACACGTTTTCATTCGTCGAGACTCGCATCGACGACCTTTCGAATCAGCATACGAAGGACCTATCAAAATTCTTCAACGTGAACCGGAGTACTATATAGTCGATAAGAACGGAACAAACGATAGCATCAGCATCGATCGCCTCAAAGCAGCGTATTTAGAAAGAAATCCTATCTACGTGGATTTTCCTTCGTTACAATCGAACGAGACGACTCCACTCATAATTCCTCAACCGACAACCAACACTAGCGATGATACTCCGAATGTATCTGAAAATATACCTAAAACGACGCGTTCTGGAAGAAGAGTAAGATTTCCAGAACATTTAAACGACTACTGCACGTAAGGCACTACTCGACATTTTATATTATCTCGATCTTTCTTTTTAACGATATATAATTTTTTTAAAAAAGACAATTTTATTATGCTTATATATTTATTTATTTCTATTTAAAAAAACAAAACAAAAAAACAATTTTTTTAACGCTATTACGTGTTCATGAGTTTATTTTCCATTTTTTTCCGCCGACACTGTGTTTTTACGCACATACGAGTGTATTTCGACATGCACTTATATTTTCTTTTTTCTTTTCCGGGACGGCTGGAAAAGAACAATGCAGTTTACGAGGAATCGAAATTTTCGTTGTAACTTTTTCTTTTTTACTATGTTGTACCTCCGTCCCATATAGTAAGGAAAGACGACCAGACGCTGCTACACTTAGTAAGCTATCAGAAGAGTGTTTATCAACGACAAACTCGTTGGGTTTAAACTTCTGGCTGGCCACGTCTTAGGGTCGTCACTGCCCCACTAGGGGGAGTGATCTGTAGCGGTAAATAAATCCCCAAAATAAATAGCACTAAGTTTTCGACATTGGATGCTGACCATATGTTTTAGTGGACTCATCTAGCTGAAATCGCTCGGTCAGGCATCCGCTCCAGATCACGTGTGGTAACGCCGTGCTCAACATCAACCGCAATCGCTAGCCAGATTAAATCAGAGAATTCCGATATATTGGTCATCGCCAAATACACTCTTCCGATCTCCTCGACTCTGTCTTTTGATTTCTCTGGGTGGGAACGAAATACATTAGAATGTGTTACTGGTAGAAGCGTTGTCAAACACTGAATACCTGTGACATCATCAGACGCAAACGTAGGTCAGTGTCTGTTTTACTCCAACTTTTCCAGAACGTCAATAGCAGAGAATCACCTCTTCTGAGACATTCTTTTAGGTGTTTATGAGCATTTTCGACACGGTTGTTTGTGTGGTTGCCCAGGCTTAATACATGTCGCCAGTAACGGCGAGCCCACATTGACTTCCGAGCCATCCAGTAATCTTTTATATAATCATACGCCCGTGGGAAATGGGTCCTTAGATGTTCGTACTTCCGAGTAAATCTGAATATAATGCGTTATGAAAAGCGAAGCTCACATGTCAGACCGTCTAGTCTTCACAAGCTGTTCCAAGCATTTGCGTACATCAGGATTTCGGAACTACAGAAAATAATTTGTACAGCTAACACACACCTTCCTGAAAAATGCTCTTAAGTCATGGAATGAACAAAGTATTATGTTAGAATGACTGTGCATAGACTGCACTGCTGAAATTTCGGTCGCTGCCGAATCCATAACGAAACTGCGTGTATCATAAGTACCGCACATTATGTCTTTAAAGCATTCCAATAGTTTTACGACATCGCGTCGTTCTTGACTGCGAGGAGCATACATAACAGTATGCCCTTGCCCAAGACTATCAGTCACTACTAGCTGGAACAGTGGAAAACTTTAAAATAAATTTATTACTATTCGTTACTTACTCAACTTTGTTGGTCTGATAAGTAGAATCAATACATATTACCTCTGGAAACGCGTGGTAAACAGCCATTTACTCCCTGCAACTGAAGCAAATCATAGATATGTTCCCATGTTCATTGAATACTTTAACTTCAGTGTTTGCTTGAACACGCTGTAAGATGTCATTGGTATTTTTAGTGTCTAAACTCAATTAATTACAATGTGAGTTCAGCAACCTGGGTACAACTGTGAGCGCGTTTTGACGATATCGTCCTTGGTAAGCTGTTTATGGAACCTCCAAGAAGCCAGATGCCGTAAGCTACGAGTTGGCGTATTACTCAATAGAAACGTTCTTAAATATAAGCGTTCACTTGACGTCAGCTATCTTCTCGATGGATCGACAGAAATATATCCTTCTGTGCAAGGATAGTTGTGCACGGTCTTAATAGAGGTGACTTTTAGCTCACCTTTTACTGCACGGACCCAAAATCCAGATTCACAATGGCAATATTTTGACCTGAAGGATAAATCCATTTGAATTAAGGTATACTTAGATGACCAATGTCGTCTCCTTTGTCTAGTTTGTGTTGGCGAGTTAGAAATTGTATGCTCTTCGGAAGAATGATGATCACTATCATATACATTCTGAACGCAAGCATCTGACTCTGACGAACTGCGTTTACGTCCATATGTACAGACATATCTCACGAAAAAAGACTTTAGAGTTGAGTCATCACTGTTCTTTTTACATACTGACATAACGTACTTAGTATGCGCATACTAAAAAAATAATTATTAACCACAGAAGTCATATTACCTTATGTGCTTCTTTCAAATTTGAAAGAAGTACATTATTTTATAGAAGAGCTTACTTTTACTTACATGGGAAACTATTTAAGTGTTGAGAAAGTGTGTTTGATTCCCAGTGAACTAGCGATTAAATGCATATGCCTTATAAATAATACATCACCTGTTTCTTCTTTTGCAGATACTTTCAGATAATAATGAATTGACAATTGCAATGGAAATGCAAAACAATTGATGCTCAAGCTTCTGCTATAATGTTGTACAATAATACGCTTTTCCTTATCAATAAAATTCTTAAAATATATACCGTTTTTTCCCGTGGATTGCAGTTTTAGAGTGGCTTGTTATGTGAATAAAGGCGAACATAGGAGACCTTTTGGGTTATGCCAATGGTGCTTTAAAAGTTGGATCAAAAATAGGCAGTTCTGTGTGCATTTAGGCGGAAGTTAGACAATTTAGCGGATATTTAGGCGAAAAGTAGACAATTTAGCAAAACAGCAGCAAAAAGGGGGGAAATTCGAATTATTTCCCCCGGACAGGCGAAAAAGGCGACATTTTGGCACGTTTTCCCCTTTATTTCCCAACGCATTTTCCCCTTTATTGGTTAACCAAGCAATTGCTTGGGAACAGGTCTCAAAATTGTCCCATGGGACAAGTGCGTTTGACAGATATTTTAGTACCACCCGGAGATTCGAACGTTCAGGTCGGGCGTCTAGGCACAGAAGAGAGTCGTTTAGGTGTCCGATGGCGAGTTGCTGGTCACAGGACAGATAACGGGGACCGTCTACTGCAACTGTGCACAGACCACAACCTGTTTCTGGCTAGCAATAACATTCGGGATAGTCATCACCGACATGCCACCTGGCGTACAACCGTGAAGAGATGTCGTGATTTCGCTGTGCGAAGCTATTGCCCACTAACAAGAAATACGTTATTGTTGACGCCCTAAAAAAAAAAACAACTTATGATAGCATCAAAGGACTGGATAGTTGGCAATGACCTTTGCGCTTTTCCGAATGAGATGGTCGATATACACCTTCAGAAGTGCGACCAACCTAATGACAATTGGTCACTTATGAAATGTAAAGTTATTCATGAATTAGGTAAGCTACAATCATGGAAACTATAATTCACTATAGAATCTCTGCAGTCTGCAAAAGATGTTAGCTTCCCTGCAAATACTGCAATCTCACCTTGAAAACACTTCAACGGATGAAAACACTCTGCCACATAACACTGAGAAGCCCAAGAGGTCTGTACAATAATCTTACTAACATTTCCTAGAGCTGCCATGAAGCGTAAACAAGAATATCTTTACAATTCAGTCGACATGGATGTTGCTGAAATGCAGGCTGGCAATAGTTATATTCAATATCCCAAATTCAGGTTGTTTGACAAATTAGTTTCGCCTATTGCTAAGTAAGTTTCATGACTATTTACATGTTCAAAAATCAGTTCGACGCAATTACAGACATCCCCGTCTACATCTGCATCAAAGCGTGTCCATGGTGCTTCAGCAGACCAGCAAGTCACCTGCATTATCAAGTGGACTTTTTCAGGTTAGATAGCTTGCATGCAATGGTGCAAAACATTTCGTCAACTATGAATGACTTCAGTCAAAGGTTGCAGAATATGTCAACAGCCATTTCCGATTTGAGCATTAATGTAAAGCAATTGCTTTCAAAGTCGAATGAGCGCGAAAGACCGCATCAATTCGATTGCGGACTGTCAAGTCAGCATTTCCCTTTGTCATCTGAAGAGGAACTACAGATGCTGGATACTGGTTTGTCGCAGAAAGAAACCAGAGACAGATTTGTAAGTCATTAACATGAATTTAATAATTTGTTACTATTACAGATGGCAATGGTCACTAGGTTATCAAGTGACGATCCAAAAACGTCGATGCGGTTTGTTCTGTCGTATCTGTTGACACCTGAGGTTGCCAGTAAATTCACGTTACTTGGCATCTCTTCCAAACGAGCACTTCAGAAATGCACGTTTTACGGCTGCATACGAAGTAACCTATATCTATTACTTAAACTTCAGGTGCCTTAACTCATCGCTTTCTGTCATCCTCTGTCAACGAAAAAGACCTTGGTAAGCTCTATGACATCGCGACACAAGGTTACTTTCACGATATCCGAGACAAGATGATGAAGCGTAATAGAAGAAAACAAGACCAGGTATGTACTAATTTAAAGTGATAACCTCCCTACGGCTCTATAGTTACAGTCAACAATATTAACGAGCATAACCGTAAGTTCAGCTTCAAGTATTTGGCTGTGCCAAAGCATGTCATTGAGATATGGTTATGACTTTTTTTCTTTTTTGTTTATTCAGAATTCACAGGACGACTACCTCAATTCTCAATAGTCCGTGCAATTGTTTTGATGTTTTACCTCGATTTTAATAAACATTCTTTCAAACAGCTTACTCTTTTACTTACGTGGGAAACTGTTGAAGTATTAAGAATGTGTTTGAGTGTCATTGAACTTTTGATTAAGTGCACATTCCTTATAAATAAAAAAAACCTGTTCCTTTTTTTTCAGATAATTTCAAATAACAATGAATTAGCAATTGCATTGGATATGCAAAACAATCGATGCTTATAAGCATCTGCTCTAGTGTTGTACAATAATACGCTTTTCCTTTTAAATAAAATTTTTAAAAATTTACCGCTTTTCAACTGCATTGCAGATATATTTTTGTCTGTGGTTGAAAATAAAGGCGAACATAGGAGACGTTTGGGGTTCTGTCGATGGATGGAAAATAGGAGGTAATGTGTGTATTTAGGCGAAAAGTAGAAAAGTAAGCGCATAAGTAGGAAATTTAGGCGAAAAGTAGACAATTCGGCGGATATTTAGGCGAAAATGCGACAATTCGGCGGATATTTAGGCGAAAATGCGACAATTCGGCGGATATTTAGGCGATAAGTCCGTAATTTGTCGACAAAAAGGCGATAAAGGGGAAAATCCGCATTATTTCCCCCGGACAGGCGAAAAAGGCGACATTCTGGCGCGTTTTCCCCTTTATTTCCCCTTTCGTTACCAAAGCATTTACCCCTTTATTTCCCCTTTTTGGGTTGTCTGGGACAGAAGGTGGAATAAAATGAAAGCTGCTTTCATGAAAAAATATGACTTACTTTCGTTCAGTGAGTTTGCTAATGAAAGCACCCTAAAAGGTAACTGAGTTCAACAATGTTGTTTATTAAATTGATAGAAGTAAAGAGAGAAATCCGTTGTAATGACAGTACTTCAACTATTACACCATCGACTAGCAACATCAATCAAGGACTTTCAGATAATAGTGGTATGTATATTAAATTCATACGTGAATATATATCTTATAGGATCTCCTGAAGTGAACCTGTGCTCTCCAAAGTTCGTGAATCGCAAAGAAATGATGAACGACTTGATGATGTATCTAATGTCAAATACATCTCTGAGCATAAGGGATGCTGATCGGGTTCTGTATGGTCTACGATTTTTTATCCCTGACATACCGAAAAGCATCAGAGGTGTCCTAAACACGTGTCCAAGTGTTCAACCAAAGTTTATCGGCAGTGGGGTTTACTACCATCTAGGATTGAAAACCAATCTGCTAAGATACGTTGAACTTTGGTTGTGTACTAGTGATTTTGACTTTTTAAATTTATATATCAGTGTGGATGGACTTTCTATGTCTAGAAGCTCCAATCAACAGTTATGGCCTATACTAGGACGGATCGTTGCCCCTAGGTTTAGTGACGTGTTCATGATAGGGATCTACGGAGGGAATAGTAAGCCGGCAGAATTCAACGAGTTTTCTGCGGACACAATTTCTGAAATAAAAGAAATGACTGACGTGGGTCTTTTTAGTGTGAAGTTTAATAAATGTATAGCTATTACGTTGGCGGCTGTTATATGTGACGCACCTGCTCGTTCTTCTGTTAGGTACACGGTAAATCACAACGGTAAGGCAGGTTGCGATAGGTGTACTGTACTTGGGAGACGGCTGGAGGGGAAAACGACCTTTCCAAATGGAGTACATACCTTAAGAACAGACGACACCTTCCGTCGTCAGTCTCAATCAATTCACCATCAAGGACATTCTATTATGGAAACGCTTTCGATTGATATGATTTTAACTTTTCCTCTAGATCCTATGCACATGGTGTACCTCGGTGTTACCAAAAAACTAGCTAATTTATGGATAGATTTAGCACGCCGAAGACTGCGCGACTTTAACTCATGTGCAATTAGGGACATAAATAATTTAATAACGGGTTGTGTGGCAAGTACTCCTTCTGACTTTCCCCGTAAATGCCGTACACTAGACTTTGTATCGGCATGGAAAGCATCTGAATGTAGGTTGTTTCTTCTGTATTTAGGCCCGGTGATTCTTGAAAAACATTGCCACAACCTTTTTATCTTAATTTCCGGCGTTTAGCGTTATCCATGTATCTGCTTGCACATCCGAAATTACATAAAAATGTTGTAGAAACCGCCAAATTAGATTTACTAAACTTCCTAAATGAATACGCATGGTGTTATGGGTGTGAAAACTTAGTTTACAATGTGCATTCGTTACAGCACCTCCCTGACGACGTTCGTGCACATGGACCTTTAGATAGTTTTTCAGCCTTTCCATTCGAGTCTTATATGAGACAAATTAAGAATTCCGTGCGTGGTGGGTTTGCAGTAGCTAAGCAAGCAGCACAGCGTTATGCTGAGAGAATGTCCTTCAGGGATAGGCTTCAAATTAGTGGTTTAACAAATACTACCACAATAGGCGCTAATGATGTCTCCATTAAACAAGTAATTATGTTTAACAACAGCAAAATAAGTTCATATAAACCGGATAATGTAGTAGTAGTTAACGGCCAGCCCGGTTTAGTTACTGACATAAAGGAGGATGGACTACTAAAATTTAGGACTTTCATTGACCCACGCAATTACTTTGAAGATCCTTTCCCATCTAGTGATATTGGAATCTTTATGTGCTCCGTAGTTAGCCATGAATACACATGGGTTTCAGTTGATGATGTCACAGGTATTCAGTGTTTGACAACGCTTCTACCAGTAACACCTTCTAATATATTTCGTTCCCACCAAGAGAAATCAAAAGACAGAGTCGAGGAGATCGGAAGAGTATATTTGGCGATGACCAATATATCGGAATTCTCTGATCTAATCTGGCTAGCGATTGCGGTTGATGTTGAGCACGGCGTTACCACACGTGATCTGGAGCGGATGCCTGACCGAGCGATTTCAGCTAGATGAGTCCACTAAAACATATGGTCAGCATCCAATGTCGAAAACTTAGTGCTATTTATTTTGGGGATTTATTTACCGCTACAGATCACTCCCCCTAGTGGGGCAGTGACGACCCTAAGACGTGGCCAGCCAGAAGTTTAAACCCAACGAGTTTGTCGTTGATAAACACTCTTCTGATAGCTTACTAAGTGTAGCAGCGTCTGGTCGTCTTTCCTTACTATATGGGACGGAGGTACAACATAGTAAAAAAGAAAATGTACAATGAAAATTTCGGATCCTCATAAACGTCATCGTTCTTTTCCAGCCGTCCTGGAAAAGAAAAAGAAAATGTAAGTGCATGTCGAAATACACTCGTATGTGCGTAAAAACACAATGTCGGCGGAAAAAAATGGAAAAGAAACTCATGAACACGTAATAGCGTTAAAAAAATTGTTTTTTTTGTTTTGTTTTTTTTAAATAGAAATAAAAATATATAAGCATATTAAAATTGTTTTTTTTTTAAAAAAAAAATATAAAATTTCGAGAAGTGCCTTACGTGCAATAGTCGTTTAAATGTTCTGGAAATCTCACCCTTCTTCCAGAACGCGTCGTTTTAAGTTTATTTTCGGATACTGTCGAAGTATCATCGTGTGTGTTGGTTGTCGGATGAGGTATTATAAGTGTCGGAGTCGTGTCGTTCGATTGTACCGAAGGAAAATCCACGTAGATAGGATTTCTTTCTAAATACGCTGCTTTTAAGCGATCGATACTGATGCTATCGTTGGTTCCGTTCTTATCGACTATATAGTACTTAGATTCACGTTGAAGAACTTTGAAGGGTCCTTCGTATGCTGATTCGAATGGTCGTCGATGCGAGTATCGACGCACGAAGACGTGTGTACTATATCGTAAGTCAGGTTGAACGAAAACATCAGTTGATTGAGGTCGAGTGGAAGCAGGTTTAACTGAACGCATTGCGTTTGTAAGCCTGTTCGTGTAGGAGGTTAGATCCATGTTCATTGAAGAGGATGAAGGATCCACGAATTCTCCTGGAAGTCGAAGTGTCGTTCCATAAACGAGTTGAGACGCAGTGTATCCAATGTCAGCTTTCACTGCATTGCGGATACCTAGTAAGACGAGTGGAAGAGCGTCGGTCCACTGTGAAACGTTTGCTGCTGATAGCGAAGCTTTCAGTTGTCGGTGAAAACGTTCTACCAACCCGTTTGCTTGTGGGTGGTAGGCAGTCGTTCGGAAGCGAGTGATTCCTAAAAGTGTGGTCAGACGACGGAAAAGATCAGATTCGAACTGACGTCCGCGGTCTGTAGTGATGGTTGAAGGGCAACCGAAGTTTGCTACCCATCGTTCGACGAAGGTGCGGGCCACTGTTTCAGCAGTGATGTCCTTAATAGGTACTGCTTCTGGTCATCGAGTGAAACGGTCAACGCAGGTTAATAGATAGGAGTATCCATTTGAATCTGGTAAAGGTCCTACCAAATCCAGATGAACATGGTCGAAACGGGCATCGGGAGTTTTAAACGAGCCTAAGGGACATTTATTGTGTCTGATAACCTTAGATTTTTGGCAGCTTACACAGGAGCGTGCCCACTCCCTCACGTCTTTATTCATTCCAGGCCAGCAAAACCGTTCTGCTATAAGCTTGATGGTTGCACGAACACCTGGATGCGAAAGTTTGTGCAATGTGTTGAAGACATTGCGTCGATAATGTTTCGGCACGATTGGGCGATCCCTACCTGTAGATGTGTCACAAAGTAGAATTTCCTTACCTGTTCCCATCTGTTTGATGCGTAGTTTAAGTGTTGTGGACGATAACTCGTGCTGAAGATCAGTGTCTTCTTTTTGAAGCTGGGCGAGTTTAAGAAGGTCGATTCCTTGGAAACTGTTCAAGGAAGTTATACGAGATAAAGCGTCTGCAACTACATTGTTTGCTCCAGAGATGTGTTGAATATCTGAAGTAAACTGCGAAATGTAGTCCAGTTGTCGAGACTCACGGGGAGAGTACTTGTCAGAAGGAGAGCTTAACGAGAAAGTGAGCGGTTTATGGTCCGTGAAAAGAGTGAATTCACGATCTTCGATGTAGTGTTGGAAATGCCGTACAGCACAATACATAGCTAGGAGTTCCCTACCGAATGTGCTGTACCTCGATTCGGTGTCTAGCAACCTTCTAGAGAAAAATGCCAAGGGTTGCCAGGAGTTGTTAACCCATTGTTGTAAGACTCCTCCGATTGCTGAGTCGGATGCGTCTACTGCGATACTAATGGGTGCTTCGGTGTCCTGATGTGCGAGCATTGTTGCTTTAGCAATCAGTTCCTTAACTGTGGAGAATGCTTTTCGTGCGGTGTCGTCCAAATTAATGGATTTCGCATTTCCACGAAGTTGGTCGGTCAGAGGTTTCATAAGTAATGCGCATTTGGGTATGAAACGTCTATAGAAACTTACCAGGCCGTTGAACGTGCGTAATTGCTTGACGGTGGTCGGTTCTGGGTAATCCAGAATGGCCGCCACTTTGGTCCTAAGAGGTCGAATGCCTTGAGCATCGATAGTGTGTCCCAGAAAGTCTAACGAGTCGGTTCCGAATTGGCATTTCTGAACGTTTACAGTAATGCCATGTTTTTGAAGTCGTTCGAAAACAAGATCCAGATGCTTGAGATGTGTTTCTCTGTCCGGACTTGCGATTAGACAGTCATCAACATACGCGTGTACGAAGTTGAGACCTCGAAAAACGTCGTCTATGAATCTTTGGAATGTTTGAGCAGCATTCCTTAGACCGAAAGGCATTCGCAAAAATTCATAGAGTCCGAAAGGAGTTATGATAGCTGTTTTCGGTATGTCGTCAGTAGCCATAGGGATTTGGTTATACGCTTTAACCAAGTCGATTTTCGAAAAGACAGTTGTACCTTTCAAGGTAGCTGTCAAATCGTGAATGTGAGGCAACGGGTAACGATCGGGAATGGTTTTCGCGTTCAATCGCCGATAGTCACCAGTTGGACGCCAATCGTTGCTGTCCTTTTTAGGGACCATGTGCAACGGAGATGCATATGGGCTACTTGACGGTCGTATGATTCCTAAGTCCATCATGTGATCGAATTCGTTTTTCGCCAACCTTAGCTTTTCAGGAGCTAGTCGTCGTGCTTTAGAGAATACAGGTGGTCCTGTAGTCGTGATGTGATGTGTAACGTTGCTGGTTACACACGGTAGTTTCGATTGAGTTTGTTGTATCCCAGGGTACTTATCGAGTAGTGGTTGATAGAGTGGGTCTATCATATGTTTAACTGTGACTGGGGATACTCTACAACCAGTAAAAGAAGTTACGCAAACGGACAAATTAGTGTTCCCGTCTACTAGCCTCCGTTTGCGCGTATCGATGATCAGATTGTGGTGTTGTAGAAGGTCCATACCAATGATTGGCATAGAAACATCTGCAACAACGAAAATCCAGTGGATGGGTTTGCGTAAACCCACGTTAAGGTAAACGTACCTTTTGCCATATGTAGCGATCGGTTTTCCGTTTGCCGCCTGTAAGTTTAGGGTCGATTCGTGTAGTCGGTCGTTAGGATTTGCTGGGAGAACGCTAACTTCTGCGCCAGTGTCGACGAGGTAGCGAACTCTCGTTGTCACATCTGTGACGAATAACAGACGGCTTTGTTCGCCGGCTACGGTTGCCGTTAACGCGTGCCGGCTTGGAAGTTTCCCGAATTGTTTTTCGAATCAGTCGGTTTCGTGTTGGGAAAATTGCAGGGTTTTCTGCAATTTCTGGAAAGCTTTCCATACTGGTTATGATACCAGCACCAGTCGGGGTTATCTGTCTCTCGTGGTCTAGAGACAGATCGCTTACGAGAAATGCTTCTACGTGGTGTGCGCGATCTCTTACGGTCGGTACGAAGACTAAGATAACGCGTGAGTGTGTGACATAAGTCGGTTATATCATTCTGAGTCGTGTGAGGCCTTTCTTTGACTGAAAATACCTCGGTAGTAGAAGGTTTCGTAATTTCTAGAATGCGGTCGGCAGATGCAGCTAGCTCGTCTAAGCCGTTGTTCTGGAACGAGACCAGAACTGCTTGCACCTGTTGGGGAAGTTTTGACAAGAAGAGTTGTTTGAATAGACCTTCGTCGAAAGTTCTTAGGCCTATGACCTCTCTCATCCGTTGCAACATGTCTGTCGCAGAACCGTGTTGCAGGTCGATGTTATTGAAGAGTTGATCTAACCTTTGTCGATCGGTTAGGTCTCCTCGTTTAAGAATCGAGCGTTTTAAGATTTCGTAAGGATCGGAAACATCACTAGTAAACATACTAGGTGTTACGTACCTGTTGAATTCGCGCGGTAGTGCCTTGACTACTGCGAGGAATTGTGCACGTGTGTCGATCACGCCGTGCTCGTGGAAGTCGGCTTCTGCGTAGCAAAACCAGGCTTCGATGTTGTCGGGCCAGAAAGGCATCAGTTGAAACGAAGGTGGGGACAAAGTCTTAAGCTTGAGTACTTTAGGTGTCTGTTCAGTCATGATGAAGTATGAAGTACGATAATGAACGAGGGGAAAAATATATATATCCAAGAAAAACACGAAAAAAAATCACAATGTTCAAAAAAAAATAAAAAATAAGGCAATGATATATAAAAAATCCCAAAAAGGAACAGACTCACAGTTACAATTAGGTGTACCAGATCACGTCGGTCTCACCAATGATGATGTCACAGGTATTCAGTGTTTGACAACGCTTCTACCAGTAACACCTTCTAATATATTTCGTTCCCACCAAGAGAAATCAAAAGACAGAGTCGAGGAGATCGGAAGAGTATATTTGGCGATGACCAATATATCGGAATTCTCTGATCTAATCTGGCTAGCGATTGCGGTTGATGTTGAGCACGGCGTTACCACACGTGATCTGGTGCAGATGCCTGACCGAGCGCCTTCAGCTAGATGAGTCCACTAAAACATATGGTCAGCATCCAATGTCGAAAACTTAGTGCTATTTATTTTGGGGATTTATTTACCGCTACACAGTTAAGGACATTGATTGTAAATGTATAGCCATCAATTGTACCAATTACATAGTTGTAATCCCATTGTTGCATACTTTATTGTAAATGCATTTCGTTTCATTAGTGTTTAATTAATGATGATAAACCATTTACTTACGTCTTATGTTCTTTTCAGCCCACTAACAAGAAATACGTTATTGTTGACGCCCTAAAAAAAAAACAACTTATGATAGCATCAAAGGACTGGATAGTTGGCAATGACCTTTGCGCTTTTCCGAATGAGATGGTCGATATACACCTTCAGAAGTGCGACCAACCTAATGACAATTGGTCACTTATGAAATGTAAAGTTATTCATGAATTAGGTAAGCTACAATCATGGAAACTATAATTCACTATAGAATCTCTGCAGTCTGCAAAAGATGTTAGCTTCCCTGCAAATACTGCAATCTCACCTTGAAAACACTTCAACGGATGAAAACACTCTGCCACATAACACTGAGAAGCCCAAGAGGTCTGTACAATAATCTTACTAACATTTCCTAGAGCTGCCATGAAGCGTAAACAAGAATATCTTTACAATTCAGTCGACATGGATGTTGCTGAAATGCAGGCTGGCAATAGATTAGATCAGAGAATTCCGATATATTGGTCATCGCCAAATATACTCTTCCGATCTCCTCGACTCTGTCTTTTGATTTCTCTTGGTGGGAACGAAATATATTAGAAGGTGTTACTGGTAGAAGCGTTGTCAAACACTGAATACCTGTGGCATCATCAGTACTAATTTAAAGTGATAACCTCCCTACGGCTCTATAGTTACAGTCAACAATATTAACGAGCATAACCGTAAGTTCAGCTTCAAGTATTTGGCTGTGCCAAAGCATGTCATTGAGATATGGTTATGACTTTTTTTCTTTTTTTGTTTATTCAGAATTCACAGGACGACTACCTCAATTCTCAATAGTCCGTGCAATTGTTTTGATGTTTTACCTCGATTTTAATAAACATTCTTTCAAACAGCTTACTCTTTTACTTACGTGGGAAACTGTTGAAGTATTAAGAATGTGTTTGAGTGTCATTGAACTTTTGATTAAGTGCACATTCCTTATAAATAAAAAAAACCTGTTCCTTTTTTTTCAGATAATTTCAAATAACAATGAATTAGCAATTGCATTGGATATGCAAAACAATCGATGCTTATAAGCATCTGCTCTAGTGTTGTACAATAATACGCTTTTCCTTTTAAATAAAATTTTTAAAAATTTACCGCTTTTCAACTGCATTGCAGATATATTTTTGTCTGTGGTTGAAAATAAAGGCGAACATAGGAGACGTTTGGGGTTCTGTCGATGGATGGAAAATAGGAGGTAATGTGTGTATTTAGGCGAAAAGTAGAAAAGTAAGCGCATAAGTAGGAAATTTAGGCGAAAAGTAGACAATTCGGCGGATATTTAGGCGAAAAGTAGACAATTCAGCGGATATTTAGGCGAAAATGCGACAATTCGGCGGATATTTAGGCGATAAGTCCGTAATTTGTCGACAAAAAGGCGATAAAGGGAAAATCCGCATTATTTCCCCGGACAGGCGAAAAAGGCGACATTCTGGCGCGTTTTCCCTTTATTTCCCTTTCGTTACCAAAGCATTTACCCCTTTATTTCCCCTTTTTGGGTTGTCTGGGATGTCGTGATTTCGCTGTGCGAAGCTATTGACCAACTTGTAGTCAGAGTTTGAAAAGTGGATGTCTGCTGTTACAGTCAGTAAGGGTTGAAGGCTACAGATCATGAGCGAAGACGGCACGATGAAGTCTCTAAAAGATGATAAACGGTGAGTGCTGCGTTTTTGTTCGGTTAGTGGACAGAAAAAAATATCGAAAAGAACATAAGAAACTAAGAGTGTCGCTCTGGACTCTTGTCAATGATACCAGTGAAAAACGTTTTCAGTGATGAAGTAGAGGCGACAATGTTTTCAGTTTGCAGGAGATTCGCTCGACTGCATGAACTGATGATTCGCGCGAATGATAATGTTGTCAGACCACCAGTTGACCTGGACAGGTTTTAAATCGTCGAGTAGTTGAACAGTCGATTGATGTACCGAAATCATCTGTTAAATAACAGCCACGAGGAAACAATACTTCATAATTTAAAGTACGACATCGAAGTAGAATAACTACTATAGTTCGGATGTGTTATAAAGTTAAATCTAAATAACGTCGTCCTTACGTATACTGACAGCTTCACTGAACATTCATTTAGGTATTATTAGCGTAACAGTTGGATGTGTGAATAAAAACATATACGAAAACTATGGTTATGTTCGTGGAGAATTTTCGAGGACGTTTAGATATTTTATAAGCCCGAATCTCATACAAACAAACCGAAAATGGAATTAAAATGACTGTCGCGTAATAAGGAAGTCGAGCCATGATTTACCGTGTGGAATAATAGCAAATACAAGGAGTATAGTAAACACTAATTAAAACAATAACCGCCAATGTAAGTAACGTTTAGAGGGTTCAGATAACGTGGCGATTTCGTAAAAGGCTGATACAAAGAGCTTATCGCCTAGCGTTAAGTGACATATTACGTACGACGAAGTGTCTACTGAGAACGTGGAATAAGATTGCTCGTGTATATGCAATATGTATGTCGACTAACGAGTCATAAATGTACATGATTTTGACTAGAACTTGACGGCATTGACAGAATATACAACTATTTCATGTGAAAGAAACTACGAAGTGTTATTAGGCATCAGAAACATGGTAAGAAATAATCTAAAGCAATTATGAAACACTCCTGGGCTACTCATGCTTCCAAGTAATGAAGTAGACAGTAGTTCGATTCTGGATTATATACGAAGTACTGTTGATTAAATTCTTGGATTAAAACAACGTTGTAGAATGAATTTGTACAAGTCCAAAATTAATTTAGGCCAAATACGTAGCATTGTCAGACGAACAGTGTAAACGAGATCTGAGATTGCAGAAAATTTATATTTCAAACTCACCGTAAATTTCTAGCATTCTCTTCCTCTGTTTGGCCACGGAACTCAGCAATTAGAAATTAGGCAGGCGGTGTTAAAAAATAGTAAAACATCCTAGTGGATATTGGTTAGTAGAAAAATGAGTTTATAGTTGACAGTTATTCTTGTCTCGCTTATATTGGTGGATAAGTTACAAAGAGATGTACGTTCGTATTGTCTTGTGGCTATACTCGCGTGTGGTTGATATTTTAACAGACATATTACACAGGAGCATTTACATGCTGCTGATGCTTGTCTAGGAACCACGATAGTCCATTATAATCGTTGTTGATTAGTTAGTTCTATCGATTGAACTAAGTATTTAAGTTTAAATGCCAGTCAACATTGAGATAAAGCAACGAATAAGTATAGAATGCAATAATAAGGATTATAATGATAGGTTGCGTTATTCGAAGTCTTACTCACCAGCGTAGATGATCTATGTCGAAATGATTGGAGGCCTACTCGAGTTACGTTAGTGGTGTGACGAACCAACTAACGTCGAAGTTATACCTCGTGGTCAGAATGTTACGTGGACTACCCCATTGACGTATCAAGGTACTACAGATGCTTTGAAGACTGTACAACACAGAGGAATCAAGGACACACAACTACATTTCCAAGAACCAGGTGAGCCCGTTCCCATCTCAGTTATTAATTCTAATAACAATAGTATATTCTAGATCATACAGTTGACACCCAGTACAGCTGGACAGACACATGCTGGGCCAAAGTAGATGTGCATTCAATTACAGAAATCTGGATCCCTACTTACGCTGTGGCGATCGTTGTAATTGTACTGACTAACGGCTCTCTTGTACTCGATTGCTTATTTCGAATTCCAAACATAATACGTCCAGTTGTGCTCATCTAGCTCTACTTATCCTAAATTGAACCACTTCGTGGATTCTTAGTTAGCGATTCATTTTGAATACTTCTAATCATTATAGGTATTTGTGTAAAAACACCCATAGTTGTGAGTCCTTTAGTCCACTAGTTTTATCTTACTCATCGTTCGTTTGTGTTTACAAATTCACTGGTATTTTTTAATCACTACAGTACAATTTGAACAAAATGTATGGTTGCTTTTTTATTATCTCAATCGTTACTGACAATTATGTTCACTTTACCGAGAAAAATCTACTAAATTATTTTGGTTTTCATTCCAAAGCAATTAGCGCAAAAAGGTTGCTTTTCAATATTGAGGGTAAAATATCAGAACTAATAGGGGAACTGTTTGTTTAGCGGCAGTGATGAGAAATTGTGCCTATGCGCTCTGTTCTCTGACGCTTCAGTCTGTGAGTTAGCATTAAACGTTATGGGTTTGAAGAGTTTTTTTTATCAACTTAACGATTCATTACAAGGATGGTCTTGGGGATTCACTGTTTGAAATACATTGCTCTAGACCTCAAAACACAAAAAAACTAAAGTTAATTTTGAAAATAAATGAATGTTTGGAGATCCCGACATATCTACTAAAAAAATTCAGCGTTGAAGACTAGAAAATTCACTTTGTGCAGCCATAAATTCGGGAACTTCTGCCGATGTACTTTTTAGCTGTTCATCATCAATACAGTCGTGTGGCTTTTGAAGAACATTTGAGAAGGATGTCAGAAATATTGAGGATTTACTGTTGGATATTCTAATGCAATTTTCAGGTCTAACTGCTGACATCTGTAATTTCCTTGACTGGACTCTGTAGATGATCTAGACACTCTGTTTCCACTGTCAATAACATGCAAAAGGACGCTTTGTGCTTAGCAGGTGCTAAGTGACAAACCATCGACATACCTGGTACATAGCGAGTATGCTTTCCTATTCAATGTGTTGTAAACATATGTATGCTAATTTACTTTCTAAGTATGAACACCTTATACTCCAGTTTGTCGTTTGACTATATGCAGTACCGTCTTGTCGTTTGTTCCCAGTTTATTTCTGTATGCAGTAAAACCTTGAGACCGGAAACCAACTGCTCACGAAATAGTATTTGCTTTTGAAATTACTACACTGGCCATTTCAGGTAGCTTCATACACTTCCATGTTTGTAAATAACTTTGTACATACCTTTAGTGCTTCAGATCATTATTGTGGATGCTTGTATACCGAATCATACATGACTTCAGGGTACGCAGGCACATTTTACAACCGCAATTTTAGGTATGTACGTATACTGAAGTGGGGAACTGATAAAGTCCCAGGGACCGATAAGAGCTCATGACGATAACGACTACATTAGAAAACACTGACAGAGATGGTGTTTTGCTACGAACCTATTTCCTTATTGCTTGTCAGAATACGCTAATACGATGCCACACAATTGAACAGCTGAGAGCGAACCCAGTATTCATACATGTATGGATTATTTGATACTTCGTGCCTTCCGTACCTTTTAACAAGAGACAAGATCTAGGCCCTGCTAACTAATTATCACTTTTTTATTATACGCTAACCACTATCAGTCAGCTACAACGTAGGACCAGGGATATATGCGCATCAGTCAAAGTTGCCACACTTCATTAGGACAAGATCAACACCAAATTTACGGAAGTAGTTAATTCAGTAGTAGTAATATATAAAATATAGTACACGAATATAATACAGAAGCGGAGGTATGACGTGATTTTAACCTCACGATTCAAGGAGAGTAAATACCAACGTCATCGTGGTCGATTCTTACCCAGTCTCCAACTATTGGTCAAGATACTCACACGAACCCCAACCAAGTAGTCTGCATCTACCAAGATGGTTCAGATCAGAAGTTAGTGACTTCATGGACCGACCACCCCTTTATTCCAACAGTCTTTAACAAGAATCAGCATCGCAATTCGTGGTAATCGGTCGTTGGGCGTCCGTAACGTGGCCCAACCATCTCAATCCATGAAGATTTAGAACCTCATCAACTGATTTACCATCATTCCTTAATACCCTGGGTCTAACCTCACTGTTACTTACCCGGTGATCTCATGAGATAGGAGCAGCATTTCTAAGACGCCATTAATCAAATACTAGTAGCTTACGAGTTTCTCGTACTCTTAGTGACCACGTTTCGCAGCCTTAAAGAAGGACGGGACGAACTGCCGAGCAGTACACTAGTTCACAAATTGATAGAGACATCTATTATCTGATAATGATAAGGATGTGACTGCAGAAACACTGATTATCATTTGAGTGTTACGCCAAATAGGATGAATTATAAGCTCTAAGCAATGTTTATTGTCATCAATAAAAACAAATGTTATGCGGACCCTACCATTATCATTCAGTAAATGAGGCTATTTGGGTTTAAGGATCGATAGGGAATGAGATGAACTACTCGAGCTTCCCCCTTATTAATCACTAAATCTTTGTTTGTGATTGCAGTTATTCAAAAAATAAATTACCACGCACTCACCCTAATAATGAACAAGCTTAGACAAGAAGTAGCTTTTTCAAAGTCATTTATATTGCAATGATTTGTGATTGTACCTCGAAACTTCTTCCACCACTACGTCGTTCAGGACCTTAGCACATGGACGCCGTAATCATCATACCCATCGGTGAATAAGTACTACTGGGGACAAGAGCTGCGTACTGCATTTTGAGATGACTAAGAAGGTAAAGCATGTTTCTCAGCAGGAAAGCTGTACATACAGCTGAAGGGAATCTAAAAAAAGCTTTACCGAGCTAAAATCATATCTTCCCTGAGTAGACTTGGCCTGCTTTTTAATAAGTAGCTTGATAATATAGGTATTTGGAAGGTCGGTACACTACACACACCTACGCCGACTCGAAAAGAGGTAGAATTGAATACATTTTTTGCCAGTACCTTTTTAGTAAAGTAAATTATATGCTAGTAGAACACCATTGACACGTCCCACGGTCACTCCCATTAGTGACTTGGTTTCGATAAGTCAGTAATGAATTGTCGCCTAATACACGCGCGGCATCTGAACCACAGGTGACTATTCAATCGTACACGCCTTCAAACCAACCTCTGAACTATCGTTTATCATCAGCTTAGTAGCCCAAGATATATATGAGCAAATGTCCGCAATAAATACCTAGACAGAGCCAAGCGTATCCTCTAACCTGTCAATAAAACAGGAAAATGGAATCCGAAAGGAAACACTAACTCGTCGAAATAACGGGGATGAAACTAAACATTCAGATTGCAGTTCATGAGTCCTTTTGACTGCGACTAGTTCCCGATGTAAAATTGCTAGAGATTTTCTGCGTGTATTATTATCTTGATGCAATGTGCAACACGAGCTGTCAGACAAGCTAAGTAATTTAAAATAGCAAGATTCATATGTTTTGAGTAGTTTGTATGGATCAGGATGATAAACAAGAGGTTTCTTTCAGAATTGTCTTGGGGGAGAGTGAAACCCGCATCTCACTTCCCTAACAATGTAGTCAAATAACTTACGCAAGCAAAAAAACGGAGCTTTCCAACCAGGTTAGCGTGTTGAACTTCAAGAACACACCGTTCATAGGAGTCATGCAATAGAAAAAGAATAAACTGCGTACCCAAGGCATGTAATTAAAAAATTAGCGTTTTCGTCGCATCTCTACAGTATTGAGACGCTTCCAAGCTGCACGTCTAGAACCGCCAATTGTCTTATGGTACTTGTGTCCTTTGCCGAGACCTCTTGACTTGTAACCAGCGGATGTAAGACCTCGCATTTCCCTGTGTTTCTGGTGAGCTTTGCATATCCAACGAATTTGAGGGTCACGTCTGATTGCTTTATGAAAAGGATCTATGCAAATAACTTCATAGAATTTAAACGTGCTATCCTCTCCAACCCAGTAGGAGTTTAGAATGCGAAGAGCACCACACTTCCGACCTACTCGCTCCTGAAGAACAGTCAGATCGAATAACTAAGTTACCTCTGCAACTGCTTGTATTGATCGCTGGTTTTTCAATTGGTTAACACCTTCACCAGCAGGTTTACCATACGTTGCACCCTTTGGAACTTGACGTTTTCTACCACCTCGTCGAATTCGAATACGGTAGATGGCATAGCCCTGTTTGGCCTTATAACCCAATCTTCTAGCCCTATCAGGACGAGATGGTCGAGTTACGCGAACGATTGCATGAGATTGCCGATATTCCCAGCATCTCATACGTTGTATATAACGCATAACATCAGACTGTTTCCGGCGGTAAAGCTCCTGCATAAACTTATAAGCACCCATTACTCCTGGATATAAAGAATTCGTAACCATAAAATTAGAACCACCAACCTTTAGTCACGCTCTGGTCCCAATGCGTAACCCGCGCAATCAAACAAGACCGCAATCTAGGAAGTAAAACAAATCAACATTGTTCATCATAATGAATCATTATACAAACCTTCACATCCCTTTTGGTAAATTATGCAATGTTTTTGAAGTCACAGATTTTTTTGCAAGATTCTCTTGTATCCATAATCTATGTTGAGTCGTGTTTTCACTCAGTAAAGATCAATAATTTGTGGATGCAAGCTAACTATGTGTTTATTTGCTTTTGAGAAGTCGACGGGAAGATAGGTTTTGCTAGGATTATTTGCGCTTGAAATGTCTCTTCATTCTGACTCGACGTTGACTCAAGTGGTTAAAACCGTAGTGACAACGGGATAACACCGGTTCATCACCACTAAAAGCCGTGTAATTAACCGGGAAAATTAGGACGATTAGTCCTTAGAAAAATTTAACGATATTTGAAGCTTTTCGTTTGGTTATAAGGAAATAAGTGCTCACTGAGTCAACACATAGAACAAACTTGGTGGTGCTTATGAAGGATTCTAGAAAACACCACGTGTCGTACCGTTTGATTTCCATTTCATTTTTACGTAGCTGGTGGTCAAACGAACTCTCAAGTCTCAGTTTGTTTAGTAAATTCGCTTGGTCTAATTAACTGTACACTGTTAACTGCAACTTATTTGAATGATGAAACACTTCATCGAGATCATAGGTTAGTTGTATATAATTTCAGACTAAGTTTTGTAACTACAATTTACTAATCATGCTGACTTTACTCTTTATCACAACAACCCTGTTGCTTCTGTACGTCGCTATCCGTATATTGTGCTCCGTTAATTTTTTAAAAATCCACATATATGCATTATTACCCATTATAGATCAAAATCTAGTTGGAATTGAAGCGTAGAGCATTAAAAACACCTCAATATAGCTTTAACGTGGTTTAAATCATCAAGCGATACGTGACCCGTCTATTTTAAAGTATGGCCACATGTATTATAACGCGAAACTAAGGATGATAATACTTACATTGGATCTTAAATAATTAGATAAATTTGTGGCGAAGTTTATCTATGAGAACAGTGTTTTCGCCGTGTTATATGTTAATCATGGTGTACAAGTCGTCAGTAACGTAACTTTAATGTAAGGTAAAGCAATCGCAACATCTCTGTTTGAACCCAGCAGATCAACATTTAAATTGATAAGTCTGGCTTAAAAGTTCACTGTCCTGTTACTTTTACTCTTTCGTTTTATCATAACTTTTCATCTCTTTCGTGACTTTTAAAAATTCTAAAGTGTCCTTCATCAGTATCTAGAGTCTCGTCCAATAAGGATTCAACGAAGGCTTTTCGGAAACATCTAGAAAACGTAGAGTCTCGTGTCACGCTGTGGATTAAATATTTGCTTGTACCATCACCAAATATATTTTTTGTCTTCAAGCTAATGGGATGGTAGAACGTTTCCACAATCAGCTAGAGGCTGCCCTAATATCACACCCAAACCCTAGTCAGTGAACGAAATTCCTGCCAATAGTTATGCTGGGAATGAAAACAGCTGTTCAAACTGACGCACAGTGTTCAGTTACAGAACTAGTCTTCGGGACAACTGGGGAGAGTTTTTCAATTCTTGTGCTCAAAGTAAAGGGTTTGAATTAGAAAGTTACACGGACCGACTGCGAAACCAAATATCTAAAGTTAAACCAATTAAAATTCGGAAACAATGGGGAGCGAATTCTGTACACAACTGTCTTAACAATGGCACGCACATCTGGATAACGTGTAAAAAAGTAAAAACACCACTTAGTCCTTCATTTGAAGGTCCATCAAAATTTATCTCGAGAAAACCCAGGTATTTCGTGGCACAAAAACAGGGAAACACTGACTCAGTAAGTATTGATAGGTCAAAACCGGCTTATCTAGATAATGAACCACCATACGTGTTATTGACCATTTACCTGACAAAACAACTACAGGACTGACAAGTTACAACGGACAGGAATATCTACAGTTTTGGCTCAATTGTGATATTTATCCATGTATCTACCAACATTTTGGTCAAATAAATCTTGTGTATATAGTGAAAAACGGTAAAAACAAAGGAGGAACGTCTTTTTTTTAGTATAGCTTCAAAACAGATACGTCTTAAAGAAAATCTTACCTACTCATCTTCATATCGTTTACTTTTGATATATAAGCTTTAAATTCATCTTTATATTAAGTACATAGGACATTTATCCCCAAACAATCCACCGACAAATATAAATCGAAAACAGTATATCAGCAGAGGTAAGTCAAAAAAGAACGAAGAGTCTTTGACTGATGTGAGTCTTTTGTGCAGACTACGCCTGTGGAATTAATCACTTTCTTGATTTTTCCGCTATTAGAAGACAATGAGGAAGTTGGATGGAAGCGTTGAACAAAATCACTGTGAATATTTTAAACCCAAACAATGAACTGTCACAATATCGACGAGTTTTGAAGAAAATCCAGGCGAGTTTCACTAATCCACTAAATCATGTATTATGGCTACAGTACTTTATAACGTGCAGCATCTTATACTCATTTAGACTAGTCATACACATATTATCATCAAAAGCACACACAAACTAGTTTTCGGTATACGACACATCCAACGTTTTCATGTGACATGTTATTATAAAAAGATAGTTGTTAGAGGAAGCATTTCGGATCAAATAATTGTTCAACACTTGATAATGGTATTCATGTTCATTTTAACATGCCTTAAAAGGTTGTGCACTAATTTGGCGAATATTTCTGCAACATGATTTGTAATGCATCCAGACACTTCCTAGTCAGTAAAAACTAACGTATTCTGAACCATCTAAATTGTTCGGCATCTAAAGCAACACTTCAAATTTTTCTCCATAGCTAGTGATAAATCGAAACCATAAGGAGCTGTTTATAATGGTTTCTCGAAATTGTCATAAAGCTTTGTTACAATTTGACAATCACGTAATGGGGTTTATCTAGGCGATGAAACTAAGAACTAAATCAGTGTAGTTTGTCCGTAGTTATATTTATCTAACACTTATGATTTTCAGTAATGGGGTTGTGGAGATTATTACGTTTTTGACTGAGATCATGAACCGATTGATGTTAGACCACCAATTTTGGGAACCTGGAAGCACTGGACGGCCGTTTCGTCACTTGGTTCTTTAGTGAGTACTATGAAACTGTCAGTTTGATCAGAGGTTTAACGACAGCCATTTGTTCAAATCCTCATTGTCATACTTATACGAACACTGACTGCAATTTCATACCATTGTCATAGAAACGGTTAAGGTGTTATACTCCCATGGCCAAAACCTATACTCGCTCCGATAATCCCGTAGATGGCACACAATTTAACGACTCATGAAAAGTCAACTAACTGAAGACATTGTACAATACATCATATCTAATGGTGCTACATGAGGTGTATTGATTTAAAATGCTTAACTTGAAACGGATTGATTCAAAACTTCTGTTTAACATAATGCTCACAACAAGCCTATATGCATAATTACTTTTAACTATCCGTCTATGGGCACTAACATGGATAACTGATCTACTAGGTAATCAGAAAAATGAGTTTATGGAAGGACTCTGATGACTACACTTCTATTGAACAGATTATTATCGGTTCCCCATGCGAATTCCCGGACATTACTTAAGATCACAAACGTAGATGATCTTTGTCTAATGGTTGTGGGTCAACTAGCGTCGAAGTGACATCTCGTGGATGGTATCTAACGTGGATTACTCTTACGTTTATTCAAGTAATACGGCTGCTTTAATGACCTTACAACACAAATGAACTTATTACAAAAATATATTAGTAGGTACGAGGAAGAGAATGCTACCACCATTTCATGGGCCAGTTTATGGCGTGGAATTAACTGGTGCGCGTTGGTTGTTCTTGACCTTGACGAGAATCATTGAACTGTTCGACATTCACTGGTCCGACTGCCAGATGATTTGGCTACGATCCAGTGACATCTCACTGGTCCAACATTACCACTTATGTCATATGAAAAAATCTTCTTCCATCTATATAACCTACCGTACATGTGGCGTTTCTGTATGATTGTTATTAATATGAGCAGAAAACGCTTGTGCTATACATAATTTAAGCGGCTGACCACCAACCAACACCATGCGTTAGTGTTGCTCGTTAGGATATTTTGGTGCATTAACTCATTCTTTTATTTTTTTCTCATATCTGAGTAAATTACAGTCGGAAAACATCGTATGAATGTGAATTTTGTGAACAAAAACACCACACTTGCACGCAGGCCATCGTCCTTCTGAGTGCTGGGTTACGCACTTGACCAGTAGACAACATGGGCCCGTAGTGGAACCACCTGCAATTTCTTATTACTTTGGTCGATTATTAGCGATACTCACGTCTTATAGAAAAGGCATCCGTATAAAGTGCAAACCAACCGGGTTCCTAGGTGACTTTAGGGAATATAGTCATACTATAACATGAATATTAAAATCAAGCTAATCAAATAACTGATATGTTGGGCTCCGATCATTTTGCTGACACCAAAATGTCTGTTACACCCTAGGACTCTTAGTATTTGTATTGTTTGCTTCGTAATCATATGTTCTAATTCCCTTGGTCAGGGGACACTTTCTGCACATGCACGTTTACGCCACGGCTATAAAGAGTGGGTCGGCACAGACGCAAGTTCTTCCTTCATTTTCTTACTCTCTATTCTCGTAAAAGTTCTGATACTCACAGAGAAGACACGTTTTATATGTCATGAACAATAATTTGTGTGAGGTGGATGCTACGAGATAAGATAGCGAATTAGTAAAGTGTATGACATCCATAGAGCACCTTTTAATACTAACTGGGTGTTGGTCGTCACAGATTAAAAGTCAAACATTGAACAAACTAGTAACCCTTCTTTAGGCTATGAAAACCGAACTGACATATCCTTGTCTAGTAAGTTGATCAGACCGACATTCCTATGGAAATCGATTATATGATAAAGCTGATGTGACAACTTGAGTCGGTTGCTTAAGAGTTGGGGGCAAACATCGTATTATTGTTAGAGTGTAACAGCTCGAGTATCCATTCACTTCCTTATCTTGTACTGACACTACACTTCCTATTATTTTATTTCGCACGTCGAAAAACATTGCTCGGGAAGCTATCCTCGCCATCCAACATTCCTGTTCACGATCTGAATGAAGACCTATTCACCACAAGTATGGTTCCTTCTATAGATAGAACGAGGGGCACCCACCGGCTCGAAAGGCTCGTTCACTCACCCTGATGCTTCTTCACTATCCTTCTTTTGTTTGTTAGTTGTCCTCTGATGCAACAGATGCATACCCTCATATAGCCATCAAATACAATATATAATATATTTCTTCAAGGGCAGGTACACGCAGTTTTTACAGGCATGATCTACAAGTTACACTTTTGGGTTCACAGTACGCATCCCAAGCAGGGTTGTTAAATTAATGTAATCTATAAAAGTGAATATAAGTTCATTCCTTCAGATATACTGGTTAGTCTTCAAAATCTTCTCCAAAGTGGCATCGCGTTCACGTTACACACCAGACCCAATCTCGGCATAATTGTGTTAGGATTTCGGTCGTGCTAAGTATTAATGTAATGTAAATTTTTAAGTTTATGGTTGTTACAAACTTCTAGTGTAAAAGTTTGAGTTAACATGCTATAAGTTGTGTTAGTAGAATAGCTAATCCAGCATAATATTGGAAACATGAGTCTGAATGGTGAGCGTAGGAGAACAACCTCAATATCACAGATTGATTGACTTGTTCTCGAACATAAAGAGGCTGATACAAACAAAATGTTCTGCCCCACAAACATGGGTGAATTGAAGTCATCGCTCTCACCATCAATGCTTGCTGGTCAGTATCTCCACCCTCCCTCCTTTTGTGATGTTAGGCTCATTTAAGCTTATTTTTGGATATATATCATACCTCACACACACATCCTGTTAGAAAACACCATTTCTATAAGCACCATTTTACAAGCTCATTAACCAGTTGCAAATTATGGACTGTGGGTAAGGCATCGATGTAATGCTTTAATTGACTATAGTGTAAAGTATAGGTTGCCAATCAGATTATAGGCTTTAAGAAGGGTATATTGTAGGATAGTTGTTTACAAAGTAGGCGGAGAAGTATAGAAATATGTGAGTCATAGATGAGGTAACGAGTGGTGAAATAATATTAATGGCAAGTCAACATAGTGTACTGGGGAGTAAAAGGTTAATAAAAAAAGACGCGAAGGAACTCACATTAACTTGGTGTTGATGTTACTTTGTTTTATCCTAACCGGTTGATGGGTAGCAGGCTCCATAGATGCAAGATCACTGGTAGTACGCAGTCGATTGTGCAGTTCTTTTGACTTTCATGGTAGTAGTGAGCATCTCTTAGCGACCGAAAATCGATAGGTCCAGTGAGTTACCTATCTAGTTCAAGTAAAAAATAGGGAGGAAAAAGTATCTACTACAACTAAAGAGTAGAAAAATATAGCAATTTGGTCTATGCATGTAGAGAGCCTATAATGTCTGTGGGACGCAGATGTGTTCGTATGTGCTAGATCAGTGCAAGTGAGGGCTTGGTCAAGCAGTTTTACAAATGTATGTAATCCATCTTCCATGCATATTTCACAGGGAAGACTGTCACTTATTAATGTACACTTGATGAGGAAGAAGTTTCCTCGAGTTTTCGATCTGTATTTCTCAACGTTGATGGTAGATAGTTTGTTTCGAAGTTCATATTCATGTGTGTCTCGGCAAAGATCTATATTACATGTGGAATAAGTAAGGTTTTCAGGAGTTTTGAATAGAGAAACAAATCGGATCTAGCCCTTGTTTTCTAAAGGGGTTCTAGTCCTTATATAAGGCATCGGAAACTGTATTCAGTGAGTGAGTCGTTCTTAAATATTTCGCGATTAAAATTTCGTTGTATTCCTTCCACCTTCAGTATATCAGATAGGCGTAGGTTGGAAAATAAGAACGAGCAGTATTCAACGATAGGTCTTACACAAACTTTATAAAGAAGGATTTTAGATTCATTTTCATAGAAATTACGGAGAATGAAGCCAAGCAATTTCCGCATTTTGGATGCTTTGGCTGAGATGTGTTCAGAGAAATTAAGACTGTGTGAGTAATGCACCCCTAGATCAGTTACTGGTGTCAGTCGGGGCAGTGTGTTGTTGTTAAGTGTTAGTTTTATTTTAAGAGACGTATCTCTTCGTGGGAACATACTTGATCTATTGCAAAAGGGGATTTATAATTTCAACTGACTTAAGTTTGTTGATTAGAATATTATGAGGTACTTTATCAAAGGCTTTCTTAGTATCGAAATATAGTATAACCACTAATTTCTTCTGGTCACGTATGCGAGTAACCTTGTTAAATAAGTCTATCAGACATGTACTGCACGATCTTGTTCTAATGAAGCCGCGTTGTGACGGGTCTATTAGATCTACCTCAAGTAGGTGATCAGATAGTTGATTTTGTGTCACTTTTTCCATTATGCGTGATATAACTGGAGTAATATTTATGGGTCTGTAGTTTTCGACCAAGTTTCTCGGTTCGGATTTGTGTTTGGGAAGAACATACGTTACCTTTCAGGTTTCGGGATATGTACGTGTCTCTAAAGATAATGTACATATTTTGAGTGATAGAGTCTGCATGTCCGGTCCTGACATTTTATAAAGGATTGATGGGATGTCATTGGCACTAGAACTCGCATTCGGCTTAAGGGTTTTGATGGCGTTAGTTATACTCCTAATATCAAAGTTTGTGGTGCTAAGATAATTTTTGCTGATGCACTTTATGTTAATACCTGGGGTATAAGATGTGTTCCCGTTGTGGGAAAACCATTCA